>NW_026126407.1:13695000-14415000 GCF_943737965.1 Phodopus roborovskii
TCTTGCCTCCAGCCTTTGGTGGGCAGTCTTAAAATCATGTCTGTGGCCAGCCAGGCAGTGGTGGTGCATGCCTTTAATCCCAGCACTCAGGAGGTAGAGGCAGGAGAATCTGTGAGTTCGAGGCCAGCCTGGCCTACAAAGCAAGTTTCAAGACAGCCAGCGCTGTTACACAGAGAAACCCTGTCTCAAAAAACAAAACAAGCAAAACCAACAAGAAAAATGTGTCTGTGTTTTAGGGGGCATGGACTGAGGGCTCTGGGGAGTTGACTTAGCATGGTAACATGGTCCCTTTCTTCTTCAACAGAGGGAAGGCACATGAGTAGAGAAGACAAGCTGGAGAGGGAGGAGGGGGCATCCTAGAGCAAAGAGAGATGAGATAGGGGTAGGACTCAGACTTTTCACATGAGACTCTGGGTTACACAAAAAAAGGGGGTGCAGGAGCTCTCTTAGGAAGCTTCTCTAACCCAGCTCCCTGTAAGGAAGACTCCTCCCAGCTTGCTTGGGAGGCAAACTGCACCCAAGTTTACAGCATCAGCCAGGGTCAGCCCTGGCCTTCCCCTCCAGTCCTGGTGTCCTGGTTTCCCCAGTGCAAGGTCAGCAAGCAGAAACTGTATGCTCTACCAGTGCCACCCTGCTCTGCTTTTCCTCATCAAACTGATTCTAGCCTGTAACTCCCCTCCCATCAGTGGGTCACTGGTCCTCGTGTCCTTCCTTCTCCCTCCATGGCCTGATCTCCCTGCCTCTCCCTTCTACTTCCCAAGCCCAGGGCTAGTAGACTGCAAGTCCCAGAACCTGTCTCTTGTCTTGAGTTACTCACTTGTGAAAGTCCCTTCCCAACCAGGTACAAAGGTGACAGAGGACAATCCAGTTCTCCCAGTAAGCGACACCTGCATTCTGTCCCTGTCTGCCTGTGCAGACTGTCTTTTCTGCAGGTCCAGTTAGCCCACCCTGCTGGTTTTTTAAACATGCCTCTACTCTTATTCTCTTTGCCTACTCTTGTGCCTAGAAATCACCATCTTGTATATTTAAGAAGTGCCTCCTCTGCCATGCAGACTTCCAAGATTACTTCCTTTCTCTAGGCCAGAGACTCTTTGCCCTCCAAAAAAACAAAACCACCACCAACAAAGCTACCAGAGCGGGTATGGCAGCTTAGCACTCCACCCCTGCAGCTGCTCACCAGTGAATTCCTCTCAGGATGCTGGCTCACCAAAGGTGATGCTGGGGGTGGGTGGGAAATGGAGGTACACATGTAGACATTAGTCAGAGTGGGGTAGTCCAAGGTCCTAGCAAATTTCTGAGGTGGCCCCTCCCCCAGAGCTCTAGATAGAGCTGCAGAGCGTGGTCAGTGCCACCCTCTAGATTGCTTGCCAGCTTCCCCAGGGTGCCTGCCTCCCTAGCATCCACCCTGCTGGCCCTTCTGCACAGACATCCACCTCAGATTTGTCTGGGAACTTGAGCCAGGGCCGAGAAAGCACACATATTCCAGTCCTTGGAGGGTCACGGGTTTTCACTTTGTCATCCGTAGTTTGTCCACCACGAGTACAACAGCCCTGTCTGGTTCACTCCTCACACATGGTCCCTCACCAGCCAACAGGGCTGGACAATGTGATGGTGTGTGGACAACCCCCACCTGGTGTGCACCTCAGCAATCCAGGGATAAACCCCTTATACCTAAGCTCACAGAAGGTCCCCAGAGAACCATGTCCCATTTGTTTGTGCTACTGACTTCATTCCTTTGGTGGCTGAGGCCACTGACCTTATTTTAGAAGAAAGAACACTTCACACTCCCATCTCCAGCTGATGTACTTATTCTGCTATTTCATCTTCTGGCCACCACAGGGTCCTAGTTCTTGCTCTCATCTATCCATCCTTCTGGTACCTGCTAACCATAAGCCATGAACAAGCAGGGAGAGATAAAAGCAGAGCCTGAGTCACTGTGGTCCCTGCTGGCTCCCTCCAAGGCAGGCTGTGGGCAGGTTTTAACCCCTTTGGAGGGTGTCTCATATCAGATATCCTGCACAGCAGATATTTACATTACAGATCATAATAGTAGCAAAATTACAGTTATGAAGTAGCATGAAATATTTTATGGTTGGGGTCACTATAGCATGAGGAACTGTATTAAAGTGTTGCAGTGTTGGGAAGGTGGGAACCGTTAGGGCATCCTGTAGCTTAGGAGTCTGTTGAAAGTGTGTTAAAACCCACAGAGAGAAGCCAGCATGCAGGTAGAAACTTGCTCTCCGAGAGGTTCCTGGTCAAGGTTTCTGTCCCTGCACTCTCTGACCTGGGTCACTCCCAGTGCCCTGGAAATGTTGTATCCCTCTTCTCCAGTCTCCAGCAGCAAGGGCAGGGAATCTGCCTGAAGTTACAGCCCAGCCTGTTTCCTGGGCTTGTCCAGATCTGACAAGACCTTGAGGACAACTATAGGCCTGGAGCAGTAATGGAACACAGCCAGACCATCTGGAGAGAACACTAGGGCTCTGGCAGCATGATCACACTAACAGGGCCCAATCCTACAGGTGACACCATCCAGAGGGAGGAAGCCACTTCCAGGTCTTCTGCAATGAAGACCTTATAATCTGCTTAAGTGGCCAGGCTCTCGGTCTACACCAAGCAAGACTGAAGAGGTGTTTGAGAGCAGAAGGAACCCAGACCAAGGCTCTCCTGCATTCTCTGGACTTCCATTGCTCAGATCTGAGTCACTCCAGGTGGCTGCCCAGGCTGGAACTGAGTTGCTGTTATAAGGGCCCTGCACACTGTGTAAGTTGCAGTGAGGTCAGAATGAAAGGAGTGACCCATTCCCTGGGGACCCTTTTCCCACCAAACCCAATACCCTCAGAACCCACTCTCCTAATGACGACCATTCCCTTCGGCGGACCTTGTCCACTGAAACCAGGGCAGCCAGACATACACAAACGAAGCCAGATCAGGGAGCTTGTTTTCTTATGGCCCACGCCAAGAGCCATGAATGCTCATCCCTCACAGTAGCTTATGGGCCTGGCCTTAGGAGAACAAAGCTTCGAAGAGAGAACAGATAAAAAGTTGAATGTCATGTAAATCCAGCTTTTGAAGCACAGGTGTCTGCTCTTTAATACAATAATTATGATTAAATGGTTAGATGGTGGGTGAGGCAGGAGCTATTAATTCCAAACAGTCACCTCCAGGCTTCTGAGCCCCTTAAAATACTAATACTTCCTGCACTGGGGCACGCATTTCTATTGGGGAAGCAACAGGCCACCCTGGACTTCATCACTGGTCCTGAGTGTTTGCCATGGGTCCATCTATAAGCCCTTGTGTCTTCAAATAGTTCTCACCCTTTCCTACAATGGCTTAGCTTCAGGCTCATGTGGTGGCTTTCTTCTGCTCTGAGAAGCCTTGGGTGAAATAATAGATGCTAGCCAGCATGAGCAAGCTCTGACATCCCCTCCTGTCTGTCTCTTTATTCCTTTCTCTTTCTTTAGTGTTCCCTGCCCCCCCCCCTTTGAGACAAAGGCTCGTGTACAGCCCAGGTTGGCCTTATATTCACTGTGTAGCAGAAGATGACCTTGAATTTCTGAGCGTCCTGCCTCTATCTCCTGAATGCTGGCGTTATGGGCACAAGCCACCATGATCAATTAATGTAGTGCTGGGGACCCATCCCAGGGCTGGGTGTGTGCTAGGCAAACTCTCTACCAACTGAGCTACATTCCTTTGTTTAGTGGTGGTCCCAGCAGTGGCTTTTTCCTTCAAGGAGGGTCTGCCTGGTATGCAACCAGGCTTATGCAGATGACCTTTCTATTCCCTGTCCCTCCCTAGTCAGGAGCTGCATCCCCCCAAGTTGCCCAGCTCCTTGGTAGTCCCTGGCACCAACCAGGAATGTAAGTCATCCTAGGAGAGTTGCTGGAACCCTGAAGTCCTGCCCAAGGACATCTTCTGTAAACTGAGTGTCAGATGCTGGGTCTGCAATCACTACTTTCCCACGATGTGAGTTTGCAGCCCCAGGATGCAAGCCCAGTCAGGCCTCCTTCCCTGCTCCTGTGTGCTGGATTCCTGCTATTCACTGTCTTCTAGTTAGGAGTCTCTGGTTCCAAAGCACCAAAGGCCTCTTAAAACGAAGTGAGCCTTAGGCTCCAACCTCACCCTCAGACCAGGAGAGATCTTCTCTCTGAACAGCTGCTTATGCTGGGTGACATCCAGGGTCTACCCCAACAGTCACAAAACAGTTGCTCTCCTTTCATTTGGAATGAAGGAAACTGAGGCCTCAGTAAGACAAGGCCTTTCTGAGACTGTGGTATCAAAGGCTATCATGAAAAGCCACGCTTGTCATGTCTGAGCTCTGTGCTCAGGCCCTTGAGCTGCAGCAAAATGATGCTGTTTAACCACATAGCCACTCAAGTGGAGAACCATCCCCAAAATTAATATACTCGCCATTCCCAAAACATAAAGGTGGGGGCTCACTGTGTCTGGTATTGCTCTGTCACTGCAGAGAAACAACAGATTAAACAATCTCCCCTTCTATCTTTGACTTAAAATTTACTGATCATGATATCACTCTACTTTTATGATTGTTAAAGTCTCCTATCTTGTTAGGCATGGTGACATAGGCCTTTAATCCCAGCACTTGGGAGGCAGAGGCAGATAAGTGGATCTTCATGAGTTCAAGGCCAGCCTGGACTACATAGCAAGTGCCAAGCTAGCTAAGGCTACATAGTGAAACCCTGTTTCAAAAGAAACCAAAAATAAATAAATACTCTATCTTACAATTTTAAATAAGTATGTATATATGTGCACCTTAACTTATGATGGGGTTATGTCCTACTAAATCCACTGTCCTCACAAATGCATTTAATACCTTCATAAACCAACTCATTGTAAAGTTGGAAAATCTCTCTCTCTTCTCTATCTTTCACTGTGTGTGTGTGTGTGTGTGTGTGTGTGTGTGTGTGTGTGTAAGTCTGCATTAATGAAAACATTTTTGAAGGGTTGTGGGGAGGGAGTTGTACCAGAAGACACATTAAATTAGGCTTAGGTTAGTACATCGTAAAGATAATAAAACATTAGGGAAATGGCTCAGTGGTTAAAGCACTGGCCTGCAAGCATGAGAATGGAGTTCAGATCCCTAGAAGCCCTGTAAGATGCCAGGTGGGACACAGTATCCTGTCTGTAATTTCAGTCTCAGCAGGTGGACATGGGATGTATGCTGCAAGCTGACTGGCTAAACTAGTCACATCAGCCAGCTCTGGGTTTGATTGAAGGACCCTGCCTCAGTGAATAAGGTAGAAGAGAAATGATTCTCCAACTTCAACCTTGAACCTTGGCCTCCAAAGGCATACACATATGTATACATGTACCCTTCCACATGCATGTTCCCATATGTATGCCAACACACATATGCATGGCTATGCATACCTATGCACGAATGCGTGTGCGTGTACACAAAAACACACACACACACACACACACACTGTGAAATGGAAACAAAAAGAAAAAAGAAAAGAAAGCAAGGAAGGGGACAGATGTTAGTATTAGAAGGACACTATCATGTTAACAGGTGACAGTCTCCATTGTCAGTGTGACTGGGTTAATAAATGCCTACAAGATTTGTGAAGTACACTTGTGAACATGTCTGTGAGATTTTTTTCCAGTGAGGAATAGCTCATGAGGGCTCTGAATTAGTGAATGCTTAATCCATTGATGAACTCATGGTGTTATTAGGAACTGGTAGCAAGCAAGAGGTGTGTGCATGCACAGTATTTAGATGAAGTATGTAACTGGCATGTGTCTTTGGTGGCTTTCTTACCCCAGCTCCTCTCTGTATTTCCTTTCTCTGCTTCCTGTTGGACATGCAATAAACTGTCCTGCCATGAGGGACAGATATCTCTGACACCATGAATTAAAACAGACCTTCCTTCCCTTTTATGCTAATACAATAATCAAGGAAAGCCTCACGAGAAAGAAATGTTTAAGGAAAGACATGAAAGAGGTTGATTAGGTGTCTATAGCATGCCTCTCCCAAATTAGCATCTGTAAACATGATATGTTTATTGTCTCACATGATTTCTGAGGGTCAAGACTTAGTGGTCTTAGTAAGGTGGCACTAGTTCAGGGACTCCCAGAAGTTGGTAGATGAAGTAGTGACATCAGAAGTCAAAATTCATTGCTATTGAGCTATACATAAAATGACAACTAATTTACTCCAGAACAAGTGAGCCAAGAAAGAGAAAGGCAGAAGCTACAAGACTGCTATGACCTAATCCCATAGGTCCCACTCCATCAGGACTTTTGATAGAGCCTACAAAAGGAAGGGATATGAGTAGCAGGAGGTAGGTGTACTGGGAGCCATCTTGGAAGCAACCTACCACTATCAGGAAGAAACCAGCTTTGCACTCACTTATCAGAGGGTAGAGAATTCCAGACTCAAGGAACAAGGAGAAGGTTCTGGGACAAAAACATGCCTGCCATCTTCTCAGAACAGCAAGAAGAATGGTATGGCTGAAGAGGACAGGGTGGGCAGGGGAGAAGATGAGATCTGATACACTAGGAATGGGTGAGCTCAATAGGAAAAATGGTTCTAAAAGTATGGTCCAGGGGGCCTGGAGCATCAGCATTATCAGAAACTTGTTAGACATGCAATTCTCAGGCCCCACCCTAGATCATCTGAGCCTGCACTCAGAGGACGGGTTCCAGGGACCTGCATGGTGCATTCTCTGGGGAATTCCTTTGTCTGCCCAAGATCTTACCAATCCCTGAAAGGATGATGGCTCTTGTTTTGAGTGTCCTGCTTTGAACACTGAAGCAACACAATCCAACAGTCATCCCTGAGCTGGTCTCTTGGACTGAACTATTATATGGCCTCTGCTGTCTTACTTTCTATGCAACCTGCTAATCCTGCAGCGGTTGAGACAATCCTGAGCTCTTCTCTGACACTCTCCGAGGGAATACTGGAAACTGAGGCTGTTATCAGCAAGAATGGGGTAGAGACCACCCATGGACCTTGGCAGACAGCATGGTGGCACCAGCTTTGACATTAAGAGCAAGGGTACTACTAAGTGTGGTAGGAAATTATTTTAAGGTGTGTGACTTTTGTTTATGCTGCATTTGCAGAGATGAACAGCCAATAGTGAGGCAGGAGCGAGGATAGGCAGGGCTGGTAGGTAGAGAGGATAAATAGAAGGAGAGAACAGCAAGAGAACAAGGACAGGAGGAGTCAGAGGCGAGTCACCCAGCCAGCCACAGGGTAAGAAGGAAAGTAAGAAATACAGAAGTAAAAAAGATAAGAGTCCAGAGGGAAAAGGTAGGTGGGTTAATTTAAGATAAGAAAAGCTGGCTAGAAATAAGCCAAGCTAAGGCTGGACAGTCATAACAAACAAAAAACCTCCATGAGTGATTTATTTGGGAGTTTGGTGGTAAGCCCCTCAAAAGGGCCAAAGAGTAAAAAGAGCAAACCATCACAAAAACTAATATCCGCGGGTAGTCAAAGTCAGGGGAATCAGGATATGTGGGCAAAGCTGTCCTCATGACCATAGCCAAAGAACCAGCCTCCTCCATGCATGATTCTCATGAGGGCTTACAGATCATTCCTGAACCATCTAATGGCAGCTCCATAAAGAGACCCTTGCTTGGGAAGCTTCTCTCTGGTTATTCATGTGCCAGCTCAGAGCAATGCCATCCTATTCCCATGCATGTGCCAGGACCTGACCCTTAGCAAATAGAAAACCACAAATACTTCTCGCTAGTATCAACCCACTGGTCCCTGCCTGACAAGGACTGCCGGGCCAGCCTTCCAGATCTGAGCCTTGGCCCAGGAAGACCCTTGAGAGAAGAGTGTTTCTACCATCTGTCAGGGTCCTTGTACCTCCAAACGGATCCCGGAGGGCACACAGGGCACACCGCAGCTGCTGACCTACAATGAGCTTCAAGGGACAAGAACCCTGTCTAGAACTGTGATCCCCTCCTCTGCCTCCCTGATCCCTCCCAGATGTCAAGCCCCTGCCTCACCACTCCCTACCCTCGTTTTCATCTCTTCATGGAAAGCATCTCCCAGAACAAACAAACAAACAAACAAAAAAAAGAGGTGAGGAAGGGTCCCTCTTACCACACCACACCAGGAATAAAGATGAGTTTGGACACTTCCTTTAGCATGGCTGAGCTGTTGGAGTATCCCTTAGAGCCAGAGACATCTTTAGTGATCCCCCTTCCTACCACCCTGCAGCTCACAAGATCTTTGTAACAATTCTGGGATTCACAGGGAGGGAGATTTGTGCTCATTTTTACAGCAGATAGAGGTTGAGGACAACACTGGGTAACTCAGATTGCTCCTCTGCCGCTCTGACACAGCCAGCTCTGATCAGCCCCAGGCTGCATGGCGGTCTGGAGATGTGCGGAACCTACACAGACATCGAGGGATCCTGAGACCATTTAACAGGGGCTTGCCTGCCCCTCTCTGGTGGAGGGGTAGTGAGGCTTGACTGCAGTGTGGGAAAAGCATGCCTTGCCCCTGAGCTGACAGGTATATGCAGCCAGCCAACCGGCAGCTCACGGCTATTAGGCCCCTGTTACAGCTGAGAAAACGGGAGGCAGATGCCAAGAAGGAAACCTTACCAAATCCCAAGCCTCATCTTCCCAAACCAGAGCCTAGGTGTAGTACCTGTGCTCCAGGTTCATTTCCTGAAGCCAGTTCTACATTAGAAATCACTAAGGCCATTGGTGTGAAGTGCAGATTCCTAGGCTCCGAGCCTAGACATTGGGTTTAGTCAGTGGAACTGGGACCCAGGAACGATTGTTTTTATTTGGCAATCTCCGTGATGAGTCACCGGTGGGGAAAACCCAGGGAGCCCATGGTAATATCGCCATGGAATCCCATCACTGGCAGGACCAGACAGGCCCCATGGGGTGGGTCAGACGCAGGATCAGGTGAGATACATGGTAGAAATATAGGGCAATTTATGGAATCTCCAAAATTCTCACTATACATAAAATGAATTAACGAATAAAAGAGCAAACGACATATATGGGTAGTTTATAGAAAAATACAACAAAGTATAATGACCAGTAAACATGAAAACTTACTCATCTCCCTCAGAATTGGAGAAACATAAACTAGACTAACAAACATCACAGTTTCGTTCATAGGATAAATAAGATCCTTCTAGAATGACCATTCTTGATGCAAATCTGGAGAAGTAGGGGTAGGGGGTAAGGGTAGGGGGGCTAACTCTCCTGGAAAGACGTTTGCAGGTGCCTGTCAAAATTCCTTTCACCCACACAGCAGTTCTAGGTTCTAGGTGTGTCATCAAATAACAGGTATTTCTTATTTTGGTTTTGTTTTTCTTTAGTGTTTTTTTTTTTTTTCCCTAGAGCAGAACAGCTCTGTGAAGCATCCCAGTGTCCACCTACCAGGAAGTAATTAAATACTGCTAGAATGGCATTCCTTGCTGTGAGAGCAAGTGAAGTCTGTCTGTCTGCAGTACCAATGGAGACAGTGCATTGCTATGAACACAAAAGTCGTCACCGGCATGAGGAGGCACAAGCAAAGGTATGTGCTTCCTCACGTAGGGCAACTGTGGAAAGTGCTTCCTTATATACGGCAAGGGTTGACAGAACACCCTGAGGACTTACCCTGAAAATGGGACTAAAATAAAAAGATTATTTTAACAGTCCACCCCACCTGAATGTGTTACTACACACAATGGCCCCTCTCCCCCTTTTGTGTATGGTTTTACTCACTATGGCTTCACTTACCTAAGGCCTACCATGCCCCAAAAAATGTTAAATAGAAAACTCCAGGAATAAACACAACATTGGTTTAAAAGTACACACTGCACATAGTGATGCAATCAAATACTGCACCTTCTACCTCACCCGGGACTGAATCACGTCCCACATCCAGTGGATCCACACGGCATCTACAAGCCATGCATTAGCAATCCCACCAAGGGTCGTAATATGGTGCTTCTGCCTAAGTAACCTTCATTTTGTATGACAACTTCCCCAGTGTTCGTGAGTAGTGACTTTAGAATTTCCCATATGCTCGGGTGTAGCCATAAAGCACTTTCTTTAAGTGAGCAGGCGAGATACTTGCAGGGGGTGGAAAATCTGCATCGCATTGGCACAGGAATAAAGAAGACAGGCGATGGAAAGGACAACAGGCTCATGCAGACAGAACAAGTTCGTCACAGGCGCTTTCCAGGGCAGTGGCGAGAGCTAATGGACAAGTGCTGTTATAACAAAAGGAAATAGAAAGTTGTTTCGCGTACATCTTTTGAAATTATTTCCACATGGATTTAAACTTTTCAGGGTAAAGGGAACAATCCAGGAAGGCATTTCAGAGGCCCAAAGACCTAGAAGAGAGATATCACTGTATTTTGTGGGCAAGTGCATTTTAGACCATAGCATCAAAAAGAAGAAATCATATAAAGTTGGCTAACCTTTATATAAAAATTTAGTTAAAATATTTCAATCAGGGCAGGGGAGAGGGCTCTAGTTAAGGTGCTTGCCACACAAGCAAGAAGACCAGAGTTTGGATCCCCAGAACTCACACAAACGCCCTGTGGGCGTGGCAGCTTCCTTATAGTCCCAGTTCAGAAGGTGGAACCAGGGGACCCCTGGTACAAGCTCTGGGTTTGATTGGGAGACCCTACCTCAAAGAACAAAGAAAAAGGTGAAAGAATAATCGAGGTATATTTCCGATGAAACCCTAGGGTCTCCACAAGCACATACACACACATTCATGTACACCTCCACACACCTGTGTTCAAACACATGCCCACAGTGCAAGCATGCATATGAAACAGAAGAAGAGAAATCCCCATCAGAATTAAAAGAGCATCATACAGCAAGTGTTAAAACCACTTGCTACATATGATAGAGATCTTTTCTAAGAACTCCCCTGTTGCCTCATGCCTGCAGGACCACAATTCAGAGGCTTATACAAGTGGGTTTTGAGTATAAACCCAGAGTGGGCTACACAGTCAGATCCTGTCTCAAAAACCGATAGATAGGTTGGATGGTGATGGTGCATGCCTTCAATCCCAGCACTTGGGAGGCAGAGGCAGGCAGATCTCAGTGAGTTCATGGCCAGCCTGGTCTATAAAATGAGTTCTAGGATAGCCAGGACTGTTACACGGAGAAACCGTGTCTCTAAAAACCAAGAAAAAACAAACACCCCCCCCAATAAATATAGGTAGGTAGACAGATAGATGATAGGTAGATGGGTAGGTAGGTAGGTAGGATTGAGCAAATACTCATAGATCTTGGATGTGGCTACTGGGATCAGCCGAGAGTCCTACAGAGTGGAACCTAAAATGACTATCTTCTATTGGTGGTCCTTTCTAAACTGCTCTTGAAGAGTTAAAAGGCAAGTTCAGAGAGAAATGGAGGGTAAGCGCCACCCCAAAGTCCTAGGCACAGGGACTGATTCTCTAGTCCTTCTACCGGAGACCCTTCAAGCTCTGCTAACTACGGTTCCTAAAAGCCACCATAAGCAGCCTTCTAGTCCTCCAACAAGACCACACCAGTCCAAACCAGTCCTCTTACAAGACCAATCCCGAGCCAAACTGTCCTCTGAACAGTCAACCCACCCAGGGCCATCAGATTGGCTACGGATCATTCTCCCATGACCCTGACTCAGGGAGGGTGTCCTTGACTTCTTCATGGAAGACTGCATGGCTCACATGCTCTGAAAAACCTCCTCTCTAAGGCAGTATCAACTATTTACACGGCACCTTATCGAATTGTTTTCTGAGAAACACAGCATTTATTAACTTCAGCCTCTCTGCCTTGCTAATCCTTGTGTAGAGGACTTCCAGCAAAAGGTGTGACGTTATGTTTATAAATAATGTTCAAAAGCATTGAGAGTGTTGCTCTTCACAGGAAAGAGGAGATTGGTAGAGAGAACTAAAATTAGTCTAGGAAACAGAAATAACCAACAGTCTCTCTCAGCCGCAGCTGAACAGGTGCTTGCAAACACACTGATGCTGAGGACGGTGGTCCCAACCGAGACACAGAGGTCCCCATGCTCCCTTGAGAGCAGAGGGCCCTTCCTCATCCTAACCAGTGCTTCAAAAACCCATTGTCACACTGTTTTCTAATGTCAGAAAAGGGTACTGGGGACAGAAAAGACACAGCACACTGATGGCATTAGGAGACTTAACTGTTGAATAAAGGAAGAGTCCTCAGGAAATGGCCGGAACAGATTCAAAACCCCTCTCTGCAAAGAGACCAGAGAAGTCTATCCACAAGTCCCCAATGCTGTGCAGCCTGGAACAGGAGCTCCAAGCAGAGATTCTCAAAGCCCAGAGCTTCCTAGGATCACCCGGAACTCCAGTCACCAGGCTGAGCATCAGGCCAGCTTGCTCCCCCTCCGCATGATTCTCAGGTGTGACCTTCAGAGCCTGAGAATCTGCATTCTGAGAAGCTAAGCAATTCCCAGGCAGTTTCATGCCACTGGTAGGGAATAGCACTATCCTACCAAGCTCTAGCTGTAGCTGGTGCTGCCTGCATCCATGGGCACTCGAAAGTAAGAAGGCATTGAATCAAAACACTCCAATAAGTACTCCTAACCTCATGAACCCACCCCTCATTCCACTACCACCTCTCCTCACAGGTGACGTTGGTGACAAATATAGAAACTCCTTTTACTCTCCGGATCTTGTCTAGAGCCACTGCAGATGCTCATGTGTAAGCCATACTGCCATAGGCTTCCTATTATACGACCACCACCAAAAACCAGGCTGTCCTGAAGTAGTGTCTTACCTTTCTATCAGGAAGGTTGAGGGCCAGCAAAATGGTTCAGCAGGTAAGGGAGCTGGTTGCCATGTTAACCTGAGTTTAATCCCCAGGACCCAAAGGATATAAGAGAACTGAGTACTGCAAGTTGTCCTCTGATGTCCATATGTGCAAACACACACACACACACACACACACACACACACACACACACACACGGAGAGGGGGGCTGGGCTCTTCCATGTAAGCTCTGTGTGTGTGTGTGTGTGTGTGTGTGTGTGTGTGTGTTATAGCAGACATGCTTTCCCTATCAAGTAGCAGAGCTCTGGTGTAAAGTGTTGGGGTCAAGGGGCTAAATAAGCAAATGAAGGTTTTGTAATAAAAATTGAAAAGCTGAAAAGATACAGCCAATCTACCAACCAATCAACAGCGAACAAAGGACTACAGAAACTGTCAAGTTGGCCAGAGAGACCGAGGGAAGGAAGAATGGACCCAACAGGGAAGATTATGAAAGGGTAAAAGAGAAACCAGCCAGATCCACAAAGACACAGGTCAAAGCTGCCTGGGGTTTGTATGTCCATCACCAGTACCTCCCCAAGGTTGCCCCAATCCAGCTACTAAACAGCCAAAGTTGAGCCAGGTTCAGAGGGGCAGATTCCACTCCCAACACATTGAGCTTACAGTCCATCCAGCTCTTGTCATTGTTACAGGAGCTCTTTCTTCGGGGGGCAGTTAGCTCTGAGCATGCAGACAGGCAGACGGCAAAAGGGCAGGAGCTTCAGGCAACAGCCACCGAGCAAGACAGCAAGACGTAGGTCATTATCTAGCCAAAGATGATGAGGCCCCCGAGGGTCTCAGTGGCCCTCTGCATGGCTCAGCCCACTGCTCACAGGGAGTGGGGACACAATAAACATGAGCTTCTTGCATGACTAACTTCTCACCCGGTTTTCTTCCTCCCACACCTCTTGGAAGATCATTCTACTTTGGAATCCAACTTAGATTGAAAGAACAAATAAAAAGCCGTTGCCCTACTCCAAGATCTGCCTCCAACAATAAGATCCCATGGAGGGGAAATTGTGCCAGCTTTACCTACAGAGGCACGCTCACCAGCAGTTGTGGGTGATAAACACTTTTAAGATTGACATTCGTTGCTTTTACATGATTGTTTTTTTAGGCTTGAAAGGACCTTCAGAAGTAAAATCAAGCAGGAAAGAAATCTCAGCCGAGTCACCAGGAAAATTCCCTTGAACAACTCATGAACTTCAGGAAGCTTTCCACATAGCCATTTGCAATGCATTCGCCCACTCCACCCTAGCAAGAAGCCATCAAGTGGCTAATTAGAGCTGGCCACAGAGAAGCCATTCAACAAACACTTGTTGCTTGATAACCAAGTCATGTGGTCCTTGCCCACTCACCTATCAGCATAGAACCTGCAAATTATGCCCGAGGGTGCTGGTGTTTCACTGATTTCACAGCCCCTCACCTTCAAAACATCTACCTTGCTTCAAACCATCTCTCTCTGCTGTCCTTGGTGACTGTTTTCTTAGAGACATGGGCTTCCTCTAGCCCTTCTGTCCCACAAGTCCCAGCTGCAACGCTCCCTCCACACTAACAAGCCAAGGTATGTGAAAGCTCTGTTGAAAGGCAGGGCAAGGATGAGTAGGAAGGTCCCTTTGCAACTAAGATTCCATTTCTATCATGTCGTTTTTTCTCTTTCTTGATCCTCCCTCATTGCCTATTTTCAAGTGCAAAGTAAAGTATTATCCTGACTTTATGTAAGCTGCTGCTTCTGACTCTGTTTTATACTTTTTAAAAACTCTGTGTGTGTGTGTGTGTGTGTGTGTGTGTGTGTGTGTGTGTATGCCTGCTTGCACATGCACACACACGGAAGTCAAAGGGAAGCTTACAGGAGTTGAATCTCACCTTCCATCATATAGGTCCCAAGAATCAAACTCAGGTCACTAGGCTTGGCAGGAAGCGCTTTTCCTGTTAAGCCATCTTGCTGGCCTGTGTTCTTTAAAACTTCATACAAAGCAAGTGCTTTTCCTGCTAAGCTATCCTGCTGGCCTGTGTTATTTAAAACTTCATACAAAACCATGAGGCTCTGTCTGAAAACCTGGCCCAGACTTGAGCAGCCACAGAACTGAACATGGAAAACACACATGAAGACCTGTTGGGCAGACACGCTGAGCCCCACCTATCTCTGGACACACACACACACACACACACACACACACACACACACACACACACACCATGGATTTTTGAGAGAACTGAGATCCATGTGTTTATGAATGCCCTTTTGAGTTGCCAGAACTGGACATTCTCACACACTGTCCTTGATGCTTCTCCAGGAAGCATCTAGTCTAAAGACCATCCAGGATGGACATCTACTGACTATCTTGTATACGTTGGACAATCCTTTGGAATTTCACAAGTCCTGATCCTGCCTCTGTCTCTAACTCCACTATGACAGGGCAATGCCATTTCCTTAGCAACTTATTCATACACCAGCACTTTCTCAATTTTTGCCCTAGAATAATGGTGCACATTTGCAAAGAGCAATCTGGTGACTGAAATCATGTACACAGTGCAGGATGATCAAGTCAGGGTACTTAGCGGCTTCCTTCTCTTTGGTGTTCATCACTTCCCTGGGTTTGCAATGCTCTAACTTCTTCCTGTGTGTTGTAAAATGTCTGATATAGTGTTACAAGCCGTTTTTACTCAACAACTTATTTCTCCTATGTACATGCATCTTGGCATACCTTCCTCCCTCTGTCCCATCTCCCTCTTCCTTTCTAGACTTGGAAACTACTATTATACTCTGTACATCCATGAAGTCAAATCTGTAGCTCCCACATGTATATGGGAACATATATATCCATTTTTCTGCGCCTGGCTTATAACTGGGTAACATGGGTGCTGAGGTTTCATTCATGTTGCTATGGCCACAGATCTCCATCTTCTTTGTGGCCAAAGAGTATTCTACTTTAGCTATGAACCATGATATCTTTATCCATTCATCCATCCATGGGTACTTTGATGGAGTCCATGCCTTGGCTATTGTGAAAAATGCTTCAGTAAATACAGTGTCTCTGATATACCAACTCCATTCCCTTTGGCTATATACCTTGTTGCAGGAATGCTGGATCAACACTTTTAAAGAGGTTTAACCCAAGCACACATCATTCATTATAGGCATACTCTCATACTGAATTCTCATGAATGCATGCTGGCCATAGTAATGATTAGAAGGGATCATGCCACATCATATTGATGAGCTCTGCTAGGTTCTCCGACTGCTCACTCCAGACTTTGACAACCACTGGACTCTGTAGTATGACCAATGGGACAATGGGAGAGGGACAGTACTTCTATTTGCCTACTTTCTGTTTCTTCTCTCTCCCTCTCCCTTCCTTCTTTTCTTTTCTTTTTTGTTTTGGTTTTTCATGACATTGTTTCTCTGTGAAACAGTCCTAGCTGTCCTGGAACTCATTCTATAGACAAGGCTGACCACAGAGATTTGCCTGCTTTTGCCTTGAGTGCTGGAATTAAAGGTGTGCACCACCACTGCCTGGCAGAACATACTTTCTAACCAAAATAGAGGTCCTGTTCAAAAAAAGAAAGGAAGGAAGGAAGAAAGAAAGAAAGAAAACCCCCAAAAGAAAAAAAAAATGTCCATGAGTCAGGGTGCTAAGCACCCATGAGAACATCGCAAGCCCCAGATTTCTACCCAGAAATGCTGAGCTCCAAATGATTTTTGAGCTATAGATTCAAGGCCTTTGAGATGATAGAAGCTGTTCTCACTGTTCCTTACATAGACAAGAATAAAGGCTGGAAACACACTCAAGTCAGCTACCCAGTGACCTCATGATCATAAACAGCAGGCAGGTGAAGGGCCTTTCCTGGCAGGTCCTACTCATTCTAAATCTTGTCACCATAAAACTGAGTTAGGTGTCTTCAAGCAACTCTTTGGCAGTTTCTGCTTTAACTTTAGTGGTTTGTGGATATCTGACTTAGGGATGGAGACAAACACTGCATTCCCCCCCACCCCCACTGTGTTTCTGAAAATGAAAGTCGGGTTTGTTTGCCCCTCAACTTTATATTCCATTCCTTGCTACTGTTCCAGTTTGGATCTGACATACCCACGCTCCACCTCACATTACCAAAGATTCATATGAGAAGACCTGCACCACGCCTCCAGGTACTAACAGCAGGCAGTAGGGGCATCAGGAGCTGGGGCCTAGCCTGGTGGGCAGAGGCAAGCAAGCAGGCAGTTTGAAGTCAGTCTGATCCACATAGTGTGTTCCAGGCCAGCCAGAGATACACAGGTAGAGTCTATCTCAAACAAACGGCTAGTAGAAGAAGGTTAGGACGTCAAGTCACAGGCATATAGTGTCCCCAAGTAGAGGACATTTGGAATCCAGCCATCTTCTCTCTCTTTGTCTCCTGGCCAGCTACCATGAGGTGAGTGTGCCTCCTGTGCCACATGCCCTCACCACAACTCTCAAACTGTGAGTTTGTTTCATCAGTTGATTATTTCTGTCATAACAGAAAGCTAGTACAACAATGTCTTTACCAATTTGTTGTTACTAAGTCTCCTTGTAGTTAACAAACAAACAAACAAACACCTAGGTGGTGACTATTAGAAAGCATTTAAAATACGAAGTAAAATATTTTACTTCTTCCTGACCGAAGATTACGATTGAAAAGTGTGTGGCAAGTCCTCTGTCTTGGTATTTTTGAGCAAACAATACTCCATGATGCTTTGACGTACACCAACATTTGGAAGTTATGCATTAAGACTCTCCAAACAAAGCCTCTCAGGGCCTGCTTCTAAAGGCAGCCAAAAAATCTCAGGCATCCAGCACCCTCACACATGCCGATTTTTAAGTTAACTATTATTTACTGCAATGCAATTCACTATATTATAGAACTTACCCTGTAAGAGCATAGAGCGCAGTGGCTTTGGTCTGTTCACAGAGTGTGCAGCCCTCACCATTACCTAATTATAGTACATATCTATCACCTTAACCCCTCCTCATTAGCAGTCTCGATTCACTCATCCTGCATCCCCTGGCAACCGCTCATCTACTTTTGGTTTCTACGGATTTACCTATTCTAGGCATTTCATATAAATTAAATCCCACAGCATGTAGCTCCCGGTGTCTGTCTTGACTTGGTGTGATGTTTTCAAAGACCATCCTTGTTGAAGTGGGCATCAACACTGTTTCCTTTTTTTTTTTTTTTTTTCTATAGCTGAGTTCCATTGTGTGCTCACACTCTATTTTGTTTACCTATTCATTGGTTGACAGGCATTGGGCTCTGCCGCTGCTATGTGTGTGTGAGTACCTAGGTTTCAGGATGGACATGAGCTTTCAGTTTTCTTAGGCACAAACCAAGAAGGGGACACATGGGTTTAGCATCTCCACATTTCTTTTTGATGCTGAGGTATCTGGACCATTTGCTGTTCATTGCTAGCCCCAGCTGACAACCAATGTGGTACAACATCACATTCTTTACTAGGCAATTCAAAATAACTTGACTTCTCAGGATAGAACGGTCTGCGTCCTTTGTCTTTGGCATTGTGAATGGCTTTGAATTTACTTAGCTTCTACAAGAGATTACTTGATGGAAAATGAGGGCTGTGCTATGCACTTAAGTGTTACCTGAACAATACAAATTCAAATGGACGCTGGAGAAGAGAAAACAAAGACTACACTGAGCAGATTAATAAGATGCTTTGTAGTCTAACAGCTTTCCACCATGAAGCCATTAAAAGAATAGGGGGAGTGGATCCAGGGGAGAGGGAGATGAAGGGGCAGCTGGCAGGAGTGGAGGGAGGGAAAACTATGGGTGGGATGTACTGTAAGAGAGAAGAATATATTTTCAATTAAAAAAAAAATGGAGCCAAAACAAGGTCTCGCTCTGTCTCCCCCCTCCTCTCTCTCTCTCTCTTTCTCTCTCTCTGTGTGTGTGTGTGTGCGTGTGTTTGCACATGCTCATACACACAAGGGCACAATGCACAATTTAATCAGCTGAATGTGTCAAACAAAAACATGGCTCTGGATTTACTTTGTGCAATACAGATGGACAGAAAAACCAGGCTGGTGGTTCGGGTGCAGATGCTTCTCTGGGCAACTTCTATTGAGAGGGAACTGTCAGGGCCATCCTATCTAGAGAGCTGGAAAATTACTCGGAACAAAGTAAGGCTCAAAAAGTGGTTTTCACAATTACTAAATTTGTGGAAATCCTACCTAGAAACTCATTAGTTCTTAGTGTAATAAAGTTGAATGAGAATCTGCTCACTGAAAGGAAAATTAAAATAAGAAATCAAGAAAACTACTGACTATTTGGCAAATGAACACAAAAGCTCAAACCCTGGCTTACATCCATGCCAAGTCTTACTCACAAACACAACAAAACATTTAGAGACACCAATTCCTTGTTAAAAAGAGGACAGAAACAAATTCCAGCTCTCCTGGGTTTTGCTTGATGCTTAATAGGACAAGCAGGTGTCCCTTAAAATTGTCATTTCCGGTGAATGTCTTTATCTAATAATCTGTGAACTCACTTATCCTCATGCCAAGTTTAGTTACCACCACCCATGCCTCATTCTGAATGCTAAAGGCTAGACATTAATTATAGCCTGGCAACAAGGGCCTGGTGACCTTGGGCAGAGACTCTTAATACACGGAGGATCCCATTTCTGGATATGTAAAATTTGTGGATTCTGTTAGGCCAGGCATCATCTTTTCTGCCAAGGCCAGCAGCAGAGAGTTTTGGCTTTGTTAGCCCTACAGGGAGCACAGAGACGTGGCTCATGGGCCAAATTCAGTTTAGTGCCCCCTGTGTGAGAAGACCTGGGAGATCCTCCCTGCCAGGGGTAGTGAGTAAAGCCATCAGCCACTGAACCCTCCAAATGAGTGACAAGGATGCAGGATGCACCATGGCACTTGGTTGTCTGTACATAGAGACATTTACATCAGAGTCCGGCTCACATTCCTCTCAGAGGGACTCCTGTTCAGTGAGGACTTCATCTTAGAAATAGAAGTCTTAGAGTAGAAGGGGTGGGGTCAGGCTTTCTTCTAGGCTGTTTGGAGTCAGGTGGTCTAATCTGAAAGGATAAAGAAACAGCTCTCCATGCAGGGGTGAGGGATAGGGGTGGGTGAGGAGATGGCCCATGGGAAATGGGAGATTTCCAAAATGCAGTTGGCTCCTTTATAACCCTTGGAAAGAAGTCAACAGACCTTCTCAGTGGCTGCTGCCCAATCTGATTTCACTGCCAGACACCGAGCTGTATGGTCCAACATCTTCCCTGGTGTCCCTTTTACTCTCCTGCCCATCCCTTGGTGCTCTGGGCTCACTATCTCCTAATAAGGTCTTAGCACTTAATCCTTTCCTCAGGCTCTGCTTTCTAGAAAAACAGGTCTAAGATATTACCTCAAATTACTCTCTTTCTTTAGGGATGAAAGATATAGATATAAATGGAATGACTTTGTTTAATGCATACAAGGATTAGTGAAATATGCTGTAAAATAGTGACTCATACATTAAACAGAACCAGTCCTGGCTTTCTACACTAGTTTCAAATGGCTCTCCATTCTTCCAATGGTAACATACATATCAAACAATATTAAAAGGCCAGCTAAGTGATATAGCTTCTAATGATAGAGGGAACCTATGCTGAAGGGTCAGAGTTCTTAAAACAGTTAGCTGATGTGCCAGAGGCTTTGCAGCCTACACATTGAGCCGCGGTCGCCAATGTGATGGCGCTAAAAGGTGGAGACTTGAGAGGTGATGAGGTCATTAGAGCCCCCACTCACTTGGGGTCCATGTTCTTATAAGAGGTTGATGGGAGCTTGCTCATCCTTTTCTCCATGTGAGTGCATCAAGAGAGTCGCTCTCTAGCAACCAGAGGGTAGGCTGCTACTGGACGCTCAGTCTTCAGGCACCTACCTGTACTACCCAGCCTTCAGAATTTCCATTGTTTTCAAATCACCTAACTTTTGCCCTTTCATTCAATTGTCCAACACAGACCCTTAACACTAACTCCGGTCCCTGAATGAATGGAGTAGGCTGTTTATAACAGCTCACCAGCCACGCATCACAATATATCCTGCCTGGATTTAGCCCCAGTCCACTCTGGAGCATCATAGAGCACCTTCCTAGATGATGCAGGCTGCACTCAGAGCCACCCTGCATGGTGAAATGTCCTGGAGGAGCAGAGATGTGGGGGAGTGACGGGGATGGGACTTCTGAAATTCATGATTCACACATGGCCATGCTGGAGAGTCTATTTAAAAACCAGCATCAGGACTATAGTAACTCACCCATCAAAACTTTGCTGGGCATCCGGCTCATTCACTAACACCATAATCCCCAGGGATTTATTTGCCTGGTCCTCCTATTGTAAACATTTTTGATCTGCATTTTTGTCTGTTCCTGGCTTCCTCTCACTTCATAGTTTTCATTCCCTTGCTTGTTACAACACTGCCTTGCATGGATTCATTCCTCGTATCTCCACCAGTTGCTCTCTGACTCTGAGATGCCCTCCTTAACTCTGCATTCAGAGCTTTCTTCTACAGGCTTGTACTGGGTGATGTGTCTGCACCTCCATTCTGAAGAAATGCAAACTCTAGACCACACTACTCAGATGTGTGTGTTGGCCACTGTGCAATGGTGGTCAGGAGGGGCGGAATCCATTCTGCTCTCTGCAGGCTGGGCCATGCATGCACCCACAGGACAGGATTCTCTGAACTTTTATCGGTGACATAGGTGTCCTTTAAGCCATAGATGCATCCATTGAGGTGCTGGCCATCTCTTCCTGAATATGCAGCAAGGAACCAACCATACAGCACCGATTCACCTCCTTCCTTCCAGCTGGCTTCCGAGCATCTCCCACTCTCACTCGCCTCATGACTGCCACACAAGGCAGAAAGCCAGGAGGCAGGCAAGCTCCCTGCTGCTGGCCTGCCACATCCTGTGACAGAGTTCAGCACACCCCCCACCCCCTTCAGGCCACTGTCTTAGATTGTGCTGGCCTCATTATTTCACTTTTCATTTAGGCTATCTGCTCAATGCATGCCCGCTGCACGAGAAGTCTTGCTACAAGGTTGCAATGGGGTCCAGGCCCTGTTTGGAAACTTTCCCCTGCTTTCTACTGCCCAATGGGTGGGTGAAGAGTCACGTGTCACATCCCAGCTTTCCCTCACTTGTGTGTTCCTACCACTGCCAAGCCCATCAACCTGCCTTTCTCCTGCCGCTTCACCCTCTGCTTAGGCTACAACCTTGGTCAGATGCCTCTGTCATGGGTCCCTCCTTAGAGTCCTTACACCACCCATGCAGGTGGCAGGTCCCTCCCTGAAGCTCCCATCCTACTTTGTCACTTTGTCATTGCCTGCAATGCTTGTAGGTATTTGCCTGCTTCTGGTGTCTTTGGAGCTACAGTCTCTTAAAGCAGAGCCCGTTTCTCATTTGGCTTTGTATACCCACGGCCTGACCTGATGGCAGCAAGCAGGGCACAGACCCTCATCCATGAAATCCTAAATGCATGTGAATGCAAGCAGATTATCAGAGGAAGGGACACCAATGTAAATGAGGCTTTGTGCAGAACACTTATTATGATTATTATGCCCAAACGCCCTCTGGGGGAAGACAGATTAGGGATTAGGGGGCAGGGGGAAAGCTAGGGGACTCTCAGGATCCTTGGGTTCTGCACTGGTGGATTCTACCAGTCACGGGCGGCTTCGATGCTCAGGGGAGACAATTGCATATCCTCTGAACATGCATAGGATTTTTTTCTCATCATTGCTCCCTGAACAATACAAAGTAATGACTATTTACATAGCAAGACACTGGATTGACACTATACATAACTAGAAATGACTTAAAGTCCATGGAAGGGTGGGTGTAAAGTTCTATGCAAACAGGGGCATCTGTGTGTGGGGGGAGTGTTATCAGAGATCTTGAATATCACCTTGAGGGGCATCTGCATTTGAAAATTATCCTCTGAGAGGATGAGTGACCTCAGTGCCTCGTAGCTGTGACCTGCCACCTGGACAGATGGAGGTGCTGCCATGAAACACCCAAGTTGGGACAGAAAGCAGAGTCCAGCGGTGAGGTACCAACTCAGAGGCCCCAGGAGTCAGGGTGTGAGGCTGAGGCAAGTGTGCAAACAAGGATGGCTTCTGCTAGGTGCTCTGCTACAGACAGGCAGGCAGCCTCCAAATAGGGAGGGGTGGGAGAAAACTCCAGCAGACCAACATCTGGAAGGAGAGACAGAGCTGTTTGCTTCTCCTCTTTACCCTGTAGCAATCCTTAATGATGCTCAGGAGTTGCTGGAAGAGTTATTTCCCATTTTACTCCTTCTTGGTCCTTTCTACCTCCAGGGCCCCACAGGCTCTCTGTGAAACTCTCTTCGAATACCTCAGACCTCTTTATAACCCTTCTCAAGTGTAATTACACAGGTATTCATTTAAAATCTGCTTCCAGAGCTAACAGTATAGCACACTGATATCATATTTGCTTAGAATGTGGGGTTCAGTCCCCAGAAACACACACAGACACCCCTCCAGTGCTCCCAAACATGCACACAAAGCTTTAAGATCTGCTCTCACTATAAGCAGACAAACAATTTAGGGGCAAGGCCATTCCTCATGGTACATATTTGAAGCTCAATAGATAGCTGTTGAATTGAACAGAAAAACAATGACCACAACAACTACCCAATGAGAGCGTAAAGCCAACCGACCTACATCCAGAATGCAAGACCAAGGAGTTAGGATTACCCAGTAAAAGAAAGAAAGTGGGAAGGCCCAGTCCTACTGGACCAGCCAGATAATTTAGCAAATCAGCCCACAGGTAAGCTAGCATATCAGCCCACCCTATCACCCATAAGGCTGGTGAACTTGTGAACCAAAGTCATCTTCTCAGTTTTTAATGTTCAAAAATAAAAACAATGTGATTTCATAACACATATAAGTCACTGCAATTCATATTCCAGTGTCCACTCATAAAGTCCTTCGCCCTTTTTGCCATACATAAAGTTTTATTTGTAGCTGCACTCACTAGCTTACCTGCTACAGTGATAAAGTTAAGCAGCCGTGACAGAGATCACAACCCTCTAAATCTAAACTATTTACTGCCTGGTCTGCTAGAGAATCAGTGTATCAACCCAAGGAGCACGCTGCACCCCATAACCCCAAGGAAGCTCTGACCTACTGGTGTTAGAAAAGTCAGAATTCTGGAAGAAAGCTACCAGACACTGTCTGTTGATATAGAATGCGGCTGCATTTCCGTTCCTAAGTAGAGTAGTACTTGAATTAGTGACAGCACATTCCTAATACACAGTGATTAAAAAGGAATGCGTTAGATTGAAATATTCAAAGTATAGAACAATGCCTACAATAAATTGTTGGCATGATTTAAAGGACAGAAAGGATAACATTTGTAACTTATTTTTAAAACACCAGCATGCCTATGCTTAGAGGATAGAGAACATAAACGCCTCAAAGGATCTATGTGATAAATAGCTCTGGGAAATTTGACTGAGGATTTTTAATGTCGATTTCCCATTTCTATTCATTGGCTTTTTAACTCTGAGAATATACTATACTATTCTTTAACTGAGGGATGAGAGGGAGAGAGAAACAGAGAGAGAGAGAGAAGGAAAGGGAGGGAGAGAGGGGGAAAGAGAGAGGGAGAAAGGGAAAGGAAGAGAGAAAGGGAGAGAGGGGAGAAAGGGGGAAGAGAGAGAGGGAGAAAGGGAAGAGAGAGAGAGAGGAGAAAGGGAGAGGGAGAGGGAATGAGAGCCACTTTCTCTATTCCCCTTTGCAACAGAATGGCTAATTTGAGACAAGAACAAATCCACCCCAATTCTTGGTCTTGAGCTCATCCAGTCCAAACTCTGCAGTGCACAGATGGAGATCTGTGTTCAGACACCCACTCCCCTCGGGGGAGGCGCACTGAAGCAGCCGCTCCCCAGGGGAAGCACATTCAAACAGCCACTTGTACCCCTGAAACATCTAGGCTCCCAGAGTGGGGCAAAACTGCTGGAGTGTTTGTTTTGAGGAAGTGTAAGATCAGAAGAGTTACAAACAGCCCTGCTTCCCTTTTCCTAGAAACCCTGGTCACTGCTCTTCAAGGGGAACACCCTGCTGAGCATGCAGGTTAGGGCGCTTGTGGTGTAGCAACTACTGGCTTCTCTGTGTCTCCCCCTAGATGGCTGCTGGTTGTCCTCTCACTGGGACCCCTCCTCTTCGTGCAGGCTCAAAATTGTCAAGCACATTTTATAAACAGCCATGTCCCAGGCGGCAAGGGAGAACTATGAGGTCAGATGGGCACAGAAGACACAAGTGTGGCCAATACTGGGACCAACAGGCAGCCGTTCACCATTCACATTCTGCCTTGGCACACATGTCTACGATGCCCACTGAGTCTAATTTTCCTTGAGCTGCTTCTCTTGGTTTTCTCAAGGCAGAGGCCTTGGGGATATAGAGAGGCCAGGACTTCTCAGCTGGTTTGCCTTACATGTCTGTCCTCACCCTGAACAGTGTCCTGCTTAACTTGTACCAAGACTAGCCCTACTGCATCGCATCTCCAGGTTTGGGTTCCTGGAGTCATTTGGGAGATACAAGAATATTTAACTCTTTGGAGCAGGGAGCTACAGTCCCGCTCAGCTGGGAGGTATGTGAGGAGTGGCTGGGTGGCTGGATGTGGGCTTCCAATCCTCGTACCTGGGAGGCTGCCACAGGAGAACTAGCAGGCATTCAATCAGTCTGGTCTACATGGTGAATTCCAGGCCAGTCTAGGCTATCAACTGAGACCCTTTCAAAAGAGAAGAGAAGAGAGAAGGGGAGGGGGAAAGAAAGGAAAGAGTATGGGAAGCAGGGGCGGGGGGTGCAGGGAGCCAGTGCTGAGGGAGAGGATGAATGATCCACACATAGCCCCACCATTTCCAAATGGACAATCCACAAACAGCAGCCAGTGAGATACATCAGTTGAGAAACGGGTGTTAAAGTGAAATTAGGGAGAGTATTTGCAGTCTCCTGGATCTTCAGTACCATTTGAACAGTCCCTAGACTATATGGATTACCTTGACCTGTTGACCTAGCCTCTGAGGTCATTCGTGAACATACAGACCTTGATCCTAAAGTTGAGTTCAATGAAGGGGGGGGGGTGTGAGGTGTCAGGGACACTGGGAATCTGGAAGTACCAGATGTCCCCTGAAGTTGCTTACACACTGCAGACTGAGGTCCCAACAGCCAGCATTGGGGAGGAGTAGGACTCTGCTGTAGGGCCCTGGCATAGGTTAAATAATTCTAGAGCAAGAGGGTTAAATGCCAGGCTGTCTTTCCTTGAGTCAGATTTAGCAAGAAAAAAGCCCCCAAACCAGAGGGTTGGAGGGGGAGAGAGAAAAGCACCCCTAGGAAGAGACAAATATCTGCCAGTTAGAAAAGGCAGTTCCTGAGCGGGACTCACCATTGGTAGTCGTGTTGACATAGTAACGGCGGCCCTGAGGAGACAAGTAGCTGTGCCAGCCAGGTGGAAGGATGACCGTCTGGCTCTCCTCTCCCGGCGGAGGGGGGACCATCCCAGGCTTCTGTTGGAAAGGAAGGAAGAGGTCAGACATACTTGCCATTTTCACAACTGGGTTGAACCACAGAATCACTTTGGAATCGCTCAACTGGGGATGGCCTGGCCTGCAGACCAATCTTGGGGCAGGTGGCATGCATTGTGAGGTGCCTCTCACAGAAGGCACAGCCCCTCCCAGAGCAGACAGAAGAGCTGACCTTCTTCCCTATCAGACCCTGCGAAAATCAATCACTGGATGCTGTCACTCTACATGGCCCGCTGTGGACTGTGCAGTCTACACCCGCTGTGGCCTGCACAGTCTACACTCCACAGGACCACTGAGAATAGAGGCAGACACAGCCCCAGGCCTGCTGTGCAAACCTAGCAGAAGTAATTAATGCAAGTCGCGGCAGAAGGAGGTGTAAAACATTCTATAATAATGTTGAGAGTCTGTGAGAGCTAGGTAGAGTTTCTCTCTCCAAGCGTCATGTCACTGTGGCAAAGGGAGTCAGGATTTTTAAGACAAACCAGACACCACAGGCTTGATTCTTGTGACCATGCACAGTAACATTCATCTTGAGAAACAGAAGAATGCGTTAAGTCCAAGCATTAGGCGGAAGGCAGGAGCACATGCTGTAACTAATTACATCTGTGATCCCTCGGTGGTGGGCTTGTGGGCAATTTTTATCTTTTTTTTTCTTTTACTTATCTTTTCCATGTAAATCTCCAATGAACAACAAAACTGAAGGTTCTCAGCTAAAGAACATTTAAAAATAAAGACAGAGGATCCAAATTAGCCCACACAATTGCTGTGCCTTTTGGAGAAGGTAAATTGACAAAAATCAGAACTGCAGCTACAGAAGGCTGAGAATTTCTCAGCGAAACCTGTTTAAAAATACAAAAGACCACCAGCTCCTCACTGCCCTTGGTATCTCCTGCCATGCCCACAGGAGTAGCCACTTAGGTCACCAATGACCAGTATTTAGGAAAACAGGATAATGGCTGAAACCGGAGCAACAAAGTGTGCTCTGACATCTCTCTCCAGCCAGTCCTGAGACGGCTTTGTCTCAGCTTCCTGTGGTGGCCTTTGCACCATAAGAGGAACAAACAAATCCCAAAAGCTCCTAGCAGAAAACATGGCCTCCCTCAGCTGTCTGCATAGCTCTGGTGCATGTCATGATGTTCCTCTGTGCTCACATGCTTGTATCTCCTGCATGGGTACCTGGTGAGCCAAAGCACCTCTTTGATTTTTGCATGAAAAACTACACTCTAGACAGGTGACGGTGAGGTATGCAGCAGCCAGGCTGAAAGTAGTGTGCTGTCCTCCTCCTTGACACCAGCATGGACCACATGCCAAACACAAATGAACCCGGGAGCAAGAGAGGCTGGCACGGAACACCAACCACTCTAGCATCTCCTGGTCTGGATGATGGCCAGAATACAGGCAACACAAATAGCATTATGATGAGCAAAGAGTGAGTGAGAAGCAGGGTGTGATGGTGCAGGCCCGTGATTCCAGCACTCAGGAGGATGAGATGGGAGAATCATTGAATCCCAGGCCAGTCTAGGCTACATAGCCAGACCCTGCCTCAAAAAAGACCCAAGAGTTAATGAATGAGAAGAGGGAGGAAAGACGAAAGCAAGGGAAGCATGGGGGAGGGAAGAGGAGAGAAAGAACCCTGCACACACACAGGGCCTTGGGAATAAAGTGGTGGCAGGGTGGGGAGTGGAGGGAGGGTGCTGAAGAGGGTGTTTTGCTGGAGAGTCTTCTAGGACCAGAAGATGAGATGGCTGGTTATCTTTTCTTGATCTTAACATCAAGGGGTACCACACAGAGGGTCCATGGGAAGCTGTTGAAGTGAGTTAAGCAAGGCTCTGAAGCTCCCAGGAAGGCATTGCACAAAGAAGATCCATGTCTGCAGAGTAAACAGCCTTAGGCTCAAAGCACCCCTGGTGCCAACCCTACTTACCTCAGCCACACAGCCACCACTGGACCTCAGGCAAGTGACTCAGTCAGGCTCTTTCCACATCAATGAAACAAAAGAGGCTAATAATGTTGGCCCAGGTGTGGCACATGCTGTGGGCTATGGAGATCCACAGTAACTTGCCCAAAACCAGAAAGAGGGACCGTCACCAGGGTTCCTCAAGAGATGGGGGAAATCTCACTGGAAGGGGGATGGAGATGAGCTCTCCAGGCTTTGAGATGAAGTCCAGGCAGACATACTGACCTCCCCTCCAACTGCCCCTTCACCGTGTCTGAGATGTCACCCTCAATGGTTGTTCTCTGAGGTTTCTGCTGCCAAGAAAGGGAGCTCACTACCCTCTGGAGTTGACCAATGTTGGAACGCTGGTCAGGGAGGAGTTCAAGGGCCAGAGTGTAAATGAACTGAGTCATCTGATGCCCCAAGGCCCCAGCTTTGGAGAAGCTGTAAGGGGCCTGACCTCTAGTCTCCTAGTACCCCTCTCTTTAGAATGACTCTGGTTAATCTATCTGTATAACCCAGTGAGCTCATGGGAAGCCTCGGCTTACACATGAGGATATGGGTAGCCATGAAGGTACAGTGCCAGGGAGGGCAAAAAGGGGGTGGGAGAGGTTTTTATTTGGCTGATGTGCTGTGCTTAGGGTGGTCTCCAAACACAGCCACGGTCACCCTCCCTGCTGGATATCTGACCGCCTTGCCTTCGTTTCTGGAGCCAGCTGCAGCCCTCTTGCCTTTTCTTTCTTAGGAAGAAGTCCTTCTGGCTGGCTCACCACCCACAAAGCAGGAGTCAAAAGATGCTGGAGACAGCTGGGGAGATTCTCCCCCCAAGACTGAAAACAAGCATCCCCAACAAGCTGTATGTGAGCATTCAGGACAGAAGTATTAACAAAGGCCAAACATGGAGACAACCAACACAAAGGACCATCCTTGAGGATATGAATAAAACACAGGATAGCCATACAAGTGGAATATTACTCAGAAATTAAAACAGAGTCCTGGTTCTCGCTACATAGTGGCCGGCCCTTAAAAACATCATTAAAGAAGTCAGATCACAAAGGTAACATGTGGTCTCATTCCATTATGTGACGTGTTCAGAGCAGGCAATGCTGCAGAATATGTAAAATACACTAGTGGTTACAGAGGACTATGGGCAGGAAGATAAGGTGGATACAGAGTCTCTCTCTCTCTCTGTCTCTCTCTGTCTCTCTCTCTCTCTCTGTGTGTGTGTGTGTGTGTGTGTGAAAATGGTCTAAACTAGGAAGATGTCATGGTTAGTACATAATTAGTACATAAATGCTATGCACCATCAACTCTATATTTTTATCACAATAAAAAATTGTCTTCGAAGAACATACAGCAGGGCTAGAGATATGACTCAGAAGTTAATGGCACTTTCTGCTCTTGCAGAGGACCCAGGTTTGGTTCCCAGAACCTACATGATGGCTCACAAACAAACAAACAAACAAGCAAGCAAACACCGGTAACTACAGTTCCAGAGGATCTGATGTAGTCTTCTGGGCTTCCTAGGTATTGCACACATGTGATGCACAGACATACATGCAGGCAAACACTCATATGTATAACATAAAAATAAAACTTAAAAAAAATGCTAAGGCAAAATTTTAGCATCATCACCTGCCAGTCCTCACTGAAGGGTCCCAAAGCATCAATCCTCACTCCTCACTCTTATGACCTCAGAGGAGCAGGACCAGGCAGCCTTCTGTGAGAGCTTCCCACAGCCACCTACAGGATAGCCTGTGGATGACCACCTAGTAATTAAGGACTCCCTTGAAACTCTTTTCTAATTAGTTCTCTCCCTAGTTAAATTCTCTTGCTCATGCTGGTTAGTTTTATGTCACTTGATATAAGCTAGGGCTATTTGGGAACCTCAATTGAGAAAATGCCCTTACTAGATTGGCCTGTGGAAAACCCTTTCTTGATTTATGACTGATGTGGCAGGGTCCAGCTCACCATGGGTTGCACTACCCCTGGGCTGGTTATCCTGGTTTCTATATGGAAGCAGAATGAGCAAGCTGTGAGGAGCAAGCCAGTAAGCAGCACCCCTCCATGGTCCCTGCTTCAATTCCTGCCCTGACTTCCCTTCATGATGGAGTGTGACATGAGAGTTGTACACTGAAATAAACCATCCCCCCCAAGTTAATTTTGGTCTTGGTGTTTCATCACAGCAATAGAAACCTGACTAGGACACCTTCCTTCCCTGGCCCCGTGGCTCCCCTCCTCAGCTCTCTTGGCTCTTTCCAGTGGGAGGGGAAGGAAGGGCAGAGAGGTACCACACTAGAGCCACAACACCTAGGACAGACAAGACCAGAGGGAGCAGAGCAGGTTGGAGGTGAGAAGGTTCCTGGTAGGTGAGGCATTGTGAGTACGGCACACAGGATGTCTCTGGAGGGATTATAAACCCTGGCTCTACCTTGGGAAGGAGCCAGCCCCAGGCCAGAGCACAAGGCTGGGTTTCAGTCCTTCCCACTCTTCCCTCATTTGATCAAGAAACATGTTTAACTCTACACAAAAGTTCATGCTCTGAGATGAGAAAAGAAGGTATCAGTCTTCTGTCCTTCCTCCGAATTGGTGTGAAGATCAATTGTGGTGTCGCACCGCACCAGGCAGCCCATTATTATATATTTTTTTAATTTTTCCTGTGTAATATTACACTGCCTGACTCTACACAGCGTATTTGTTTATACATTAGTCCTCTGTTGGATACTTGCATTGCTTTCACTTTGGAGCCATTGTAAATAATGGAGCTGGAGACACTTGTAACTTACTCTACTTCATATGTGACATAAAGAAGTTTGTAGACCACTTCAAACTCCTAGCCTAATTTAGATGCCCATACATACGTAATCCTGGCCCTCAGGAATCTGAGGCAGGAGGATCACTGGTCAAGACTGGTTTGAGATACTGTGTCCATGTATCTGTAAGGACTCTTATCCCTAAATGTCTTTAGTGCACGAGGCCCTAAGCTTCATACATCTCTGTAATACATGTCTGTATTAAGGATGCTTTTATTCCTATTTTTAAAGTAAGGGCTGTGACAGTCAGAGGTTTAATAATATGCACAATATTGTACACATAATTAAATGGTTAAGCTAAACTACTTTAAACTATTGCTTTGGAGCTGAGGGGGATCGACAACTCCTAGGCAGAGCATAGATTTAGTGTGCCCTGGGTTCAGTCCAGACACACACAAAAACATCACTCACTCCGTAAGTCAATCAAACCAACCAACTAAAATTAGCTTGCTTCTAGAGAATTCTGTCCAGTTACTCGATGCCAAGCTACCTTCAGCCCATCTCCTGCCAGAAACCCACACCCAGCTCCATGTCAGCACTTGTCCACCTGAGATACAACTCCCACAAGGGGAAGACAGTTCAGGCCTGAAACTCATACTTGTCTCACAGTCTCCAAAGGAGCATATGCCTTCCCAGGAGATATGCAAAAATATCACCACCCTCACCCAAGCATCACGTTCATTCCCCGGCTGTTGGCTGACTTTCCCTTCTCCTTATTTTTAAATGCCAAAAAAAAAAAAAAAAAAAAAAAAAAAAAAAAATCCTCCTAATCGTGGTACTGGCTCCCCTTGGAAAATAGCAAGCAATCAATCATGTAGAGGGACATCATTCAAAACTTGAGAAGAAATGACCCATTCAGACGCATACCTGTAATCCCAGCATTCAGGAGGCAGAGACAGGAGGATGGTCAGCTCAGTGTCACCTGGGATACCTGGTGAGTCTGAGGCCAGGCTACCTGGTGAGTCTGAGGCCAGGCTAGGCTACACAGTGAGATCCTGTCTCAAATAAACAAAATCCCAAAGGAAACATCTAAAAAAAAACTGATCATCAAACAAACAGACAAACAAGCAAGCCATATGAAACCAAACAAAACACACACCAAAACCAGAAGACAAGTGTGATCAGCTCAGCACATGCTAAACTGTCTGGTGTGAACACCCCTGGGCCAGGCTTTCACTACCAGGTCAAGGCAGTTTGCACCCTGAGTCCCACTCACTACACTCCGGAGGTACTCCGGTACTGCATCAATGGGAGCACCGGAGAGAAACTATTGCCTCTGAAATAGAAACTAGTAGGAAACCTAACATTTCAATAAATACAGTTTGTAAAAAGGTGGTGTGAAACGGTACAGTTAGTTATGAAAGAGACGGATCATGTCACCTAATCCCAAACCCTTTTGATGGACTATTTTAAGAAAGACTAGAGCCTCCTGTAAGTTCCGACCCCTCTACTAAGTTCCCCAGAGCCTCCTCCACTCTTCATGTTCAAGTTCATCCCGGGACAACATCCACCTGCTGGATGCTTCTACGAGCACCTCCCTCTTACCTTCTGAAGCTGTGAGCAAACGCTACCTGCAGGGGTTCTTGGGTGGCCACCAGACACTTGCTTTAGCAGCAGATCAGAGAGTTTTAAGGGCCCCCTGTTCCTCGTCTTCTCACACCCCAAACCCAGCAGCAATGGGAGCTCTAAAGAAAGGCATATACACAGAGCTCTGCACCCCCTCTCCCCCCCCACACCCAGATCTATATATAACACCTCCGAAGTTGTCAGCCTAACGAGCCACTTTCTGGCAGACCCGTTGCCATGACAATGACTGCTAATGAGCCCAGTGCTGTGATTGGCACTGCTTGAAGGCTCCTCCACAAAGGACTTGCCAGCACATTCTTCCTTCCCCAACCATGTAGCCAGCTGGACATCCAGAAGCAGCCAGGACATGGCTGGGAGCAGCTTGTAGGATCCAGGCCTTAGCAATTAGTTTATTGCTAACACACTCTGAGTAATTCTAGACACAATGTCAGACATGGCCTCTATTGCCAGTTCTGTACTCAGCAGGAGTTATGATGACAAAGGAACACTAAGAGATGAAGCCCTAACTCGGCCAGGTGTGATGGTCACACCTGGATGTAATCTCAGTAACTGGAAGACTGAGGCAGGAGGACCACCATGAGTTCACAGCCAGGCTGGGCTACATGCTGAGGCCCTTTCTCAAACAAAATTAGACTAACTGGGCTATTCTTTCTGCTGGACACCTGTTCATGGTAGGAGGACTCCCACACAGAGCTAGCTATCCATGGTGGCCCTGTCTCCCACAACGATGTCACCAACTTCAATTTTTGGTGTCTACAGGAATGCTGGGCATCTTTTCTTTGTCTTGCCGGTAAAGCTATTGTCCTTCCGGTAAAGCTATTGTCCTTCCAGCCCCATCTATTCAGAAAATGCAAATCACAGGAGAGGGCCATGGAGGTGCATGGAGGGAAGTGCTTGCTGTGGGAACATGAGGGCCTGAGTTCAGATCCCTAGAGCTCACGTAAAATTCAAGCATAGGCATTGCAGACTAGCCATATCAGCACTCAGAGGAGACAGGAAGATTCCCAGGAGCTAGCTCACCTGGCCAATTAGTGAGCTAAAGACCTAGAGACAAGGTGGACAAACAACAGTATAAGGACAGCTGGATGGATATCAGCCTCTGGCCTTCACATGTGCCTCCATAGGTGAGCACACCTGCAGATGGAACACTTACGAAAAGGCCCAGGGAGATGGCTCAATTGCTTAATGTGCTAGCCACACAAGTTTGGCAACCAAGTTTGATCCCAGGAGCCCACATAAAAAGTTGGATGTGGAGGCATGCGTCTGTAATCCCAGAATTTCTACAACAAGGTGGTAGGTAGAAACAGAAGAACTGCCCAAAAGCTCACGGACTAGCATGTTGGTATAGCAACTTGACACAAGCTAGAGTAATCTGGGAAGGACTTTCAATACAAAAGAAAAGAAAAGAAACCAAACTGGCCTATAGGCTTGATTAATGACTGGTGTGGGAGACTATCTCACTGTAGGTGGTGCCAACCCTGGGCTGGTGGTGCTGGGCTGTATAAGAAAGCAGGCTGAGCAATTCATGGAGAGCAAGTCAGCTCCTATGTCCAGGTTCCTGCCTTGAGTTCTGCCCTTAGTTCCTTTGATAATGCACTGTACAGCGTAAATATAAGATGAAATAAACCCTTTCCTCCCCAAGCTGCTTTTGGTTATTCCATTTTTATCACAGTAACAGAAACTCTAACCAAGCAACAGCCAGCCTGGAGTGTGCAGTTCTGTAGTTCTGTGGCCAAGACAAGAGAAACCGCCTTAACAAGGCGGAAGGCAAGAACTGACTCAGAAATTATGTCCTTTGACCTCGAAACACACCCATACATATGCACCACACACGCGCGCGCACACACACTCACACACACACACCAACTAAATTCTGTTACACAATTAAATTTGCAAATTGTTTATATAGAAGGTGAAAACAAGTGACAAACAGCCTAAGTAAAACCAGAAAATGTCGAGAGGCAAAAGAAAATAAAACCAAAGGAAGGACCGTGTGGTGACAGAAGTTCTTGCTCTTCCCTCCCATCTGTTCTGCTTTGTCCCCCAAAGTTTCATCCTCTGGAAGCACAGCCCACCCCCGGGGATTGATACCGAAAGGGGGTGGGACCTTTAAGAGGTCGGGTGTAGTAGATCATAGGTCTTTGGGAGGCACCATATCGCTCTCCTGGGACTGGATTGGGTATCTTGGGATTGGATTGGTTGCTCTAAAGAGCTCAGCTTTCTTAGCTAGTTCTTCTTGCTTCTTTCATTGTGTGATAATTCTATGTCTCTGACTCTCTATCACTGTCTATCCTCTCTCTCTCTCTCTCTCTTTCTCTCTCTCTCTCTCTCTCTCTCTCCACTTCACTTGCAACTCCTGTTGCCTCCTGTTTGGGCTGCCCCAGCCTCAGAACCACTGCCCCAGCTGTTAGCAGACTCCCAATTCCTAGCCTGTGAAGATGGGAGCGTTCTCTTCTATCCTATAGCCAGCAGCATCAAAATAGGCTGAGCCATTCTCATTGTCCACCTCCAACAGATGACCAAATCATTAGCAGAAATCACAGTGGTCCGGACATAAAGAGACCATGTTCCAAGATGAGTTCAATGTGAGTGTGTGCTTCCTGTGGCTTTGGTTTTCTTATCTATAAAATCGAGATGGTCATAGCCCTTAAGATGAGGCGTTTAGGATCCAGGAGAAAATTTTTCACAATAGAGTCCAAAGCAAACACGAGGGACTTCTAAAGGCATTTGAATGTTTAGCTCAGCTTGCAAAAGCAACAACCACATAAACAGAAGACCTCCTGACACAGAACACAGATGTTATTTTTACCATTGTTACCTTCAAATTCATTTGGTCTCTTGTGAGGAAGACTTTCAGATCTTTTCAAATCTACACCTGACATCTGTCCGCTTCCTCAGCCAAATCTGACTTGGAATTGGTGGGAGAAAAACACTATATGTGGGCTGAGAGCGTGGCTCTGGGGCAGTGCATCCACCCAGTACTTGTAAGGTCCTAGGTTCAGTTCCCCTCGGTGCCCAAAACAAATTGAAAAACTCCTAACAAAACAGTACTGGAGATGCTGATAAAGTGAAGAAATGTCCCACGCAAAACACATGACCAGTGCAACAGACACAGGATACTGAATCCACCATCCAGGCTCTGCACACAGAGACGATCGCTTGGGAGTTATCATCTCCTGTCACTGTTAATGGCCAATCCATACTAAAGATGTCTCATTCTGTTATAGCAAAGGGCCGGGCTAGAGTTTAACACTTTTCTTCTTGAAGGTCAACGACCTTAAAATACATCCTAGATTTTCTGTCTCCAGCCCTATAGGGTAACTTTGAAGGACACTTTAAGGACTGTTTGCCTGGCTGGGTAAACAAATACATCTTTGTGATTCCTGGTCAAGTTTCCTCTGCAAAAGGAGTGAGATTAGCAAGCCTGACCAACACTTAGTGTTGGGGGAGGAACAGAGAGGCACTTACAAGCTCCACCTGCCCCTGCCAACGCTCCTTTATCACTAAACTTATAATATTCCAAAATGCTTTTGTTGCTTGCTGTTTTTAGACTTTTCTCGAGTAGTTAAGCCTGTCCCCCCAAAAAAATCCCACAAGCAAATGTACTAAGCACTCTCTTCCATTCAAAAGAGATGTAAGAAGGTCAGAAGTATATGCAAAAGCTAAACACTTGATTTCAAAGTAGAAAAGAAGGAGGTTCTAGAGCCTTGGAAGTTGGGGGGCGGGTGGCAAGCAATGTTAAGAGGACTCAGGGTGCAGCTGCATAGAAGGGGTGCTTTTTAATGGACCAGAGCACAGTAGAACAGCTATGGTCGACAACAACTAATTGAATATTTCAAAACAGCTGACAGAGAGACTTTTTTTTAACATTGCCAACACAAAGAAATGATATTCAGCTGAGGTGATGGATAGGCCAATCACTCTGATATGATCGTTAACATTATGCCCCATAAATATGGACGATTATGTGTCAATTACAGAGATGGCTCAGGAGGGCACTAATCAAGCCTGACAACTTGAGTCCTGCCCCTGGGTTTCTCATAGTGGAAAAGCAAAACACACTCTTGCAAATTGTCTTCTGTCTAACACCCTGTTATGTGCACATACACACGCACAGATTCACATAAAAAGAATTAAATGTAATTTTTTAAAAAGAAGTTAAGGTATTAAATAGGAGGCTAGAGAGATGCCTCAGTGGTTAACAGCACATACTGCTTTTGCAGAGCATCCAAATCCAATTCCCAGAACTCACATGGGGCAGCTCACAACCACTTGTAACTCTAGCCCGGAGGATCCAGCATCCTCTTCTGGCCTTTGAAGGCACTTTGCACTCATTTATACACAAAATCCCTGCCCTACCCTTGCACACATATCCATATAATAAAAACAACAATAACAAAATCTTTTTAATGCATTAATAATAACCATAATCAAAGAAGGTGTTGAAAAGTAAGGAAGCTAGTTGAAAGCTGCTTTCTCCATTGGTCACAGGCCCAGCATCACATGCTAACAGCTGCCCACAGAAAGGAACTTCAAGGGCAAGGGACTGCCCTGTCCTTGCAGATGGTCTGGGGACAAAAGGAGGTTTCTTCAGGGAGTTAGTGCCATTTTAACAACAGGCCAACTGTGCCTCATTAGGGAATAAAGGTGGGTGCCACTGCCTGCCAGCTGTGGCTGCCATCCAGCTGGCTTGACTTTGTGGTCACTTCTTGTGGGCAGCAGCAGCCCACAGGCACCAAAAGAAAACGGAAGTAGCCAGTCTCACCATGGAGACGCGTTCTAGCTACTCTCCAGTGCCAACTGCTTGTGCTCACAGTTGTTCTGTTCAAAGATGCCTGACTCCTCTAATTGGTTCGGAAACATTAGCCTGCAGGGAGATGAACGCTAACGGGCAATTTCCAGAGTCAGCTAGTGTGTGATCTTACCAACCCACTTGCCTGTGCTTTTAGATCTACTGCTCGAGATGCATAAGAACCAGATGGGTGGTCACTACCAAGACTTTGGAAATGCTGGATTCACCACCACACCACAGCAACACGTAAGAGGCACACAGAATGTGATGTGTGTTCCAGGGGACATGTTTGAAGCTGTAGCAGCCTTGCTATGAGATCTTAAGCAACCTGCTTCATCTCTGTTGGGAGGCCTTGATTTCTTCATCTCTCAAATGTGGAAGTTGGACCAGATGGTCTGTGAGGGCTTATTTTGAGTAGCTATCATCTAATGCTCAATGATTCTAAATGCTAGCATATCTGTTTTAAGGATGTGCCATTTGTGTAGAAGGAAAAAAGTCATATTCATGTACAGACATGTGATTCAGAGACAGGGACCTCTTCTTGAACACTGTCCATGCCCATTCTCTTAGGATTGCATCTGTCACCACACTGAGTTCTGTCCCAAGAAGCCTATGTCTATCCCTCCCCTGTGAAAGCCACACTCAAGGATCCAGTTCTATCTGCTCTACAGGTTTGTCCCCTGGTATCCTGGACTTCTGTCTCTGTAGCAATCAATGAGACACCCAGAGTTTGTCAGCACACACCCTAGGTGGGCTCTGGTAGAACTACCCTGGCCCTAGGTACATCCAGTTCATCATATGACACCCAGATACATATAGTCCATTTCAACTTAGGTAAATCCAACAATAGTCCTGGGCATTACATGCCCCACATTGCCACAGGCTTGCCTTGAGCTCTTCCTATTCTTGGCATACACATTGGTGCCCATCTTCTCTGCTAATCTTCCCTTCCCCCTCATCCAGACCCAGCAGGATCTCCCTATCATCAATCCTGGGCATCCTTCACTTGGTTATAACATGATGGTCTAGCCTGTAACTCTCCAAGGATGCCATCTGTACTGGCAACACAAGTGCCTTTGGGAGGTAGCTAGACATGCACAATTTCAGTTTGCCCTAGCACTGGATCTGGGAGTCAAAGGCTCCCTGGACCATCCAGATACTTGCTTATCATTACAAAGGCCCCTTATGCATAGTCTTGGAAGGTCAAGGATCCCAGTTAGAGGACACTTTGGATAGCAAGTACCATCGCCATCTCCTGTTGCAGTTCAGGCTTCTGGGAAAGAACACTAAAATCAGAGGTGCTTAGTGGCCCAGCAAGGAAGTGGCTCAGGAAGATTCCATGCAGAGAATGAACAGGCTTGCCATGTGAACTGGACCTCACACACAGCCACAGAGAGCCTCATAATGTCTACGCTAAGGGGTGGATCACAGGAAAGGTGACCTTTAGCATCTAGGTTCAAAGGTCAGCAGAACAAGGCTTTCTATCCCCATATCTCAGAAAAACTCCCACCACCAAACTGAAAGGGGGCACCAGCGGAGCTGGAAGCTGAGTTAGGCATCACTGCTGCCTAACTACCATCTGGGGAGCTGAGACACCCAAAGGCGTCCCCTCCCCCTTAACCTTCCTGTAACACAGAGATTTATAGTACTTCCCTGGATCTTGCACCTTAGAACTTTCCTGGTGAATCTGGAGCATGGGGGAGATGCCAGATGGGCAGGAAGGAGCCATGCTTTATATTTAGAAAAAGTTACAAGAAGAACATTATCGAAAAGTATAAATAAATCCACACTGGCTCTCTTTTCCACTAGTGCCTTCAACTACCTGTCCCAGGTAAGCCTCCCCTCTACAAACACTCCTTCTTCCCTCTTTCCACACAGCTCCCCACCTCCATCTCCACCCCTGCTCCACCCCCGAACCTATCAATTACTTGGCCCATACTTTCTCTTTCTGCTTGTGTCTGGGGCACATGCACAGTGCCTCCTGGCACACGGTCCACAGACATTCCAGACTCAGCAAGTAGAACCCAAGTCCTACAGGGGTTTCAGACCACACTGCCTCTGCACCCTTGAAGGCATTTTCACTATACGCAGAAAGGGCAGGTCAAGCACACTTCTGCAGAAGTGGTTCTTACCATGGGTGGGTAGCTGGTCCTGAAGGGGAGCCACTCTGGAAGATGCCCCAGGGCTGTCCTGAAGGCCGGGCTCAGGAGCTGGCTCTCGGCAGCTTGTTCTGCGTGGTACCCTCCGGGGACTGTGAGGCTGAAGCAAGCAGCTGCCCCGGGGCCAGAGCTCTGAGCACCCTGGGGGATGTCCCTGTGGCTTTTCTCATCACTGTCATCACTATTCTTTCACAAAGAACCCACTACATTGCACAGTTCCTCCCAAATCTGCTCCAGCGCCTATTGGGAAATCAACAACTCATGCAGGCCTTTCCAGATATAATTTCTAGAGGGATTTTTTTTTTCTTTTCCCCTCCTGTCTCAGCTTTAAAAAAAAAATTGGCTGAGGTCACAGCATACAATGGCCAAGCCTGTGTCACTGACCAGATGGCTCCCACCCCTAGGCCTAATAACAAGGGCACCTTTGTCTAGTGAATTTTAGACAGGACTCCCTGGGCCTGCCTTATCCCTGCTGGGACAAGTGTCAGCCAACTTCTTCCCAAATCTAAGTCAAGGCTCTGGCCCTGGCCCTGGCTCCAGCTGTGTCAGCCCAAGGCCTGATAAAAGCCAGCATGAAAAGAATGGAGAATTTCTAGAAAGGACCATTGTGTGAAACTTTCCTCTGACCTTGGCCTACAATGCACACTCCCCACTACTAAGGCTGTAGGTGAAGACTGGGCTGGACTTAGGAACAACACTGTATCCACCACCTAAATGGGTTTAGAAACTTTCTGGAAGCTGGGGAGTCAGCTCTGTGGGTTGAAAGCTTATAGAGCTAGCATGAGAACCTGATTTTGAATGCCCAGAACTCAAGAAAGCCGGGTATACACCGTAGATATGTCTATATCCACAGACGTTGTGGGCAAGATAGAAGACAGACAGCAGAATCCCTGGAACCTCCTGGGCCAGGTAGCTCGAGATATGGAATGACAAACAAGAGATGCCATTTCAATGAGGGGAGAGACAGGACTCATACTTGAGCTTGTTCTCTGACCTCTGCAGGCACACAGATGCCTTCGTTCATGCATCTATGCACATACACACATATAAACACATGTACACAAATACAGGGATAGAAATAAGTAAATAGAAGCCTTCTGGAGCCATCAAAGATTTGGCGCTTAAATCATGTATTTCTGTGTTCACTTTATATTACAAACTGGGATTTTAGCAATTGTGTTTTCTGGGCTGGGGATCAAATTCAGGGCCTTCTGCATGCTAGTCAAGCATGCTACCATGAGGCTACATCCCCTGAACTAAACAAGCCAGACTGTCACCCTTGAATGAAATTAGACTAGGGTCTCGCTGCTGCTGTTCCACTACTCTGAGTTCTCAGGCAAGGCATCTTAAGTTTCAATTCTTTTTCAGGTGTTAAGTAGAGACACTCAAGTATCTTTCTAAGTGGCTGTGGGGACCAAGGAGGGAATAAAACAAGCATGCAGGGCAGTGAGGATACTGTGTACACTCAGTAAGAGCCGCTGTTGTGATGTTACTGTCACCAGTGGCTGGAAGGGAGTGTGTAGCTGTCCTGGGCACAAGAAAAAGTCTATATTTGACAATGAAAGCCAAGTGAAAAATGCACAGGTCATTTTTCCAGAGATATAAAAATGGCCTGTAAGGATACAGAAAGATGTTTAACATCAGGAGAATATTAGAGAAATGCAAAATCAAAACCACATCGAATTATCACCTTGCATCCCTTGGGATTGGTCATTTTTTTTTTGTTTTGTTTTGTTTTGAAAACCCTCATGTATTTTTTATGGGGATGTAAAATGTTAGTGCTCTTAAGGAAAACAGCATGGCTACTTCCCTAAAAATTTAAACAGAATCATCCTAAAATCCAGTGACCTACTTCTGGCTATATACCCCAATGAGATGAAAGCAAGGATTTCATTCTTAATCATAACAAAAGTAGTCGAAGTGTCCACTGATAGATAAATGAACAAACAAAAAGTGTAAGGTCTGGGGAGATGGTTTAGTGGGCAAACCACCTGTTGTACAAGCATAAGGGCCTGAGTTTGGTTTCCCAGCACTCGGTCACATGTGTCTGTAACCTTACACTGTGGGTATGGAGGCATGAGGCAAGTGGATCCCTGAAGCCTGTTGGTTAGCCAGAGTAGCCAATCAGAGAGCTCTCAGTGTAAGAGACCCTGCCTGAAAATATACAGTGGAGAGCAGATAAGAAAATACTTAACATCAGCCTCTGGCCTACACACACACACACACACACACACACACACACACACACACACACACACACACACACACACAAAACACACACAGAGAGAGAGAGAGAAAGAGAGAGAGAGAGAGAGAGAGTTGTGCAACAATAACAAATACAATGGAGTATTAGTTTGACTTTAACAAGGAAAGGAATCTTGACATATGCTACAACATAGGTGAGCTTTAACATTATGCTAATTAAATTGAACTCATCAGGATGGCTAAGTTCTATATGACTCTATTTAGATGAATCTTAGGGCAGCCAAACCCAGAGACAGAAAGAAGGATGGTGGCTGCCAGAGACAGGAGGATGAAGAGTTGCCTGGTGTACAGTTTTAATTGGATAAGATGAAGAGGTTTGGAAGGTGGGTGGTGGTAATGGCTACATAGCAGCATGAATGCCTTTAATACCACCCAACTCTACTCGTGGCAATGTGAGATTTTATGTTATGTACATTTACCAAAAATTAAAAAAGAAGGTTTGTGATAGGCACAGGCAGTTTAACTTCTTGGACCCTGGGTCACTACAACACAAGATACACAAGTACAGAATCTCGAGAGGGGAAGTTACATCCACAGGGAAGCCAACCCAGTCCCTTGGTGAGGGGAGCTAGGAAGCCCAACTAGAAAACAAGCTGAGTATCTATGGCAGGGCTCACTATAGCCCATCTTCTGTGGGGTCTCAGGGAAACTGAGGCAATGCAGTTGGCATCCCAGTCAATGAATGGCTTTCCTGTTAAGATCTATATCATAGACAGAGCGAGTGACAATGACCTTTGCTTTAAGCACAAGTTTTTGGCTTTCCATGTCAGTGTTCTGATGGTGTCTCTTTCACACCTGGTGGTAGGGATTACTCCTCTCAAGGCTGTGGCTCTGAGCAGCCCCGGGCTGCCTGCTCTACACATAAATGCTCTGTCCTCTGTAATGGTGGGGCTCCCATCTGCTGAAGTCATGACCACTGATCTTTTACTCAGCACAAGTGTACCTGGCTCAGGTACCCTTGAAGGGATCATGTATCTCATGTGAATGAATCTTTTTTTTTTAATAATTTATTTATTTTTATTTTATGTGCATTGGTGTTTTGCCTGCATGCACGTCTGTGTGAGGGTGTCAGATCTTGGAGTTACAGGCAGTTATGAGTTGTCATGTCGGTGCTTGGAATTGAACCCAGGTCCTCTGGAAGAACATCCAGTGCTCTTGAGCCATATCTCCAGCCCCATGACTGAATAACTTAAGAGATCAAGGGGAGGATTCTATTGTTATCTTCGATGACTAGAGAATAAAACTGCAGCTCTTGGGGGTGGGGCATAAAGGAAGAGTGGAAAAAATATAATTGTGCAGTGCTGTAGACCCTGTGGCCAAGAAGGAATGAGAAGCAGAGCTGAGGAGGGAGTGAGGCCACAGCAGCCATGAGATCATCAGAGCGAGGAAACAGATCTCTGGGCACAGCGGGACATGCCTGTAACCCTGACACATGCATGCTAAGGCAGGAGGATTGTTTCCAGGCCAGCATGAGCTATCTAACAAGCATGTCTCAACAACAATAATCAATAATGATAATGATAACAACAACAACAACAATAATAATAATGTCAGCCTGAAGACCCAACAATAACAACAGCAACAATAATGCCAGCCTGAAGACCCAAGTTCAGATTCTGGGCCACAATCCCAGGCAGAAAGAGAGAACAGATTCCAAAGGTTGTCTCTTGATTTCTACAAGTGCCATGGTGTATATCTCTGTCTTTATAAAACAAACAAACAAAAAAGATCAATAAATGTAATTTTAAAACTTAAACAAAACTAAAGAAACCAGTGACAACAGCAAAAAGACCTGCAGCTGTGTGTCTGATGGTTCAAATCAGCCACTAAGAGGACAGCCTTCTTGGGAGGCAGGCCCCCATGGGCAGCCAGCTGTTCATTCACCACACCACACCATCTCTGAGAAGTATGGAAGAAAGGCTGGTGGGGAGCTCAAGCCCTCAGCTTTGTGACATAAATGCACACATAGGACCAAGGTGCTTCCCTGCTCTTGGAAATGGGCTCTCCCTCCCACTATTGCTAAAAGCAAAACTGCATTTGAATATGGATTGACAACACTTTTTCTAGTTCTTCAAGCTTCATGGGATCACAACAGCCACGAAAGCTGTCATAGCCCCCGGCTTCTTAATCTTCACAGGGAGGGCATAGTATTAAGGCTCACCAACTCATAGTTGTCATCAGTACCATCTTGGCTTCGTGTTACACGGAGAAGCAGGTACATCCACAAGCAAAAGCACACCACTGGCCACACGGAGTAATGGCTGCCCCTGCAAATCTACTATGGCCACTGTCTCATGGCCAGATACCTCTCTGGGACACTGTAAGCCAGGAACCATGCTCTGACCTGGGCTAAGCAGAACACATGATTCCTGAAGACTTTCTTCTTCAGGACTGCCCTAAGCTAATCTCTCAGATGTGACAGACTCGGGAATGACACGGTTATCCATAACAGGGTAATAGATTCTGAGTTTCATTTGGGAAGTCACTTGAGTTTTATTAATGGTCCTCTTTCTTAAGGGTTGGCTGTGAGAAATAAACTAATGAGTTAGTTCTCCATTTGGCATCTGTAATCAGGTAGATGTCTACACCAAGGCCTTACGTACAAAGGAGAGGTAGCAGGGAGCTCGTGATTGAAAAGCAGAAGACTGCTAATCATTTCCACAGAGCCAGATACGGCTGACCCACAAGATATTATTCTTTGTTTCAGTTGAGTTGAAAACCATCAACTAAATCAGGCCACTTTGCTGTAGGCCCTTGTCCTCTGCAGGATGAATCGGGTTGTGTTATAATGGTAACTAATAAGAAGAAACATCTGGCTGTGGTGATGACTCACGTTTCCTAAATGCTTCATAGTCATGAAGGGAGAAATTATTCACCCCCTGTGCAGTCTCCATGGTATAGGGTCTCAGGCATTCCCTCCCTCACATGTGGCCCCTAGGTTACACGATCAATCAACCAGCTAATAGTTACTAATTATCCTTTCCTGGTGCCACGGAAGATGTGAGTGCTATTACAGTAGTGCCCAACTCTTAAAATTTGGAAGATATAGATAAGTCACAAACAAGGGTGGGGGAGGGGAGAGAAAGCTTTCAAGACAGACTGTAGCCATGCCAAACGGCTAAGTCTGGAGACAATAAGTGCTTTCAGAATGCAGGGAGGGCAGGATCCCTGTGGGCTGGGAGGATGAAGGGAGGCTTCTGAGAAGATAAAGAATTTGCCCCACAGCGGGGATAAAAAGGAAGGGCTTAACCCAAGTGCCAGGGACATGATGTAAGAAGAACAAGGAGTCCAATGGGATGAGGGTAGTTGGAGAAAGTGAAGCGGGTTCCAAGGAGAACGGGAAAAGCCAGAACCGGAACCCAGGGATCCAAGCTGGGATGGGAACCAGTTTAAGGGTGAGGTGTAGAGTTTGTTGGCCCTAGATCCAAGTGCAAAGTGTATTGCAAGAACTTGAAGGCTGTCGTGTTCCAGTGGAGCAGTGGAGGTCAGACTGGCCCTTGACACTTGGTGTTGGTGGCATGTGGAGAGAGAGTGGCCAAATCTGATAAGCAGATTCAGGGTTCATAAGGAAAGATGGGGGAGCTGAACCTGAGACAGAAGAACAAATCCTCTCGTGACCCATGCTCTCTGAATTTAAGTCCTCCTCCCCTGTCCCCTCTATTGGTGGACACTGTCCCCCAAGCCCTTCTCCAAGACTTTTAGAGGCAAGAACCAGGTCCCCATCCCATCTTCCTCTCTCCTCACCCAAAGCCCAGTGCTCTGGACTACACAGGGGACTTACTGTACTTCAGTTCTAACAGTGTCTCACACATAAAACAAAGAAGGCATTCCAGCATGCCACAATTTATCCTTCTTGTCTAAGAACACACTCCCTGGTACCCAGAGGGTGTGATCCCTGCTTATCTTGAAAAGGAGGACGGACTAGGGACTGATCTGAGGCCCAGGAGGAGCTGGCAAGTCCTGAGCTCGAAGAGAAGACACTAAGATGAGCTGCCATTGTACAGAGAGAGAGAACACAGCTACAGGGAGTGGCAGGCTCCAGGTCTAAGGATGTGTGCAGGGCAGGGGTGGAGGGACAGACAGCCAAGCTCCTGCATGCAGCATATAGAAGGTTCCATGCATCCACACCACAAGATTCCCAATATTGAGTGAACCTATCAGAAATGATGTTCAGTTTTAAAAACCCTCTGATAGCTGAAGAGATGGCTCAGTAGACAAAGGAAAATGCTACCAAACAAGACTGACTGCCTGAGTTAGGTCCCCATGATTCTAAAGGGTTTCCCACTCAGTGTCTCCCAGGTTCAGTCATTCTTAGTCTGCTGTTATAAACTGTCACAGCCATAGCAACACTGTTTTTTTTTTTTTTTTTTTTTTTTTTTTTTTTAAAGCAGTGCTGGGCATGGAATCTAAGGCCATGTACATGTTAAATAAGCACTCCACTACTGAGCCATAACCCTGGCCTACTCAAAATTTTTGAACTAACAGCCAACTTAAATTAAGCCTGGGTTTAAGTAACAACATCTAAGAAGTCACAGGTATGATTTGGTGGTTTTTCTTTTTTCTATCATACATGAAAATGAACACAGCTTAAAGGCTGTCATCTCAATGTGCTCTAAAATTACCTGTGGATCCTTCATTTTAAGCTCAGTGCACATTAGGAAACACACAGGTTGTGTAGAAAAAGCAGCCTGACACATCCAGAAAATGGTCTCGGGCTGCTTTTGTAATCTTAGAAAACCAAACCTGGATTCCCTGACTCATTATGGGGAAGTAAAAGGCAGTGAAGGGAAAGGCAAATGAGCCCCATAATAAGGGTGCTGGAAGCTGCTCTGGGGACACCAGTCAACTTGCCACTGACTCACTACTGAGTTAGTAAAAGAAAGAAAAGAAAGAAGGAAACACTTACTCAATTTTGGAAGAGACAAAGACAATTAGGAAAACCGCACAGGGACTACAATTTCAGCAGAAGAATGGAGAAAGATGTCTTCCAGAGCAAGAGATAGGCTGTGGGAAACAGCATGCGCCTTCGCCACCGGCTTCCAGTAGAGATGCATCCTTTCCCTTCACCAGTCCCTACTCTGGCTTGAGGGACAGGACTGGCAGTGGTCTGATCCTTCTTTGGGCATACATGTATCAAGGCCTTACCCTTCCCTCTATGCCCACCATTGAAGACAGGGAGATGGGGGCGGCTCTGGCAGGTTGCTCACCAGCTCTGAAAGCTACTGTGAAATTGAAATTGGGAACTGAACTGGGAGAGACAGAGAGAGAGAGAGAGAGAGAGAGAGAGAGAGAGAGAGAGAGAGAGAGAAACCATGGATTAGTCCCTAGAAAAGCAGACAACCTTCCCGCAAGTGAAAAATGCAGAGGTCAATAGGAATCCCCATGGAGGGTACATGGCGCAAGTGTGCTATCGGCTAGCCCAGGGCTATAAGAATGAGGGGAAAGGAGGAGGCTGGGATGGTGGGAGAGGTGACTCCCATGAGGAAATGCCTCACTGAAAGGAAGAACACATCTCAGAAAATAATTTAGAAGAAACTTGGGAAACTGACGGAAGTCGTGACCTCTGAGAGAGGAACAGAAAGTTGGAATGGAAAAACACAGCTGAGATCAAAGGATGGAAGTGCATGAGTTGCGGCTTGCAATGGGAACCTGCTCGCTCAGATCCATGTTGGTGGAGCAATGGGAAAGTATTGATATCAAAATACGAAATTTGGAACTGGGCGGGGTGGCACATGTCTACAGGGACTCAGGGGGTAGAGGCAAGAGGATTAAAAGCCCAGAGTCATCTTCAGCTACATTGTGAGTTCAGAAGCTCTGTTGTCTCAAAAAATGCAAGGAACAAACAAAAGAATTAAAGGGACTAGGAGTGTGGCTCAATCGGTAGTGCACCTGCCTAGCCAGCGCGGCGAGTTATAACTCCAGTACCACTTAAATGTTCTATGGTGGCACACACCTGTAATCCCAGTGCCCAGGAGGTACAGACAAAAGAATCATGAATCAAGGTCGTCCTTAAACATATTAAAAGTTATATTATATTGCGACATAAATATATGCATGTGTTGTTCTGTTTAACAAGCTGCAGATGCGACCCTCTTTCTCAAAATTCTGTAATCACAGATGTACCCAAGCACGCTGTGCTAACGTCTCACATATGACAGAAACAGGAAGGCTTGTCTTGGGCATGCAAGGGAAGACACCACCCACTTAGCCTACAGGCACTGAGAGACAAATCTACCTCAGGAAAGTGCCAATGGGGAAGTCTCCACTCAAGTGTGAGTCATTTCTTGCCCTGTGTAGATAGCCAGCTGTACCGTGTGGCAGACTTTCCACCTCAGGGATAAAGCCTGACCTTCGACTCTCCATCCTCTCTCAAGAGATCCATCTCAGACCCAGATTGTGGCAGTGGGAGGCAGTGCTTCAATGATCACTTGAGTCCATCTTGCCATTTTACAGATGGGGAAGTTGAGGGCTGGAGACAAGGAATGAGCACAAAGCCTCCTAGCTCTGCAGCTGCCCTAACTTGATGTAAACATTCCAATACAACCATTGAGGCTACAGAATGAACTGTAGTCAGACAGTGCAGCAGCAGCCAAAGCCTGGCTTAGGACTTTAGCATTCCTTGGGGAGAGATGACACTGACAGCTACTTCCCATTTATTTGTGGCCGATGCGCCCTGTGGAGGAAGAGGCCCAGGGAGGAAACATCTGTGAACACAGAGTGATGTCATGAACCCACTTGATTTTCCCTTTGGCAAATCATCTTCTTTCTGTCTTCCCTGCCTACCCCTAAAATGCAATGCTCCAGCCAAACAAGAAGGCCTGGAAGATTCCAGGCTTCTGGAAAGAACATCCTACAGAGATTTCCAGCACGAGATGTTCGTGACTGCACTGGGATGGGGACAGGAGTACCAGGCAAGCAGAAATCCCCACAGACCACTCACAGGGCCTCAGACATCTGCCTGTCCCAAACCCAAACTCAGCTTCAGGTCTCCAGCCAGTGCCAGAAAGAGCACATGCTAGGTTCAAATCACATTCAAGTGGTCACAATGGGTTGGAAAACCACTTCTCTATGTAAAACAGGTAGACCCTGCTGCAGTGAGTCTGGGGCTAGCCTGGACTACAGTGAGTCTATCTTACAGTCAGAGGGTAGAAAAGCTGGTAGAAATGAATTTGCTTTGGATTGCTTTCCATCAGCTGAGGGCATAGATGTTCACTCCCTGAGGCCACCTGAGCCTTCCCAACAGGCTGCTTGGAACTCCCCAGAACAGCACTATCTAACCTCCCTGACACTGACCCAGGCTGACCAAAGGAGCAGGAGGGAGAACACGGGAGTGACAAGTGCAGGATTCAGAGGACCATTGCCACCTGAGAGTCTCGTAGTCATAGGACTATCCAGAAAGCTGAGATGGCTTGATTTTTCTTTTGCAAATCCTCATCTGAACATTTCCCTATGGCTAAGACTCAAAGCTCTACACAGACAAGAGAGCCGGAAGACACAGAGACTTCCAGCACAAGGTGTGCTCCACTGTTTCTGGACCTCCAACAAGAGTTACAGACCATTGTGCAAGGCCCTGCCACCCTTCTTGAGATGAGCCATGCAGCCTTTGCTTTTTAACTCTAGGCACTTACCTCAAAAGAATTTGATAGGGAGACACAGGGACCCATGCCCCCCCCCCCCATTTCCTGCCCATTGGATACCTTCAGTCAGTTCCAACTGCCTGTGTTTTGCCATGAGATCTGATGTGTTTGTTGTCTTAGGTGCTGCACAATGTTGGGGGCCAGGAAGCTGATACACTAGCTTATTTGATTCCTACAAGAAACCTTGGGGGAATTCTTATTTTCAATTCATAGCATGGTTTGAACCTGATGTTTCTGCCTCTAAGCCTAGTACTGATTCCTTCTCACCCTAGGCTGCCCCTGAGTCCATGTACTTAAACCTCTGCTGCCTCCCAAGGTAAATACTCCAGTTTGTAGAGGAAGCCAGGCAGCCAGCCCTCTCATTATCCATTTGACCCAGGGAAGGTGATGCTGATTGTGAGTAAGGAGGCTGGTTAACTGGGGAGGAATGTAGTAGCCACAGGGGGAAGTGGATTGTTAAATAGGTAAGTAGCACAATCACAGCATATGCATTTCTACAACCTAGAGCTCCTACCAGCATCCAGGGTGAAATGTTTCCCAGGAGGAGGCCACTGAGTGCTGAGTTGCTGCCACAGTTATGTTTGGGCTCTGACAGAGCTGGGAGCTCTAGCAGGCAGCTCCTACTCATTGGCCAAGGCAAGAGACCAAGGCAGCTCCCACTAGGCTCCCACACTAACCCTCTAATCATGGGAGCCTCCTCCCCTCTATGTTGAATTCTGGGAGCCTAGAAAGGGACTATCTCCTGGGAGGTGTACGCCATCGTGCTTAACTTCTCCACCCATTGCTTCTTTGGTTTGAGTGGCTTGGGATAAGTACTCATCTGTTACTTCCTAGTACAAGGAGAGTATTCTATTCAAATCTGTCTCAGGACACAGATGTACGTAATGCATGAGCCAGAGATGGAGCTCAGTTGACAGGATGTCTGCCTAGCATACATGAAGACCTAGTTTCAATTTCCAGAACTCATAAACTGGCCATGGGGATACATGTCTACAGTCCCAGCATGCAGGAGGTAAAGGCAGAAGGACCAAGGAGTTCAGGTGGATCCTTGGTTAACAGTGAGTTTGAGGCCAGCCTGGATTACATGAAACACTGTGTGTATGTGTGGGGTCAGGAGTCAAGTAGGGTTCTTTCCAGACTCTGAGCAGCACTTGTCAGCATATCTGGCAATGTGAGCATCTCCTTTTCTGGAATGACCAATGCACCAAGCGCAAAAGTAGAGAGAAACAAAGACTGGAAGAGACTAGAGGGCGAAGACAGCACTGCCCATGTACCAGTCTGCTTCACAATGGGAGGGCTCTTACACACCTAACCCCCAACCCAGTACCCCAGAGCACAAAGACGTGAAATAGGCCAAGGAGACAAGGTGGCTTGGCTGGAGCCTGGGAAATGAAGTCTCAAGGGTCTTGGGTCAATTCTCCAAGTAATCCATTTGGGAAGGGCTCACCTAGACTGTCAATCAAAGCCCTTAGAGAGCAAGGCAGCTAGAAGTGATCAAGTCATTGTGAAAAGACATCTGAGTTACCAGCAGGAGATTTGAAATCAGCACGTGGCTGGCCCTTGCCTAGATGTTATAAAGAACCTGATGGTGGTGGCACATGCCTGCCTTTCATTCTAGCACTCTGGAGGCAGAGGCAGGAGAACAGTTAGGGCTACACATAGAGAAACCCTGTCTCAAATAAAACAAAACAAAAAACAAAACAAAACCAAAAAAAAAAAAAATGAAAAATACTGGTAGCATATTTTCATCTAAAGATCTCCAGCTCCTCTAATGCCTGGTTATTCTCCATAAGTTTGAGCAGCCCACCAAGTCCCTTAGAATGAGACTCAATTCCCTGGCTCTGTTGCTAGGGCCACATATGTCTGGCCCCAAGGGAAGGAAGCCAAGTGACTTTCTCTAAAGGTCAGCTGAAGGTACCAATCTTGCTTGCTTTTTAGGTTGGAATACATCCCTAAGAATTAGGGTCCTGCCTTCATAGGTAGGTGAGTGTTGCTATCTCAGGAGTGGTGTAAACAAAACCAGTCTGGCCCCTTCTTGCATGTCACTTTCTTAGACTATATTGCCTTTCTGCTTTCTACTATGGGATGACACCCCAAGAAGTCCCTCAACCAAATGTTGCCACTATGGTTTCCGGCTTCTCTAACTCTACAACTATCTATCAAATAAATGTCTAGTTTTTGTAAGTTACTGAGTCTGGGGTTTTGTATTAGAATGACACAAAACAGACTAGGACATCTATCAGCATTGCATCAATGAATCTACAGATGGAAGTGTTGGATAGTTGACGGTCATCCAAAAAGGGACTAAGGGGCTTGACAGGTGGCTCATTGGTCAAGAGCATAGACCGCTCTTACAGAGGGTTTGCACTCCATTCCTGGCACCCATGTTAAGCACCTCACAAAGATTTGTAACTCCAGCTCCTTGGGATCTGACACCCTCTTCTGGCCTCCAAGAGGGCAGTGGCACTAAAGGACACAACCCTAAATGCTGGTATTATGGGTATGCACCACCACACCTGGCAGGAATAGACTGCGGAGAATTTTTCACACACAGATCCCTACCCAAGTGAAATAATAATGACTGCTTACTGGCCTCAGGGATGGTGATCAGCAGAGGTGGGTGGGAACTGGGACACACTGGAGAGCCATCAGAGCCCCACTGGACAGCAGGCTGGGTGTAACCACAGCTTCTCATTTTTGTGAGAAAACTTGGAACCTGAATTTTGTCCTTGAAATGTGCTGACTATAAGATGTTGATAACCAACTAAAAAGAATTTAAATGAAACCATGTATGTGTGTGGGGGGGGTATGTGGATAAACATAAACAAAATTATGACAAAATCACAAATCTCACTGTCCTGCACTTGATTTTACCCATTGACCACCATCTGTGACTGCTGGTTTTCTCTGTTGGCTACCTGCATAGCCTGTCATTTGGTTTTAAAGAGATGAATGTCACTTCTCCAGGCTGCCAGGCAGATCTACCCAGCCTGCCCAGTTAGCTGGCCAGGGCATCTTACCACTGATCCTAGTGGGTGCAGCTGAATGCTGGCTTCTAGGCTATCTGTGTACACTTTCCAAGAACTGCACAACCTCCCTGCCCACCCCTAGAGCCCTGCTCCCCAGCCTGTACTATACTTTCCTCTATGGGAAGCACAGAAACATTTTCTTGGACAGAAGAGACCCTGGAAAATCTGTCCTCCTTGGCTCCTCACCCATCAGCTGAAGAGAATGTGCAGAGAGGCAGGTGTGTGAAGATGACCAAATAGGTTAAGGATTTGAGCCTGGCTTAGAAGCCTGGCTGAGGGCAGGTGTATGGAGAGATGACACAGTCGTCATAGCGACCTGAGAGAAGTATGTTGAGCAAAAGAAAGCCAGTAGCAGACATGGAGTCTGGTGGGAGGAGGGTGGGATTGGAGTCTCCCAGGAAGTATGAGGAATTCACTCCTGCAGGTCTCAGGGGCACAGTGCCCTGGGGCAGAGAGTGGCAGTGACAGAGGTCTCCTGGGCTTGGGCCACAGATGTTTTTGCCCTGTTAGTTGGAGCAGACTTGGGGGCCTGGGCACTACAGGTGTTATCTTCAGAGAGAAGGAAACAGCTCATCCCTGTGGCCAGACCAGCCCACTTCCCAACTGTCTATGATTCTACGTGGGCTTCTCCAAATGGTTCTGTACACTGACCCCACGGAAGCCTGCCCTTCTCCCTCCTGAGGAGCCGGAGCTTCACTGGAAATGGGAATCCACAGCCATTTTGGAGGGAGCCTGGGCTCATTTGATCACCACTCCACATGAGAGCAGCATCTCCCAAACTTTTGTTATATACACCGACCCTTGGTATGCTTAGGCACTGAGACATTTTGTTTCTCATGCTCAACACTGACTGCATGCAGTGTGTGGCTTGGGACTCAAGGTTCAAGATACAGTGATCTCCAGATGCAATCTCATTTTGCCGTGGAACCTTTTCCTTTAGAGCTAGGTGGGGTAGGTAGTGACTATGTCAGGCCTGTGACCAGCACTTGGAAGGAAGAAACAGAAGGATTGGTGATTCCAGTCTGGGCTTTTTTTTTTTAAGACACTGTCAGAAAGGAAGGGAGGGAATAGGAGAAGGGAGACAGAGACAGATTGATTGCAGGGTGCAGTAGCATGCACCTGTAGTTCTTCTAGCTATTCAGTAGGCTGAGGCAGGAAGATAGATAACTGAAGTCCGGGAGTTCAAGAGCATCCTGGGTAAAATAGTGGGACCAAACTTCACACAAACATTAGAAAGAACAGGGTCTACAGAGATATACCCTTAAAATATTGGCAGTATGTCTGATATTATAGGAGAGGACACCAAAATGTGATATTCTAAAAATATGGTTGTACTGTATGTTACACCACACTAAGAAATGAAATTCAAGGAGAACTCTGGCTTGGCCAATATCCTCCAATACTAGCTCACCCTTTCCCAACTATTGGAGAACAGAACTGCAGCCTGACACCTGTGGATACTTGTACTTGGCAAAGCATGCTGTCCTCAGACATGTCACATCCCCATTGTGTTCCAAATATGTCCTCTGTGGGATCATCTCAACCCCAACTCCCTGCAAGGCTCTGGGAAGATGTTCACCATCCTCTGAGAGTCCCGAGGGGAATGAAGTCTCAGGAAAACTAGCACAATTGTCCCATGGGTAGAAAGAGCTTGAGTCCATATAAATACAAGTTTTCTGCACTTGAACTTTATGCCTTTTCCCAGAGCTGTCTCCTGGATCTCATTATATAATCGCGTGTCCGTTACTTTTGTCCAACTCAAACACAGATTGTGTGTCCCTTTTGCAGCTCCTGTGACTGATGTGTGTCCTCAATCTGCTGCCCTGGCCTCACAGCAGAAAGTGTACAATGTCACACCCGACACTCCAAAGGTCCATATGGAACTCCTATTTTCCCGCTCCACTTGTTGTGTGACCTCCGCCAGAACATGTCACCTCTCTGTTATCTCAAATGGGAGAATGATACCAGTTGATTCCCAAAGACCTTTCCAGGCTTCCTCTGAGAACTCTGCCACATCAGTTAGAGCCTCTACAGAGACTGGTCACATGATGGAACAGAAGGAAAAATCAAAACCAAGTAAGAAAGATCAAATTGGAGCATTGAGGTAAGTCCACAAAATCCTCAAGCACCTCCTTCTCAGACACCTATTCTATCAAGTGGCTTCCTTTTCTTTTTGGGACCTTGGTCACCATACAACCCAGACTTCCTAAAGTCATGGGGACCATAGAAAGCAAAGAGTCACCAAAGTCCCTCCAAAGCTGTGTCCACCCCTAACCCAAAGGCTATTCAAGAGAGCCTTCCCTGTCTGTATGACTTGTCCAATCAACAGCCTGACCTGTCCCTCCTTGTCTCAGGCATCTGCGTAAAAGATAACCAAAGTGTCAGGGTCTGCACTCACCTTAGCCCTGCAGTTGGTCCTCATACAAATCTGACAGGCTGGTCATTTTCTGCCACAGTCCTCACATCCACTTCTTCCCCGTGGCATCAGCTAATTCACTGTGCAAAGCAGCATTTATATATAGAAAGTTGCAACCACGCAGGTTAGCATTAAAATAGAGCCTTGACGTTGCCGTGGCAACCAAACAAATGATATTCAAAATGAAAGAGAAGTATTCTGCAATCGGAAAAGCATGTCCACAGCCTTCCAGGACAGCTGGGCTCCTTCCCTTGAGCTGGGTGGGACGGTCTCCAGGGGAGGACTCTGTTCTTAGGAAACTCCTCCATTAAATTAAGTCACCCACTCTGGTTTCAGCTGAGGCCTCCCTGACTGCACAGGTTCCTTCCTAAAACCAGCTCCCTCGGCCAGGGGTTGGACCTAAGGCCAGGTAGCCAGGCCTGTGTGAATATCCTGCTCAGGTTTGTCAGACCGTAAATACTCATTCCATTAGGTTCCATGGGGAAGCAGCCTGTGTGTTATTACAAGAATGCCTCTAGAAACAAAGATGCCCTCTTGCCACTGCCTGACTTAGAGTCAAGAGGTCACCTTCCAGCTGAAAGACATTTGACAAGTTCACCTACTGGAACCTCCAGTTTACACTACTAAGTGTGTGTGGGTATGTGATACAGGGGAACAGTCTGGAAGCTTCTACCCCTAGGATGTTTATCTTTCCCCCTTGTTTAATATTCCTCTTGAATACAGCTGAGCCCCACAACCACCACCACCACACACACACCTCTGCCTAGCATAGAAGCTCCTGGTTCCTAGATTTAGCATGTGGTGCATGGGATAAACTCCCTGCATTTAAGCCACCCAACCACCGAGAATGAGCACAGTTTCCAGGTCTTGGACTGTCTCTGGGCCTTTTGGAAACTCATTCTGAACTTGTGTGAACTGGGAAGGCTTGAAAAGGAAGCCTGTCAGTTTCAAGTGCAGTGAGGTTGCGTGTTGCAGAGTACTGGGAACTCTCAAGCATGGCGGAGGGTGTGGGTACCCCCACCTTGAGGGCAAAGTGGCAGCTTCTCGACATGCTAAGCAGATACTTGCCATCAGACTCCCAAACCCACTCTCAGGGATTTACCGATGAGGAATGAAAACAAGTGTGCACACAAGGTCTGATTCACAAATCTTCAGCGCAGTGACTAGAGTTTGTCCCTTAAACATCACCCAAAGCCCAGAGTGTTGGGGGTTTGGTCTCCTAACTACTGGGAAGTGATAGACATTTTAAGAAGTAGAGACTCATGGGAGCTGTTCTGGTCACTGTCCTAGAAGGAGACAGTGAGACACACACAGCAGCCCAGTCCTTTCTGTTTTGAATCTCAGCTTTGAGGTGAGCTGCTTGTCTCCAACAATCCCTCCTCACCATGGTGCAATACCTCACCTCAGGCCTCAAGCTGACAGAACACAGACATCACATGCTAGGAAGCTGGGGTCAAAGGATACATAGTTTGCTATTATATTCATGGGACATTCTCAGACAAAGCCCGAGGATGGAGAAGGCGCCAGGGGTTTGGGTGGGGGAAGGTACGAAAGAAAAAGCCATGCAGAAAGAAAGAAAAAATGTTCCAAGACAGGATCTCACTATGTAGTCTTGGCTGGCTTGGAACTTGTTATGTAGACCAGGCTGGCCTGGAACACACAGGAGGAACGTTTTGGAAACAATTGAATTTCTGCAAACTGACTGTTGGGGTTGCTATATGTATCTATAAGCGTTAAAATTCATAGAACTGTATGCCAAAATGTCACTTCTACTATATAATAACTGGGAAAAATATAGTAACTTGGGACTAAAAGAATCAGAGTTGATGGCCAAGAGCATTCAGCTCAAACAAGGGGTCTTCATGCCTAAGCATGAAGGCAACCTCTGTTTATATTTGTCCCCAGTATTGTTTTCCATTCTGGACCAGCAGTGGCAGTTGTAATAGCATCTCCCCTGGCAATCTGTTAGAAAGGTGCAGGCTCTGGAGCCACCCAGACTTCCTAAAGCAGAGACTTCCAGGTGGAGCCTATGTCTATATAACCTTTGGGGCACATGGCTCAAGTGCATGCTGGCTGATGGGAACCACTGACCTTGGTACAACATCTGGAACCGACTAGACAAGCCCATCAAGTCTGCTTGCTCTACACACCTGCCTTGCTCTCTGTACCTTCCTTTTCTCAATCCAGCCCTGCGCCCACCTTTAGCTTCCTCCAGATATGGCCAGCTGCTGCCCAACACCAGAGAGCCAAGCCTATAGTTCTCATGTGACCACCATGAAGAAGCAGGGGATACAGGGATGTTTGCACTAAGTATGCCTATGACCTACGCTGAGACCCCCAAAGGGAGCCCTTGACTATTCAGATCTACTGCACATCTAGCAGGGCTCCCCCCAATCAGACCCAACCTCCGGGGTCCTTCACCAGGATCAGCACCAACTTCACCCAATTTCCTCCCTCCCTGAACTCCTGGAGAGGTCCCTGAAACTGAACGTGAGCCTTGTGGTTACCTCCTGAAGCCTGGAAGAGCACAGCTTCCCACCTTCCCCAGAACAAATTCAAAGGCGTTTTGCGTGGTTGTTGGCTCCAAAGCCACAGCAAGATGATGGCTACAAGGGAGAAATCAGAACCATATGGATTTCATATCCAACGAAATAAACAAAATTACAGCACAGGGTTGGGCCCAAGAAACCAGGGGCTATGTGCCTGGCTCAGAGCCCAGGCTTGGTGGCCTGAAGCACAGGCTGGGCTCTCTGGCCTCTCCCTTCCACCCGTGACTCCCACAAACAGTCCCAGGGGCACCTTGCCTGCTCTCTGGCTTTTCTTGTTGAGGTCTTGACTGACATTTCAGTGTTTTATTGAGACCTTTTTACATATATATTCACTTTTATAGTATAGCTAAAGACAATTTGGCTTCTTTTCTAGCTCCATCTAAAGATGTACAAGCCCAGACAGGAATGTCAAACTTGATGATAGAGTTGCAGTCCCAGAGGTGTGGGAATGGGGGTCAGCTTGGCATCCACCCTCTTTCCCATTTTACAGCGCTGGCTGAACTGTGTGTGGGGACACCATTTCTCCTCAATCTCCTCGTATCATACTTGGTGAACTCCTTCCTTTCTGTTTCTAGGAAAACAATACAGCACTCTGTGCGGCTAGCATTTCTGAATCAGGGCTGTTCTCCCCCTCCCCCAACACCCACCCCTGTTGCCATTTGGCACTGTTTGGAGACATTTATTAATTGCCTCAGTGAGGCTGGCTGGGTGAGCTCCCATGGCTGCTGGAGCAGTCTCGATGTGCCCTGGGATAGCACTCTTCTAGTCTCCGACTACTGTGAAGGTCATAGGTCAAGGTCATAGACTGCATTCTTCCTGTCTTGTCTTTCTCTGCTTCTGAACGCTGCCCAGTGCCCAGTCCTTGGCCAGGGCCTTCCCTCTACCTTCAAAGCCACCCATGTCAGAATACACCTGTGATAGATGATGGAATATTTTCTTCAAATCTTGCTAAATGTTAATGGACTAAATAGTGTTAACTGTGATTCTTATTTGATAACTGTTATGTGATATATTTTGCTATGTTAAGGTTAAAACCCTTCTTTTTATTTAGACAGAAAAGAGGAGATGATGGGAGATGTCATTCTATATATGTTTCTCATACTGGTTAATAATAAAGCACTGTTGGCCAATAGGAAAGAAAGATAGAAGGGACTAGAAGACAAGGAGGAAATAGGAAGTAGGAAGGAGGAGTCAAGATGGAGAGTCTGGAGAAAGCAATATGCCGCCGGCTCCCCGGTAAGAGAAATACATAGATCAACAGAAATGGGTTAATAATTAAGATAGAGCTAGCCGATAAGAAACTAGTAACTGGCCAACAGGATAATATCAAATACAGAGACTCTGTGTGTTAATTGATGCTGGTGCTGCGGCGGCGGCAGGCGGAAAAACAGTACTCGTTACAAATGGCGCCCATCTTCTCAGAATCCCCCATGACAGCGCCCCCTGTCAGCAGAAAGTAGTTTGGAAAGAACGACGCCCAAATTCCCAAATATTGTTTATAAATGTTTGTTTTCATTTAAATGGATTTGGTTATAAATGGTTAATGATCACAGCCAAATTCTTTTTAAAGGTAAAAAGGGGATTATGGTATAGATATGAATACTTTGTTTTGTAATGGATTTTCATTTGTTGATACAATTTAAGGTCAATTTTGTGATGTGTATATTTCTCCTTTTGTTTAGGTATTGTGTTTATATAGTTCATTCAGAAACATATTGTATAATGTAGTACAGATTATAGATAATTACCTATGATAGTCAAAGCTTAGAGTTAAGTTAGTTAGTATTTCTAGATATACAGACATATATTTGAGATGGATAGGCATTCTTCAAACCTTTCAAAGACCTACAGAATATGGCATTTAAAATGGTTTAGGGTTTTTCTTGACAATGAGGCACAATTGCTCCTGGCAATACCACCTGTGTCAGAAAGAAAAATGGACATTAAAGAAATGCATTATAAAGTTTGCTTCCAATATGGCAAGACTAGCCATTTGAACAAGACACTGCTCTTGTCTGGACTGTTTGACTTTATGCTATATAAACTGGACATGCAGGACCCACAAAAAAGTGATTACTGATTCAAGATGGACATTACTACAGAGTTCCTACTTCATGAAAGAGTCTTCGAGACAATATGCAAAACACAGAAAAAAGTGACTGATAAACTGCCAATACAAAAAGACAGTTTAAAGTTTCCTACATTGCTAAAGAGTCTGCCAGACACACTATGGCCTATGGGCTAAAGATGGAAGATTACAAAAGAACTTTGGGTGACCAGGCAGTGAATTGTCTCTGTCATTTCTAGAGTTTATACTATCCTTCTGTGGTCTTTGAGGAACTTAAAGACAAAGACTTATGGTTACAATTTTCCTTAGTATTAAAGATAAGTTACTTAGACTTTAGACACACAAAGACACCTGTTAGCACTGTCATCTCTCTTCCATGTGCAAAGACCTTGATGATCATACTGGGTCAACTGGGTGGTCTATGGTACATACCCTCCTATCTCAAGACCAGCCTACCTGCAGTTATAATTCTACCCACAACATTAGGTCTTTTCATGTAACTCACTACACACAAGTTCCAAGGATTATCATGTGTCCATGGGAGTAGAAATACAAGCATAGCTGGGTGTGTGGTATATGCATGTGATCTCAGTACTTAGGGGCCTGAGTCAAGAGGATAGTTAATTGGGAGGCTAGAATCAGCTGTCTCAATAACCACAACAACAAAAAGCCCAAATAATCCATCAACACAGATAGACTCTAACCCATTTATAACACATCACGGCTCAGAAACTTGGGGCAGCCTACCACCAAGGCCAGAATTAGCTCCCAGTGACCCTGACTCAAATTCATTCCCCAGAGAGCTCACCCTTAGACCTTTTATTTTTTAACTTTAATTTATTTTATGTGCATTGGTCTGAGGGTGTTGGATTCCTTGGAGTTACAGACAGTTATGAGCTGCCATGTGGGTGTTGGGAATTGAACCCAGGTCCTCTGGAAGAACAGTCAATGCTCTTGACTGCTGAGCCGTCTCTGTGGCTCACTCTTGGAACTTTTAAAGACTTTCAGAGTTTGGTCCACAGTGAAAGAGGAATGCTTAACACTACGTTAAGAATTTTAAAGTGGATTTTGTAATTGATCAGGATATCACTCCTGGATCATATAAAATATGATAACTACTTTGTTTTGCTTTGATTGTGTTTGTGGGGGGGGGGAATCCACATTGGGTGTGTTGATCTAGCACTTTCTGCCTTTACTGACAAAAGTTATATCATTGAATCTTAAGACTAGTGGAGATTAAACTCCAGTAATCTTCCTAGGGTTGCAGGTATGTACATGGCCAAGAACCTAGATTTTTTTTTTTAACATGGGTTCTGGGGATTTGAACCCACATCCCCAAGCTTTCAAGGCAAGTACTCTTAGCCACTGAGCCATGTCTCCAGTCCAGGGTTCTGTGGGGTGTTTTGTGTTGTTTTGTTTGTTTGCTTGCTTTTAAAATAGCCTGTGAAGCCCAGGCTGGCCTATGTCAGCCTACCAAATGCTGGTGTCTCCACAACACCCAGCATAAAACTTGCAAAGCCCATGAAAGGCATCTGATGTGCAAAAGCCACACACACACACATGAGAAGTTCATGTGAATGACTTTCAGTGACACGGCTAACTTTGCTTAGCAGCTGGATTAGTTCTTTCCAGAGGCACTAAATTTCAGGACTGGCCGGCTTGAGCTGCTCCTACTTTAGTACCTGTCTCCCTTTCTTCCCTCTTCCAGTCATGCTGAGCCTCCAGAGGCTGTTGGTGTTCATTTCTTGTGAGCTTAGGGATCTCAGTCCCCACAATGCCTACTGGCTCCCAGGATCCTGAAGGTTCAGTCCTCCATTTTGTGGCGACTCCTTTAACACAGCCTGGGAAAGCAGGACCGGGGCTCTCAGGCCATCCTGTGCCTTGTGAAGGTATCAGGAGACCACTCAGAAAGGATGTGCCTTCCCTACCCAGCAAAAGCAAACTGTTTCTGTGCCTCTGTCTGGGGCTGGATTTCCCAGAGCAGGCCAAGAAAGGGCTGGGAAAGGTGACTAGTTTGATTTCTGTGTTGTGGTCACACACTGACCAAAAACAACTTGGGAAAGAGGAAAGGGTTTTTGGGGGACTTTCAGGGAAGCCGATGCAGGAGGTTAAAGCAGAAACCACGGAGGAACACAGTTCACTAGCTCACTCAACTGCTTTATTACACAGCCCAGGCATTACCTACAGCCTGTTGGAGCTGCAGCCTCCAACATCATAAGAAAATGCCCCCCAAAGACATGACCACAGGCCAATCTGAGAGAGGCAACTCAGAGAATCACTCTTCCCAGGTGACTCTGGGTTGTGTCAAGTTCACAGCTGGAGCTAATGGTGACACAATGTAAGTTTAATGGGGTTTCCCCTACAGTAAGAGCCAGGCAGAGCCTACTGATGCCACTTCTTTGTCATTCTGATGAAAGTGTATGTTCCCTCCACCCCCATCAAATGACACGCAGAAGCACTGAGATACTTCTGTCTCTGTCTTTCTCCCTGTCCTTCTCTATCTGTATTTCTCTGTCTCTGACTCTGTCTCTCTCTGTGTCCCCAAGAATCCCCACTCTAGGAGGGTCCCTGAAATCCTCTCCCATGCCTTCTGTTCCTCTGCAGGGCACAGTTATTTGACTTCTCTGTGGCAAATGCCCAGCAACTCTGCCGCCACCACCATCTCTGCTCCAAACCATGAAGACAATGGCTCTAGGAAAGCCTGGCACATCTGGGATACCCTGGGATTCAACATCATATGTGCCAAGGTGTCTGTTGCACAGGCACTGGGTGTTTGCTGTGTATCTGCCAGGTGGTGCTGGAGACTTCCAGATCCTGAGGTCAGTGGCCCACAGGTGGCTTCAGTGCAGTTTCAGGTGGACAATAGGCTTGTACTCTAAACACCTCCATGCATTATCTCATTTAGTATCCGAGTCCCTCCCTTGAGGCAGCCATCCTGGTTCTATGGTCATGTGCACCTTGCCAAGAAACCCAGCTCAGATTCAAGTTAAACTGCTTGTGCTTTGATAAGGGAACAAAGGCTACCTCTGGACACAGCAACACCTGGATGGGGACCCATGAGGTCCAGAGACTTTGTGAGAGCCATAATCTTGCCCAGGTGTTAACAAGGCTGAGCCTCATGTATCTGGCCCTGAAACTCTGTTCACTTGGCTTGTTCACTCCCTGACCACCATGACACCTTCTTGCCAAGTGGTCATCCTCCCTGGCCAAAGGCCTTCTTTAGACTACCAGGCTCAGGGTGCCCAGTTGCAATTGAGATGAAGGGGGGGGGGGGATGAAGAGGGGGCAGAAAGCCTTTTCAAATCTGGAATTTTCCCATCCAGCCACAGCAGCCTCTTTGTTGCTCCAGCGCCTCCAGTGAGTTGCTCCCACTTCCCAGGAAGATGTTGCCAAAGAAAGCCCCATTGTAGGGGAGTGCTGGTCCACACTTCCTCCTCCCATTTCCCAGCACGGGCCTCCCTCCCCATATCCAACATGAGTCACATAAGCCCAACAGAAAGTTCAAAGATGCTTTGATAAATGAGGCTTTCAAATGGATGGTCCCAGTGGGATGGCAGCTGTTGCTGTGTGGCAGGGTTCCCCCACAAATGAAGGGCGATTCCTGTGCCAGAGGCTGGGGAAGGGAAGAGCTTGGCTTGGCATCTCCAGAATACCCAGGGTAATCCAGTGGCATAGAAGCCACCACTGGTGAATCCTGGGGCACCTTAAGTTTTTGCAGCCACCGGGCCAGAAATGGCTTGCAATTCAGATCTGTGCAGCACATCCTGGCAACTGGCCAGAGATGCCCAAGTTTCCATTTTCAATGCTCACAGTTTATGGGACAAATGATTTCAGGCTGGCTAATTAGCAGATCCCATGCCCTGGTCAGAGTGACTAGTTCAAAGATGTGCACATGATCTAAGACATTCCTACGAGAATGAATCCTTAGATTCTGGTTGGACTTGTTAGGGAAAAGAGGTGCTCTGACAATAGAAAGCAAGCTTGGAGCTTTGGGTGGGGCTCTGAACACTCACCTCATGCCAATACAGAAGAGAGAATGGAGAAAAAGAGAAAGAAGCAAAAGCAGAGAGACTTCACAGTGCACGGCTTTCGATAAGCAACCCGATCAAGCCTTGCCTGAAGCTGAACTCTCTAGGAATGTTCCGTTACACCAACCTGGAGAGTCCTTTTCCTTTGAAGTCCACTTGAGTAGGAGGTCTATAAGAAGTAATAGAAGCCTGCCCTTGCCTCACTCACCTCCTGGTAGCTGCTCACTCCTCTTATGACTGTGCTGCTTCAGCCTTTCCCTCCCTGGGCATGCTCTTTCTCAGCCACATGAACTCAGATCTCCCTTAGTCCCCTTACCAAGGACACCTGTGATTGCATGAAGGGTTACCCAGATAACCCAGGGCAGCCTCAAGATCCTTAATGTAATTATAGCTGCAAAGACCTCTTCACAAAAACCATTCGCGCTTCCGGGAATTAGGAAAAGAGAGATCTCTGAAAGCCACTATCAGATGCCCCCCAACCACAAGAAGTCAGGCTGCTGGCTGCATGAAGATGAGGTGTGGTAGCTGAGCAGAACCTGAGAATAATACATGCTCTGAGGACAGAAATGGCTTTGGGGAGCAGTGGCGCTGAAAGTGGACTGATAGCTTTCCACTGTGCTTTGTAGACCTAGCTCAAGAAGCAAGACTGTGAACCGGGGTTTCCCAAAGTGTAGAAACCCAGAAGGCTTGCAACACACCAAGATGAACCCTACATGAGTCGGTAGGTGGCCTAAGAGGTTCATTTTTTAAAGTAATTTCCTATTTATTTCAAGGACTATTCGTGAAAAAAGAGTAGTAATTAAAGCCTACGACATCACTACCATTGAGCATGGCACTGTGGCCACCTTAATCTACTTTGCTAGTTTACCAAGCCCATACAATCACTATATTGAACTTGAGGGCTGGGTTCAGATCTACACCTGGCTTAAGCTAGCCACTTGATCTCTCTGGACAATGTCTGGAATAGACAATCCCCATGAAGATGGAAATAATCAATGATGTTGTTATTGATAGTCATACACATGGTAAGATGTAAATGGACAGATGGACATACAGCATTTATGACTGTCTTGCCCTCACGTACACTGCTGCATGCTACAGTTCCTTCTCTAACTCTGTGTCCTTGTGTCATCCTTACTAGAATGTTCTAGTGAGATCTGATAAAATTGAGCATCCATTCCCATGTCAGCAGGGTCTCCTCTGTCTTCTGCTTTATTCCAGTTTCCCTCACTGTTCCAACTAAGCAAGTGGAGTGTCCACTTCTCTGAGCTTCCTCCTGACTGGCTGGAGGGGAGTCTGAACAGAAAGGCCACCCCCCCTCAGTGCAACCTGAACACTGTGACTCCAATCTTAAGGCCAGGGTGTTTGTAAACACCCCTGGTTCTGTCCTTGTGTCAGGGCAGTTGTGTGCCAGTACAGCCTCACAGCTCTGCTTCTGCCACCCTCCTAAACCCTTGCTGGGATTCTGAACCCCAGTTGGGAAAGTACACCCCTCCTGTGAGTCAGGTCCCCTGGAGGGAAGCAGATTTTAACATTCCTTAATCTTGACACTATCTCAGAGGGTGGCCACTGTTACAGGCAACAAATGACCAGGGTGTGGCATCTCTGACATTGCCTTCACCCTGGCCACTAATTTGGGATTGTTCTCTATCCTTCAGAGCTCTAGTATGAGTCATAGTTGAGGCATAAGGCATGTGTGAAAAGCCCCAAGAGGGCCTCCAGAACTGTTTATCCGGCTCAGCAAGAAACAAAGTGATATCACACTAGTACTGCAAGAACGCAAGCCCCACCCTGTATGTTACTGAGAGCCTGGCTCTCCTCAGTAGCAGAGCCTGTCTTCTGGTGCCTCTCCTTGTTTGGCTTTAGGAAGACTTTTGCCAGTGCCAGCTCTGGTCTCCTTTCTCAATCTGAAGACAGAGAGCAGCCCTAGGTTTTATGGTTCGCTAAGAGAACAACACATTAAGACTCAGCAAATATCTTTCTGCTCCTGGTTAAGCACAGTTCTGCTAGAGGATACAAAGCAAACTCCACGAAGGGCTATGGAGACAGAGGCAAAACCCTTAGTAAACAAAGTCAAATTCCAGAGTCCTCACCAGGGGACCTCCTCCCCAGGTAGAGTCACATGGGGCATGCTGAATTCCTCCAGCATTGACAGTGACAGAATGTGTAATCATAATCACCATCTACCAAGGAAGCTCACACACACACACACACACACACACACACACACACACACACACACACACACACACGTGGATGTCAGAAAAGAACATCGTGTGTCCTTTATCACTCACCCTCTGTCCTATTCCCTGGAGACAGGGTCTCTAGGTAAGTCTGGTGTTCAGCTGTGGCCAGCAAGACCCAGGGATCTTCCTGCCTTGTCCTCTCACAGACCTGGGATTGTAAACCTGGGAGTGGCCACACCTGGCTTTCTTCTTCTTTTTTTGGTGCTGAGAATCGGAACTCAGATCCTCAGGCTTGTGTAATGAGTGCTCTTACCTACAAGCAGTCTTCTCTAAGCCAAAGGTCCAGGATTATTACTGGGGATTGGTTACAGGCACGGTGTGCTTAGTATGTAGCCAAACTGCAGATTCTCAGGAGAAAGACGGGTATTTGGCATCAATTACACTGTATAGGAATGGTTTAAGAGATGGGCCACCATCATCACTTGGAAAGTAGTGGGAACTTCCCAAACACAGCTGTGGAGTGACATTGCAAACTGGTTTGCTAAAGAAAGCAGATCAGCTATGCCATTCTTTTTTAAGACTCACTCACTCACTCACTCACTCACTCACTCGTTCATTCATTCATTCATTCACTCATTCACTTAGTGTGAAGGGTGCATGTGCCATGGTATGGCAACAATAGCCATAACTTACTGAGCCATCCCACCTGCCTCTTTGCCAGCCACTCTTGCTCCCTAATCATAGAATGCTCATCAGAATGGCCCTCCCCTGCTGTCTAGTCCGAGTGGCAAAATCCTGACACCAAATGCTAGCTAGACGGATGATCTCTTCCGGAATGTTGTTGACAGAGTGCTTAGTCCCACAAAGCTCCCTGGTCCATGGCTGGCCTATGCCCATTGTTAGCCCAGGCATTCCAGCCTTTGGGGTCAGTATGTCATGCTGATGAGAGTTTCATTTAACTGTCACTACCCATGACAGTGACTGTCAGGCACTGGGCCAAATACTTGATACCTGAGAAGCTCATTTACTATTAATACCACTGTTTTATGATGGACTCACCCACGGCACAAGGGCATGAAATGACTCGTCCAAAGTCACCCTGTCAATGGTTTTGAACCCTTGTCCATTTGACCCTGCTGCAAGAGACCTTTAACCCCCATATTCAGTAACTCCCTAGAGCCAGTCTTTCTTCGACCACTATTTATAATTACCAGAAAATTTAATATAGCTTTTCTTCTTTCTAATATTTTTAGTGGACTCACTTTCTTACTTTAAAAATCGCTGAAAAGAAAATGTTATATTCAGCTTCAAATAGGAAATTAATAACATTTGCCAGAAACCTACAATAATCATAAAAATGGTCACAATGAAAATCCATCAAGGATATTCACTCTAGGTAGATGTTGCTACCTGCTGGGCATTCTCTCACCCAGCTCCACTCAGAACCCTCTCCTCACCATAATCATGAACAGTGAGAAAAACAAAAGGGAAAGCTTTCTCTCCATAGAATGTGTTGGGACCGAATGTCTTGCCCATAGACAATTATGTTAACTTTCTGCCACTCTGACATAATACTTGGGAGGAAAAGGCATATTTTGGCTCATGACTTGAGTGGTTTTTACCCCATTACTTTTGGTCCTGTGGAGCAGATAGCATCTTGGCAGGAGTGGTGGAGAAAATTGCTCAACTTATGGTTGTTGGGAGACCAATTAGGAAAAGAGGAAGGGAAGGCTGGAGTCTCGATATTTGCATCCACGGTATGCACTAGTGACATAACTTCTGCTCGGCTCCATATCCTGAAGGTCCTATTCATAGAACCACAGACTAGGGACTAAACCTTCAACAGGTGACCCTTGAGAGAACATTCCAGATCCACACTACAGTACTCATTTAAGTGTGTCTCAGCATGGCATTTGGGGAACTATGGTCCATTTGGCCACAGCTTCCATTCCCAGAGAGTGTGAACAAAGAATCAGGGCAGAGCAAAAATGCTACATGCTATAGGTACTATTCATCCTGTCCAGCCTGGCTCATTCAGCCTAGCGGACATTCCTGGCTTCCCCTGTGCCCTACTGCTCAACCCCAACCCTCAAGCTTGTCCAAGCTCCTCCCTTCTCATTTTCTTCTCCAGGTCTGGGGACTGCTTAACACCACCCATCAGTAACCTGGGTCAGCTGCCCCAGCTTCCTATAACACATCCCAACCCAACTTGCTGTTGTTCATCTCTAAATCCTGCTTCCTTGGTCTCGGTTCTGTTTGCCAGAGCATCAGTCAGACGTTTGCAGAGGTAAAATGCCAGTGGCAATGCCATTGCACTTGGCTCCACTTCGAGTCTAAGAAGTGATTAAGGAAAGAGAGACAGAGGCAAAACGAACAGGAGATGGGAGCCAAGGTACCAGAGGAGCATATGGGAGCCAGAATTCTACCTTTGCTCTAAGGCCCAGGGACCTAATTCTAGATCTCCACTTCTCCATCCCAGCTTGACACCCTGTACAGTCCTCTAGCCTGGCATTTGGAATCCCTGCTAGTTCAACCATAAACTCTGAGGAGGCATCCAGCTGGGCCAGAGACTCTCATTAAAGACCACCAAACTGAGTACTTCCTGTCGGCAAACCATAGACACCAAAGGAGAGAAGGCTACCAGGTGTCTGAGTTGTGTTGCTAAAGAAGCAAATGGAGCTGGGTTGGACTCCTGGCTCCACCATCTCCTTGGGCAAGTGATGAGATTTCTACACCCGAGAAATTGGACCCTAAACAGTACTATATAGGATGCTGTCAGTTATGGGGACCACTCAAGATCGGTGCTCTGTTCATATTACCTTCATAGAGCTAGGTCAGGAAATCAGGGAAGGTGGTGGCCCTATATAACAACATGCAGACTCAACACAGCCCCTGCTGTACCCATGGTCCTTTGCAGCATTGAGGTCGTAAGGAATAAGGACCTGGCATCACAGCCCTGTTTTCTTCTCTGGCTGACTCAACACTGCATTCCCTCTGCTCACCCTGAAGTAGCCAACACTTCCATTGGCAGGGTGTGGCCAGTGAAGGGCCAGGACAGGTTTCTCTGATCAGGGCTTGGACACAGCCCCGAGGGTATACAAAATAACAGCTTTTCCTGGCATGAAAGAGGATCCTGTGGTGAAAAATAAACTTTCTATGAAGCCCCGGGACCAAAGTACCTCCTCAGAAAGGCCAGTTCCAAGACTTCCCCGTAGAAGCATCTTTTGCTCTTATGCTTCCCACCCTACCCCACCCTACTCCACAGGGCCACTGTGTATAGAAGAGGTTGTCTGCCAGTCGTTCCCATGCAGGAGTCAGGATTGATGCATCTGTGGCCCTGCTACTGAAGGCACTCCCTACCAGTTCTACGTCATCTGTCTAAGACCAGGGAACTACAATCAAAAGAAGAAAAGCGAGTCTCAGCCTTTGACCTGTGTCATCATCCCTAGTGTACCCAGAACAAGTAGCTGATATAAAAAAACAAGGGTGGCATTCCTGCCTGGGGACCAGAGTGACAACAGGGCGAAGGGAGCTGAAATGAGACAAGGAAATGGGATTTTGATTGTGTGCATAAAGTACAGCGGAGTCAGAGATCAAAGAGAAATGACATGTGAATCACAGAGACAAGGGCTTCCCAGGATGCAACATGTCCTGACGGGCTGTGTGGCTCAGCCTGACAAACAGGAAAACTGGGAAGAGATGGTCACTGTGCAGCCACCTAAGGAGTGAGTCCCACCCCTTGTAGCCCCAGGCAGAGCCAGAACAATCTGGATTGCTAAAATAAAGTTTGAGGCCAAGGGACAACCCATATAGATGGATTCTATATATACCCTACCAAAGAAGTAAACAAACAAACAAACCCTTAAATTTTAAGTTATTCTCTCTCTCTCTTTTTTTTTTTTCTCCTTACTGAAAACCAGGAGAAAAATCTAAGTACAAATGACAGCCTGTACCTGCTACATAAAACATAGCCATAGAATGGCCACCGCCGGGCCTGTCCTAAACGTGTAACATTTAGACCTCTCCGGCCTCCTTCATCATCAGATTCTACAGTTTGACAAGTACAATCCAGTGACCTATGAGAACATTCATGTTTGGGAAACACTAATTTCAAGCATACGGGCTATTTTACCAATGCACATGGCCTCTAGGGATGTGCTGATGGAGTGTGTAATAGCCATGCAGACGCTGCGGGGCTCAGAGCTACTTGTAAGTGAGACATCTCACACCAACTCACTTCTCCAAGCTGAATTCAAAGCTGCGTATACTTCCCCCATCCCTGACTCACCCATCAACATTAAACTGCCTCCTTGGGGCAGGTCAGCCTCACCGAGCAGCGTTTCAGGAATTATTGGCACATCTGTTTATTTTATTCATGTATCATGCTTACTCAAACAGTTGCCGGGTCAGGTACCTAGAACACACAGATCAATGGCCCAGCCTGATCTGGGAAAGAGTCTCCTTTCTTGCAGGAGAAAAAGACAGCAAATGGAGAGTGAATAAGGCTCTTGAGCAGGGACAGGTACACAATATGGGTGCCAAGGCAGTATCTATTAGGTCTTCCTCAATGGCATGCTGCCCAAGAGCCAACTTGAAGACATACTTCCTTCTTACCATGTTTCCCTCTGCATTTTCTGCCCCTCCTGACTGTCCTTATTTTGTTACACTGCCTATGTTTTATTTCCCATCTCCCTTGACAAACCTGGCATTTATAGTCCATTTATGCTATGGAGGAGGTTACACTGACATTTTGAATACGGACACTTATCTTTAAGCACAGCATTAATCAATAGCTTTTTCCCTTAATAATACAAATTCCCAGCATGCTTTCCTTTAGCATGCTTTGCCTTTGATCTTTCTGGGTGTTGGCAGTAGGGATGAGCTAAAGACACTTTTCAACAAATCCCGGAACTACCTGTTTGTCTCTTATCTCTTGCCACTGGTGACAACTTTCCAGAAAAATAAAAATATCCAAATTGACTCAAGAAGAAATAGAAACCCTGCAGAAATCGACAACCTTCAAAGGAATAGGCTCCACTGGGTCAAAAAATTTACATTTAAAACCTTAATAGTCCCATGTGGTTTTCCTGCTAAGTTTTTGCAAATGTCTAAGGAATAGACAACAGCTGACAATCTTGTCCAGAAATTAAGATGAAAACATTCAGCTCCATTTATAACACCCCAAAAGCAACTTCAGACAACTTCAAAGAAAAATAACACGAGAGGAGGTATTTAAAAGCCTGCCTCCTAACCCCACTTAGCATGTAAATGTAAAAACTTGAAATAAACATTAGCAAATTCTAGACACACAGAGGTGTGAAAACCTCAGAAAACTCATCAAACTCAACACACTAAAAGATTGCAAGGGAAAAGAAAAACCAACCAGCACTAGGCCATTGAGATGCCTCAGGAGCTACAAGCACTTGACACAGAAGCCTGAGGACCTGCGTTCAACACCTGGAGGAGGACTGACTCCACAAAATTGTCCTCTGACCTCCACAGCCACGCAGAGCACACATGCTCACACACATACTATACACCCACACACAATAATAGCAAATAAAATTGTTTAAAGTACAGGCTAACTATGCTAAGATACAAGAATAATCAGTCCTTTAATGAGATAATGTACTTTTTTGTCCCAGAATTCCTGCCACTGGTCCACACACTGCTAAGCCCCCTTGGAAGTCTGCCAGCCTTTCTAAATCATTCAGAAAGCCTAACTTCTTCTCTTCTCTCTCTCATTTCTAAGCATCCTTTCCTTCACACTGTAGGCATCCTTCCTGTTCCTTGAAAGTCCCTCTCCCCACCACATGGCTGCTTGTCCACCATGTGTCTGGCCTTTGTGCTGGCTCAAACAGCATTGCTTTTCCCCTTCTGTCTTCCATTCTCCTCCTCCAGTATCTGGCAAGTCTTACAACCTGCCTACCCTGGGTGTGTGCACACATAAGCTAACTAATCTACATGCAGAATGAACACTAGACCTGCCAGAAGTCAGTACCCATGTAGGATAAAAAGCTCCCTGCAAATTAGGAATAGTAGAGATATTTTTTTTTCTACTCTCATAAATCATGAGTAGCAAAAATCACTCATATTTAATGGGAAACACAGGATGCTTCTCCATTAAAAATCAAGAATTAACAAAGGCTATTCACTACCATCGATTTTTAAATACTGTATTGAAACAACAACAACAACAAAAAGGAAATAAGAAATAAAAGAATTACAGAGTGAGAAACTGCTGACAGCCTCCTGCATTGTAATTCATTGCCTCTAAGATCTGAGAAATCATACAAACAATCAGAAGCAACAAGACAGTTCAGGGTCTATTAAAAAGAACCCGTCAGCATTGTTATGAACCAGCAATAATCAGAAAGCATAATAAATACTTAGAGTTCACGTGGCTGAATGAAACCATATTGTCTATCTCCATGATCTCCTGAAACCCGATTAAAAGGACTCGAAAAGAATTAGCTACAAAGCCGCAAAGAGAAAAATAAAACAAGAGCTGACAATTAATGGGACACATAAACAAAATTTTAGGCGGTGGGAAGCAAGTGATAAATGGATGACAACAAACACATGGAGAAGACAGCTGAAACCCATACACCATGGGGGAGAAGAAGGGAAATATGCTGCTCTTTAAAGATGAAAACTCAGCAAGGCCCTGGAAGGCTCACAGACCACATATCAGGTGGAGGGGAGAGAAGTGTATCATAGACCCCTTCCACCCACGGCAGCCAGTGATCTGCTTTCCCCCAGTGGCGGGAAGGAGTCCAGAGCTCTTAGTCTCAGGGACACCCAGAGGCCAAGGTGACAAACCAGGTTGAAATACGGCATGTAGAGAATGTTTATAGCTGTGGGTTCAGAACAGATGCATTTCTGGGCAGAAATCTAATGGGCTTGGGTGGGAGTGCTTTAAAAAGAAATGGCAGAAAGCTAAGGAAATGGAAGAAGTGGGACCCAAGAAATGGCCCAGCAAGCAAAGGAAAAGCAAAAAATAAATAAAAATAAATAAATAAATAAAAATTAAAAAAAAGAACAAAAACAACAACAACAACAAAAAACCCAAAACCCAAACAAACAAAACAACTAAGGCTCAGTTCAGAAAGAAGATCTCAAGATGACAACTGTTCTACAGACCAGCCCTGGGAATTTCTTCCATCATGGTGAAGACCATGACATGGGCTGACAGTATATGAGAACAAATAGAAACATCTAGAAGGAACAAGGGTCAGAAGAAAGCAAACTCCCCAATTGTTCTCTTCATTATTTACTCTTTGGTGCTGTTTTTCTATTGGAGAAGCAGAGGCCAAGAAGAAATCCAGTTGCAATCTCTACAGGGAAAAACGAATACCACACTCTGCAATAACCAAACATCACAGTCACACTGCTTAGCAGTAGTGAATGGGGCTATGCCTGGAGAAGGTGTATGTGATGAAGGGAAGGCCAGGTCTAATCTCCTGTAGTAAGTATGTAGCTAAGACTAGTGGGAGCAGGAAGCACAGTCAGGGGCACATCCCTCTGTCACCAACTTCCTCCAGTTAGGCTCTCCCTCCTAAAGCTTGCAGAAATTCCCAAACTAGTGACATTAACAAGACAGCAAGCCATGAACCTGTAGGGGAGATTTCATATTCAAACCATAGTATTCTGTCTCTGTGCCTCGAAGGTGCCTGCCCGCCTCATGCAAAAATGAATTGTTTGTCTCCCAGAGTCCCCATAGCCTGGAAATTCTAGCTTCTACAAAAGTCCAGGTCCAAAATTTCTTGTGAGACTCAAGGAAAAGTATTCATGGTAAGCACCTGTAAGATAAACTAAAATCTACTGCATACTTCAAAACCAGTCGCACAGCGTAGATCGTCCCATTCCAAAAGGGAAAGGGGCAGAGCAGCAAGGAAGGATCAGAGCAAAGCTAGACTGAAACCTACAGGGCAAACAGTAATTCTGTGACTCTATGCTGAGCATCCCGAACTCGGCATGAGATGAGCTCTATCAGACTGGCACAGCCGCATCCATATGACTTTGCCTGTAGCAGCCCACATGGCTTCTCTTTTGGGCTGGCAGCTTCAGCTTCATTCCTTCAAATATAGTCCTTTTTGGGAGCTGTCTCCAGTGATGCTAACTGGGTCTCATATTGCCTAGCCTCTAAGATAGTAATGCTGCAATCTTTTGTTATAGTTCCTTATGTTGCAGTAATCACCAACCATAAAATTATTTCACTGCTACTTCATAACTGTAATTTTGCTACTGTTATGACACTGTAATATAAATAAATATCTGATATGTGATCCCAGGGTTCATGACCCACAGGCTGAGAATCACTTCTCTAGGGCCTTTCTTTGATGTCTGAGTGAAAGCTTTTATAACCCATACATTCGGCATCCTTGCAAAACCAGCATTGGCATCCTTGTAAAACCAGCATCCTGTGGATAATGACAGTGCCTTGCACCAGCTGGAATGGTAGGCTGGCATCTTGAAACAAGGCTGCAGTGTGCTCTCCATGCCTGAGAAGCTGGTCGAGGTGTTATGATGCACAAAGAAACAGGGGCCTAGGTGGCCCTTTGTCGGTAATGTGCCCCAAAGGTGCCTTGTCATGGGAAGGGAAAATATTTTTAATTAATTTATTCTTTCAGACCCTTCAGCCTGAAATGGGTCTGGTTAATCCTGAGGTGCCCTCAAGCCATCTTCCCTGTTGTCAATACAAAATACTTGATGTATTTTTGGTGGCTTTAATCTTCTCAGAAACCATGTCATCTTAGCCCCAACTTTACACTCACGTTGCTGGGCAAATTATCGTTACTTTTAAAAATTCTTTCTGCTTTCCTTTGTACTTTTTAAATTCCCACTGAGAATTTGGTGAAAAACAGCCAGACATGATGATACTACCACTTGGACAGCTTGAAAAAAAATCCTGCCAAATTAATAAGCCCCTTACCTTTAAACTCATCCTCCCACAACATTTTAGGGCACAGATAGAACGAAAAGAAGTTTTGTGCCAGAATGTTACATGAATTGCTTCTGGTTCAGTTCCTAGTGGATCCCTAGCTCCCATCTAAAACCGGAGCCTTCACTGCTTGCTGCCTGCCTGCAGGCATCCTGGTCTTCTGAGCTCTTGTCAGAATCTCCCATTAAGCCCCGCTTTGACCACTAGAACCTTGTTCCTGTCTACTTCTTCAGCCTTTTCCAAATTCCCCAACAAGCTGCTCTGATATCAGTTTCCTGAGTCAGTTTATTGTCATTATTTATGAGATAGATACATATGTAGAATGAATATATGCATACACACACACACACACACACACACACACACACACACACACACGGAGGTGGGGAGGGTGAGGGAGACTATGAGAAAGAATTAAGAGGTCCAAAGATGGGGAGACAAAAGAAGTATAAGATCTATGTAACATGAAAGCACATAGGAGTATATTTGTGTGGAGGGAGAAAGGGACCACTAAGGGCGAATGGTGAATAAGAATGAAGAATATATTATCTCACAATGAAATGCATATTTGGTATAGTTATTTTTTAAATACCCAAGAGACAGTATATGGGAAGGATCTGTTTGCTCACAGTTTCTAGGTTTCAGTCTGTTATAGTGGAGGATAAGTTAGGGCAGAGCAAAGCAGCTCCCACCACAACAGCCAGGAAGAGGATAAAGACTACACCTCTGTTCACTGGCCATCTCCACTCTATTTCATTGCATCTAGGCCCTCAACCTATGCCACAGAACTGTCCACAGTCAGGGCCTGTCTTTATCTTTGGCTGTCCTCAAACATGCCATCCTTCTCTGGAAATGCCCTCACAGACATGCCGATAATATGCCTTGCTAGATCCCTAGGTATCTCTTAGTCCAGTCAAAATGTCAATCAAGATTAACTATCATGTCAATATAATTATGAGACATGGTGCCAGCTGGGTATGGTGGTACGCATGCACTCTTGGGAGGCAGAAGCGGAGGCGCACCCACAAGTCTGGGACGGCATGCTATACGCAGTAAGTTTCAGACAAGCTAGGGATACACAGCAAGATGGTCTCAAAAATAAACAGTCAAGCAAATTATAGGCTATTTTAACATCGATCACAAAGGTTGTTCCTGGACAAGAAGCTAGTTCTAGAATTCAGGGAAACTGCGAAGGTCACAAACACCAGAAATATCTGAGAAGAATAGGTACCTGTTCCTTCAGAGAATTCTTATAACACCATGATGATTAAAGTGATGAGCAGCTGATACACAAAACAGCCTGCCTCCCAGCCAGAAGAGCAAGCTCGGGAATAGATCACAGGCATGTGAAAAATATGGCAAAGTACCCATCAAATCAGTGAGAAGAGCCTGGGGTGTGGCTCGGTGGCAGAATACTTGCTTACCATGCACAAGGCCTGGGTTCAAACTCCAGGGTCCTCACTCCCCTAAAGAAATACATCCATGAGGTAAGACAAAATGTTTCTCTATAATAATGGAATGATAGACAGTCTCAGATTTTTTTTTGTTTGTTTGTTTGTTTTTGGGCAGGGGTCTCTTTAGGTAACCTTGGCTGTCTTGGAACATGCTCTGTAGATCAGGCTGGCCTCGAATTCATAGAAATCTGCCAAACCTTATTAACAAAAAAGGACACACAAATGCAAGGTTAACCCAAGACACAGCTTGTAAGCCCTCAGAGGCAGAAACTAGCTTGATTGGCTTGGCCAGGGAAGTGGAAATTCTGGCACTCAGTGGGTGGCAGCATATATTTTTGGAACCTCTTTGAAACCACTTGGCACTATCTAGCAAAGTCCAGATGTACATCTCAGAAGAATATGCTCCTTCTAGGTACTAGCCCCAGAGGAATGTGCACATGAATCTGCAAGGAGACTAGCTCAGGCTAAACACCAGAACACCTGCCTATAGGGATACAGGTAGAATATGCATGTTAGAGAACTCTGCAATGGGTAGAACAAACTAGGTCTACATGTATCAACATGGGTAAACCTCAAAAATGGGGAATGGGAAGAAAATTGTAAAAGAATAAATACAGAGTGGAACATTTCAGGGAGGCTTCAAAACACACATGACATTGCTTAATACCATTTTGTATATATACATGCTAATGAAAATTTAAAACACACTCATGGAAAAGGCACACCAACCACAGAACAGTGTGATTACCTCCAGGAGAAGAAGGGGGGGGGGAGGGAACAGAATAGGAGGAGCAGGCAGGGGTCTTGGATACCAACAAAGAGTACATTATTTCTGAATGGCATTTGGCAATATTCGTTACCCGTCAAATCCAAAAAAGGCGATGATTGCATGAAAAACTTTCAGCATCATCTATCTTTAGGAAAAGCACAGGACCAAACTCACTGAAATGGTCAGGGGAAAAAATGTTTTAGAGCTGGCAAGATGGTAGTATAATTAGAAATTCCTATTTGGCAGCGTGTGATGAGCACATTGAGGCTAACAGTTTTCAAAACCATTTTCACCATTTCTCATGAAGTTAAACACATACTTACTTCATTGTTAGCAGTCCTATGCCAAAGTATTTGTTCAAGAGGAACAAAACTGTGTCTGATAGACATGTACACAAATGTCCATAGCAGATTTATTTGTAATAGCTAAAAGCCAGAGAGAACCCAAGTGTTCATCAACTGACAAATGGGTAACCAGGATGAAGTAAATTCAAGGAATGTGGCTCTACTTAACATTAAAAAGAAATAAAACCAACAGCAGCAAATTCTAAGAATCAATTTTAGATATTGTCTAGTACAAAGGACTCTAGATTCAATTACACAGCCCATTTCTCTGAAATTCTAGAACAGACAAAATTAATGGTTATGATAGAGGTGACCTGGGGAGACAGGTGGGAGCAGAGGAGACAAAAATTACTACATATGAGAACTTGGGAAGGCACCTTATAAGATCAGTCACTCAACACTCAGCCAACCAAGGGCTGAAAATATCCCAGAAATAAGTTGCATTTGAACTGAATGTGCAGGGTTTGCTAATTATTCCCTGAATAGTACAGTGTAACAATGGTATATGTAGAACTTACGTTACAATTTCTGTAAGTCATCTAACGGTGATTTGCAGCATACTGGTGGCTGTGCCTAAGTTATATACAGATATGGTACTGTTTTGCATGTTGGAACCCTGAGGTGAGTATAACCAATGTCCTATGGATACTAAGGGATAGATGCATACATATCAAGTGCTGGTTATGATGATGTATTCATCCGTCCAGCCACTCACATTATGTGTGTATGTCTGTTGTTTGTTTACCTAGGCTAGCTTCAGCTCTATGATCTTCCTTCTTCCGCTTCCCAGGTACCAGGATTATAGGCCTTGCACCCACCACACCCTATCTGTACATGTAAATTGAACTTTCTTTCTTTGTAAATTATAGCCATGTAAAGTTGATCTTAAAAATATTAGTGGCAGATACATTGGTTGTCTCTAATTTTCTATCACTATTTCATTAAAAATGAAACGTACTTTTCAGCTACTGGCGGTAGAAACGTTTAAGGGACCAATGAGAAGTGGAGGTGGCTAACGATGTTAATTCTAATTTCTTCTCAGGGAAAGGAGTTGTCCCCTTTAATAATTAAGAGTCCTCCTATTAGAAACAGAACCATCTTCTCAGTTCAGCTCATCCAAGGCTCTCACTCTCAGGAAAGAAGCCCAAATCGTCCATCCAAGATCTAGCAGTCATCTGCCGCTTCTGCTGCCAAGGACACTTTCCCCCATCCCTTTTTTAGAAAATTATCTCTCCCCTGTGGGCTAGTCCTCTGTAGTTATAGTTCTAGGTGCCAGCTCCAACCCCACAACTTAGCCAAAAGGGACTCCTGGGGGCCCCAAAGTGAAGGCATATGCCCTGTGCCTCTGATGCTCTGAACCGTGGGCATGAGCGAGGAAAGACACGCTTGGTGTCCAGCCAGCCAGCCAGCCAGCAAAGCTGACCACACTGTCTGCCGTGAGTGCTTCTGTCATACCACTGCCTGACCTCACTGCTGAGTGACTGGTTTCTATCTGAGCAGCTCTAACAGTACCTAGACTGTGCCCTTAGCTTCCAGCTTCTGTGTAGTAAGTCTCCCTTGCTGATGTCAACTAGAATCAGCTCCCGAACTGCCTCCTCAAGAATGCTGTGTGACACATCACCCAACCAGCCAGGTTCACAAGACCCACAGCTCAGAACTCGGAATTATAGGAAGCTGCCTTGGGCTGCATAGTGGTCTCTTGGGACCCTTGACATCCCCAGTAGAACTTCAGGGAGACGAGATTCAGGAGAACTACCTCTTCCTGAGCGATGTGCCAAGCACTTAAACATACTTGGACTTACTCTCTCTAATAGCCTGGTGAAGCAGGGACTATTCCAGTTCACTCACAGGGATGCAGCATCTGAGGGAGAAATACATTCTCATGCGTGACAGAGCGGAACTTGAGCCAAATCTGTCAAACTCTGAAATCCTAGCTCTTTGTCACCTTGTCATCTTGCCCTGCCCGGAGAAAACATTCTGTTGCTGAGACTAAGCTGGGCAATGAGGGCATGAGATGCTGGCTGCACCTCTGATGTAGCAAAAGGGAGGAGTCAGCTGTGTGCGGTATGACAGGACAACCATCCAGGTGATGGTGACTATAACTGTGACAGTTTGAGGCGTGAGGAGCAGCCTTAGGGAGAACAGCTGTGGGACAGTGTGGAAAACATTCTCATTCCAGAGGATTGAAAGCAGATTCTTTCTAGTTTGAGACAAATACAATGTTCTCATTACCGTAGCAACGGAGCATGCTCACTATTGTCCACACCTGTAATAGAGTGACTCACATTCCTGGCATTTCATTAGCTAAGTCCTAAGTTGTTAGCTAACCATTTTAGAATGCATGAATCCAGCGCTGATAGTATCTGGGATGATAAGTAGGAACTACACCGGTTCCTCCGTGACTCTGAGAGCCAGATTTTGCTTTCTTCCCTTCTACAAAAAAGTTCCAATACCTGGCACGGTCTCCATTATGAACTAGAGTTTGTCCTGGGCTCTCTAGGCTTAGGGCCAAGGGTAGGGTAAGAAATGGCAAGCAGCCTGCGGAGGAAATAAACCTACATTTACAAGCTGCTGAAGCCAATGGGAACTGATGGGAACTGCAGAAACCCAATCAATCCTAAAGGGTAGCATTCAAAAGAAATAATACTGATGGGTCCCGTTGTGGTTGAGGCCACTCTCACACTGACTGGGCTTCAGTTGTACACATTCCCAGAAAGGAGCCAAGGAATCCTGGGGGAGACCCCACAGAGCCACTAGCTATTGGGAATATATCCTAGTGAGTTAAAAGCCCAGAAGAGAAAGCCGGCAAGGTGGCTCAGTGGGTAAAGGTAATCTCTGCCAAGCTTGACAACCTAAAGCAGTCTCCTGTGTTCCCATAGAGAAGAGAGAGAGAGAGAGAGAGAGAGAGAGAGAGAGAGAGAGAGAGAAGGTTCCACAAGCTGTTCTCCGACCATGGCATACTCCACACTCATGTCACCCTCTCCCTGCCTTCCCATACAGAAATGAATGAATGAATGAATGAATGAATGAATGAATGAATTAAAAGAGGAGAGCTATGCTGGGACGAGGAGTCCAGAAGCTGTGACACTATAGAGTTGCAACTCTCTGGAGTCACTGAACAGCCCCAGTTTCCCAGAGGGCCTGTCAGTACATACTTCTGCCTCCCACTGGTAACAGGTAAGAAAAAGTAGACTTTATGCTGTGTATAGGAACAAAACCATCAGAAAAGTCAAGTAAGGAGATACCTACCCATAGTCCATGTTCATAGCAGTAAAGCCATCCCAGGCTCCCCAGGGCGGCAGGACACCAACTCACAAGAACACTGCATCAGCTGAGCAGGCAGCCATCACCACAGTGGGAATCATTATGGGGAAGTAGACTAGGATGGTTTTTGAGGGCATGCAATCAACATCAAGATAGCACAAAAACAGCTCCCACTGGAAGACAATGTGTGCTCTGTCCAAGCACAGTCACTGAGTAGAGCTTGTAAGTTCCTGGGACATCAGGGCAAAAATTTTCCAGGTACCTATGTTGCCCATGGCACCCAGTAGACAGACTTGCATGCTGAAGATAGTCTACTAAGGCTGAGGAGCCAGGGAAGGAGGAAAAGAGGAGAGGAATGGAAGGAGAGAAGGAAGGAAAGGAGGAAAAAAGATCGAGAGAGGAGGGAAGGGATGAGGGAAGAGAGGTAGGGAGCAAGTTTGCATATGCTCTGGGTAATCTCAGCAATTTTCAGCCTTCTTCATTATAAAAGACCCACCCATGAGCCTTAAGTCTCAGAACACAGCTGATACACAACCACTAAGCTTTGAAGCAAAGATCACACAGGGTCCTGGGGCAGCTTTCACATTTCTAACCTGTTGATTACAGAGAAATGAAAGTGAATTCTAAGGTCCTTCTGCATCCTAAAATCCTAAGGATCTCCAAGAAACCAACCAACCAACCAACCAACCAACCAACCAACCAACCAACCAACCAACCAACCAAAAACCACAGAAAGGAAAGTCATTATTCTGTGAGAGCCTGAACTCACTGGCAGGGAGACATGAAGGGCAGCCTACATTGTGTGCTAGGAACATCAAGGAAGACCTCTGGGGCCCCTCCGTCCCTTCACTCTGACCAGCCCAGGTGCTCTTATGATACCATGGGGTGCCATTTACACCTTCTGTAAGAGGTGGCTGCCCAGATCCTCAGTGCTGGGACCAGAACAGAACATTCTGCATCAGCTTTTCGTACACTGCCCATTTGCCATGCATGATGCAGTGAGATAGCTTGGGGATGCAAATCAAGTCCAAACATGCAATTCATTTATGTTCCATATACATCAAGTCACACATCCTGAAGGGAAATTATATAGTCTTTCCAATGATTTTGTGCATGACCCGAAAAAGTTTCACAATGTGGAATTTTCCATTTGTGGTGTCATATCACTCAAAAAAGTTGTTGCAGAGGTTTGAGCATTTTGATTTTTTGTTTTTAATTTTCTTCTGATTGTCAGATGAGGGGTGCACAACCTATAAGAGAAAGGACTGCCCTTGTTCTGCTTTTAAAAATAAGTACAGGGATGCATAAAGAAGAATAAGGAAAATAGGCAGCATCATGGCGGCTGTTAGTGGTACCAACAAGATGGGTTGGGGTAGCCTTAGAAAATTGGAGAGGTGGGTTCGAGACTCCAAGCACCTGGGAGCAGGTGACCATCCTGGGCTCCAGAACTCTCATTCTCATGAGATCCAGGAGGGAACCTGACAGAGGACCTCCATGAACTGCAGTTCCCTGGATCTCATTAAGCTTGTGCAGGCTTGGGCTAGCTGGCGGCTCCACGCGGCACTAATTGCTATGCATCGTTTTACAAGGCTCAGCCCTACGATCTGAATGGACTCAAGGTAAATCCTCTCATAGCCTGGTGTCTTTTGCAGGAAAAGAAAACATCTTTAATTACACAGGGCACGCTGCCACACCAGCCTATTTCTGGACCGGTACTTCCCATGCCGGAAGGGAAAGGATGTGACCTTCACAGGTCCCCCTTGCAGGGTGGAAAGCGGGTCGGGTCACCCTCATTGAACCACAGTTTCTCTGAGACTACTTGAATTAGAGGTGAGGAAGCATCCTATGCTATCACTCCCCTAGTGCAGAGCTAGATGAAATACCAGGAAGAGAAAGGAAAGAAGCAGGGGCAGGGTGGGGGGCAGTTGATGCCTATATGAAATGGGAGACCTTTTCAGTTCAAATCCAAGAGGAAAGACAGATAGCGAAAGGTGGAAGCCATGAGCTTGGCTATAGGGTCCTGGGAGTCCTAAGACAATTAAGACACCTGCTCAGGGCCCAACTATTCCTATCCTAACACTAGAGGGAGGAACAGAGGGAGAGACACACACTTGGGACATAGTATAAGTAACTAGCTCCTTGTCTGTCACAACAGGGACCTAATGCTTAGTGTCAAAGTCAATAAATCGAGAAACAACATGTGTTTTATTTGAGGTTCTGTAGGTTAACTACCAAGAGAACTGAAATAAACTCCTGGGCGTGTGGCTACAAGGTGAGGAGGGTTGAACCAGCAATCCAAGCCTGTAGTAGGATTTAATTTGGGTTGTAACCGTGTGTGTGTGTGTGTGTGTGTGTGTGTGTGTGTGTGTGTGTGTGTGTGTGTGAGAGAGAGAGAGAGAGAGAGAGAGAGAGAGAGAGAGAGAGAGAGAGAGAGATCCATTTTGCTTACAATAAAAATAAAGAGCTTTAGGTTGATAGCATGGAAAGTGAAAAGTGAGCCCATTGGCAAACAGGAAGATGAGAGCCTGTGGCTGGGAAAAACTGGGAGCTTCATGGCTAATACCCAGAAGAAACTCTGATGAACAAGAGCTATTAAAAACAGAAACTAAAACTGACAGAGGCCCTTCCTACTCTATACCATCATGGCTGAGATTTGTTGACCCCTAAAATCCAGATGAGACTAGCAAGGTTCCTCACACTGACTGTCTGGAAAACACCATAATGAGCTGACTTTCCAGCAAATTCTAGTTGCCGAAGAATGCAAATCCACTTTCAAACTCGGTCACACTTGCTCTACCTTCACCCTGCACCAGGCTCTCAGAACCTAGTGCAGACAAAAAAAAAAAAAAAAAAAAAAAAAAAAAACCATCCAAGTTAGACAGTTAGGCAGTCATATAGACCACTACTGTCCCTCTGGGCCAGGCACTTACTCAAAGGTACCAAATCACTGACAGTGTGATCTCAAGCCTGGCAGCACTTCCAGTGTCTAGATGAGGATGTCGAGGGCCCAGATGTGAAGTGATTGGGTCAGTGTATCAAAACAATACTGTGGCAACCTCAAGGCACAGTTCTGAATTCCAATCCTGTCTTGCTCGGGACATATCCGTATGAGCCTGGGAACACTTGGACAAGCCGAAGAGCACTTAGAAAAAGGGTTCAACTGTCTAATCCGAACGGTGGCTTTGTCTTAGTCTTTTGCCTGTTCCTATTACAGAGTATACTGAGACCAGAACATTTATAAAGAATAGGGGTTTATTTAGCTCGCATTTGTAGAGGCAGAGAAGTCCAAGTGTGGGAAACCACATCTGGTGAGGGTCTCATGGTGAAAAGCAGGAGGCCAAGTGTGTACATGCCACAGAGACAACACACAAGAGGCAGCCTCTCTTTAGAAAGGCCTGCTTCTGTGGTAACTAACCCAAATCTCTTGAGAAGGGTATTAATCCATTCATGAGGGTTCTGTCTCCCTCTGAGCCTCACTTCCTAACACTGGACATTTGTGAAACATACTCAAAGCCTCAGCAGGGTTCCTTACCACAGGGTTTCTCAGAGGTGGTCATGTGACAGATTCCAACCCCAAAGCCCACTGACCCTCTTATATCTGTGGATGGCCACAGTATAGGAGACTATCCTGTTACCTACAGCCAGAAGCAAGACCCTGAAGACTGTTCTCGTTTTCATGGTAGTCATTTCACCTATTCCTTCTCAAACCCACCAGCCATACATACCACTTTTACTAAGACAAATCCACATACAGTAAATGAGACAGGAGGTTGTCAAGGGCTGGGAGAAAGAAAAGTGGCTGATTGTTGGTGAGGATAAAAACAGTTTGCAAAATAGCTAGAAATGATAGTTGTATGGAGTGTTGCTAATCCTAAGTGTAGGCCTTAAAATGGTTAAGTGTATATAACATGAATCTCTGCCAATTGAAATAACTGAAACATCATATCACACCTTGACTTAAGCCTCTCCAGTGGACTCGCTCTTTCCTTGGGGTAAAATTCCATATCTATGGGGTCCCGAGAGGGTGATATAGAGGAACAGGTCAAAAAGTAAGAAGGGGAAAGAAAATCAGGGCAAGCAAGACAGTACAGCCGGTAAAAGTACTTGTCACCAGGTCTGATGATTTGAATTTCATTTCTCAAACCTACACTTATAAGCTTTCTTTTCAGACAATATAATCACAACTTCCATAAAAAGCACATTTGTATAATTATTTGGGGAGGGAAGTTGAGGACCACAGTGGTACAGGGTATATACCATGTTCATATACATGAAATATACATACATATACACACACATACGTATATAGATATATATGTGTGTGTATACACATATATACACACACGCGCACTCACATATATGTGTATACACACATATATCATGATATAAATGTAGCCCAGATTGGCCTTGAACTTGTGATCTTCTTCTAGGATTACCAAGGATGCACTACCTTCTCCAGTTCTGGTATAGTGATTGTAAACACCATAAAGCCACCAGAGTGCCTAGCCTTGATCCAGCTCCTCTATATCACTAGAACTCTTCTTAAAAAACAAAACAAAACAAAACAAAAACCAAAAAAAGCCACTTCCTTGCTCTTCTTTACAGTTTTGGACACTCATGAGCATATCCCTAGACACAATACTTATCAATTTTGCATATTTTAAACTTTAAAATAATTTAACCATACTGGGATAAATATATATGTTCTCAGCTTTGCTTCTTTTCTCTAAATTTTCAGTAAGGTCGATCCACACGGCTGCACATACCTCTAGTTGCTCACTTTTAGTATATTTTTCTTTACTGAGTAAGATCTCATTGTGTGTGTAGAAGACAATTTATTTCTACATTATGCTGCTCCTGGATGGCTAGATTGTTTCCATTTTTCGGTGACTCTGAACTATGTGGCTACGGGGACTGTTTAAGCCAAGTTTATGAGGGTGCAATGTATATAAAATAAAATGCATTCTTTGAATGAGCAGTCAGTCCCATGATGCTGCCAAATGGAGCAGGTATTGCTTCTGTCCTTGACACTGACCATGTGCCCCAGCTTCTCTGCATAGTACACTCCAAATCCCTTCACCTGAAGGAGGAAGGATTCAGCCAAGCCTTTCCTCTGTCTGCCCAGTTCACTTCATCTTCACCTTGTTCCACTCATCACAAGTGTTCTGCAGGCTCCATCCTAGCCCTGGTCCCTGACCCTGAAGTGTCTCAGACATCTATCTGCTTCCTCAGTGGAATCCCTGTGGAAAGCCACAGTCAGTACTAAGGCCCCAGTGTCTCAAACACAATATAGAGTCTAATAATCATAGGCCAGAGTCACTTCAAATTTCACATGTCCTACTCCCTGCCACATGCAAATATGTATGTATGTACATGCTAATGTATACATATTCCTTACATATAGGCCCTAGAAGCCCAAACCAAAGCTCAGATCTTGTTTTGTCTTATCAAGCTCCATACTACCAACATTTCCCAAGTCTTTCTATTCTCTATCAGAATCTCTCTAAGTCCCTACCCTCACTAGTCCCTCTGCCTCCAAACACCTTTTGCTATTCATTAGTAGAGTGTCATCTCCTTAGCCTGCAGTGGGCTCTTCAAGGCATACAATACACTCTGGTCCTGCAGGAGAAATTAGCCCCATGACTTCATTTGAATCTACAGGCACCTGGCAGTTCCCAACCATAAGCCAAGGGTGGAAAAGGATTAAATATACATTGGGACCTGTTTGGCCTAAGAGGACTCAGGGTGACATCAAACTTCTGGGTTCCTGGCTGTGAGCATCTACTTCATGCTGTCCCTATTCCTCGTTCTTCTTCTAAGTGAGCTCCTGCTTCTTAATGGTTATTGTTGTTTGGCTGGTTTAGTCAATCAATCTGTCAGTTGACTGACAGATCAGTTGGCTTTTCGAGTCAGAGCCTCTCTGTGTAGCCCAGGCTGGACTCAAATGCACTATGTAGCCTACATCCAGCATCACCCTGAAGGTGGTTTCCTTAGCTTAGATGAAATGACAGGACTAGCCACACAAAGGTGTGGCTGCCTTTGTCCTCATTCAGTGACTTCTGCCCAGATATTTACTCTGCACTCACCACAGAGAATGAGCCTTAATAAGAGAAAGTGTAGTGATGAGGTGGACTTGGGTGGTCCAGGCAGCAAGCAGAAAGTAACATTCATCTGTCAATAGTGGACCAGAGCTTTTCATCCCAATGGCTGAGATAGCAAAGGAAGGCTGTACCTGAGGCACAATAGTAGACAAGAGTGTCTAATCAGGGATGTGCAAACTGGGCACACCCCAGCACCAGACACCTTCTTCTGAATATGATAACTAAAATCCTGAACCAAGAGGCAGAGCGGTGGCCATGGGCATGAAGAATGCCTAGCTGATGTCCACTTTAACTAGTTCTTCAAGTCCCATCTTCTCTTGTGGAACAGCCAGTAGGATTGTGTGATCATTCAACATACAAAGAGCAGACACACACACACACACACACACACACACACACACACACACAGAGCCCCTCTTATGGCCACACCCTTGCTTACCAAACACAGCTGGCTACACTGGCCCAATGAGAATCTGCTGGAGTATAGTCTTAGGGAGTTGGACAAAGGATTCCTTATGGCCCTCCTGTGCTCCCATCATAAACGCTGAAGCAGGCAGCATTGCCCACAGCTGGAAGCACTCCAAGTAAGCAGAGGCTTTGTAAACCTTTCTACCAGCCAGTGCAAAGCTTAAAGATGGTCACAGTGTTAAGTGATGTGAAAGAGACATCTTTTCAGTGCTCTGAGGTGACTGTGGCAGGGGTCAGATTCCTACCCTTGCACTTGGATTTCTGAAGGGGGGGAGTGAATTGCCTTCTTTAATTCTTCCTCCTATGAGGTTTTTTATTAAGATACCATATACACATACAGATGACAGCGATAAGTAACATAATAGGAAAGAGCTTCAAGCCAGGTGGAACAGAGCCAGTCAGAACAATACTAACACATCTGCATGTAGAGCCCTCCCTGTAAAAAGGAAGTGGAATCCCCATCACTTTGCAAGATTAGTCATCGTGGGTATACCGCTTCAATTTAGGAGTCCCTAGTGCCCTCTGCAAATCCTGTCTTCTCAAAGTTACACTCTTGCCAACCTAATGCATTCAAACAGTAAGTTAATTTGCTTCCAAACTTAGGGGGACTAAGTCAGCCTCCATTTCCCTCCTGGAGGCATATAATGGGCACAGTGAAAAGCCATGCATCTCTTCTCTCCAGCTGAGTCTCAAAAGGCACTGTAGCTCATTTGTCTAGCTGCTAAGCACCAACTCCTTCATCCCGTCTCTCCCCATCTTCCCAGGAATGGAAAGAGAGGCAGGAAAAGAGCTGAAATCTATCTCTTCCCTTCCTTGTGGGAAATTCTAAAGGCTTAGGAAAGGGAAATGGGAACTTTGGTTTAAAAGACAGCATGGTGGATTTATTCATATTTAACAGGGAGTAGAAATGAGCAGTGTCTGTGTCTCCTTTCAATACTGACATTTTGTAGTTGATTTCATATGTCTAGCCTAACCTGCTACTGTCCTACTTAGTACAAAAGGCCAAAACATTTTGCTACTTACTCAAAAGAATGGTCAATACTTGCCTGCCTTGGTCTCCTTGCTCCCTGATGTCTTTGGGCTCAAGCAGCATCACATGCAGTTAAACACTGGCTCCTACTGGTCAACTTGCAGCTTCTGCCTCTGCATCTCAAGACCTCCCCACCTACTTCTGCTAGTTAGCCACACCACTTCCTCTCTGCCTGAGAGCCAGACCAGATCCCTCACATCCCACTCTGCTGGAGGCTGAAAATCAAGGATTTCATCTCTACCGTATCTCACCAGTTACCACTGTGCTCTCTCTAGAGTCAGTGGATTTTGATTTTCACTGTGGGTGTTATCCATGGTCTTTTCTCATTCTGTGAGAGGAGGATGGAGCTGATCTCCCCTCTCAATCACACCACTTCAGGATTCGTTTGAAAGTTGCTGAGTGATTTTCCTGTTTTTCTTTTTAAATTGCTTTTGGAGTCTTTAAGAAGGGGTTACAAAGCTGGAAAACGGGGCTGATAGCAAGGAAGGCAAAGCCAGGCTGAGGAGATGGCACCATGCACAAAGCACTTGCTGTGAAAGCTCAGTGAATAGAATTTGGAGCCACAGAATCCATGCCAAAGCTGAGCAGGCTGGTGGCTGCCTGCAATCCCAGCACTAGGGAGGAAGAAACAGGGGATCCCCCCCAAAAAAACCCTGCTACCTACACTATCCAAATGGCAGAGCTCTATGTTCAGCAAGAAACCTTGTCTCAAAAAAATAAAGTGGAGGGCACCTGAGGAAGACACCTAAGGTCAACTTCTAGCCTCCAGAGACAGATGTGTAAACATGCCCATTTGCACACATGCATCCATGCACATATGAAATACATCTATACACATAGTCTACCATACTCATATAATTAAACAAAAAGCAAAGGATAGAAATGAAAACCTTCCCTCTTTTGTTATTTATTGCTACATAACAAATTGACCTAAAATGTGGTGGTTTAAAATAATTGTTATTTTAGTTTAGTTTCCGGGAACTGGTTTACCTGGGCCCAGCTTTCCAAAACCTCAAGCTTCACTTAGAGTCTCTCATGGGCACCACAGGAGGAGTCTTCTCTCGTTGGGTTCTCACAGAACTAAGGCTATCAAGGAACTGTTTCGCTGCCACACAAGCATCTCACAGCATGATAAATTGAGCCTCTCGGAATCAATTTGCAAAAAGCAAGGGAGTAGAAAGAACAAGCTTGATGTCAAGGTCGTTTTGTGACCAATTCTCAAGCAACAAGTTTCTTCTGTAGTTAGAAGAAGTCACCAAGTCCTGCCCACAAAGGAATGGAATTATACACAGGAATGAACACCAGGAGACAGGTTTCAAGGGAGGACTTCTGTAAAGTCACTTAACATAACTATGAGCACCAATATTCCAGCCTGCTGGCTTTTCACTTACGAGAGCCAATTAAACCCTCTGCCCTAAACTTTTTTGTTTTTGCTGTTGAGCCAAGTGCCAGCAGATAATACCACACCTCCTGTGTACAGTCACACCAACTCTCCCAGACTCCTCATTTACTGGAAGGATGCTTTGCCCTTGACCTTTATGCTGTCATGAATTTTCAAACTGGGTGAGTTGGGGCTCTCAAGTTTTTCTATTGTCTTGCTCTTGATCCAGTTGGGTGGCTTAAGGTGCCTCAGACTGAAATGGCCTTCTTGTAGGGGGACCAGCACTGACAGAACAATCTGAATAGCCTCTTCTCTTGCGGAGCTTGTATATATGGTAGACCAGATATCCCAAGGAATTCTGACCTCTGGTACAACAAGGTCAACTCAAGGTGCATGAAGGACACACTTCTCTTGCCAAGTGGCATGACATTTCTTTGGTCAGACTATGGAAGATTAAACGACTCTAATGGCCCTCTCGTGTTCATTTTGAGTGACTCAAATTGTTTATATAGACCAGAGCCTATACATCATGAGGCAACCCTGCCTCCACCCCATCTTTGCTACCTCCTCCCAAGGTCATTCCTTTGACCTGGTATTTTACACAGGTGCTTCTCATGCTCGAGTTAATATCAGAATGACCAGGGGAGCTTTTAAAAAGTAGGGTGCCACCCACACTAAATTAATTCAGAATCTCAATTACCATGAAATATCCAGACTCTGGGTTTTGTTTTTGCTACTCTTCTGCTTCAGTTGTCTGTTGTTTTTCATTCAAGCACAATCTCAAAGGGACAGCATTTCTATTCACTCTACATGTCAGTGAAATGGGCAAGTTCTGAGACAAATCTTGGATTCCTGTTTGGAAGATGTGTCTTCCTAAGCTTCCCATTGATGAAATACTGTGGAATATTGCTGCTTAAAGTGGGGTTCAGGGGCCAGCAGGTTCAACACCACCTCAGGGAATTTGCCTTTTTACCCATTACCCAGTGATGCAGTTGTATTATCAAGGGTGGAGAATAACACAGTCAGTCCACTCCCTTTTACAGTCATTCAATGAGTTATTTTCCATCTTTAAAAACAATTATTTATTTCTCTGATGGTGGCCTTGCCTCACACTTAAGTTAGAACGACAGGAGCTATCATCAGAGTGACTGCTCCCCAACCACCCACGCAAATTCCATCCTACCCATGTCATGCACACACACATCCCAGTGAACCAAATGCCTGCTACCTGCCCTCCCATGAGCCTGTAATGCCCATCCTTCAAAATAATCAGTCTGTCCTTTGCCCTGGGCTTTCAAATCCTACGTTCTTCTTTTTGCTTTTCAACAGCAAACATTTTCACCAAAAATATTGAGTCAGTCACAACTTGCATTCCATTATCTCTAAGTCTCTCTTTCTTACATAGTCTCCAAGACTTACCTTTATGTCACCAATTACCTTTATGTCCTCACCAAATCAAAGGGTACTTGTTTTCCCTACAGTGCTGGGCTAGCCAGCAGCATTCACTGTCCCTTCAGTCTGGACAGCATGACTTCTGGCTTCCACAGTGTCTTTTCCCAAGGTCTGGTCCTAATGGCCATAGTATCCCTGGGCTCTCTCCTTATTTTCTACATATTCACCCTCTTTGTTGATCTGACCCCCAACTCATAGCTTGACATGCTTTTCATTCCCTGATGACCTTAATTAAGCTCCAGTCTCAAACTCTGGCCTTTCCCATGGTCACTTGTCTTTTTTGTTTTGTTTGTTTGTTTTTGTCACCCTACATTGATGTTTAGGAGGAACCCAATGAATTTCTAACAAGGAACTTGTTCTTTTCACTTAAAAAAAAAACAAAAAACAAAAAACCCAACAACACAAGAAATCCTGCTACCTGTGGCACATCTGGAAGAAGGCTTGCCTAGCATGTACCACAGGCCTGGTGAGCACACTTGTAATTCCATCACTTGGGAGGTAGAGAAAAGAGTATCAGAATTCAAGGTCATCCTCAGACAGTGGCACTCATGTGTAACCCAAGCACTGGAATAGCTGAGACAGGCAAATCCCTAGACTTTATGGGCTAACCCGTCCAGATGAATTGGTGAGGTCCAGGTTGACAAGAGATTAAGAAAGATGCCCACGTTTAGCCTATACAAGCCCATGCATGTGCGTGAATACACACCTGTGTGCTCACACACATACACACACACACACACAGCACAAGAGAGGCCAAGAGTGACACATGAGTGTGATCTTGTTCTTAGGAATCAGTTAAGCTCAGGAGTTCAAGGTCAGCCTGGACAACAGAGACTTATTACCATAAATAGGCGGTAGAGTAGATAGATCGATAACACACAAAAACAAAACAAGAAGAAGAAGAAAAATATTAATGAGATTATGTCAACCTTTTAACTAAAACCATCTGAAGGCTTAGCACGACTCTTTTAAAAATTTGTCCTATGGGGCTGGAGAGATAGGTCAGCAGTTAAGAGAACTTGCTGTTCTTGCAGAAGACCCCGGTTTAGCTCCCAGCACCTATCAACATGGTAGCTTACAACCATCTAAACTCTTGGGAGTCCAGTGCCCTCTTCTGGCTTCCTTGAGCACCAGGCATGCATGTGACACAAATACATACATGCTGACAAATCACCCATACATATAATATAAAAACAATAAACAGTGCTTGAAAACTATCTAGAACAACTCACAAAGCAATGAGGACTGACCTCCTCTCTTGCCATACTAGCGTCCCATCTCCAGCTTCCCTGACTTTCTCATGCTGTGCTGTGCAATTCAGTAGATGCTGCTCACTTGCAGCTGTTTACAGTTACAATTAAATGGCTTTAAGCCCACACAAAATAGAAAATTCAGTTCCTCTGTCTTCCTGCCCATGGTGCCGGTGCTCCACACTCATGTGTGGCCAGTAGTTGCCCCGAGGCACCAAGCACTCTTGTCACTGCAGCAAGTTCTATCACACCCCACACTCTCTGCTCCTCAGACAAAGCAAGTCTGAACCTGTCTCATGTTTTCGAATTGCTCCCTCCCTACCTGGAGTGCCGTCGCCATCTCTTCTCATGGCCAGGTCCTTCTCAGAGAGGCCTTCCCCAGGTACTCAAGCTAAAGAAGCCACCCACTCACTCCCAATCCCCTCAGTCCATAGAACTCTCCAGATCACTCATCACCAGCTAATGCTTTCCTTGTTGACTTGTGCTAGCCTGCTAGTTGCCTAACTCTACCATGCCACGCCAACTCCACCCCAAAGAATACTTATGAGATGAGGGAGCTCGCTGATCTTACTCACCCAGCAGCTCCTCATCCCTGCACCTGCAGCACAGACTTCCAGCCACGCTCTTATCAGCGAGCATCCTGGAGTGTTAGACCTGTGTCAACTCACACCCAAATCAATCCCCTCTGGAATCTCTCACCTCCACCCCTCCCTTTCCCCATTGTCCTTCCAGTCACCTTGCCTGGTGGCAGCCAGTAAGGCAGAGGAACTAAATTTTCCGTTTGAATTGAGCTCAAATGAATTCATCCCTTCCACCCTCTGACCTCAGCCCACCCGGCAAACACCAGCAGATCGCTCCTGCTAATTTTCCTCTTACCAAATCAATTATCTGTCCCTAGCGCTTCTGGTCCCAGACTGCTCCCAAGTCCATGGAGGCGACCTGCTTACCTTGGTGCTGCCAGGAGGCCTCTTCCTCTGCTTAGAACACTTGCCTTGCTTCTGGGGAAGCCACACCTTTTCTGACAGGTGTGGTTCAGGTAGCAGCTTCACCAGCTGGCACTAGCTCCTCCTCCATCCCCCTCCCCTGCACTTCCTGCCTGCAGCCTGGGCTTCACACTTCTTCGCCTCCCACTGCGGGCGCACAGGTCATCTCAGAGCACAACAGTTCTCAGACTTCCAAACTTCTCCGATGACCCCAGTCTCCTGGGGAGCCAGGGAGGCACCCACCAGTCCAGAAACACAGGAAATGTTGCTCTGAACTCTGCCTGGCACATTCTCTAGGTGATTTTGACACCGCAAATTTGAGGTCTGCTGTTCTAAAACACCAGCTCTTCCCAATGAGCAACCAAGTGATGCCCAAGTCCACTGACCCAGTACTCACACTTAAAACCGCTCCCTAGTACAAAATTGTTCTTATTCAACTATTGAAAGGACTCCCGGGGCTAGGCTGAAAAGAAAGACCCCAGGCATCATACTTTCCTTTCTTTCTCTTCTTCATTGAGTCAGGGAACCATGTAGCTCAGACTATCCCCTCAGACTCACGATATAGACAAGGAAATCAAGCCTTGAACTCACGATCCTCCTGCCTCCACCTCCCAAGTGCTGGGATTATGGATGTGCACCTCCACACCCAGCTTTCTTTACATCTTCGTAACCAGAACCTTCTCCAGTTACCTTATATGGTATTCTGAGATGCAGAATTACACTGGACAGTTCCAGGCTGGCTCCAGAAAGAGTCCTTTTAAGGACTGGGCTGGGAGGCTACAGTACAGTGGCAGAGTGCTTACCCAGCACCTAGGAAGTGGGTTCAAAGCCCAGCACCACCGTGAAACAAAAGGAAGACAAAGTTCTGAGGGAGAGGACACAGGAAATGAGAGCACAGACACAGGACGAGGAGTCATGAACCAAGAAGGAGCCTCCAGAAGACAGGAAGGAATGGGGTGTCCGCAGATGCAGCCAGCTCAGGGCCACACCTGCATTTTTAGCCCTGTAAAGACTCATTTCAGACTCCAGACCTTCCGAATTATGAGTGAAGCAACGCGCTGCTCAAGCCACTAAGCTTAATGGCCTTTAAAAAAAAAAAAAAAAAAAAGAATTCACATAGCTCCTAGTTTTAAAAAATGCTTTTATTATATGTATTTGTTTGTTTAGGGTGGGGACATGATGTGCCAAAGCATACATATAGAAGCAAAAGTTCAAGACTTTTGTCAGCTATATGGGAGTTTGAGGACAGCCTGGACAACATGAGACCTCCCTTTTGGATTGTGTCTTTTCATTTTTTGGTTTTTCTGAGACAGGGTTTCTCTGTGTAGCTTTGTAGACTAGGCTGCCCTCGAACTCACAGAGATCCACCTGCCTCTGCCTCCTGAGTGCTAGGATTAAAGGGGTGCACCACCACCACCAGGCATCATTTTCTTTTTTGGGAGGGAGTGGGCAAGTTCTCACTATGTAACCCTCGCTGGACTAGAAAACTCCCTATGCAGATCAGGTTGGCCCTGAGTCCACCAAGACACAAAGACTTCTGCCTCCTAAGTGCTGGGATGAAAGGCCTGAATAAGCCACCATACTGGCCCCATTAAAAGGCTTTTTGTGTCCTACTCTTATCTGTAAAAGAGCTCACCACAGAGCTGTGCTATCTCATATGGCCACAGCTGGGCATGGGCAACAATTTAAATCTAACTTAACTTGAATTAGGTAAAATAAAAGACCCAGGTTCCTCAGTCCCTTTCTCTACATCCCCAGTGTTACCAAGCACATGGCAGTGGCACAAGCAGAAGGTTTCTGTCACCACAGGAAGCTGTACCGGGCTGTGGTGGTTTAAGATATCTCTCCAAGCATTCCAGACTAACTCTACCTCCAGCCCCATGACTAGAAAAACTTAGGAGGACAGAAGTGATGCCACCACACCCAAATCCACCCTGGAATTCATTCTTGGGAATGTGTCCTAAGGAATGGTGCCAAGAGGTATGTGCCAGGGTCTGGTTTTACTGAAAAGACTAGACCCTTGGTGTGTGAGAAGCTGAAGACACAGGGTGGACACTGGAAACAGAGACATGGGGGTGGGGTGTAAGCAGGGACATGGGGGGTGTAAGCAGGGACATGGGGGTGGGGTGTAAGCAGGGACATTGGGGTGGGGTGTAAGCAGGGACATGGGGGTGGGGTGTAAGCAGGGACATGGGGGTGGGGTGTGCAGATAGAGACTGGACAGAGGAGGAAGTAGGAAAGATAAGGGGAGCTGCACATAGGAAATGACTTCTGCTGCGTTATCACAAAATATGAATGTAAATGTTGAAAGGGGCCTCCCCTGGGGCCAGGCAGCATGTGGAACTATCCACTGACCCACAGAGGGACTCGTCAAGTGTGCAAGAGACTACAGGACAGAGGGTTCTCTGAGGGTCCCTAGTTGCTGAGCAGGACCCAGCCAGAACCCTTAAAAGAGAACAATGACGTGGAGAAACACGACAGAGAAATGCACAGAAGCAAGCCAAACTTCTGCGAAGACTTTTTGAAACCTGAAAATTCACTACGTTGGCAAGGCGGTGGGGAAAGGGCCCTGCCACACAGTGCTGGTGGCAGCATTCACTAGAATTGTTTTGTTGAAGACAACGGGCCCCTTCTACCAGAACTGCAAACACAGTCTTGGCTTCAGCCTCAGAAGTCACCCTACTCTCCCCACAGATACTCAGCCAGGTGTGAATTGACAAATGGATGGATAAGGCTATCCACAGCTGCTACTGGGGAGGGATTAGAGGCAGCTTCCTAGTCTGCCCATGAAGTGGGTGGGGCAATGGGGAAGGTATGGAGCAGAAGTTGGCGACTAACCTCCAAGACACATTGTACAGTTTCAAAACTGCAGTAGCTGGGGGGGGGGGGGGCAGACGGTGGTAATCATCTACTATCTCAGCACTTGGGTGGTGGAGGCTGGAGGACCAGGAGTTCAAAGCTCACCTCAGCTGCCAAGGGAGTCGGATGAGCTTAGCTTGCCTAACATGCACAAGGCCCTGGGTTTGGTTCCCAGCAGTGCAAATGAAATAAAATCAACATAGTTGTGGCATAGAGGCAGCACCCATGTTAAGCAGACAGTCACCTGAGCTGAAGTAAAGAAAACAAAACAAACAAACAACAACAACAAAAACAAAAAAAACAACAACAAAAAAACCCCAAACATTTACAAATGCCCAAACTACTTATGGAGGGCTCCACAAGAGATCAGTAACTTGATCCAGTGAGATTATTCAGCAAGTAAAGGCCTCTAAACTGGAGGAACTGAGTTCGATATTCAGGACATGCTGGAGGGGGAAAACCAGCTCCTGAAAGTTGTCCTCTGACCTCCACTAGAACACCATCAACAAGTGGCAAACCCTTCCACCTTGCCACCATGCACATGAACAAATAAAACAACTAAATAAAAGCATAATTAAAAAAAAAAACTCAAAGTGGGTGTGGTAATGCATGTCCTTAATCCCAGAGCTAAGAAGGCAGAGACAATGAGCTCACTGTGAGTTTCAGGACAGCCAGGGTTACAGGAGACCCAGTCTCAAAAATAAATATATAAATAAATAAAATATTTGGACCAGGGTAGGGGGAGGGAGGCTGGAGAGACAACTCAGTTGTTAAGAGCCTTGGCTGCTCTTGCAGATCTGGGTTCCGTTTCCAGCACTTACATTGTGGCTCACAAACTATTTTAACTATAGTTTCCAAATGATCCAGTGCCCTCTTCTGGCCTCCATCGGTATTGCACACATTTGATGCACTTAACGTATACGCAAACACAGATAAAAACTTTTTTTTTTTTTTTTAAATTGGAGAAGGACTAGAGAGATGGCTCAGCAATAAAAAGCATTTGCTGCTCTTCCAGACGTCCTGTGTTCAATTCCCAGCACCCACGTAGGGCAGCCCAAAACCCCCTGTAACTCTTCTGTCCTCTATGGGGCATGTATGCGAGCGTGTGCACGCACACGCACGCGCGCACACACACACACACACTCATAAAAAATTTTAAGTAAATATTTTTTAATTTAGCTTATACCCATAGTACCAGTACTCCAGAGACTAAAGCAGTAAGAGTGCCATGAACTCAAGGCCATGGGTTTTAGAGTAAGTTTCAGGTAACTGTGTTACAGAGTGAGACCATGTCTCAAAAACACACAAACAACCAAGAATGTAAAATTAACAAAGTAAAAAAAAAAAAGTAAAAAAAAAATTTAACAAAGTACAGGGAATTCCTGGTTTTTCACCATTCCGGTCTGTCTGTCTGCCTGCCTGCCTGCCTGCCTGCCTGCCTGCCTGCCTGCCTGCCTGCCTGCCTATCTATCTATCTATCTCTCTACCTACCAACCTATGTATCTATCTATGTACCTATCTATCTGTCTGTCTGTCTGTCTGTCTGTCTGTCTATCTATCTATCTATCTCTCTCTCTATCTATGTATCTATCTATCTCTCTATCTATCTATCTATCTATGTATCTATCTATCTCTCTATCTATCTATCTGTCTATCTATCTATCTATCTATCTATCTATCATTCCATCCATCTGTTATATCTACACTCTCTATAGCGGTATGTGTTGCTATACATCCAATAGGAACTGTATCCAGAGATTTTTCACCTTGATCTTTTTTCCTGGGCTAGCAGCAATGTGTAGTTTGATCCTCTCTCAAGCTGAGGAATAGCAGTGGGTGGTAACTCCCTGTCAGCCTGGGATTTCAAGAGGAAACAAGCGAGCCTCTGTAGTACACAGTGCTGCCGCTGCTGCAAGGCAAGGTATAGCTCAGGTGAGGTGTCTCCTGATGTATTTTCCCTTAATGATCTGTGTGTAGGGTGAGTTTAATAGGACTGACTCCCACCCCAACCCCAGAGAGTAACCTCAGTCAGCTTCTGCGTGTGTTTACACACCCAAGCTTGAATCACACATCTCCATGAATGTTGTTTCAATGAGAAGGCAGTCAGTAGCTGCATACTACCCTGAACCCTCCCCACCCCACCCCTACCCCCAGGATGCTCTGCAGGCATAGGACTCCAGATTCTGATTAGGATGCCATTTCCTTACTACCTGTGGCCCCTGGAGAGAAGTTCTCTGATACTTGGCTGCAGTCAATCTGGGCTACCCTTCAGTGTTTGGAAACGATTAAGGAATGTTTTCTCCCAAGTTGAATTCAGCTTTGTGGCCCTGTGACAGCCACCCTTGAATGGTCTCCTGCCATCTTCTCACTCCAGGGAAGAAAATCAAAGTGAGTCCCATGGCCGCCACGTGATAGTCACTATGGACACCAGACACTAGCCTGCATCAGATGGGGCTGCATCCAATTAGCCACCCCCACAACAACACCATAGCAACAAAGGTAATATTATGGTTCTTAAAAAAAAAAAAAAGACACACACACACACAGAGTTGTGTGACACTTCTAAAGCCACAGAGATAGCATTTTCCACACCCTCCAACTGCCTGTCGCTTCCTGACACATGGCTTCTTCAGTAGGCAGTCATAGGCTTGAAGCAATTACCTCTTCACACTCTTGCAAGATGTGCGCCCTTCAAGGGGAAGAAACTGACAGGAGAGTGGAGTCCCTGGCAAGCAGCGTGTGAGGGCCGCATCTTCCCTGGGCTCCTGCCTTGGAAGCAAGGAGACCAGAGTTGCTGAGCCAGCTGCAGGCCAGACGGGCTTGGGGAGTGAAGCACTGAGCTGTCCTCTGACTGGTTGGTTGGTTGGCTTCATTCTCTGTGCCAGTCCCACACTGGGCACTACGTTTCTCGTGGTTGTAGAAACGGCCACACACTAATCTTCAGACTTCAATGTGGAAAACATTAACCCAGATGAAAAGGCATAAATCAGGGGCCCCGAGTTGATGGTTCGGAGGAGAACAGTGCTTCTCTGAGAGCAGGAGCTTTGGCTGTTGCACAAGAGCAGAGCTCTGTGAGTCAGCAGCCAGCAGAGCAGAGCAGAGCAGAGCAGAGCAGAGCAGAGGGAGGGAGGCAGGGAGAGGAGTCCTGTGGGAGTGGCCAGTGTACTAGAGGGCAGCATGCAAAACCACAGCTGGAGGTTCACGCTTAAGCAAGAGGCTTTGCAGGCAGGCGAGCAGAAGGAGGGTGTGTGGGAGGGGAGGGGGCGGGGGTGGCGGGTGGATGGAGTGCTGGGGAAGTGGTGGGGTGTCACCTTCCCTCCCACTCAGTAGGTAATTCCAAACTTGTTCTCTCCGGAGGAGACAACCACTAGATAGCCAACTGGTCCCCAATTCACAGCTGCAACTGTGTCCCTGGAAGCTGGTTTTTGGCTCTACTGGAGTCAGAAGTCTGAGGTACCCACAGCTCTTACCCCACACCCGGACCCCTTCTTACTCCAAAAACCGCATCCTCAACCCAGACTATCAACAGGACAGACTGCTGGAAGTCTGCTGTCCCTCATACCTGGGGAGAACCTCACATTTCCCCCCCCCCCATCTCACTCCACTGGCAACATAGATTCCAAACTCAGCTTCCACACTGGCTGAGTACCTGGAGGATGCCTTCCAAGACCTGCAGTGAGTGGATGGCTAAACTCACAAGCGGTACAGACAAACCCCTTCAATACCATTGACACTTGGTATCTGTAGAGGATAAAGGCCAGGGTTTCCCATAGTCACCACAACCTGTGGATGCTCAAATGCTTCACACACACACACACACACACACACACACACAGAGGGTGTGTATTTCAATGATTTATTTTTGTTATTTTGTGTGTGGGGGGTATTTTGCCCACATGTATATCTGTGTACTGCGTGTGTGCTGTGCCCCTGGAGACTGGAAGAGGGTGCTGGAGTGACAGAGGGTTGTGAGTTGTCATATAGGTGCTGGGGAATGGTCCCAGGTCCTCTGGAAGGACAGTGAGTGCACTTAACTGCTGAGCCATCATTCCAGCCTCTGGGTGCCTTATGGACAATGAATGGCTTAGCATTTGTATAGAACCTACACAGTCTCCCCTTATATTTCATTTTTAAGTTAACTTGGCTGCTCTGTGGTGTGCTGGAGCATGCACGTGTGCTCACATCCAGACTAGAAAACAACTTTGAGAGCTGGCTCTCTCCTTCCACCCTGTGGGAAAGCTTGGCAGCAGGCCCCTCTACTCACTGAGCCATCTCGGTGGCTCTTCCTGTGCATTTCAAATCACCTCTGGATTACTTATACCCAACACCATGTAAATGCTGAGAACATAGTTGTTATGCTGTGCTATTAGGGAACAACGGCAAGGGAAACAATGCTCATTACAGAGGCCTTGTTGTTTTTGATTGTCTCTTGGGCCATGCTTGCCTCAGCTTTTCCTCTACTGGCACCAGAGCCACCGGAATGTCCTAAGCAGAAGTGTGACATGATCAGAAAGAGACTGGGACAGACACTGTGCTGCACGCCTTTAATCCCAGCATGCACGAGGCAGGGACAGGTGGATCTCTATGAGTTCATGACCAGCCTGTTTTTCATAAAGAATTCCTAGCCAGTTATCAGAGTGAGAGCCTGCCTCCAGAAGGAAAAATAAAAACAAAAAGAAGGGACTGGGTGACTACTGTAGAGCTGGTTCATGAGATTCGTGACTCTAATTCTAATCAACAGTAAGGGAAGGGTCCGGGGGACCAGGGCTATTAAAATGGTAAAATACATAAAATCAGTTTTTGCAGGAAGAGCCCCAACCTGCTTTCCCAGTATATGTGAAGAGCCGGCTGAGGGTTGGAGAGAGAGTCAAGGATTGTGAGGAGTTGGACCAGAACAGCTGTGAAGACACTTCTATTGTTCTCTGACTTCCGGGAGCCTGGTTTGGGGCAGGTTGTGTGGGAATGCCAAGTGCATGTCTGGATATGCACATCTGGATGCAGGGCTTCATGCAGAGCACCTGAGTCTGAGCTCTACCAGGAGGACAACAGGAAGCATCAGCCCTGTACCTCCCTAGGTGTGAATGCAGTGAGCACCCAGATGAAGCCTGGGAGTCTCATCCTAGTTGCAAGACAAGACAATGGAGACTAAATAAACAGGGCTTTCATCTGCACCCTGGATTTCTCAATCAGGCATTTTTTCACTTGCCCCAGCCCACAGGGTGGGAACCAGTGTGGGGGCAGGGCAGGAGAATGCAGTCCAACCACAGGCTCCAAAATCCTGGCTCCCAACAGCTTCACTTACTCACTACCTGTCAGTCTCCCTGGCCTGCCCTGGAGGCTCCCAGCACTCTGCCAAGAGGTTCCAGAAAGCTCAGTTGTCAGTGAGCTGTAGTGAGGGAGTGGGGTGGTCCCACTTCAGGGCCAAGTAGGTCAAGAATACAATGAAGGGCCAGGGCAGGCACCTCCCAGGGAAGTGGGTTCTCCCTTCTTGCTAGAAGCCAGCAGAACAGCACATTGAAGGGACTCTCAGGGACAGGTGGCACCAGCCAAATGTTGCCTGGCCCATTTTCTCCATGAAGCATAATCAAGTACCAGGCTCCATTTCCAGGTATTCCTGGCCCATCAGTGAACAAGAAAGAATGTCTGCCTTCCAAGAACATGGGTTCCAGTAGGAAACAGGGACAGGTTGGGCGGGGGAGTAGACACCATGCACAATACATATGGAAAATGTAGACACCATTAGAAGGAAGGAAAAGGGAAGGGGAAGGAAAAGGAGGAAGGAGAAGAACTAGAAGTGGTAGTACACACCCAGCACCATGAGGCTGAGAGATGATCACAAGTTCAAAGCTATCCTATGATTCGTAGCAGGATAGTGTCTCAAACAACTTAATCACCCCCAAGAATGTTAGAAGGTAATGATGAGCTAAGAACAGAAAAGCACAAGGGGGATCCAGACAAAGTGTCACCTGATCACACTGCCTAGATGGCTAAGATTGCTTTTGATTTCCAGGCTGGCCTGGGTTATAGAACAACAGAATGAAACTGTGCCTGGAAAAACAAAACAATCAAGGCAGGAGTAGGGTGAGGGGACCACTGGGTGCTCAGGGGACAGAGGTGATGTCAGTCTTAAGAGGTTCAAGATGTTATAATTGCTTTCACATCACAGTTATAGATATCTTTCAAGCCCTTCTGGCCACTCCATTCACATGGTACTTCATCCGGTGACAAATGACTCATGAGTGTCACCATGACCTGTGAGAGTTCTCTTCTCACCAAGGCGACATCTTTCTTGGAAAACAGAGGTCAGGGCAATGGATTATGGGAGGTTCATGAATGAGCAGGCTCTCCCTGCATCATAGGACCTCACACAGAACCACAGAGCACACTGAAACTCCATGCCCCAGGACTTACCAATTCTTGAGTCATAGGTCCACACTGGCCCCCTCTTGCCTACTAGTGTCATACCACACCTTCTCAGTTACCAGACAAAACCACAGTGCAGTGGCTTCTCTAGAAGAGCTAAGTTGCCTTCATATCCCTCACCTGTCCACCTCAGAATGCACTGCTTTTAGGGCCATGCTAACTAACTCCATCATTCCATTTGGTAGAACCAATGTTTTCTTAAGAAGAACAGATCCCAGTACTAAGTGAGCTCTACTGGCTGTCATCCCCAACTGGTGCTGACTGGACACCTGTTAGAAGGGCTTTGACTCTTCTTGTCTAGTTGTGTGCCTCCCCACAAAGCCTGATGACAAAAGAGGATGTCACACCTGGGTACGTGGAAGACCAGCCTGTACTACAAAGCTCAGGCCTCTGACCACAAGCTAGCATTCCCCTTTGAGAAATGTTAGCCACCTGCCCCGGGCAGCCAGAGAGCAGAGTGCAAGGTACTTTCTGTTGGATGCAAAAATCAAGGCTGCTGTTGTTGAAGGTCCTTTATGGTCTTCCAGCTCTAGATTCTTCTACCTTCTTCTATTCCACGTGCAGCTATGAGCTGGCTGGAATAGTGCTTGTCCCAGGCCCCAGGAGAAGACACGGCCACCAATAGCAGAACAATTACCAAGAACCAGTCCAGATATCATTTACCAGAAACTCTTCTAGTTTGTTGTCTCCTTTGATGAATTCCGGGGTCTTGAGAGTAGTCATGATAGGCAAGGAATGGGAAACACCATTGTTCATCCTTCCTTTTTTCTTTTTTCCTTCCTTCCTTCCTTCCTTCCATCCATCCATCCTTCCCCCCCTCTCTCCCTCCCTCCCTCCCTTCCTTTCTTCTTTCCTTTTCCACTACTGAGATTTCAACTACAACCCTAGGACTAAGCAGCAGCCCAAGAGATTTATTTTCTCTCTTATTTCTGAAGTTCAAAAGCAGGAAATCAGCAACTAAATGGCTTGGGGTGGGAGGGGGCTCATGGAGGATGATATCATAGGTGGAGACAAGTACATGGGTAATAGCAGGTACATTCTGAAGAGGCCAAACACCAGGGGCTACCTTACTCATGTAGTACTAGCCCAGTCCCTTGACACCCAACCTGGGCCAGCTAGATGGTTCAGTGAGTCAGGATGCTTGCTTCTAAGCCTGATGACCTGAGTTCAGTCCTCAGAACCCATATGGTGGGAGGAGAGAACCGACTCCCAAGACTTGTCTTCTGAGCCTGACTCATACATTCATGAGACCAGAGACCCAGCATGTCTCCAAACCATTAACCTGGGAACCAAGTTCCCATGTGAGTTTTGGTGGGACTAAGTCATGTCTAACCAGAAGACAGAGTACAGAAGGACAATCTTAAAATGACAGCCAGGAGTTAAAATCTTGGGACCTGGATGTGTGGGAGAAATATCTCAATAGTTAAGAGTGTGTGCTACTCTTGAGGACCCAAGTTCAATTCCTACTCCATATCATTGAACCCTCACAACTGTCTATAACTCAAGCTCCAGAAGAAACCAATGCCTTTGGCCTCTTCAGACACCTGTACATGCACACATCTAAAATATAATGATCTTAAAAAAAAAAACAAAAAACTTGGTCTCTGGAGAGAGATAGCCTAAATGAAAACCATTTACTTAGTGGATAATGGAGAGGGAAATTATTTGACTTCTCTGTGACTCAGTTTCCCCATATATTAAATGTCTATCAACCACGTCTGTTTGTGAGTTAAATGAGAAAATATAAGTCAGTTTTTTTTTTCAGCAATGCTCAGAAAACAGTAGGACCTAGATAAATGCTATTACTCAATATTTCTGAACGGACAGATACAATGTAAAACAATCTTCCCATGTGTGATGAGAATGGGGTAAGAAGCTGTGGCAAGTATAAGCTGGGCAGGGGGCCCTGAGGAGCTAGCCTCAGACATCTTTGCTTTGTATCAACCTCCCCTGTATCCAACTTTATTCATCCCCACCGAGTCTCAGAGGCCCAGCATGTCTTCAGTGCCCCAATACAGAATGTGGTGTATTCTAAACTACCCCACTTACCTCAGAAATCCTGAATAACCCTCATGAAAGTGTCTTTGAGTTGTCCCACAGTTGCCTATGGCCTCTCGGCTCCCCTTCAGAGTACCAAAAAGTACAAGACAACTGCATCATCTCTCAACAATGGAGTAAAGACATGGCCAGTTTCTGGCCATTCAAGGGACACCCCAAACAGCAACAGACAAAGCCCTGTATCCAAGGCGGAGTGAATGCCATAGTCCTTGGAGGTGGCAGGGAGGAGGAGGAGAACAGGGACATGAGTTCTCATCTGTACAGTGTCCAGAAGTCCCCAGGCATCCCTTCCCTGTGTAAAGAGGGCCATGCCTAATGCATCACTCTCAGACCCATCCAGTCAGGGGACAATACCTCACAGGCTCCTAAAGTTTCAAAGGCACCAGCCACTGTGCTTGCACACATCCTTCCCCCATACTGAAGGCTTAAAAATGGTTCTTCCTTTCTCCTTGGAAAGGTAGACAGTGTCCAAGCCTACTCCTTCCAGAATCCTTCTTTACCAGGAACACATTTACTAGGAGACAGCCCTAGATACTGTCAACTCAAGACACTGTCCCAAACACTAATGAGTGGGGCCCTGCTCAAATACCCCAAACACATGTGTCCTACTCAACCAAATAAGACCACTGGGACCTTGGCAATGACTCCTACCAGAAGGGTAGCCTCAACCCTGACCTAGGAGCTGACTGCTAAGGTGGTAACAATTATAAATGGATGAGCAAAATTTCTAGAGACAAGGTGAAGATCCCAGATGGTAATCATAGCTGTCCAACACAGGACAACATTTACCTCTATGGAGCCTTAGTATTTGCACTGATAAACTCAGAAACTCATCTCACATGGATGCAAACTGAACAGAAATATGTTTTTAAAAAGTCTGTGGGGTGATTTCTTTTAAGGTAAACTGGAAGATAAGCAAATAATACGTTTGTCTTCCTTTAATTGATGCCTGTGGATGTCAACAAACCTGTCAACCTGTCTGACCAGGGAAGCATTTGGGGTGTTGTTGGATATACATCCTACTTAGATCCATATTAGGGCCCCAGAAGTGTTGCAACAGAGCCTTATGAGGTCTGCTCTGGGATTTGGATTTGGCCATTTTTGGTGGGTCTGAGAACATGCAATTCAGTCAGAGAGTTTCCAGGAGCTGTTGGTGCATCCCTTACAGGAAACACACTTGGAGAAGCAGATGTTTTGCAGTCTAAAGGCTGGAGCATGCACTAAAGATCACCTGGGGTGACCCAGAGGAGAGGCAAGGAACACTGGGGAGATACTACACGTTTATCTGTTGCTGTCTGCTCATTGCCAGGTTGAATATTCAACTCAGAGAGTCTCATGAATGCTAAGCAAACACTCTACCATTGAACCATATCTACAGCCCTACTGTGAGCCTGTTGTCTGGTTAATAGCACCTTGTTGGATTTTACTGTCTGGAGGACTCTGGAATGTTCCATCTTGTGCCTCAGATCCAGCCAGGGCTAAGTGTGGAGGCCCCAAGACCCTGTTCATCTAGTCTGCCTTCTCTAATCTCCGCATGGTCTTGCATCCACCTTTGAAGTTGCAGTAAAGGGCTTCAGGGGTCCCAAGATGTGTATTAGCCTTTAATATCTAGCCTCCAGCTTTTGCTAATGTGTACTACCCTTCCCAAGTGTGGTTTCCTTTCCACACTTCCAGAAGCCTGGATAAACCTTGGGCACATCCAAGCTGGTAATAGGAGGGACACTTCAGAGCCCTAGACCAGATAATATAAAGACAAGTTCCTCCCTCCTGGGCAGAGCCTGGTCTTGGTGGGTTCTTAGGGCTTGGACAGCCACGCACACTGGACCCAGTGTCCCAGCCACACAATACACAAGAGGTTGGTGGGGCAGGCAGCCAGGGCCCACTCATGCCAGTACCATCTGGGAGCCCTTGCCAGGCCTCGAAGGGCCAGCTGAAGAAGCTGGACTCTGTCCTGGGGCACAGTTGGGCTCTATTCTTATCTCAAGGGGGAATGTGTGACTTTCCTTCCAGTGAATGGGGGCCCCTGACAAGGCAGAGGAGGAAACAGAGCCATCACTGTGCCCAAGAGGGCTCCCTACGCAGCTCCCGGCTCCAACCAGCCCCCCATGGTGGGGCCTTGCACAAGCCTCCGGCAAGAAAAGACCAAGCTAAAGTTAGACAGGGAAACAGACAGTCTACAGCTCAGTACAGGCATCCCTGGTCCTACTGCCAGACCTGGGCCAGAAAGACGGAACCAGAAATGTGCACCTGAGCATCCAATGAGACCTAGTGGGGCAGAGACAATACAGTCTCCATGACATAGTGCCCTGTCTGTTGCCAGCTTTGATGCATCCGAAGTTAGTGGAATACAGCTCACACTCAGACAAGGTAGCACACACTAGCAGAAGCTGCATGCTGGGTATGGAAGGTTGCTTGGAAGTCGGGCACCCCTACAGCCTTTTCCTGCAACCCTAGGAAGGCTCCCAGATACCCAATGCATGCTGTACATGAGCACAAATCCCCACTGGCAGGTACTGTGCCCCCGGCCTCCCATAGCATCCCTTATACAGGTGGCAGCAGTATCACTAAACGTCCTCAGTGATCTGGAAGTGCCTGTCTTGACAAACAAATATGGCACTGGGCACTGTGAAAGACCACAACTTGGCCTGACCTTTCTAAAAAGCAGTGGCAACACTGGTGCAGTCACTTACATGCCCCTCAGGCAGAAAGAAAGACACAGAGAATGTTGTTTTCAGTGATCATCGTAGGAAAAACAATCTCAAAAGGAAGCAGCCTCGGTGTCCATCTCTAGAGGACTTTAAGGAGTAAGTAACTTGTTGAAATATGAATTAATAGTAAAAACAATTAATGGAAATGGCTGGAGAAACGTTTGTTGATAGAAATACCCTCCTACCTCTACAAACAAAGTTTCTCTCTGTAGCCCAGGCTGGCCTCAAACCGATGCTTTTTCTGCCTGTGTCTCCTGCATGTTGAGATTACAGATGTGTGTCACCCTACCTAGTTTGATAGAAATACACTTAAAGAACCAGATAGTGGTGGTACTCAGGAGGCAGAGGTGGGTGGATCTCTGTGAATTTGAGGCTAACATGGTCTATGAAGAGAGTTCTAGGACAGCCAGAGCTACATAGAGAACCTGTCACCCAAAAAAAAAAAAAAATGCTTAAAGAATATTAAGTTAAGGGGCAGTCAAGAGCACCGTCTGCTTTTCCAGAAGACCTGGGGTCAGTTCCCAGTTTCCCACACGGTGGCCCACAATGGTCTGTAACTCCCATTCCAGAGGATAGATGCCCTCTTCTGGTCTCTGTGGGCACTGCACAGGCATACATGCAGGCAAAACACCCATACACATAAAGTAAAAATAAGTAAATCTTAGAAAAACAAAAATTTAAGGAGACTGTTAAGTTGAAAAGAATGTTGTACAGTGATGTCTTTAATTATAGGGGGAGAAAGAAGGAGGCTGAAAGAGGGGGGTGAACTGTGATGCAGTGAGGGAGGGGGAGGTGTGGGTGTTACTAGGAATGAGGACAGGGTGCAAGGGGTCCAGATGAGGGTGGGAGCCACTGAAGGCGTTTGACTAAGCCCTGTAGCCTCCCCCTGGATTAGCCTTAAAGAACCATGAAAACATCCGGAAAATATTTAGCTAATAAATCGCTCAGCAGCCCCTCCACCCTGCTTTGTGTATTAACACTTCCCTTTCACTCCCAGACCTCCACATGCCCAGTCTAGCACACACTCAAGAACCCACAGAGACAGAGGCAGCTGGATAGGGCTACGCCACGTGAACTCTGTCCAGAGTGGGTGCTGCCCATTAATGCCAGCCCCCCCATCTCAGAGCAGCCTCTAGATATGCAGGGGCTGGCTGGCAACACTGTTCCAATTGCATACACATCTCACAGCCACCAGGGAGTGACCCAGGGGTTAAGGAAAAGCAAAGGTTAAAAGGTCCCCTGTTTGGAAAGGGGAGGAGTTTCTCAAATGGGGAAAAGTCCTTGTTCCAACTGGCTTCTTCTGGAACTCCTTGGAGTTCTCAGTGTGGATGCACTTGAATAATGAATGAATGGGAGGAGTACATGAGGGGAAGAATTCACATATACATGAGTGTCTGATGCACATTCTCTCTCTCTCTCTCTCTCTCTCTCTCTCTCTCACACACACACACACACACACACACACACAATCTCTTCTTGTTGCTGAGAAAAATCCAAAATTCAGAGAAGCAACTGCCCTCATCTGGAAGTTGAGGCGTGTTAGGAAGTGAACATGCTTTAGGACTAACAGGCTTTGATTCTACTTTACAAAAACAGAAGGGTAACCTGACAGCAGGTTATGGGTTCAAATACCAGCTCTATCACTTAAACTATGTGACATTCCATCATCTATTTCCTCACTTGGAAATCTGGTATCACTGCAGGGAGACAGCGATGGGAAATTGAAGCCTAAAACCCCAGGTGTGAGTGCAGATCATGTACTAGATTTCCCACCTATCTTTTATGTGCTTAGGATTTAATTTCTAATCTATTAAGAAGACTAAAATCCAAAGACTGGGCAGATCCAGCCCACTGGAGTGTTTGTGTTGATTTTTATTTGAATCAACTGGATATCATTCAAGACTGGGGAATTTCAAGCTTCCAGCCTGGCACGCGTTTCTGACAACTGGCTGGTGCTGTTTGGGATGGGACCTAGTACCTGCTGGGCCCTGGCACTTGCACCTATAAGCCCCACTCAGGATGATCCAACCTTTCTGTGATGTGTCAGCTTTGTTCTGAACAGTAAAGATAACAAGAAAGTGATTTGAGTATCCCTAAGAAGAAGGCTTATCAATAATAACCCCATCAGCTCCTCTCAAACGCCCCCTAGCTTGTCATGGAGTCCCTTGGGTCCCTGGCACTGCTGTGCTGCTCCCGTCTGCACAGCCTGTAGTGTGAACCTGAGTTGAACAGCTGGGCTGGCCTTTGTCAGGAACAGGTGTTTTTCAGCTTGGTCCCATGGGTTGAGATGCTGTAGAAGGCTCAGTTTTTCTCTGCCCCGATGTCATCTTCCATACCCCACCCAGCAACCCCCAAAGAATTCCAGCTGTGCTCTACCCAAGAGACATACTCCAGCCACAAGCCAAGGTGGAGAAAGGCACAAATGCCCTTTTGATTTTTGCAGACATGAACGTGAACCAGGGAAATAAGTACTCCATGTGAGGTTTTCTCCTGATTCTAGGGCGATGATGAGAAAGTAGAGACACAAGGTCTCCTCTAAGAAATAGACCAAGCCCGGTCTAACTGGGGCCAGTTCCAAGCAGGCTGTGTGTGACATGCTATCACCCTCTTAACCCCTTACCCCACCCTCTCTGCCCCTCCCTGAAGATGCTGATTCAACACTAGAACCCTCACAGAGATCTGAGCAAATTCCACGACCACCTCATGGGCCACATAAGCTCTCTGCAGAGCTCAGGCAAACACTGACTCAGACTTCTAAACATCTGGGGCTTAACTAAATCCTCTGCTCTCTGGGTCAGCTGGGTGGACTCTGAGCAGGATCGGTGGGAGATTCAGATCCAGTTTCCAGGGAAGCTGGCCAGGTCTGGGAGCCAGGTCCTTGACCCTGTCTTGGACCAGGCTGAGTCACATGAGAGACCAAGGCAGTCAGTGCAGCCTTACAGCCCACACCAACAGTTCCGGGGCAGCTACACACCCAGCCCACACGTGGGAGGTGCAGGCTGAGACACTCCAGGATTCCATTCTGTGGTGGAGGAAAGAGTTCCCCAATCCTGTCCTAAATCATGTCCTTGCCCAGAGTCCAGAGGCCACTGCTGGGCTGTTCCTGTGCTGACCTCTTGCTGTAGGGGTCAGGGGAGATAGGGGACAGGGAGGAGGTGGCTAGGGGACACACCATTCCTTGCATGCACAGGCCCAGAGACAGAGCACCCACACTTCATAATGTGAGCTATGATTTTCAGTTTACAGCCCATGGAATTCCAGAACTGGCTGAAGCCAAGGGCCTCCCCTTTCCCCTTCCCTGAGCCAGAAAACAAAACACGGTGTCTCCCTGCTTGTATTTAATTTACAACACTTGTTCTTTGCCTGTCTGCATGGTAATAAAAAAAATGTGAAAGTTTTTTTTCTTTTCTTTTAATTCCAAGCAGAATGATATTATAAATGGAAATGATGTCTGATTGAGTCCTCCCTGTGGGTCATTATCTTGATCTGTCATCCTTTGATTTAAATGACATAGGCACAGAAGTGTTAACCAAAATGCAGAGGCCATTCAGTAAGGAAAGGACAGTCTCATCAGCAAAGGATGCTGGGACAATAGGTATCCCATGCAAAACAATGGCGCCGGACCCTTTCATCACACCATTAGGCTCAAAATCCTAAGCAGCAGAGCTGAAACTACAAAATTCTTTAAAAGGGCAGAAGGATGGCTCAGTTGTTACCAGCACTTGCTGTTCTGTAACTCTGACCCCAGAGGATCTAATGCCTTCTTCTGGCCTCTCTAGGCTACACTGAACTCACAGGTATAGACACAGACATGTGTGCACGCATGCACGTGTACACGAGCACTTGCACACACACACACATTTTTAAAAGTCTTAGAAGAAAACAAAGGTGTAATTCTTCATGGGGATTAAACAATAGTTTCTTAGGATAATAAAAGCAGAAACAGAAAATCAACAGCTTTTATGCTGTAAAGGGCAAAAGGGTGGGGGGGGAATCATAAATCATATAGCTGATGAAGATCTCCTTTAAAAATATTTGCTCTGTCACAAAAGGGGAAGGGGAGATGGGTTCATTGATGTAAAACTTATTTTGGGGCTGGAGAGGTGGCTCTGCAGTTACTGCCCCTCCAGAGGACCTGGGTTCAATTTCCAGCACCCATGTTCAGTAGCTCACAACAACTTGTAACTCCAGCTCCAGAAGATCTGATGTCCTCTTCCGGCCTCTTTCCCCCACCCCAGCACAGCAAACATACAGATACACACACATAAATAGATAAATAATTTTAATGGACAAAGGCTCTGAATAGACCTTTCTCCAAGGAAAACACGAATAGCCAACAATCCCATGAAAAGATTTCCATCTCAATTAGTCTTCTTGAGAATGCAAAACTGCAATGGATAGCATACCACACCCACTAGCAATGGCAATAGTAAAGAAACAGATAATAACAAATGTTGGCAAAGATGTGGAGGAGTTGGGGGCCCTCCTAGACTCCTGCTGGAACTATAAAATGATACAGCAGCCTTGGAAAACAGCCTCGCAAGTCCTCAAAGGTTAAGCATCCTTACCATATGACCCAACAGTTCCACTCCAGGTATTCATCATGTAAGAAAATTGAAAGCATATGTCCATAGCTTGTCATTCCTAAAGGCCAGAAGGTAGAAATGACCCAAACACTCATCAATTGATGACTGATTAAACAAAATACAGCCTAGACACCCCACTGGAACATCACTCATAAGTCAAAGGGAATGAAGTCCCAATACAGACAAACTGCAAGTGTACCCTAAGAGTAGAAAGCCAGACTCAAAAGCCATACTGGTACCATCCCACTCATAGGTGATTCTCAAAACAGGAAGAGAGAGAGAGAGAGAGAGAGAGATAGATAGACAGACAGACTGATTGTCAAGGTCTGGAGTGGTTAGGGACATGGGGGAAATTGCTAAGGAGCAGTTTCTTTTTTATTTCTTATGATTCATTTGTGTATGCAATCAGCTCCTTTTAGAAAAGAGAAAAGGCTCAAAAATTAATTATGGTGGTTGTTGCACAACTGTGTGAGTGTACTAAAATCCACTGACTCTCCCACTAAATAGATGGACCATCTGTGGATTAGATCTCAATAAAGTTGTTATCAAAAAAAAGTCACCAGTCATGGTTTGAATATGAAACATCTTCTTCAAACTCCTGTTAGATTGGTCCTTGGGGTTCAGAGGTTCAGAGGTTCCTTGGGGTTCCTTGGGTCATGAGGATGCTGACCTAATCAATAAATTGATCTATCAATTGACTCAGAATTTAACAGCATTAGTGGAAAGAGGTGAAAACTAGAAAGTGCCTGATCAATGGAAGTAAGCTACCAGGAGGTGTCCTTGAAGAGTATACCTTGCCCCGGTTCCCCCAGCCCCCTCTGCCTGGCCACCATGAGATGAGCAACTAAGCTTCACCACATTCTTGCCACCATGACATTCTGCCTTACCACCAACCCAGGAGCTAAGAACCCAAATGACCATAGTTTTACTTTGATACTGCAAGCCACGGTAACCCTTTCTTCCCTTAAGATGTTTCTCCTAGGCACTTTGGTTTGTTGGTTTAGTTTTGTTTTGCAGATAGGTAGGTTCTCACTCCGTGGCCCAGGCTAATCTGGAGTTTACTATGTAGCCCATGTTGGTCTTGAATCCTTGATCCTCTGGCTAACTGTTGGGATTGCAGCCATGTATTTTGTCACAGCAAAAACAAACAAACAAAGAAACAAACAACAACAACAACAAAAACAATTGACTGACTACCCTGGATGATCTCTTTCAGTTTATTATTTCTACACCCAAACAGGGTCAGGACTAAACTGGGACACATTAGTTGCTGATCCCTCTAAATTGCTCTTTGTGTCCTCCTCAGCCTCTTGCCTCTGCTTCCTCTTTGACTGTTAAGGGCAGTTTTCAGACTGCTCACGATTACTTCCCTACCTGGATTCTAAGCTTCTGAACTGAGGAAAGGCTGGGCATGACAGCCAAGCAGCAATGAGATCAGAGAGTTCCTGATCCTTCAGTGTTTGTGAACGCATGCTCACCATCTTGCTTTCTTGCTCTGTACATCCCCCCAGAGAGTCAGTGCAGTTAACTACCCTGCTTCCAGTCAGCCTCTCCTGAGTCTTGGCTCAGGCACCACAGTCCTTGACTTCCTTTCTCCGAAGAAAGCCACATGCTTTCACACTTGGTTCAGAACTCCTGACCTTCGGCCCCACCCACACTTGTGTGAAAAAGGCTGACTGCCATAGCTCCATATCCGTGTCAAGTCACATTATTAAGAACTTCACACATAGGTATCTACATCTTGTTTTTGTTTTGTAGACTTTTAGTTTAGGTTTGAGATAGGATCTTGCTATGTAACCCAAGACTGGCCTGGATGTCTCTGCCTCAACCTCCTAGGACCCGAGATCACAGGTGTTTACCATCATATCCGGATCTGATTTAAAAATAAATAAATAGATAAATTAAAAATAATACTATAATCTTCAACTAAGTCTCTTTAAAACTAGTAGAGTTTTCATTCTTAATAATTAGCAAAATTTCTGGTCCTCCCTTCCATCCTGACTCACAGGTTTAGCAATAACCATCCAAAACCTCTTTCCAGAGGATTCCAAAGGTCTCCCGGGCCCCTGTGGCTAGGGTCTGTCCAAAAGCCAGATTCTATCTACATATACTTCCCTGGAGGAAAGGACTTCCTGCCTTCCACTCCCTGCAATGTTACATTTGGGTTTAAAATTTAAAGTAGTACACAATATCACAGACAGTGTGGTGGTACATAGTGGAATTGCTCCATGGAGTAAATATGTATGACATCAGACATTTATAACTTGTAGAAAGAAAACAAAATTGACTCTGGCAATTTTCAAAATAGCATGTATTCCTATCACCTATAGACACCATGTTATTCAGCTGCCCCTTCTGAATTTACTCATTCCTGTTAGCTTAAGTTTCGTGTCCTTGGATCAATACCTGCTCAACTCCCTACTCCAGCCACCCTAGTCCCCAGTACCCACCATTCTGCTCTCTGCTTTGTTTGACTTCTTTAGACTCCATATGCTACTGAGATTGTGTTGGGTTTGTCTTCCTGTGCCTGGGCTTATGTAGGTGGACATCAGGTTGTTGTAAACAACAGGGCTTCCTTTCTTCATTTTTAAAGTTGAATATGATTCCACTCTATACATAGAGCTTATTTCCTTTCTCCAATCATTCCTCAGTAGGCACCAAGGTAGATTCCTTATGTTGGCTAGTTGTTGAACACAGGGGTGCAGCTGTATCTTCAACACAGAGTCCCTTTCCTTTGGATATAGCCAGTAGTGGGTGCCATAATGCTTTACACCCCACCCAACAGTGTGCTGGGGTTCCCTCTTTTCCAATATGATCATGCCTTTCTTCTTCCAAGTCTATCCTTCCAGATCACAGCAGCACTGTTACTCTGCCCACTCCCTGTCAGTCTCTCCACTACTAAGGCTAGGGATTGAGCTAGCTGGAAAGATTTCTCCTAGTAACTCTGCCGTGCTATGCCTGCCATGACAACTCTGCTGGTCTATACTTGTTTAAGCATCTTATCTTTTTAACATTGGTTTTACTGTGTGTCTTACCCTCTCCATATGGCGGGAATAGCTGAGCAAGCAGACTCCAACTTTCATTTTCTTCCCCAAGCACCCAGAATTTGGGTACCACATCTGAGCTTTATGTTCAGCAAGCCCAGAAGACATTCTAGACTCAGAAATGAGGGGTTGAGTGGTGTCCTCAGTCCACAGCCTGGATGCTTAAAAACTCAGAAAGGAAGAACTTACCAGCAGAAGTGCCAAGTGTTCAGGCTCACACGGGGAATCCCAGAATGCTTTGGGCTGATGCAGAAAGACTGAAAGTTTAAGGACACCCTGGGCTACGTAGTGTTTTCTAGGCCAGGGAGAACTCAATGGTGAGACCCTGTCTTAGAAAACAAAACAAAGCAGAGGAGGAAAATGATGGCAAGGAAGTGGAAAATAAGAATAAGGGTAAGGAACAGGGAGATAAAATCTCCAGAAGAGCCAGGAAGGATCGGGGTATCAGAAAACAGTGAGGGACAATGAAGTTGGTACTATAGAGAAGTGATGAGATGTCACCTCAGCTCAGAGTTGGGGGAAGGTGCAAGTTCAAAGAGATAGGCATAAATTAGCAAATTGGCTGCCAGGGCTGAGCGGAGGGTCAAGCCAGTACGACAGGGGCTGTCTAAGGAGAACAGGAAATGTGGAGGAAAGGCAAATGCCTCTCAATGCTGTGTCTGGCTTTTGCTAATTAATCACAACTCTGCCCATGGTGAGTGTCCTATGACTAACACCAACTGTGACAGTGGCAACTAACCAACTTGTTCTTCTTCCCTCCTACCTGACTACCACAACCCAGGAACCACAAGTAGAATGTCTGAGGGTCAGGATGGAGTTTCCCTTGGGGCCACCAAACCCTTTGGTTATTTTCATTCCCTGGTTTAGAGCATTGGGAAGTTACCAGGGCGGGGGGTTGCCGAAACTTCCCTGATTCAGCACAATGCTGCTGTGAAAAATGCAGACAGATTCCCAGACTGAAAAGCAAGGCAGAGGACATGTTTTGATCTCACAGGAAAAGTCAAACAGCTGTCTCCACTTTGTCAGGAAACCCTGTCAGCGCTGCCTACAACATGTTGCCCAAATCTACCCTCACTGCCTCCCCTGTGTACCATGCTAGACTGTGCCACCATCCCTTCATCTGCCCATCTCCACTGGAAAGCAGCTCCAATACATCTCCATTCAGCAGGGAACCTGGCTGTGCCATCCACAGTTCACAAGCCTCCACATGCTTGCCTTAGTCCCTGGGATGAGCTATGCCATTCTGCAGCAGCCTAGCCCCTGGAACTCCCATACCTCATCTCTTCCCTCTTCTACCTGCACTATGATCATTACTGCCTCAGGACCTCCACCCTTCCTATCGCCCCAGATTTCCATAGTACTCATTGACTTTTGTCATTAAGTTGGCTCTTTAATTGTCACCTCAGAGGTCTTCTCTGGTCATGTCGTTTAAAGCCAGTCCCTTGTAGAATATGTCTCAATTTCCATTCCAATCCCTTTGCCTGTTTCGCAGTATTTCTCATTTAACTGTCACATACAAAGCCTTTGCTTATTGGACTATAAGATATACTGTGTAGGGAACTGGTCTACCTAGTAAGTTCTATCTTCCCAGTGTCTAGAGCAATTTCTAAAACATCCCTGGTCTAATGAATGTACTTAGTGGATAGGTCAGTAAATGAATGAAAGAATTATTGGTTGACTATGTACAATAATTAAGGTAACTTTACTGATTTTAAATGTTTTTCATGGCTCTTTTACAGCTTAGAAACCACTTAACTAAATACAAAAGACAGCATGATTGACTCCTGTTTGTCCTTGTGACACGTTAGGAAGGAAGGAAGGGCAATCATAGCCACCCCCACTGTACAGGTAATAAAACACAAAACAGGGATCATCCATTCAGCAGGACAATGAAGGCCACTGGGTTGTCCGAGGTCAAATGTGCAAATATGAATCAAACCCGACCAAAATCCCAAGTTTGCAGACACTTTACCCTCTACACTTTCCATTGAGGTGGCTCTGACATCATCATTCTATCCTGCTAGGAAAAAAAATCTATTATTTATGTTAATCCTATTAATGTCTAAAAATAAAAAAAAAAAGTATTGAAAGAGGCTGATAGGGACCATCTGCTAATACTCCACATCTGTCAGAGGCTTTACAAACACCTCTCATGGTACTAAACCTGGACTAATCTCAGACCCTCCATGAAAACACTGAAAAACAGGCATAAAAAGGATATTAAAATGCTAACTAGGAAATATGAATGCTAATCTAAAACCAACAGTCAGTCCTGGAACTCAAGAAGATTCCAGAGGAATTCCTGCTGAAGATAGGAGGAGGACTTTTTACGAGCACCCTTCTGGAGTCACATATCATCAATAACCAACTGGAAACTTAATTAAATTTCACTTGCAATAATAAGAAAAATATCAACATGCTAGATATAAGCCTAACTAAAGGAATGTTCCAGTTCTTTGAGAAGAAAGCATTTGTTCAGGGACAGAGGCAAACAGAGTTATACTGAGACATCAGGTTCTTTTTTAGCATCAAGAACCGTAAGAGGCCAATGATTTCTTCCCCTGGGTCCAGGAACAAGGCAAGGCAGTTGATGGCCTTAATTTCATCTCCTAACTAATAGGTCACTATAAAGAGGGTATTAGAGTAGCATTTTCCTGTTAACGGAAAAGGCATAGACCAGATCATTGACTGAAAGCCAGAGGGCAAGGCAGTTGGGGTTAAGGTTTTCTACCTGACCTACTGTCATTCCACTGACTCATCCCTTCCCCTAGCAGTGTGAAGGTGTCCATTCTAATTCCCTGAATCCTTACTTCTCCATCCTGGGTAGGCTTGGGAGAAGACAGGGAAGCAACTTGTTTAGTATCTTTGGAGTTGGTTATCTGACAAAGAACCTGACAGATCGCACAGGTGGCACAAAACCAGTCCCCACGAAGACTCCCTTTTAAAATGCTTGAGTGTATACGAGTGTGTCTATGTCTGCTGTGTATAGAGATTATGGATATATGTGCTGTGCTGTGCTGTAGAGATTATGGATATATGCTTTTGACCATGTTTGTCTACATCCCACTCGCTCTGATACACTGCCTCACAAAGGCACTAAGAGGTTCCTTAAGATATGGCCCAGAGGATCTGTGTCCATGGAATGAGAGTATCTTAAGAGACACTGGAGGCGGGACACTGAAAGCAGCAGTGACTCCACTCTGCCACTCTGTCCCCTATGCTTCCAGAATATCCCTGCAGACACATTGCTGGAAAACAAAGGGCTAGCAGTGGTCCCCATCTCATCGTGCCTTTGCGGCTCCCAGAGGAGAGGTACACAGACCCGGAAGAGTCTGTCAGCACCACTGGGTTCTGGGTGACCTCATGGGCCCTGTACTCATCTGTTACCCTCTGACAAGGGTCCTGACAAGCGGCTACTTCTGGAGATTCAAGGAGGCTCAAGAGTTATAGCCAATGCTCGAATGAGTGTCCAGGGACCCCTCATCACACCCCTGAATCCCAGAGCAGGTCTGAATTCCTGCACCTATAGCTCTGAATCACTCCTTGTAAAGAGTCCAGCTCCAAAGGTATAAAAATAAAGCAAAGGGCAGTGGCACTGGTTGCCAGAGTTACTGGTCCAACTGAGGACCAGGAGTCTCTGTATACATAGTCTCTAGGCTAAACAGGTTCTAGGCTGAATCCCAGATTCCTTAGATGCTAACCTAAGGAGCCTTGGGCAAATTCCTATTCCCTTCAGACCCTTCAATTTCTCATCTTTAAACTATACATAATAGAGGCCTTGCAGTATACAGATATGCAGAGAGTCAGAATAAGATATATATATATATATATATATATATATATATATATATATTGTTAGGATTAACACCCTTGGACCAGCGAGATAGTTAAACAGGAAAAGACACTTGCCCACCAAGCCTGACAACCCCTGAGTTGTATCCCTGGGACTCATATGATAGAAGGAGAGAACAAACTCCTTCAAGTTGTCCCCTAAATGTTAAATATATGCCATGGCACATACCTGCACATCACAATCACACACACACACACACACACACACACATTAATAAGTGTAATACTCCCTTTAAAAGACTGACAATCTTTCAGAATAATTGTATCACTATTCATTAGCAGTGATACAGCAGACCCTAAGACAGGCAATAATATAAGATTATATGGTCATTACAATGATAATGACTAAAACTAAAATCAGATTATAAACCTTTCCAATCACCCAAAGAAACACACAGAAAATACAGTCAGCAGGACAGGCCATATAGTAAGCAGTGTATTTTAAAGCTTAAAAAACGAGTCATAACATAAAAGGAGAACACTAAAATCAACCATAACTCTCAGAGAAAAGATTCTTGATGTCCCTAGCACATGTCAAGCCTATATAATTTTTTTTCAATTTCACGCATAGTTCATTAGCTGTAGAGATTTATACGGAGGTTTGCACCAAATGCAGGGAGCTTTGGACATGAATAGCAGGGTGGGTGTCATGGTCTGTGAGTCCTTCCTTTATCCCTCCCAGCCACACACAGGACCTCGGGATATGACTGTAGTTTTGTTTTGTTTTTAATCTTTTGTTTTTTTGTATATTTTTGTGGTGTGTATGTGGGCGTGCGCATGTGTGGAAGTCAGGTCAACATCTGGTTTCTTCCTCAGTTTCTCTTTAGTTTCTTTTGGGGGACAGAGCCCCTCACTAAACCTGGAGACATTGGTTTGACTAGCCTCACTGACAAATGAACTTCAGAGAGCCCCCGGTCTAACCCCACAGTGCTGAGGTTTCAGGCTCCTGTCTCCGTGTTGAGCTTTTACACAGGTGCTAGCTATCTAAACTAGGTCTTCGAGCTTGCACAACAGGCACTTATTAGCTGAGCCATCTCCCAGTCAGACATGATTGTCTTTAGAGACAGGCTCTTCACAAAGATAAATTGAGTGAAAATGAAGTGACTAGGTTAGGCCTTAATCCTCTATGACTAGCGTCCTTGAGGAGATTGCTTGGAGATTTAGTTCAGTAACTTGTTCAGCATGCATGAGGTCCTAAGTTCAACTTATAGGGGATGTGGGTGGGAGTGAGGGGTGTGGGTGGGAGTGGGAGGTGGGGAGATTAGGAGGCTCGGGAGATGGTTCAGTTGACCAACCGTTTGCCATGCAAGCAAGAGGAACCTGAGTTTGGATCCACAATACCCACTTTAAAAACCAGATATAGGAGCATATTAATAACCCCAGCATTAGGGAAGCAGAGACGAGATGATCCCTGGTGCTTGCTGGCCAGCCAGGCAAACCTAATCAGTGAGCTCCAGGTTCAGTGAGAAGCCCTGTCTGAAAAACTTAGGTGGCTAGTGCTGATAGAGTTAGTGGTAGAGCACTTGCCTTGCATGCATGAGGGGTTGGATTCCCAGCACCACAAAAGAAGTAAGTAAAGCGGAGGGCCTGCAAGAAGGCTCAGCAGTAAAGGCTCTTGCCGCCAAGCTGGATGACCTGAGTTCAATCCCTAGAACCCAAATGGAGAAGGAGAGAATCATTTTCCACAAGTTGTCCTCTTACTCCCACATGTATCTACAGCACTCAACTGCTCCCCACAACAATACATACATGCATACATACATGCAGGAATCTCACACTTTAAAGATGTGGAGATCAACTGGAAAAGATATATTACATATACCTCAGGCCTCCACACATCAATATGAGCACATATGCCCATGCACATACATGCACGCGCACACACACACACACACACTCACTCACATGAGAGACTAGGAAACAGACACAGGGGAGAGACCATGTGAAGACACATGGTTTCTGAATATACCAGTACAGAGCATGCTTATAGATGCATGTAAGTTACTAATTAGAACCGAACAACTGTGAAACCTACAGCTTTCAAAAGGGAAGAGACTCCCAGGAGCCAGGTATGATGTGCATGGATCACTCCAGCATTTGTGAGGCCATCGAGTTCAAGGCTGGCCTATACTGCACAGCAAGACCTGCCGGATGTTGAGCTCCACAGGACAGCAGAAGGGAGGAGTGGACCTGGTGCTCAGAGTGGTAGGACAACCAGGGGCTGATGGAAACTGTCTTGACCCTGAGGACTCAATGAGACGGAGACTACTTGGCTCCTATCCAAAGCCCAGGGCTCCATGTTCACCTGTACCCCTGAGTCTCGCTAACACAAGCAAGGATGTCCTTCCCATCATGAGATCTATAGCACTTGTCAGGAAGTGATCAGGGGAATGGTGATTCTCCCCTTTCAAGTTGTGTCAGGTCAGAGATATTATCCCATGTGATGAGAACACAGTCCAAGTGCACCTCTGGGGACCTTGCTTTCTGTTCAGAACTGACAGATTAACCTCAAGTCAGAAGCCAGTCTCTGCAGATGTCCAGCATCACATGGGCACAATGGGACAAATTACTACAGGTTGAACATTCCTCAAGATGCAGGGCCTGGGACTAAAAGAGTTAAGGATTTCAGATTGGGGGATGGGGGTGTGTTTGATAATATTTGTATAGAGGTCACAAGCTCTTTTGGGGATGGGGACCTGAGTCCAAAACTCAAGCTCACTTATCCATGTACATATACATAGTGTAAAGGTAATTCATACAGCATGAAACTTTATGTTTCCCCCCCCCCCCCACTTAGAATAATGTCACTACTGTCCAAAATGTTCTGGGGTTTGGAGCATTTTGGATTTTAGATGTTCAGATCAGGCTTGCTCAGCCTGTGTGTACATCCTTATCTGTGAATGTTGGATTTCTTTTAAAAGAAAAAAAGCTTCATTTTCTTTAAATTGACATTTGATGAGAGTTCTATGGCAGATATTCAGCTGGCCAGATCCATCATTCCTGACTGTCTCTGAACAGAATATCCTGGAAACCCATGGACAAAAGACAGCAGGATGAGGAAGGAAAGAGAAACACATGGCAGAAGCTACTTAGTAGTGAAGGCCAGGGGTGTCCTTCAAAGATACACGACTTGTTCTCAAAAGGGAATGCTCTACTTGGCAGGGCCACTCCATGGAGCTGGTACAAGGAAGGCTGGTGGTCCTGGGCAGAGGAACAGAAACTATCAGAAGGTTCATGGTCCTTCGATGGTTGGCAGCCTGCCTCAGGCTGGGCCTGCAAATGCGCTGGTATCTGGGACTGACTGCCAGAGCAAGGGGAATGCTGGTGAAGAGCAGAGCCCCAGGGACATGGCAACAAATGCTCAAATGCACATCAAAAGAAAAGAAAACAAACCATCCCTGTACATCAAAGACACAGTGGGAAACATACATAAAAGGACAGAGCTCCCAGGTCTCAGGAGCACACCACTCCAGCTTTGAATAAGGAGGTTATTGGGAAAGCCCAGGCAGCTAAAACCAGACGGGCTCCTGAGCTTGCCAAAGTCCAGCTTGGGCTCTGGTTGTACACAGTATTGAGGATAAACAGTACTCAGGATGCCTGGACCGACACCCAAGGTACCCTGGCATAGCAGCCCATCAGTGCTGATCCTGGCAGAGAACAGGAGGCATCGGGAGGTTCTCTGCTTCTGCAGGGGACACCACCAGTCTGCAGCTGGACCAGGACAGCACATGAGGCTTTACTAGTCATGACAGGTTGTGAAGGAGATAATATCTTTAGGGGTTGGGGAAGAAGTTCAATAATGAATCTGAAGACTCCTCACCCCCCAAATGAGGGATCCATCTCAGCCCCCAAAAGGAGACTCATTGAAGCAGAAAGGCCTACCATGTTGTTTCCATTAGGGCAAGAAATACCTCAGCAATGAGAACTTGACCCTGGTGGTCTGAAGTCAAGTGTGAGGACCAGAGTGGGAACCAGAAGATCCTGTCACAGGATGGTGTCCATGCAGATAGGCAGCAGAAAAAATGGTTACCACAGAGGATACACACACATACACACACACACACACACACACAGGTTGGGGAGGGGATGTAGCTTAGTGGCAGAATGCTCACTTAACATGTGCCAGGCCCTGGGTTTGATTCCCTAGCACAGAAAAGAAATAGAGGAAGCTAAGGGAGGAGGGAGGGGGGAGGAGAGGGGATAGCAGGGGAGATGAGATTAGGGAGTGGGTTAACCCTTTATAGCTCAGTGTGTCCACTTGATCTCTTTGAACCCACTTTCCAGAAGCAAGTCTAGAAGAAGTCACAAAAAGATCCCTAGGGAGCAGGTGCTGGCCATGTCTTTATCCCTCTGGAGTGCAAGGTGTGAATTCCCTCACAGCTTGCTGTTCAAAGTGCAGAACACAAACTAGCATTACCTAGGAGCTCATCAGAAACATGGTACCTCTGGCCCCATTACAGACCATAGAATCCAAGACATCCCTCCACAGGATCGTGTTTTTAAAGACTTAGTCCAAGGTTGGTGGTTCTATTATCAGAAGTTGTAGAACCTTTAGGTGACAGAGCCTAACTGGAGAAAGTATATTGCTGGGGTACATGCAGTGGGGAATACAGCCCAGTTCTCCTTTCAGCCCAAGCTCTCTGCTGCCTGGTTGACCAAAGTATAAGGAGTCCCAGCCTTGGGCTTCCATTGCCATGAACTCTGCAATGCCTTCCCTGCCATTATCAACTGTGCTCTTGGAACTATCAGCCAAACTGTCTGTATCCTGTCATGGATAGAAGAAGAAAGAAACTGACACAGACAATCAGTACCAGGAGTGGGGGTCACCACTGTGATAAACATGATCATCTGATTCATAGGCCTTTAGAACCCAAGAGGAATGTGGAAACTTTTGGAGCTGTCCACTAGAGAAGCCTTGATGAGCCAGAGACAGAGCTTAATGAGCCATCCTGGAAGCATCACAGTGTGCCAGAACACAAACCTGAGCAGTGAAGACTGAACTCTTGAGGCTTCACAAGGAAATGAGACCTCTGGGGGGTGGGGGGTGCAGCTAGAGGCCTTTCATGTTACATTCTGGAATGTAACATGATGTTCTGCCTGTGCCCTAAAACTCTGAGTGAGGCTGAATTCTAAACCAATGGACTAATTTGTTTGGCAGAGGAAATTTCAAGGCAGTTTAGCATTTGGACCATGGCATGGTTATTGTTCACTGTGGTTACCCAACTTTACAGTGAGGAATCTTAGTAAGAGGTAGAAAAGAAAGATGTAGAAAGTGTGTGGTTTGGTGAGGAAAGGAAAAGTGGATGAGTTTTAAAGTTGTGAACAAGGCGAGTGCAGACAAGCTAAACAATGTGGCCTAATCGTTAAAGAAATTGGGGTCATGAAAGAGAAACCTTCCACTTTGTACTGGGAAAAACAGGAAAGATGCTTTGAGGCCACTGGAACTGCCTTGAGGGCCATATGCAGGCATGGGCTTAATGTTTCTCCTGGGAGTTTTGGTCTTGTTTTGGTCCAGCCTTTCTTTGTAATGATACCATTCCTTGGGTTTAGAACGGTAATGATTTCTGCGTGCCACTGAATAGGGCAAGCATGTACAATAACTTGTCTTACTATATAGGGGCTCACAGTTAAGAACTGTGTATACTGTTGGAACTGTCAAGACCGTGAAGGGCTTTTGAAGCTGGATTGAATACATTTTGCATTATAACATGTGAGGCCAGAGCTGAAATGCTAGAAAGAGTTTGAAAGTGAAGTGCTACCAAGCTCATGTCTTTAAACACTTGATTCTCACTTGGTGGCCCTGTTTAGGCAAGCTGTGTAACCTTTAGATGATGAGATACAGTTGGAGGAAGTGGGCAACTGGGTGAGGCATGGGGCAGGAGATAAACATTGAGATTAGGGTCAGCCCCTTCTAGCCCAAATCCTCTGTTTCCTGATTGTGATGGCTAATCTTGGTTGTCAACCTGACTACATCTAGAATCAACTGAAACTCAAGTTCCTGGGTAGTTTTATGAGGGGTTTCTAGTCAAGATTATTTGAAGCAGGAAGACCCACCCTAAATCTGGGCCACACTTTCTGGAAGTAGCCCACATAAAAGGGCACAGAAGACGGAAACTTCATTTTTTTGCCTGCTTGCCCTTACTCTCACAGGCAAGACCAGCTATCTTGTTGCTGCGGCACTCCTTCACCAATAAGAGAGCAACTTCTTTGGAATGCCAAAGACATACCGGAGACCAACAACTTTCTAGGAATTCTCAAGGAATCCAGTGCCAGACTGGAAACAGTGAGCCAGCTAGCACCGTGAACTGAACAAATGCTAGATCCTTGGCCCTCCTGTTGTGAGACAGCTATTGTTAGATGACTTAGACCCCATCCTATAAGCCAGTCTTGACCCCATCCTACGAGCCAGTCTGATGAATTCCCTTTTAATATATTAATTCTGTCAGTTCTGTTCCTTTAGAGAACCCTAACTAATACACTAATCCAGCAATATGGGAGGGGCCTGAGCCACACACTCTGCCATGATGACCTTTGCCATACCACTATTGCCATGATAAACTGTAGCCTCCAAAACTGTGAGCCAAAATATCCCAACACTCCTTTAAACTGTTTCTGTCATATATTCTGTTTTTTCTGTCACAGTGACCAAAAAGGTAATTACCCAGTAAGGGATTTGAGTTTGAGCCCTCTCTCCAGGAAATGGGAGTTTGCTCAGCTTTAAAAGACCATGACTTAAAACTGACCCCTTGGTACAGAACAGACCCAGTCATCATTAAGGTCTAGGAGTTGCGAGTGCTCTGACTTCCTGCAATTAGACCATCACAGAGTCTGTACTCTTACCAAATTGAGACCTGCCTATTAAGTCAAGATTTAGGGAAAGCAAAGAGGGAGGAGACAGGAGACTCCAAATGCTTGGTTTTCCTGCTTTCTCTTTCTGAATGTGCTATTTTTGCATACCTATCTAATCAGCTTTAGAATACTGTACTGAATTCATTTTCAGAAGTTCTACTATGTGGTTGGTTCATGGCTCATACATAAACACATAAGTGTTGTCACACTTCCAGGCAGTCACACAGTGGGACTTAGGTGAAGGTGAGGTTGGCATGTTTGTGTCTATGAGTTTGATCACATTACGGTGAAGTGTAAACACAAATCAGGTCTGTGAAACTTGCTGCAGCCACTCAGGCAGAGAACGCCCAGTAAGTTTCTGCAAGTGGGTTTTGATCCCACTGCTGAGCCTATCCACCATATGGGGTCATTTAAAGGAACAGATGGACCCTAGCGTTTCTTGCTACAGGTCAAAAGAGACTTTCCTATCAGCCAAGTATGCTAAGATCCTTACATATATAAATGAAGAAAATGAACCTATGAAAACAGGGTGGGAGAGATAGCTCAGTTAAGGGCTTGCCTAGCAAGCACAATGTGCTGGGTTCCATTCCCTGCGCTGCATAAAAGCAGGTACACTTCTGTAATCTCATCATGCAGGAGGTTGAGGCAGGAGGATCAGAAGTCAGCCTGGGCTACATGATCCTTTGTCTGAAAAAAGAAACACAAGCACACACACACACACACACACACATGCACACACACACGCACACACACACACACACACACACACACACGTGCGCGCGCGCACACACACATAGTTACACACACATGCATACATCTCACCTTTTTTCTCCCTACCCTCATCTGTCTAAACTTCATGTTTTATTGATCTCTCCCAAGTCTGTCCTACTTAGAGCTCAAAGGACCTAATATACTTATTTATACTAATATGTAATGGGCAAGGTTCAAATAATTGCCCTGACAACAAATGACTAGTCTTCCATTAAAAACTGGTGCAGCCAATGCCCTTGGCTCATTTCCTGCCACTGTGGTAATTCATCTGGATCAAGATTTCCCTTGACTGCTGGTACCTACCACCCCTCTTTTCCTCCTACCCACTCCCCACAACCGGACTACTCTGTCCTTTCCTGTTCAGAGACAGCCTTGGCAATGGTGTCAGAGGTTAAACCCAGAAGTGACAGGTTTATGTTTCATATGTAGGGACTTCCAAACAACCTCAAGAGACACATAGTACAACAGTCCTATTTGAAGAAATCTGAGACACAGAGGCCAGATAATCTGCCCACAGTCTTACAGTTAGTAATCCAGCAATCAAACGTGGCACTCCTTGAACTCCGAACCACCTCTGAGACCCCTGTGCTGCGGGAGAGACAGGGGCTGTGCATGCATGCACTGGAGACTGGTCTCACTCTACACTGAGCTGCACCCTGGCTCCCTTCCATCCTTCCTAGCTCCAAGCCCTGCCTGGATGCACGGTTTCTCTCACTGTGGCCCAGCCTGTTTCCCAGCTCTGACTCTGGGTTGCCAAGGCCACCACCATCCCACTCCCTCCATCTTCTTGGTCCTGGATAGCAATTCCTTAGGGGAGCAGACCTCCCCCGTTCCTGCTGCCCTGCTGCCTGTGAGCTTATGCTGGCTTCCCTACCTTCTCTAGCACCAGTTCCTCTGAAGCACCCATGGTGCTGCTGTTTTCCTGCAAGTGCCCCTCCCTCTGCTTCTGGGGAAGGATGTCTTTGTGCTGCATCCCACAGTCTACAGGACATCATGCAACATGTTCCCAGGACAAGGCACCTTTCCCAACCCATCAAAAGACTTTTGAAATGTATTCTCTGGAGCAACATATTCATGTTCGAACATGAGATGAAGGTTCAGGGATATCTGGACATGGGTTGGTTACCTTGTCTTGTGGTGCATGAATCCATACCCTGCGTGGGGGTCATGGAAAGATGAATTCACCCTCTAGTCAGGTGAGCTCTGCCTATGGGGGTGACAAAGCTGTGTCTCACCTGCTCCATCTCTGTGGACTGTTGCATGGCAGTGACGTTGGCTTTTTTTTTTTTTTTTTTTTTTTTTTTAAGCAATTCACTGCCCCTGGTACAGACCTTCCTCTTGCCCCTCTGGAATTCACCATCCCTGCTCTCGCCCTCAGTGTGTAAATACCCTCTCCTCAGTGTTCCCACTACCTCCACAATGGTTTCCCATGGGCATTTATTGATACAGCCCCAGTGATGGTATTCAGCTCCGAGGATGACAGTACTGAGAACAAACTCTTTGGGAACCTGTTACCTAAGTTTGGGGTCACAACCTGTGTCCCAAGTCAGGACTAGCCACACTTCTTCAATAAGCCAATTAAAAGAGGCAAACTACAAATAGAAAGCAGTCAATTAGATGTATTCAGTGTGACCACATGGGGAAAAGAGACAAACAGATCCAGTGAACCTGTCTTCCAGATACTAAAATGAAATAGAAGTTTGAATAGAGAGCCAAGGATGTACATATCTAAGCTGTCCTGGTCAAGGTGTGGTTCACTCACCGTTGACCTGTCATTACTTGGGCTTCAGTCTCCTCCTGTAAGATGAGCTGACAAGCCATTGGAATTCTATGAAAATTCATCAGGTTATGGTAGCACACACCTTTAATCCCAGGGAGGCAGAGACAAGCAGATCTTTTGAGTTCCAGGCCAGCCTGGTCTATAGAATGACTTCCAGGACAGGCTCCAAAACTACACAGAGAAACTCTGTCTCAAAGAACAAAAAACAAAACAAAACAAACAAAAAAGAAACACTGTAAAAACTCATCTGAAAAGCAAGTTCCCCTATGGTTGGTGCTTTTTCTTTCTCCCAGTATGAGATTTCTGAGGATACTCCTGTTGGGGATCTGTTGTTCCAATAACCTGATAGTCATATTGATAGACAGAAAGTATATCTTTAGAATATTGTTGTTTTTTGCCAGACTGGTAACAAACCCAAGACATGATGACATTTTGCTGACCACTTCCTCCTAGCATGGTCAGTAGCTCCCTCCCCAATGATATCTGATAGGAAACAGATAGCTACATGGAGATGTAGGAGAGCAAACTGCTACCTCAACCCTAGCCCATCTTGGTGACAGGTCACCTGTGCCCAGCCACTATATGAGACAGGCCTCGGAAAAAGCAGGAAATTTTTTTCTGCTCATAAAATTTCAGTGAACCCATACTCCTTTGTCTACAAATGGCTGGGGATAGGCCTGAATTCTGAAATGCAAGGCCTGCCGTCCCTGGAGGTTGACAGGAGATGTCACTTTTTTTTCTTTTTCTTTCTTTCTTTCTTTCTTTCTTTCTTTCTTTCTTTCTTTCTTTCTTTCTTTCAAGTATCCATTTCTGTCAATTTCCCTGAGAACATTCTCCTTTGTCCCAACACCTTTGCCTTTCAATGGGAAGACACATCTGCTCAGAGCCATGCTTCTCTGGCAGCTGCTGGTCAAATCTCTTTCAAAATCTGCTAATGGCTCTGTGTTCTGTTGGTGCCTGACACGCATCAGGAAGAAAGTTATGTAACTGGAGATGATCTGAAGACAAGTTCTCTGCGCTGTCCAATTTGGGGCTAAGTTTTAACAAATCAGCATGTCCTTGCTCCCGACTATCGGAACTTCCCCTTCAGTTAAAGGCAGACTCTTCAGAACTGAGGTAGAGATCATTGGTAACTGCCAGTCAGCTGCCCTCATTCCTTCACATCCCACATTCCTTCACATCACATTCCCATCACATCAGAAGAGCCATGAGGAATAAGGTGGAAGAAGGGAGAAAAAAAAAATGGGAGAGGCAGAGGATGGAGAGGAATGCTGTAAACTGTCTCCTGGACACGGCATGGCTGTTGTGCTCAAGAACTCAAAGTAACCATGGTTACCCGCACAAGCTGGAGCCTGTCAACATCCCATCACAGAGTAGGATGGGACTCCTGAGGCCCTACCCCTCCCTGAGAAGCTGTTGGTTGTTGGAAGAAGGGAAGTCATTTTCTCCAGTGGGGTAGCCACTGGCAAGTTCCCCAAACTCTGGTAAATAACCTCCCACCCATGTTGGGGGTCACACACACACACACACACACACACACACACACACACACACACACACACAGACTGATGGAGAAAGAGTGGGAGGCAGCTGGAAAAAACAAAGGGTTCAGTGGCTCAGAGCAAATGATGAGAGGGGGATGAGAGAGGGTAATGGGGGTGTGGACATAACTAAAGTATATTAAATACATGAATGGTCAAATAATAAATTTTTTTTCATGTAAGAGCCATCCTTGGACATATGATGATAAAGACACCTAAGTGGCCAACAAGAATATTTAAATGCATTCAGCATCAATGTTTATCAGGAAGAGGCAAATTAATTACAATAGGAGGCTGGAGCGATGGCTCAGTGGTTAGGAACACTTGCTGCACCATTATGAGGATTGGAGTTTGGATCCCAGGACCCACAGAGCAAAGCAAGTGTTTCACAAACACCGGCAACTTCAGCTTCAAGGGATATAACACTGTCTTCTAGCCACAACACATGTGTGCAAGCATCTCTCTCTCTGTCTCTCTCTCTCTCTCTCTCTCACACACACACACACACACATACACATTAAAAGTGGAGGAGGGAGGGGGAGGAAAAAGGGAGGAGAAGGGAGAGGAGGAAAAGGGGAAAAGGAGGAGGAAAAGGAAGAGGAAGAAGAAGAGGAGAAGGAAGAAAAGAGTGTGAAGGGAAGAGGAGGAGGGAATGAGGAACGCCACCACAAGTGGTATGAGGCTGGAAAATCAAGTGGTTACTTGTAGTAGTACAGGTGTGGGGCTCACAGGAGGGAATTATGGGAAGTTCCCAGAGTGATGGTCATGCTGACCGCGATTGGCCCACACAGGGGTATGCATTTGTCAAAGCTTAAGAAATGGCCCTTGAGATATGTGCACTTGATGGTACATAATAGCACAGGGCAAGCACTCTGAGTCTGTAAATCCAAACCCCCAAATGCTCCAATTTCTGAAACTGTCTGAGCACCAACATGATGCCACAAATGGAAAGTTCTACACAATGACATTTTTTTTTCCATGAAGAAAATTACTAAAACTATTGTAGAAAACTGCCAGTGGCCAGCTGTGCATACAAGGTACATATGAAGCAAATGGACTTTAGGCTTCGACTTGGGCCCCACCCTTATGACATGCCATTATGTATATGCGAATATTCCAAACCCCAGAGAAACCTGAATTCTAAAATGCTTATAAGCCCTTAGCATTTCTAACAAAAGATACTTACCCTGAACCTGACAAGAAAAAAACAAGTCACTATAAACATTGTACTGCAGTTGATCTCTTGAGTTCTAAAGTGTCTGAGGTGAAGGGTATAGGTGTTTTCAAGTTTGAAAGCTTCAAGAAGCAAGACAGAAGGAAAACACATTAGAAGCAGGTGCAATAAAATGTTCCTGGTGCTGTCTAGATGATGAAAGTTCTTTCAACATTCCCATTGCTTTAGAATTTTCTCATAATAAAATATTGAAAAAATAATTAAAAGACAAAAACAAAACACACACATGTGTACACACACACACACACACACACACACACACACACACACACACACACAATGTGGATCATTGTAAACTCATCCAAATGACTAACATTAAAAAGGCAGGGTCTGGAGATGGCTTGACAGCTAACATCACTTGCTGCTTCTGCAGAGGACCAGAGTTTGGTTCCCCTGTACCCACTGGTGCTAGGGATTCCTGTAGTGCTGTAAGGGTGTGTGCCCTGTGTAGATGGGCATCATGGGTGTTATCAGTCTGTGAAAACAGCTGAAACTACACATTAAGATTTGAGCCATTTTCTGTATGTAAGCTATTCTTTGATTTAAAAGTTAGGTTTCAAATGTCAGAAAGTGAAGAGAAGGCTCAGCAGTTAAGAGTACTTCCTGTTCTTGAAGAGAATTTGGCTCATAATCACCTGTAACTCCTATTCCAGAGGATCCAGTACCCCTCTTTGATCTCCAAAGGTTCAGAAACTTACACACATACACACTCACTCCCCACCCACCCCATTTTATAAAATTGATAAATATAAAAATAATAAAGTTTAGACAAAAATAGTTTGAGATCATTAAACAATGTATAGAGTTACAAAGTTTGAGGGGTTAGTTTGTGTGTGGGTGTGTGTTTGTTAGTTAGTTTGTCTTTTCTCTCCTTGACTTTAAGCCTAGACCACTACCCATTTAAAACATGGGCAATCCATTGCACAGGGCTGAAAGTGACTTCAGTAGTACCTGGTTTAATAGCCACACATCCTAGGCAGTGGGAACTGGGGCTCAACAAGGTCAAGCAACTTGCTCAAAGCACCCTACCAGTGAAGACAAAGGCACACCAAGGCCAGTATGCCCAGCTCCTTGAGTTGTGGTATGCACAATGCACAGCCAGCCTCTGCAGCCCTACTGACTTAATCCCGGATCATCCTGGGCAAATCACAGCACAGGTGACAACATGATCTCTTCCTCTATCATAAGGAAACTCACAATTTACTTCATTGTTTTGGATGGGACACAGTAAGCTGGGAGCCAAAGAATTGATCTCCAATAGCTTTTAACACATATACACCCACAAAAGTGAAGAGTGGGTAGTATTTATTGGCTCATAAAATTTAGAAGTTAATGAGTATAACGTGGTGTTCAGATACTGATGTACCCAGGCCCCCAACATGCTGCCTCGGGTGTTTTCTTTCTGCTTCATTCTCATATGCTACCATGCATTAGCAAAGATAGTCATGGCAGCTTCAAGTTCATAACCTTCCTATTTAGCAGCCCAAGAGAGAAAGTACCTCTTTTGCACCCAATTGCACAGGAAAAGGGGAAGGAAGCTTGTGAACCAGCTTGGGTTGCATGGGATTATGGGGATTCGAGTCAAACCCAGGTTCAACTATAAACCAAAGCAGCTTGCCTCAAACCAAACATTCATTTTCTGTGTCTCCACATCTTCTTTGTTCTCTCAAAGGGAAACTGGAGTTTTATTATTAGTATACATTGAATAAGATACAAGCAACAGCTGGGCATGGTGGCGCATGCCTTTAATCCCAGCATGTGGGAGACAGAGGCAGTCAGGTCTCTGAGTTCAAGGCCTGAAATACACAGAGTGAGTTCTAGGACAGCCAGGGCTACACAGAGAAGTCCTGTCTTGAAAAGGAAAGGTAACAATAACGAAGAAGATGCAAGCAACAAAAATCTTCAACAGGTGTCATCTTACCCCATATTCAAGCAATATAACAGGATCCTACCATGTCAACAAAAAGAGAAGCGTGTAGGTTTTGAACCTAATTTTCCTGAAGGCTCAAGTTCTCACACACTTCAACTGACCACTCAGCAGCATATCTCCCAGATCTGTTGTTCCACTCAGTCGTGAAATATTACATTGGAATCAAGTACGCCTTTCAGTCCTAGCCAAAAACATTCAACAAGAGATGAGGGAGCCAAACACCAATCTCAGTTTGACAATCTATCTCTTAAAGGTGCCTTCGAGCATCCTAGCAGGACCCTTCATGGCATCTGGCTCTGAAGATGTCCATATTCTCTGGCAACAGACAGGGTCCCTCTGGGGATGCTCTGAGAGCTGTGACTTAGCTTTGAACCACCCCTGATCTGGCAGCCAGGCCTGAGAGAGCAAAGCCCAGCACTGGCTGCAGCTTGAGCATAGGGGGTAGAGGACCAGTTTGGGGAACCAGAAATCACTCCTATATTCCAGGAGGGTGATGCATATTATGGATAGCATGAACTGTTCCAGTCATCACTTCCTGGAGTCCTTTAAAGAGCTTAACTTACCCTTCAGACCTGGGTCTCTCTCTCTCTCTCTCTCTCTCTCTCTCTCTCTCTCTCTCATTCTTGACAAATACTCTTAGATTTTCTTTTTATTGCAGTTTTGGTGACTGTACTCAAGGCCTCGAATGTGCTAGGCAAGCACTCTGCCTCTGAGTTATGTCTCAGTGTTGACATTCTAAATAAAAACAAGGCCAGTCAGTGGTGACACATACCTTTAATCCCAGCACTTTGTTGGCAGAGGCAGGTGGATCTCTGTAAGTTCGACGACAGCCTGGTCTACAAAACGAGTTCCAGGACAGTCTGTTATAAAAGTAAGAAAGCTGGTAATGTTAATGTTGCTCTACTGCTGGTGGGGGAGCTGCCTGCCAAGCACGAATCCCTAGCATCATATAAACTGGGGGTGATAATGCATACCTATAACCAGTCCTAGCACTGGAGATACTAAGGAAGATCAGGAGTTCAAAGTCATCCTTAACTACATTACATATGTGTGACCAGCCTGGGATAAATAAGACCCTATCTCAAAAAAGAATTTATCACCATCACCATTATTATTAATATTATTATTCTCAACAAAGAAGGAACAATATTAGGATTCCACTTCTATGATATGCAAGAGTGAAATTTGTAGAGATGAAAGGTTGGACAGTAGCTGCCAGGGGTTTGCAGAGGTGGGGGAATGGGCAGCCAGTGTTGAATGGGGCAGAGTTTTGGTTTTGCAAGAGGAGAGTAGCTATGGATATGGGTGGTGGGACGATGGTTACAGAACGGCAGACATGCTACCACTGTACTCTCAGAAACGGCTGAGATGGCACGTTTGGGTTATGGCTGATTTACCATGACTTAAAAAAATAAACAGTAATAAGTGGGCAAGGCAAATACGTTTTGGAAAGGGAGCAGGTTAGAGTAATGGTTAAATAACTAGGAATATCTGGATATGAACACGCATTAGGGGCTTGCACGGCTCAGTGGGTAAGGGTGTTTGCCATCAAGTACGACAACCTAAGTTCAATCTGGTGAGAAAGGAGACAAACTCAATTTTGCCCTATGACTACCACATGTTCTCAGGGTTCCACGTGTGTATACTGATCACACGCGCATGCCCCCACCTCCCACATGAATACACTTTCAAAAGTTAGTTAAGGTAGGGAATACTTGGGAGCGCTTTTGAGAGGAACACAGATTAAAGGTGTAAGAAATAAAAGCACTGCTAAACGTCCTTCGGGCTGCATCAGGAGTCTGCATCACTCTTCCTTCTGTCTCCGCTTACGCACAGGGTGGACTCTTAAGTCTTTGGCTTCCGTCCATCCTCCCAAGGCCCTGACATTCCCCACAGCCTCCTCGTCACACTGCCAGCTGGAGCCCATGTGAGTCACACAGACCTGAGTCAGCACTTTCCACCTGGGGACTGCAGGTAAGGTTTCTCTACTCCTTGACAAATGAGCAATTCAAGTCCCTTCCTCTGAGGACAAGAAAGCCAAAGGCATGCTCCCTCAGCACACTGCCTGGTGCAAAAGGCTTGCTAGGACCTGACATACGTGTGTCATGAACAATGCCCAGCCTCCAGACTCAAGTTTTCTCAGTTTCTTACCTTCAGCTGTCCATCACCAGCAACTGAAGAACTTCATCTAGTCTGACTGGTGAGGTGTGGGCGTGGCCTGCACATTCCCCTCCCACTTGTGATTCATGGTATCCAGTCAGGTAAGGAAACATAGCCAGGACTGGTGTTTCTCTTAGAGAAACCTACCTTAGAAGCAGCTTAGACCATCTTTCCCTCAAGATGTACCACAGCTTCATCTGGTGGGCTGAAGCAAAAGGAACCAAACATATGCATTGCTGGCAGCACCCAGCCCTCTAGGAGCTTGGGGAGTCTTTGGCCTGACAAATTGGAGAATTCTTATGACACTAACGAGGTCCCTCATTGATCTCACTCGGCAGTGCCTCTTAGGCATCTGGCTCTGTGGCCTGCTCGTTAGATAGGCAAGCTTCTGATAGTAACATCCATTAATATTCCTATGTCAAATGCTGGCTTGGAAGTAGTTTGAATGCAATGGATAATCACTGGAGTAAGAACTACACTAAGCTTAGAATGATGCAAAAAAGAAGTGAACTTTGTGGTGATCACAAGCTGAATTTTCAAATAATAAAGAAAATGTATAAGAGCTAAAAAAAAAAAAAAAATAGGCAAGTTTCACCCAGTGGTTAAAAAGCTGTATTTTTTGCCAATAGCAAGCACCTTCACAAGGAAGGTCAAACCTTTCTCTTTTTCCTCTGGACATCCTTTTCTTGTTTGTTTGTTTGTTTGTTTGTTTGTTTTGTTGAGACAGAGTTTCTCTGTGTGACAGCCCTGGCTGTCCTGGAGTTCACTCTGTAGACCAGGCTGGCCTCACAGAAATTCACCTGCCTCTGCCTCCTGAGTGCAGGAATTAAAGGTGTGCGCCACTACCACCCAGCCCTTTCTGGACATCTTAAAATAGAATTATGCATGGTGGCCCAAGCCACCCAGCGCTGGGGAATCTGAAGCAGGAGGATCTTGAATCCCATGCTTGCTTGAGCTACACAGTGAGTACCAGGGCAGCCTGGGATACACAATAGCACAAAAAACAACAAGCAAACAAACAAAAGGAAAACATAGACCTACCTATTACACTAAAAAAATGTAAGTGAATGGCCCACTGCTTGCTTCTTCCTGGCCTGCATACCCTCCCCACCACAGCCACACACCTCCACTCCCACACAGGTAGAGGTGGGCCTCCTCTGGTAGAACAGCTGGAAGCAGACTACTCTGAAGAGAGTAGGTTTAGACAGACTTTCACTTTGCCTGACCCTAGGGCCTAGTGGTGGCCCCAGGATGCAGCACCATGACAGAGGAGGTCATGTGACCCTTAGCTCAGCGCTCTTACAGCCAAAGACACCCAGGCCATGTGGTTCCTTCCCTGGATAGGGGCCATTCCCAGGGAGCAGTCAGCCTACTAATGGGCTTCAGAGTCTGCACAAAACAAGCCAGGAGGTGCCTCTTCCTTTCTAACTTCCTTCTTGCTTTTAAAGAAAATATCCATTTCTCTTTTACAATGAATTATGGGATTTTTTTTTCCTGATTACAACATTCACTCAGGTCTTCTGAAGAAAAGTGGAGGAGAAAGTTATCGGACAAAGCTCCAGGAAGGAAATAGTCATTCTCAGAACCCCAGCCCAGCAACAGCTGCCATTAGCATTTTGATGAGTCTCTCCCAAGCCTCTTTCACATGTATAGACTCATGAACACACTCTGAAAGCCAGGTGCTTTTATATTCATGGTATTCTGTAGCCTTTTCACACACACACACACACACACACACACACACACACTTCTCCCCTCCTGTGGGCTAGTAAAAGCCACATTTAAAAATTATTACTATTGCTATTGTGTATGTGCACACACGAGTGTGTATGTGTGTGTATAGTTGGGAGAGGAGAGCATGTGTGAGCCAGGAGGACAGCTTTGTGGGGCGGACCCTTAGTCAGTGAAGTGCTTGCCACACAGGTGTGAGGGCCATAGTGTGATTGCCAGCATCTGTATTAAAAGCTGGGAATAGAAATGTATGTTTGTAATTCTACTGTATTCCAGTACTGAGGAGACAGAGACTGGAGGGTCCCCAGGGCACTTGGCCAGTCAGCCTAGTCCAGTTAGTGAGGCCTAGGTTCCAGGTTTCAGTGAGGTGTCCTATCTCAAAAGAGAAGGTAGAAGGCTCCTTTTGTTTGTTTAATTGACTGATTTTTGAGACAAGGTATCTTTATGTAGTCCTGGCTGTCCTGGAACTCACTCTGTAGACCAGGCTGGCCTCCAACTCACTGAGAGCCTCCTGCTTCTGCCTCCCAAGTGCTGGGATTAAAGGCATGTGCCACCATGCCCAGCCTGGTGGAAGGGTCTTGGCACTAAGTGCTAACTTCCAGACTCCATATATATATATGTGTGTGTGTGTGTGTGTGTGTGTGTGTGTGTGTGTGTGTGTGTGTATGCACATACCTACATACAACAATAACAGCAAAACATCAGGGTCTATTTTCACAGAGGACCAGGAAGGTAGTTATTGAAGGTTTTAAAATACTTGTAGAGTTTTCAACCTCTTTTTCATTATCACCCTTCCTAAGAAGCCTTTTAAGATATTTCTTGACTAAGCATAACCCCACTACCGTGAAATTTTAATGCCACAAAGGCACCATGGATCTGTTCATATGATGTGGCCCATCAGAGAGCCATAAACCAATGCTCTTGCCAACCAACAGCCAATTTCCTCCCATTTTGGGTGTTATTACCCCCATTCAGGAAGCATGATCTAGTTAATACATTACTTGTGTAATTAAAAATAATAAATGAAATAGAGTGGCGAGACAGTTCAGCCGGTAAATTCAGTCACTCTAAGCCTGACAACCTGGGTTAAATCCCTGGACCTGATTCCTGCAAGTTATCCTCTGATCTATACACACATCATGGCATGTGTACACTCACACACGCAATAAGTAAATTAATGAATGTAACAAAGCAATAAATATTTTAAAAATTATTTATTCAAGTAAACACATGTCTGTATCAGCACAAATGGAACCTTGTGAAGTTAGCTGAGGGCAGAGCCTGCCAAGGAGGCTGTGTGGGGTTCAGGGAAGCACAAGTCACCAGATCCATGCTGATATATCTTTCTTTTCAATATATATATATATATATATATATATATATATATATATATATTTATGTGCATGAGTATTTTGTCTGAATGTATTCATGTGCACCATGTGGCTGGTACCCGTGGAGGCAGGAAGGAAATGTCAGATTCCCTGGAACTGGGATACAGAGACTCTTGAGCTGCCAGGTGGGTGCTGGGAACCAAACTTGGGTTGTGTGCAAAAGCAGAGAGTGGTCTTAATAGCTGAGCCACCTCCAGCCCAGTGCCTTAACCACACTAAACTGCTGGCTATCCCAGGATGCTCAGGTCTCTGGATCTTTGTGCATTCAAACCTCAGTGCCTTCTTGTGGGGTGCTCTTTTTCCATAAATCTACACGTGTTCCCCAAGGTCTTGGGAACATTGCTCAGATGTCCTTTTCTAAATAGACCTTGTTTGCCCATCTATCTAAACCTACAAACCTCCAAATCATCAAGCAGTTCACTTAGTTTTGGAGGCTATTTGCTGTTTCTGACTAAATCATATAATCTGGGGCTATAGGGCAAGGGCCCAGGGGAAGCTGCCCACTGAGCTCTCCAGCCCCCAGGCTCTACCTTGCATAATGAACATCTGTTCCAGCAGCAACCTTTCTGTTTTCTGTTTGTTTGTGTTTTGTTTTGTTTTATGAAATGGAGCTATTGAGCAGGCCCTTTGAATTTGAAATCTTCCTGCCTCAAGCTCTGGGCACTAGGGCTATAGCCATGTATAGGTTAAAGAACCACTTACCTTACCAGATGTCTAAGAAGTCCTCAAAAAAGGAAGGAAGCTGGCTAGTGGTAGTGCACACCTCTAATCCCAGCACCCGGGAGGCAGAGGCAGGCACATCTCTGGGAGTTTGAGACCAGTCTGGTCTACAGAGCAAGTTCTAGGACAGTCAGGGCTACACAGAGATACCCTATCTTGAAAAACCTAATAATAATAATAATAATAATAATAATAATAATAGGGAAGAAAGGGATAAATGGCCTTTAAATGTACACTGCAAGTCACCTCAGGGCATTTCTTCCCCTCAGAGCACTCCCAGCCCTGCCAACTCCGGCTCACCCCACTCACAGTACCATTCCAGATCTTAGCAACTCTGAAGCCAATGGGCACTTTCTGTTGTTAGGGCAGCAAAAGCCACTGGCAATCAACTGTCTTCTAAGTCTGAGGCCCAGCCAAGAGAAAAGATCCTCCAACTCCCAGGCATTTCCCTCTCTAGCTTTATCCCAGCCACAAAGGGCCTAGGATCTGCCCTACTCGGCTTCATTCACAGAAAACCCTAAAACCTTCTTTCAGAATCTTTTCCTCTTCTGGTTTGGAAGAAGACCAGAGGTGTTAAAAGCGAACATCTTGACCGAATTTCCTCCAGGCAAGCTTTCCCTGGGTTCTCCCTCCAACATAGCAGCCCTCTCCTGCCAGATGGAGCCAGAGCCAGGCTGCTGGAACCCTGTCCAAAGCAGAGCTCCTGCAGAGCATTGGGAACTCGGTCCTAGGCTGCAGTATCCTCCACAGCTGGCTCCACGCCCATCACCAAGAAACAGGGACAGCAGTTCCTCAAACCAGACCCTTGGAAGCAAATGAGGAACACACCAATTTAGAGGGAAATCGGCTTGAACTTTGGCGAGAAAAGAGGCCTCTGCATTGGTTGAGTCACAGGAAAAGCCACCTGCAACTTGCACAGAACTTCTCCCTGATCTGAAAAAGAAAAACTCTAAAATGTGGTTGGGTATCATGGCTCATATCTGCAATACTAGCACTTTGGAACTTGAGGCAGGAGGATTGCTTTGAGTGTGAGGCCAGCCTGGGATAGGTGGTAAGTTCCAAGCCAGTGTCTCAAAGGAGAAGAAGTGGGGAGGAGGAAGAGAAGGAGGAGGAATCCTGAAATGTTAGGGGGAAAATATTCTCCAAAACGAATGCAGACCAACTGCAGGACTCATTCCCCATCTCCCTAAATAAACCCAGCCACATGGTTCTTATCTGCTATTAAAACCAGACAGCCCGTGCAAGGGAGGATAAAACATTGGAGAACACTGGTTCCAAGCAGTGTTGGAACCTCTGGCTGTGTGGTCTGAGTAAGCCCCATAGCCTCTCTCTGGCCCTTCAATTTCTTTATCTGAGAACTGGAATCCACTTTTCTAGGCTGTTTGGAAGATTAGATGAGAAAGCTCCCTGCAGTCATTAAGGACTAAACAAATGAAGCCTTTGACATCTCACAGTGAGTTCTGTACTGCGTACATTTACAAGTCTGTGAGGAGCAAACTGGCTATGATGGCTGACATCTGTAATCCTGGCCTTAAAAAGTTTAAGGATCGCCAGACATCACCACACATTGAAGGCCAGCTTCGGCTACACAAAGATACTCTGCCTCGAAAATAAGACAAATCAAATGAAAAACTCGAGTTGGCTGAGGTATAGGTTGATTGGTAGAGTGCTTGCCTGCCATGCACAAAGCCCTGGGTTCAATCCACAACACTGAAGAAATCAGGCATGCCTGTTCACACATGTGAGGTAGGTAGAGCACTGAAGAGGTAGAGGCCAGGGGATCACAAGTTCAAAGTCATCCTTAACCCCATAGCAAGTTCAAGCCCTTCTGGAATACATGAGAAAGGAAAAAGCCTATGAGAGACACCATGAACAAACATTCCAGGAGAAATCAAAGACCATCGTTGTCACATTCCAGAAGCTTCAGGACACAGCAATCTCAAAGCAACACATGCATCTGCTGCTCTTAAGTGTTTCTCCAGTTTGCTGGCCTGCATTCTTCTGTATGCCAAGTGCCCATCAATCTAGCTCCTTCTTGGACTGCAAAACAGGCCCCAAGCTTGTCTGCAAACCACGCCAGACAGGATGATATCGCCATGGCCCAAATTCCCTGTCCTAAAGCTCTGCTGTAGCTGATGCTCTGCATTACTACTACTCAGGCCTGCTGAGCATGGCTGAATGCAGAGACGGCCCTCTTCTCTGTTTCTAGCTGCATACCACTGAACACAGCACACTGTAGGCAGCTCCAGGCCAGCTAAAGATAGGAAAGAAGAAAGGAAGGCAGAATCAAGATGCAGTAGATAGCAACCACAGATGAGGAAGTATCGAAACAGAAAGGGAGAAATCAAAGGGAAGATGAGGAACAAAAAAACCCCATTGGCATCTGGCATCCGATGCTATTGCTGAAGAGCTCAGTCTTCACTCACTGCCTGTGCCTCTTACGAAACTCTCCAAGGCTGGGTCAGCAAGGTTGAAGACCCATTAAGAAAATGGCCAGTGAGGATGGACAAACCTCAGGACCAGGCCAGAGCATATCTATGTCTGCCATCTCATTCCCCAGCTGTTTCTTCTAGGAGCAGCAACCTTCAGCTCTTCAGAGACAGACCACTCAAGAGCCAACATGTGAAGGCAGAATTAACCACCAAAAGTGTAGTTGAGTGCTGCCGATAACAGCCCAACAAAGCGCCAACCAAAAAGCACATCTGACAGCAAATAGAGGGAAATAGAATGTTATTCAGTTATAGAAAGAGATGAGGCATTGGCATAGATTGCTACATTAATGAACCCCAAAGACACTGGAAACCACATACCAACTGCAGTTCTATGGTATCCCTACAATAGCCAAATCCATCCAGAGAGAGAGAGAGAGAGAGAGAGAGAATATTAGGAAAGGCCGAAGGTTGGGAGCACTGGGAAAGAGAATGACTACTTATTAAGTACAAGGTGTTCTTGGGGTGGGGGATAAAAAAATCTCTCAGACTTAAGAGTCAGGCATGATGTATCATGTCTGTGATCTCAGCATTTGAGAGGATGAAGCAGGGGGATCACAAATTTGAGGCCAGCCTGAGCTACACTGTCAGACCCAATCTCCAAAGCATCAAAGCACAGACCTTTCACCGCACCATACCCCAGACATAGCAGGTGCCATCGGCTGTGTCTATCAGAGCAGTGGGTCTGAGGCCATGTGAACCTGACCCCCGCTTCTGAAGAGAGGGCAGAGAAAATTGGGAAAATGTAGGAGGACGGAGCTGGCTCCCCAGGAGAGCTGAAGTACTGAAGGATACTGAAGGAGTCTGTCTCCTCTCACAGAGAGGGGGCCACAGGATGCCAGTTACCAACATAGCAGCAGACAAAGAAACCGTGTCTGAAGCCTGAAAGGGAAAGGGGTCAGTTAGCAAGAGGAAGAGGGAGGGGCAGGCTGACATCCCCACAGAAACACTACTGACCTGACCTTCTTGCAGAGAGAATGTCATTTCCTAAAGATTAGCACATGCCCAGCTCTGGGCCAGGACATATCACAAGTGTCAGGACACTGTAGCTATCTGATCTCTTGCCTCTCAGTGGCTGAGACCTGGCTGAATAGAATCCAAGACTTGTGACACAAAGAGCAAATTAAAAACTAAAAATGAAACCTCCCCTCTTACTAGTTGGGTGTCTAGGTGGGGATTAGTGAAACTCAGGACACAGCCTTAGGGACTAACAGTTGGTCTCCTGCAGGGTGAGCTTTAATTGGGTATCCTGAGGTGGAAACATTGCTGTTTTAATTAAAAAATTTGGATTTCAGTCCAGACTGAGGAATGTGACCGCCAACCCTTGTCTTAGACAGAACTCACCCTGGACAGACCTCATATGTGTCCAGGACCCCATGAGTCTCTACTTGAACTGAGTTGTGAGGTCTCAGTTCCCACAGTTCACAACGAAGAGATACACCATGTCTTAGGGAATGTTTAGTATCATAGGGGGAGACAAACAGCAAACAGGTGAAGTCGAAAAATGCAGGGCTATTAGTTCAGGAAGGAAAATGGGAGAAGCAGGGTCCTCTCTCTCTCTCTCTCTCTCTCTCTCTCTCTCTCTCTCTGTGTGTGTGTGTGTGTGTGTGTGTGTGTGTGTGTGTGTGTGTGTGTGCAGGAGCGCTCATGTATGTGTGCATTCTTGTGTCTGAAATTTTTTATGAATGTATGTATATATGTGTGTGCATGTGTTTATGCACATGTGTATTTCCATGGTTTCACCCCAAATAGAAACATATAAAAAAGATACCAGCCCAAAACCACTAAGGCTGCTGCTGTAAGAAAGTACTGTAGGCTGAAACTTAAACAACAGAATTTTATTCTATAGTTCAGAGCCACCGGTTCAAAATCAAGGTGTCAGCAAAGCTGGTTTGCTTTGGTTTGAGGGTGTGTGTGTGTGTGTGTGTGTGTGTGTGTGTGTGTGTGTGTTTGTGTGTGTGGTGTAAGCACAAAGCACACAGAGGAGTTCAGAGGACAACAGTAAGAAATCAGCTGTCTCCTACCATTGTAGGAAGGAATTCCGGGGGATTAAACTCAGAACCCTGGGGTCAAAGCCCACACAGCAAGTGCTTTTTCCTGCTGAGCCATTTCACAGTTGGGTTGTTTGTTTGTTTGTATGTTTGCTTTATGCAAGGCCTCACTTTGTAGTTCAGGATGGTCTCCTTCTCATGCCTCTCATTCCCAGGGGCTGGGATTTCAAGCCTTAGCCACCATGCCCCGTTGGTAGGGTTGGTGTCTTCTGGAGCCTCTCCTTGGGGTACAGGTTGTATATGGTCTCTGTTTAATTTCTTTCTCATAAGGACACTGGCCATATTAGATTAAAACCTTATCCAAATGACTGCACTTTAACTTTCCTTTTAAGGACCTATCCCCAAATGCACCCCCAATCTAATGTTGCAGAGGATAGGACTTGGGAATTTAGAAGGGACCAAGTCAGCTGCTCACAGCCTGGATGGCCTCCAGGATCCCAAGCCCTCTCCATCAGAAGATCCTGCATCTCATTAGGCTCAGCTCACTCTCAACTGCATCTTCATGGTCCAGAACACACCTCAGAAGGCTCCGTGAAAGGCTGCAGTGAAGGTCAAGGAAGCCATGAGGTTACGAAACTCTCCCTGAGCAAATAAGTCCTGCCTAGACCAAGAATTGCAACAGCTTTCTAATCCCCTGGCCAGAGGACAAAGAGGTCCCAGGAAGACTCTTCAAATGTTATATTAAAGGGGTCAAAGGATGACCTTGAACTGGGACAAGGGGCAAAGCTGCCTGCCCCGGAGAGTCAGAATATAAAGACACCCAGCAACAAAACCTACTTCCTGAACAGTTCCTTGTGGTGGTAACATGTATTTATTTATTTATTTATTTATTTATTTATTTATTTATTTATTTAGGGGGTGAAACTTGGATTTGAACTCAGGGCCTCATGCATGCTTGGCAAGTGCTCTACCACTGAGCTCAACCAATAACACTTAAGTAATCATTACTGGTCCATGCACATCAAACCACATCCATATTACTGGCTCCACGAGCATCTTTCCAAGTACCCTGCCGCAGAGTGGGTCCTCAAGGAATACTACCCAGTTAAGGAACAAACAAGTAGCCACTCAAATGTGGAAGGGCCAGGGGCCCAAAAGCAGAACACAGAGCCCCAGGTTCAATCCCTGCAGAAGGCCTGCTGAGAAGCAGAGGTGAGGAGAGAGGGGTGCCCCACAAGTGCCAACTCTGCTGTCATCCTTCACCTCTCCGTTCTGACCTGTAGCTGAGGGCTCTGTGTCCCGGGACCCAGGAGCCTTACAGGATATTGAGACTACTTTCGCTATTTGGACATACACCTTTCATCAGTCAGCTCTCGAGAGAGAGAGAGAGTGACTGAATCCCCAAGATGAATATCTTATCACCTTGGCCCTGTGGTATCAGCAGACATCAGGGCAGAGTAAAAAGTAGGGAGAAAGAGAAGGAAAAGGAGAGGGGTAAGATGAAAAGGGGGAAGGGAAGGGGAGAAGGGAAGGTGGAGAGAGGAAGGGGGAGGAAGAGGGGAAGAAGGGGGAGGAAGATGATGAAAGGGAATAAAGAGAGGTGGCCTGTTCCAGCAGACCTTTCCAGGGCCAGCATCCACCCATCTAATCTCTCTCCACTCTACTCAAGCCCCTAGAGTTTCCACATCAGGCTGAGCACCACGCTTCAGACACATGGACCTTTGAGGGACATTCTATATCAAACTCCAACTAGCCCCTGTCAACCTTAGTTTTCCACAACCCCAAGCTTCACCTTACCAAAGCCATTCACCTCCTTTCAGAGAAAAATGAATTATGCCATAAACCCAAATTCAGAAAATGCTCTCAAAGTTAAGCTCTCCCTTTATCTTCATTAATCCACCCACCTAGACATTCCACCCAGCCAGCCACCAAGTACTTATTGAGTTCAATGCCAAGTCCTGTGCCTGCCGGGCCAGCTGTTACAGTTTACGATACCCTTATCCAGTCCTGAGAAGCTTAGAGTCTAGTGGAACAAAAATCAAAGATACCAGCTACTGCCATGCCCAATTAGGGGTTCCACCAAAGATGGAGGACAAAGAGGTTGACTGTGAAAGGCCAGACCCCACAGAGTAAGGAAAGGACCACTTGGGTAGATCTTGACTGGGATTATCATTTCTATGCACATACCTCTATTTGCTGTTATAATAATAATTTGAGGCTGGCAAAAAAAAAAATCTATGAAATCAAAGGTTTAGACCCAGGCATGGTGGCATGTATGTGTAATCCCAGAATGAAAGGCTGAGGCAGGAGGACTATGAGACCCAGGCCTAGGCTACATATAGCAAGATTATATCTCAGGAAATATTCAAGAGACAAAAGGAAGGATGGGGGAAGGAAGGAGTAGAGGGGACAGGAAGAGAAAGAAGGAGGGTGAAGAGAAGATGAGAGAACAGGAGGGAGAGAAAAGGGAAGGAGGAAGGCTGGCTTACTCAGCTCACAGTTCTGGAGGGCCAAAGGTATGATATCAGCCATGAGTGGGCTCTGATCAAGGTCCCATGGCAGAAATCATCATAATGATAAAAGTACATTGTTAGGAGTAGGTTTTCCCTATGGCCGGTCTGGTCCCGCCGCCACGCCAGCCCCAATTAACACACAGAGACTCTGTATTTGATATAATGCTGTTGGCCAGTTATTAGTTTATTATCGGCTAGCTCTGTCTTAATTATTAACCCATTTCTATTAATCTAAGTACTTCCACGTGGTCTTATCTTACTGGAGCCAGGGGCTGGCATTCTTCTCTCTGTCCTCCATCTTGGATGTCCTCCCTACTACTTCCTCTCTCCTCCTTGTCTCCTAGTCCCTCCTATCTTGCTTTCCTATTGGCCAACAGTGCTTTGTTCATTAACCAACATGAGAAACATATTTACAGAATGACATCTCCCATCAGTACATAAAAAAAGAGCTGGATGTGGTGGTGCATGCCTTTAATCCCAGCACTTGGGAGGCAGACACAGATGGAACTCTGGGAGTTCGAGGCCAGCCTGGTCTACAAAGTGAGTTCCAGAATAGCTAGGGCTGTCAAACAAACAAAAAACAGGTATAGAAAAAAAGAGAAAAATCAACAGCCAGACAAGAGGCTGGAGCAAGAAGGGCTATGCTTGCCCCTTTCCCAACAATATCTCACCCAAATTAACTTAGGGGTCCCGTAGAACTAATAAGTTCCTTCTAAGAGTATCACCCCTAATAGTCTAATAACCTCCCACAAGGCTTCACTTCCTAAAAGTCCTAGCACTTCAGCACTCCACACTGAGGGCAAGTAGGAGACCCTTGGGCCACAGGCATACCATGATGCTCAGGCAGGGGTGAAGGGAAGAGCCTTCAGACAGCAACCACTGAGCCAAGGAAGGCACAGAGATGATAAGGGGCCTGGCTCTTCCCAGTACAGGCAAAGAGGAGGCTGGAAAGCAAGGGAGGCCAGGGTGACATTTGTTCAGGGTCCCTGCCTATCTATACAAGGCCCAACAAGAGGGCCTTGACACTTCAAGCCACAAGGAATCATTTTAAGGATAAGATTAAAACTTTGGAAGGACACTGTTGATGACCATATACAGCCTGAGATCCTTGGTCCAGTAGTCATATAACAGACCATTACTAAGAACCAGGTGGATGGAGAAGCTGCCACTGCTACTGAGGTGTTAGAGACCCTCACACCACTCCCTGCAGCCTTCTCTCATGGGCTATAGCCTATAAACATGGCTGTTTGCATTCTCCTTACTAATGATGAAGAGAAGCAGGCTGAGTAACTGGTGATCGATCAGTCACACAGCTGCCTGTCTGTGTGGTCACCCTGACTGTATCTCTCACATCACTCCTTGTTTGCAGACTTGTAATCATAGACTTTTTTTTTGTGATTCATAGGAAAGCATAATTTACACCTTGAACTGCTTCTTGAGAAACCATCTCCCCAAGACTGATAACAAAGCAGCCCAGTCACCAGGAGGCTACAGCACCCTAACTACTCCAGCATTGCCACTCACTGCAAACATGGGCAGACAACAACATCAGCCTGGATGCTGAGAGGCACAGGCCTCCGAACTGGGTCCCACATTGCCCTAAAGACCATGAAGGAGCCACTTGAGGTCCGTGTCACAGTTCCCTGAGGAGAGAGGTTGAGAAATAGAAAGAAAAGTAGCTGTTGTGGCCGGGTCCCCCTGAAGCCAGAACTGGGGATCCCAAGCCTGAGAGTTGAGGCTTTCAGTGTGCATGACTCCGTGCCCGTACATAGGTTCTCTTGTCAAGGGCTTCTTGAGTGTTATGGGCTGAATATGAAATGCCAACCCCCCCCCCCCGGCAAAAACAAAACACGTATTTGAACTCTCACTCCTCAGTTCATGATGCTGTCCTGACACTGTGCAGCCTTTAGGATGTGCAGGTCTAGATGGCAGAAGTAGGCCACTACGGGCAGGCCATTAGAAGTTACATCCATCCCTGGTTCTAGTCCAGCTCTCTATGTCTTGATCACCCATGATGTGAACAGGCTCCACTTACTGAGCCCAGCTCTTCTGATACCTTCCCCATCACGAAGGACCATAATACCCTAAATCATGAGCCGATGCCAACGTTGCTCCCTTAGGGTGCTTCTATCAGGTATGTGGTCATGGCAACACAGACCACTAATACACTGGGCTAGGGGCCAGGTCAGATGCAAAGACCTGAAGCCAACACTGCTTCCCCAGTGTGTTGGTTATGTTCCAGCATCTCCTCCATTGACAGGACTCTCTTCACATGGGGAACAATCCAGGATGACTCTATGAGATGCTTTCCTACCACAGAACAGATAGCAGCAGTTCCCCTTTACTCCTGCCAGGTGAGACACAGAACGTCCAGAGCCCCCAGGATCTCAGCCAGCCAAACCCACTACAGGGCTTTAGGGGGCAGAACAGAGCCTGGCTCAAAATTTCTATGTGAGCATCCACAAGAGCCAGCCCCACATTCCCCCTGAGCATGCTGTTGTTGTTATCAACTAGAGGGCCATACCCTCCCCTTTCCTGATGTCTTCACTGGAGTGTGGGGAGAGTTTTTTTCTGACCTCTTGTCTAAACAGCTGTCACAAGCCCAAATAGACATCTGTTGTATCCTGGTGACAGGAGGAACTGAAGAAATGGGATTTACAGAGGGCCGCAAGTGCTAACATAAAGGCCAGTTGATAAGGGTGGGATTGACAAAGCTGATCAGGACTTCAAAGACTGTATCTGAGTGACTAGAAGAAGGTATCAACATCTCTTCTGCCATGTCCCAACTGGAAGACATTCATCTGTCTTCTGGTCTCCCTAACAAGAAATTATTTACCATAGCCAACCATGGAAGTACATGCCTGGAATCCTAGGCACTCAGGAATCTGAGGCAAAAGGATCATGGGTCTGCGATCAGCCTAGGATATGTAGACAGGTTATATTTTTTTAAGTGTGGGAGGAGGAGGAGAAAGAAAAGAAAACCAGGTATGGTGGCATGGGCACCTATAATCCCAGCATGAAAGAGGTAGAGGCAGGAAGGCCAATAGTTCGATGTCTTTCTCAGCTGCATAGCAAGTTTAAGACAGTGTCTGAGAAAGGCAGTGAGATCAAGAGAATTTACTCAGTTCAGGAACTCTTCTGGACAGAGAAATATCCAAGGTTCCTGAATGTACCTGCTGCAGAAAAATCCATCTATAAGATGATTTATCAGTCACATACTCTAAGATAAGACTCTCCTTAATTACTGACTTGCTGTCAAGATTCTAATCTGTGCTGCATTTTCTAATCCCCAAGGAGGCTCTGGATGGGAGGAGGCTGCAAAACTCTGGTTTAAGATAATAATTTAAATAGACCTTGACCAACTGGAAGGGACACAGAATGGCCATGAGTTTCTTAGTCAAACTCAACCTTCAGGGATGATGCTACACACAGATCAAAAGTGATGGTGACTGGGAGGTGTGAAGGGACCCTGAGAAATCAGATTTCTTTAACCAAGAAAAGCCAAATACATAGATAGCATTGACTAAGAAATAACCAAAGCTGAGACTAAGAAAGACAAATGAATTAATGAAAGCATCAGTCATCAGCAGTGAGCTAGACCCTCTGCAGAACACTTGTGCCCAAAGACGCGAAGTTCACTTTGCACAGTTCTGTGCCTCACTGGACCTATTCACAGACATGGAAACTGGGTCACAAGGCAAAGTATGCACATGCCCCAAGTTTCCTCAACCAGGGCCCAAACTGTGGTGATTTAGCTAAGAACGGCCATGGTTACCATCATGATACCAGACTGCTTACCCAGCACCAAAGACAGAGCACTCCCCTCCCAGCCTGGGTCATACCCATGGATGGCAGTGTGCCAATGGCTTGGCCCACAGTGGGGAGTTGGTAGGCCCTAGTAGGAGGAGGTTAGAACTGTGCCCCTGATGGAGACAATGGGATCCCAATCTCTTCCTTTCTGCAGCAGCTGGCCTGTCCACCATGTGCACTTGTCATGAATCAATATGCCATCAGAGGCTCAAAGCAACAGGGTAAGACCATGGATTGAAATGATGATCCTGAATAAATATAAATGTCCCTTTAGTGAAGTTGGTTCTCAGGTGCTCTGTCATAGCAACTGAAAATCCTCCCATTGTAGGAGTGACCAGGTAATCAAGACAGTCCCAAGAGAGGCCATCTCTTTAGTGCCTGCTTTTCTCTTCAGTCATAACCAATAACAACTAAGGCCCTTACAGACATGAGGTGACACAATTCACATCCTGGAGGCTGAAGAAGCAGGTTCTCTCCTTGACAGACATGGTTTGCCTTGAGTCACACACACTCTTCCCAGTCCGGCGTGTTAGTCACAGCCTGTGGGTGTACAATGCCTGGGTGGAAACAGAGATTCTACAAGTGTCATCAAATTCTTTGTTATTTCATTTTCTTTGTGTGTGTGAAACCAAGTAACAGTCATGGTGGAGGACAGAATCATAATCACCTGAACCTCTGTCAAAATGAATGATCTTTCTTGGCCTTACTGCATTCCCAGTGCAGGCTAGGAGCTAGAGGCTTGGTCTACAAAGATCACATGGTCTTAGGGACCCCAGAGTGTGGAGGGGCCTGTAGGATGAGTGGCAATGTGTCAGTAACAGCTAATGAGGACAGCACCCAAAGCCAAGAAGTGAGACTAGGCTAGTAACGCTGTGGACTATCAACCAAGTCTCCAGGCACACACTTCTTAAAGTCCTAGGGTTCTCCAAACTGTTGTGTTATTTTGTTCATACTAAACTATTGATGTGACTGATGGCCTGAAGCTCCTAGCTTCAGGTTAGAGACTGGTCACAGGAAAGACCAACACAGGGTTGGAGAATCAGTTTTACTCCCAACTGCAGAGCAATGAGGGTTGAATTGATCCCAATGACCAATAACAAGATGAACCATGCCTGCAGAACAAAACTTCCAGAAAAACTCCAGAGGTCTGGATGGAGAGGTTCATGGAAGGTGGTTGGAGGGGCCATGGAACCCCTATCCCTTCAACACGTGGTAACTGACATCACTCCATCCCTTCAAACGGGGGTATATAATTGTTGCTCCGACTTCTAACACTGCTGCAAATCAGCTGAACCCAATGATGGGAACCCAGGACAGCAAATGCAGACAGCAGGTTGGAAGCACAGGTTTGGGATTGGTGCTGGAAATAGGGCTCTGTCTTGTGACACTGAACCCTAAACCAGAGAGGGCGGTGTCAGGATTGACCCGAGTCTGAGGACACCTGTGCCCTTCTTCACAACCCAAGAAGAGGTCTGTATTGTGAGAACAGTGCAAAAGCAACTGATGTCCTCGGAATGCTCATCTGGTTGGAGAGAAAAAGGGACCAGCACAGAAAGACAAACATGTGCCAAGGGACAATGACTCTGGAAAAGACCTTTCTTCAGGAAAGATATAAAAGCTAATAAAATGTGAAGGGGATCGGGAACCAGCCTGGCAATATGCTCCTATAATCTCAGCTCTGGGGAGACATGAGGATTTGGAGTTCAAAGCCAACCTTGGCTATACAGTGAGCTTGATGTCAACCTGGGCTTAATGAGACCAAATCTCAAAAACCTATGATGTGACAAGATCTTCTGAGCATATTGGGAGTGGGGATGGGGGCAGTGAGTGGAGAGGAGAAAGAGAAGGGAAGGAGATGAAAGCATGTGGGACTAAGAAGATTGAGTCAGGGGAAGAATAGACGAGAGAAAAGAGAGAGAGAGACCATAAAAGAGGGAGTCATTACAGGTTTGAAGAAAAAGCTGAACCTAGAGAAATGTCCAGAGACCTACAAGACTGACCCCCAAACTAACAATTTGAGCAACAATAATGAGCAAAAAAGGAAAAACCACCCTAATGTTCACCCCCTAGCAAATGGGTAAATCTTATGTGGCACATCTATATAATGGAATGTTATTTGGTCACGAAAAGGAAGAAAGTACTGATGATATGGACAAGTCTTAAGGACATTACGTTATCTGGGCTGATATACTCCCTCTAAGAACTAAAGATCAACTAAAAAAAAAAAAAAAAAAAAAAAACAAAAAAACCCCACAACAGGCATGAGAATCCCTCTTTTGAGCTGTTGGTCAGTGTTGTACAAAAGAATATTATAAGCTATTGCTATTACTGTAGGTTGCTGCTAAGAGGTAGAAGTAGTCCCTATTGCTGAAGACATCATACACTTCACACCCAGGGCCCAGAGGCCCCGGAGCTAGAACTGAACTGAATGCCTCTACTCTGAGGACTAGCTTTCCTGGCACAAGAAGGCAGGAAAACAATAAACAGTCATACCCAGCTATGGTGCCTATGAACCACAACAATGACCAGCACAGCACAATAACCCTGAGAGAGTACTAGTGGCACACACATCTTTACAGTAACCAACAGCTCTTTAATTGGACATAAGACCCACTCAATAAGAGGTAAATGCCTGGTCCTGAAAACCTAACCAACTACCCAGGGCTAATGAAGTCATGGATCTTGGAAAAGAACCTATAACCACCACTTTACTAAAACAAACAAACAAACAAAAATCCCTGACTGTAATCCCTAAAAAAAAAAAAAAAAAAAAAAAAAATCCCTAATTTTGTTTTTGTACTTACAGGTAAGCATAATGCTCACCCTTCACCAGAAAAACTTCTCTTTGTAATAGATGGAGACCATTATAAAAAACTACAACCAATCAAAACGCAGAGTTGTGAATCCCAGTTCAAACAGATTTATCTAGGTGCAACTCATGCACCTAAGGCTCAGGGAACATTTTAGAAAAGGGGGCGGAAAGATGGCAAGAGACAGAGGATCAGGGAGTTTGCTGTAAGACCGCATCTCCTAGTAATGTCAGAAACTGCAGGTCTCACCAACATTACTGCATAAACATGGCCTGAATGAGGATGACGATAGATATGCTGAAGTGGAAAGGAAAGACCACAAGGCCTCGATCCCACACAAAGAACCACAGATAACCCAGGAACACTGAGACTGGGAGAATAGCCTTCCCCAGGGAATAGTAAACAAATAGGTCATCAATACAAATGCTCAGCTCCAAAAACATAAACATATAAGTAACATTACACAGACCAAGAAGACTTTATTTAGGAATATATATGCCTATAGATATACATATAAGCATGTAATACCAATTAATGAAAAAAAAGTCATGAATTTGAAAGAGAGCAAGGAGGAATATTTGGGAGAGTTTGGAGGAGGAAAGTGATGTAATTATAATATAATCTCAAAAATAATAAAATAAGAACATTATGCTAAGTGGAAGAAGCCAGGTATGACTTCATTTATGGAAAATCACTAGAACAGGAAATCTACAAGCAGTAAGTGTGTGGTCACCTGAGCTTGAGGTGGGGACTAAGGAGCAAGTAAAGTAACCATGGTGATAGATATACAACTCCATGCATGCTATAATGAAAACAAAATGTATGGTTTTGTGTGCTTCTAATGAATGTTATGTCTCAATAAAGCTGTCCAAAAAAGAAAAAGAAAAAAGAGAGAGAGAAAGAAAGAGAGTCCGTCTGGGAGGACATTGCAGGGAGATGAAACTGCATAGAGAAGAAAACAGCATGGAAGACAAAGTCACTGCAGGACTTGAAAGTTTCAGGTGTTTCTGAAGAGGTGACACATTCACAAACAGCCAAGAATACATCTTGCGACAGACAGGGCTGGTCTACAAAAAGGCTGCAGGTAGAGCTAAGCATATTCTACAGTTGCACTTCCCTAGTCTAAAAGCCTAGAATCCAAAATGCTCCACCCACATGATACCCCAAATGGAAAACTCCACACTGACCTCATATGATGACTTGTGGAGAAAACAAGCAGATTAAAAATACCCTATGAGCTGGACATTGTGGTACAATCCTGTAACCCCAGGTATTTGGGAGGGTGAAGCAGGAAGATCAAAAGTTCAAAGCCAGCCAGGGTTACAGAGGGATTTGGGGGTCAGGTTAGACAAGTTAGTGAGACTTAGTTTTAAAATAAAAAATACAAGTAGGGCTGAGATATAGCTCAGTGGTCCACCAAGGACACTGGCACTAGGATACTAGCCCAGTACATGTAAGCCATTTGATTTAATCATCAGGAACATCACACACACACACACACACACACACACACACACACACTCACACTTCTGCTTAAACTTAGACCCAAGATATCTCATTATGTATGTGCAAACATTCAGAAATCTGAAATGCCTTTTGATCCAAACACGCCAGATAAAGGACACTCAACTGTATTGTTGTGGCAATGAAATACCCCAGAAACCTTAGACAGGAGAGGGCTGTGGTCAGTCACTTAAAAGTCACCATGAAAGGTAGCCAGCAGCCTAACCCAGAGACTGAGTGATAAAGTTTAGGACAGAAAGGACCTGCAGGTCCTAATTGGGATTTGGGGGGGTTGGCAGTTTAGTGATATCATCTCTCATGTGGCCCTCTCAAATGCTGGCCTGGGACTTGCTTCGTGGTCCATAGAAACATGTTAGATAGGCCCTTCCTGCCCACACAGGCTGGTCCACTTCTGTAAAGTCAGCATTTGGGAGGCTGAGGCAGAGGGATTGGTGTGTTCTTAGCTAGTCTGCACTACAGAGACCCTGCCTCAAAAGTGTATGTGGGTGGAGACAGACAGTCAGAGAAACAGAGAAAGATTACTTAGCATGCACAAAGGACCTGGATTCCATCCCTAGCACTGAGAGGAGGTGGGAGGGAGGAAGGGAGGGAGGCAGGGAGGGAAAGAGAGAGGGAAGGAGGGAAGGAAGGAGACAGAAAGAGTAATGTCTGTTTTTCATTCAGGCTCTTGGGATCTTTCCTTTGCTTCAGGAACAGGCAAAAGTTAAGAAAAATTCTGACACCCTTTAGCAGTCTCTAGAACTTCACCTCTCCCACAAACTAACCTTTTCCTCATTACAAGAAGATTCATTTTCCAAGACTGTCCAGAAAGCCAGAAGCCCTTTGAGCCAGGTAAAAAACAATTAAGACCAATTAGCCCAGCACTGGCAACAGGGACTCTTATGTAACAGTTTCCACCAAACTAAGGAGAGCTTCAGCTACAGCTTTCTGTGGCTTCATCCCAGCAAGACCCGTGTGTACCCCAAGGCTCCTAAGAAAGTGCTCTGCTCATATGGGACTCCAAGGGGTCTCCTCAAGATCCACAGCATCCCCAGAGGCTTGTTAAAAGTGCATGCTCTCACTAAGTGTGGTGGCACATCCTTGTAATACCAGCACCAGGGAGGGGAAAGTAGGAGGATGAAGAGTTTAAGGCTATCTTGAGCTGTGCTTACAATGCCAAAGCTGGGGCTCCACCCCATGCCCTAGAGTCTGAATCTGGACCTCTTGAAAAGCCCAGCACATCGGTCTTACCTACATGCAGCACCAAGACATCCCTGCACAGTGAGCTCAGAGGGCAATGGAATGAGGTGCCAGCAGCCTGCGGTGGGAACCCCAATTAACAGGCTTAACTGAGTCCATCTTGGCTCAAAACCAGAGCGTGAAGATCCCTGAATTCTGCTAACAGGCTGTGTGCAGGCATCCAGCTCTTCCCCTGACCCTCATGAGAGCTCTACACAATTCATAATTCTGCACTTGCCTGGCAGCATCAGATGCAGAGAATCCATAGCTGCAGAAGCTAGTTTCCTGCCCTGCACTCTGCTGCCCACATCTGGGACACAGCCCCACAACTGGCTGTATGCTGGATGGTGGCAATGGGAGCAGCAGCAGGGCTCACATTGCAGCCCCCAACCTTGTCCACACAGAGCACTGGCTTCCCCTTGGGACTCAACAATCAGCCTCATGAGATGGAGGCCATTCCTTGAGTGTACGGATTTTCTAATGTTGGGACAGTGGGCAAGACCCTCCGAGGCTCACTCCCTACCAGCTCTTCTTGTTCATCCAAATCTTGAGCCTGTGCCCTGCCACCCATCACCCTGCCTGCAGCCTTCCGTCCTGCCAACTGCCTTGTTGTGGACTGAACCCTGTGTTTTTGTCCACTGTTGGGCTTTTGCCCCTGCCTTCACCCTGTGACCCGCTGTGGACATATCTTGTTCCTCAGATAAAAATATACTTATAGAGGTCTAATTCCAAAATGTGTTCCTTCCATGACCTCCCATAGCTCCACGTAATCCACTTAAAAGAGATAAATCCAATATCCAATATAATTCCAGGATTTAACATGTCTTATAGATAAAGTAAACACTACCCCCTTTATGAACCCATATGCCTTGATGCTCAAACTTGGGTCTGGGGGCCAGCAACAGCATCAGCTCTTGGGAACTAGTTGGAAATGCAATCTCTCAGTGCAGTGAAAGATGAAATGCAGTCGACTGCTGCCGCTGGGGCCCAGGTGACAGTGCTTGGCCTTGTTGTGTGAGGCAGGGCAATCTCCTGGGACTGAGCCTTTCACTTGCAAGCGCTCACTCATACCACAAAGCCAGCGATGTCAGGCTCAGTGGAATCAGAGCAGACCCAGTTGGTATCGATGGAGAACAGCTTGAGGGAAGACGTACCTTGGGTAAGTCACAGAAAGGTTCCATGTTGCTCATGTCCAGTGAAGGTCTGGGGATGTTGCTGGGTGCAGAAGACTTTCCTAGCAGGAGTGAGACTCAGTTCAACTGCATTACTCAACCCCTTTGTTTATAATACCCGAATCCTCGACTGCGTCCAAGATTGGATTCTGTGTTGAGCACTGCCCTTGATTATCAACTACTCAATGGAGATGTATTTTTCCCTCCACGCAAACAAACGCTGGGAGTTATTTATCAATAAAACACTTGCTAAATGAGAATGGTAGGCTCAAACTAAATTTAAAGTTCCGCTTTCCCACTTCTGTTCCTAAATTATATTACAAATCAGCAGCAGATGCCTCCATGACGGCCTTCCAGGAGCCACCGCCGAAATAAGGACGCTCTCTCTGATGATTAAATTAGGACAAGGAATGGTTTGAGTAGAATTTTTAAAATAGCATCTCTGAAGAAGTTTTACAGCTTAATTAGTTTTCTTTTTGATTAACCCTGGTGTTCTCTGCATCTGACAGGCAACAAGGAAGGAGGAAGAATCGAAGTACATAGATAACAGAGCAATGGATGCTAACGCCTGGAAGGGCTTTGGGCTGAACCTGTGGGAACCCACAGTCTCTCCGAAGAGACTGCCTATCAGTTGTGCAGCATGGGAGATTGCACAAGGGAAGTATTTTGTTTTTATTTTTTTGCTTGTATATTTGTGTGCAGATGTGCTTATGAGTGTGTGTGTGTGTGTGTGTGTGTGTGTGTGTGTACATATGTGAGTGTGTGTAAAGGCCAAAGGTTGATGTCAGGTGTCTTCTTCTCCAATTGCTATCTATTTTCTTTACTGCTGCAGGGTCTCTTGATGAATTTGAGGTTTGCCCACTAGATTACCCTAACTAGGTAATTTCCCCAGGGACCCCATCTCTACCGCCCGATCCCAGGTATTTATAAACAGGTGCTAGGGATCTGAACCCCAGTCTTTACATTTGTAGGACAAGTGATTTATCCACTGAGCCATCTTCTCTCCACACTGCCCCCATGGGGGAATTTATAGCTGCTAACCCCAGTGCATTGCCTTGAATGCACCTGCATAATACATAGCACATGTTCATGTAAAAGAGAGAAACGAAACCTCGGAGCTTAGAGGAAATGATGCCAAGTGAACCAAGTGTCTGCTTGGTGTGCTCAGGGAGTACTCGATGCCAGGACAGCTTATGGAAAGGAGCTTACAGGGAAGGAGCAGCTCCATGTCTACTCCATGGAGGTTTGGTGATTTGAGAGAAAGGAAGGAAGGAAGGAAGGAAGGAAGGTGGGAAGGGAGGGAGGAAGGGAGGAAAGAAAGGAAGGAAGGAAGAAAGAAAGGACAGTAGATAGATTAATAGGGGTGGGGTGGGAAATTTATAAATTTAGTAACATACAAAGACTCAGGAGCTTCACTGGATGAAAGATCACATGTTTGAACACTTAACCCTTCAGGGAAGAGGGAAGTGGAGGCTGAGGAACTGGAGGCAATTCCTGAGGTAGAGTGCTTTTCAGGAAGAATAAATGGGTCTGGAAAGTGGATAACAGTTGGGAGAAACTTCAGCTGGATTGAGCAGGGTGTCAACTCTAGTCCTTCCTCCTGAGAGCTCATCTGAAGGAGATGCCCTTTATGTGGGCAAGGAGCATCTCAGGATGAAAGTCTGAGCTCAGGAAGAAAAATGGTGGAGATGGAATGGAGACTGGAGAAAGGTCAGGCAGACCTCTACTCGCCTTCTGTTTAAAACATTCAGAATGCCGAAACCATTCTTCGGCGAGGCTCAGGTTCCTGGAGAGGCTATAGCTCCAGACTATCTTGCAACAGAATTTTAGCACAAGCTAGAGGCAAACCTGTTCTTTTAGCCACTGGAATTCCAGAACTTTTTGTTAGTTTATCCTCACCTGTCCTGACACCACATGCACTCATAATGTGACCAACACTAGAACATTTCTTCATTGCAACTGCTCTAAAACATCATCACCCGAAGGTAGGGGCTCTTATTTGCCTCTAAGAAACGGGATTCATCTCAATCACCCTCTCCTCTCCTCAAACTTCACTCCAGCAGTCTTTACCCCATTTCCTTGTCTTTTTCCTTTTCCCTGCTTTCCTCGTGTATTTGTGATGTTATCGTATTGTGCCATATGCTTTTTGGTAAGATGCCTTAAATGCTTTCTACAACAAGGTGACAGACAGGCAGTCACACGCACAGACACTCTAGACTTGGCTGCAGAAGAAAGCTGGCTTTGAAAAACGTCAAATCTACCTCTCAAAATGCAAAGATTTGCTATAATGGGTCATTTAAAAGAATGTAGCCCAAGGCCAGGGCATAGTCCTTCAATCCCTTCTAACCATGATAGCTATTCCATATGCAGTCCCTGCCATCCCTGCTTTTTTTAAAAAACTGTACTTCATTTCTGGATGTCACCACCTCCTTTTGCTTCCTTGTAAAAAGTATAAACTCTGCTAACTCCATGAAAATGTGAAATGTCACTAAGCAACATTTTGAATCTTGAAATTCTGTTTTGGTTTAGTTATTGAGCCCTTCTGCATTCCTGGTCCTGGAGTAAGCACAGGTAAGCTTCATTTTAACCAGACCCTCTTGGGGGTTTAGATGGTAGTTAGGCTTATCCTTGCTAAGAAGTGCGGTGTTAATGTGGTGATGCTCACACCTTTGTCTAACAGAGGCCTCTGGACTACAAGGACAACTAAGGGGACAGGTGAACACACCCTAATGCTCTTCAGTGACAGACAGCTATGCTGCTGTATCCCTGTAACCCAGCACTTGAAGCCTGAGACAGGAAGATTGCTCAAGACCACCCCGGGCTACAGAGTGAGTGACCCTATCTAAAAAGAATAATAAGCCCAGCAGTGGTGGTACATGATTTTAATGGGAGGCAGAAGATCAAGACCAACCAGGCCTTCAGAGTGAGTTCAGGACAGTCAGGGCTACACAGAGAAACCCTGAGTCAAAAAATAAAACACAAAAAGAACAACAACCAAAAAACAAAACAAACAAACAATCAACAATGAAAGACACTTTTGTTATTCTTTTCTTTAAGGCTGGTTTTGTTGTTGTTGTTTGCTTGTTTTTCAGCCAGGCGTGGTGGCACACACTTGTAATCCCAAGCAATAGGAAACATGGATAAGAGAAGGGTCCTAAGTTTCAGACCCATCAAGGCCAAAAGAATGGACTTTATCTCAAAAAAAATAAATAATTTATTTTTACATCTTCAGCTACATTTTCAGTTATAGAAAGAAAGGATCTATTGGTGATGTTTTGTGTTCACTAGAAAGGCTCTGATCAGACATTCTGTTCCTTCATATACCAATCTTTTCCTCTTTGATTTGGGGGTGTCTGTTTTTAGTGTGTGTGGGGGGAGGGAGAGAGAGCGAGAGCAGGTGCCTGTGGAGGACAGAAGAGGGTATCAGGTCTGTTGGAGCTAGAGTTACAGGCAGCAGTGAGCCACCCAACATGGATGCTGGGAAACTGAACCCCTACCCTCTGTCAGAGCAGAAGGGGCTCTTCACAGACCAGCTAAGTCTCCATCAAGATTTGGATATGTTTTTAGATAACAGCTTAGAAAATGAACTTTATATGTTATGAACATAAACTTTTCACATGGTGGGAGCCTGAGGCAGGGTAAATCACACACCCAAGGCTGAATGTAGTGGCTTATGCTTGTCAGTCCAGAACTGCAGAGACTGAGGTAGAAGGATTGCCAGAAGTTCAAGGCAAGCCTTGACAGCTGCCTAATGAGTTCCAGACAAGTGTGGGATACAGCTCAATGTCCTGTCTCCAAAAACCTTTTTGGATAGGAAGTCAAAGAGATCAGAGATCATGCCCCAGTAACCTGTAGACCTCCAGATCGATAGGCTCTACTTTGTAAAGGCTTCCCTGGACCAACCTTTCTCTACATTTACCTCCGAGAACACTTAAACTCCCAAGAGAAGCTGGGCGTGGTGGTACATATGGGCCAGAAGAGTAGGAGTTCACGGTCATCCTCAGCTTTATCATGGGTTTGAGGCCAGACAGGACGACATGAGACCCTGTCTTAAAACAACAACAAACCAAAGTTTTCTCAAAATATACACACAAGCTCTGATATCTGGGCTACCCATGGTAGCTTTTTACAGTCACAGCAGTCCTGTGGCATGGTGACAGAGCACATATGGCCTCACCTCTCACTGCCTCCTGTACCAGCTTTAATTTCATTTTGCCTCTTGGCCCACAAAGCCTAGAAAACGTTTCCTGGCCTTTGCTAGAAAAGGTTTGCCAAGGCAAGTGCAGAAAGAGAAGCCCCAGGAAACCTCCTGAGGGAGGATGGGCAGACTTCCTAGCTAGAGCACAGGACAGGAAGGGGAAGAGTTTCAAACGTGGGGGACTGGGAGGACAGATGGAGGTGACCTTCCCTTAGTCAGGAGGGTGGGCAGAAGACAGTGGAGAGAACAGAGATTATGGGCGTAGTTTTGATGTGTGAAATCTGAGTGCCTGGGAATTGAATCTGGACTCGAATTTGTAGCTTGAGAAAGGAAGTAGATGTAGTGAACCAGGAAGTGAGGAGAATAAAAACAAACCTTTATCGGAGGGCACACAGGGGGGATACCAAATGGGACAGAAGGAAGTAAGTAGATCCTTACAATACTCCACGGTGTTGGGGGGGACATGCAACCCAGATGTCCAACATTGGCATTTGCTGAGCATGTACAAGATGTTGGGTTTGGTCCCCAGAACCAAAACAAATAAATAAACAAACAAGAACCCATTCCACACAGATGTCTCAGGGTTCATGCTTCACACACACAACTACGAAGTTACAATGTCACCTCATGCTCTGCTCTGCCAAAGCAAAAGCCAGGCACACCTGCTGGCTACTACTTCTACTTCTCCCTGTAAGTATATAAACAGCACCCCAGAATCCTGGCCTCTGCAGGAAGAGAGGAATCTGCTAATTTGGCAATTAGCAGAAAGGGGGATGCTTGGCAGCATTCTATCAAAAAGAGCTATTGTCATTTTTACTTTGATGCTGTGGGTAACAAGGGAGAATCCTATAGGAATGTGGTCTCCTGGGAAACCTAGTAACAGTCACCATATCATGTATGTGCACAGGGCTTCCTGGTTTACCACACACATCCTTTCACCAGTGGGGGCCAGCATGGCCTTCATAATGACTGTCTACCCAGCCACCACACACAAGCTGGGCCTTTTTAGGCTGAAAATGCAGGAAGGTGGGTGGGGGCTTATTCACATTTCTAGGTGGAAGTGGAGCTCAGAGATTTGTCCAGTGGTTAACAGATGTCGGGGATTCCTGCCGACTTGTTGCTAAGGGAACTTTTGTGAAGATGCCCGGAGGCCACAAAATCCAGAAGCTCTGCCCAATGCTTTAAAGTCTTGTGAGTGGCCGCATAGCCAGGCCAGTGAAGGCGTGTTTGAAGGGTGTTCCTGCTGGGCAGAAGCAGGCAGTGCTATCTATGGCCAATGGTAGATGTGCAAACAGCAGCAGCTGCTGATGTGGGCTCCTAATTGAATGGCAGGATGACTCTGCGAAAATGGCACAGTTTCAGTCCCAATTACACACCTGGGAGGCTACCAACCCTAACTGTGAACAGAGTCAATGACTGCCTCCCCACCACCACCAAAATATTGGTGTGAAGGTCAGAGTCACACCCATTTCAGGCAATTTTCATGATACAGGGGGAAAGGCCCTAGATTAAAATCAATTTATGTAGCATAGCAAACATCTCCTGAATGTCAGGCAGCTTGGAGACACTGTGTCCATTAATTATCAAAGCTCTGCCATGAAAAGACTGGCCTGGTGTACTGATAGCTTAGTAGACAGGCACAGGCTTTGGGCCAGGCAAACATTTTTTTTTTCAGACTCCAGTGGAATCATTTACTATGCACCTCTATAAAGAAATCCCTGGAATTTTTTTTTAAACGATTTTTAACTTCTAAGGCGGACATAGAGAAATAGAGAAATCTCCAAATCAAAAGGCCATGTCCATGACACCTTCTCACCTTTTCAGCTTCTAGAGGTTTTCTCTCTGTGTCTCTGTGTCTCTGTCTCTCTCTCTGTCCCAGCAGTCAAGCTTAAGTCTTGCTGCTTCCTCCAAACATGTGTCACAAGGTGTCTTCGCCATCCTTAGGAGGCAGGAATGTGATCCTCCATGAATCCTGCTCCCGTTTCCAAGCCTGAACCTACCTCCCCTCCCATGCTACTTCCAGACTGTTCCTGTGACTCACTTTGCCAACAGCATGTGGCAGAGTGATGTGCACAACCTGGCCAAAGCCTTAAGAAGGACCAACAAGTCTTCCCTCTGTATCCTTGGAAGCTGGCCACTGACTAACGACCTTGCAGAGACAGGCCACGTGACTATGCCCTGAAGGAGGGCACACCATGTGGAAAGAGGCCAGATGGAACATCCAGGTGGGTGAATATGGCCCTTCTATGAGTCCAACCCAGTGGAGTCGTCTGGACTCAATCCTTAGCTGCCGTTTGACCTCAACTCTCTTGGCACGGCAGTTTGCCGAAGTGAACCAACAGAAGAACCACTCAGCTGAGCTCTGTTCATAGGATGGATGCTGGGATGCTTTGTTACCTAGCAATAGAGAGACCACCTCTTCACTGTCCACAGCACAGCCCATCAATTCCCACAGCTACCCCTATCACCTCATAATCACATGAACCTGGACTGAGAGAAGAGGGAAAAGAGAGGACATGGAGTTCAAGAATCCCCCTTTGCAAGCCCCATCATATCATTCCACTGTCAAGCATGGTCACAGTCTGTTTGGCTTTTTGAATGGGCTATAACAGAACATCACAAGCAGGTACATGATAAAATAAATGTATTTCTCATGGTTCTGGAGGCCAAGGAGTCTAATATGGAGGTGTCAGCCTCTGCTGAGTTCTTACAGCATCATCCTATGGGAGAAGGCACAGAGGAAAAGGGCGAGCTCTCAAACTAAACACCTTTGAGCCACTTTATAATTGGCACCAATCTATTCGGGGGGTGGAGCCCTCATAACCCAAATACCACCTGGCATGGCTGTGCTTCAGTGGTAAGTTTTCAAGCAGTATCTCGCAGGACTAACCCTGCCACCCTGCTGGCATGAGCCTCAGCACCATCTAAAGGAAAGCTCTGGCATGTCTGCATTGCAGTCTTCCAACCCTTCCAAGATCAAGATCACTTCCCCAAAACTCTGGGTGTTTCTACTGAGGTCTTTTTTTTTTTTTTAACTTCTCTCCAAAGTAAGAGCAAACCACGGGAATTCCTGAGTCCAGTTGGGCCTTCAGGTTTGGCCTGACAAGCCCTTGTGCCCACTCTGGCACCACACCTGACTCTTGGGATAGAGTCTACCTCCATCTACCTTTTGCTGGAAAATGCCCTTCATGTCAGGTCCCCAAGTCTATGGAAGTGACCCAGGGCCTGACTTGGAGCTTGCCAGTACCCCACAACCTCCAGCCTGGCCTTGGCTCTTCCATCCATTTACTCTTCTATTGTGTCTCTCAAACTATGTCAGTAGAGTTCTCGGATGTTCCCTTCCTTCCTGGCTGAAGGTACTACCAAGAAAGGCTGTTCCCTGCTCTCATCTCAGGGCCTTTATACACCACAGCCAGCTTTGGGTATCAGCTGGTAGGCCTGGTTATGGTTGCGATCTTAAAGGTTCCCCAAAATCCCATACACTAACGATTCAGTAATCGGCCTGTGGCATCCCTAGAAAATGGTGGAACCTTTGAGAGGTAGGTCCTAGTTGGAGAATGGGAGGTGGGGGTAGGGGAGCTAGAACACTATCCCTCCTTCCTGGCCAGTATGAGATGTTCCCCTCTGCCATACATATACTCAGAATTTAGTGGACCAAGAATTGGCCATAAAACTGAAAACACCAAACCCAGGTTCAAAGCACACCTTTCCTCCTTGTAAATCTGATCCCAGGCACTTTGCTTGCCAGGGCAATGGGAAGCTGACCAGCATGATTCTCATGCCTCTGGGGTGCCCTGTAAAGGGCTGGGCCACACCTTGAATAACCAGGACCCATATTTCTCTGTCTGGGCTTAGGTCCTCTAGAGTCCATCTTCTTAAGCCAGATATTGACTGTATCATTTTCCTAGCTCTTAGGAGATGTGATCAAAGAGATTGCCCCAATGACCATGTCCTCTAAGACCTTGCTTCCATCTGAGGCTGGCTATCCCCAAGGCAGATCTAGCAGGCCTTTCAGGGTCAACTTCCAATCCCCCTAAGTGGTATGTGTTTCCTGCAAAGGCAGGCCTCCAGCTTCCCTTTCTTTGTCTGAACCAGGAAGAGATTCCTGGGGAGAGTCCACTTTGCACATTCTTGTCAGTGCCTCACACCCTCACTAAGACTTCCTGTTATCCCTCTTTCCACTAGAGAGCAAAAGGGATACTGTGGGGGAAGCCCCATTCTTCATCTGGATGCCTATCACCCCATCCTTCCCTGGGAGGCTGATGGGGTCCATTCTATTCCCCTACAGCAGCACCATCTTCAAGGCTTGTGGGTCTTCCACCATCTACTAGCTGCTGCTCAGTTCCTGTAGTCTCAAGATTCATACAGTTCATTCTGAATCCACTGACTACTCCCCAATGTATGGAATCTGTCTGTGAACACTCAGCCTATCCCAAGAGGCTCCATAGCATACCCCTTCCCAGCTGCCCAGCGATGTAGTTTATTCTCATAGGAGGTTGCCAGCCACCAAGAATCTGAGCCACAAACCTCCATGCTGGTGCTGAGAAGGATGGAGTTGGGCAGTAGGGTCTGGGCAGAGGGGCCAGGTCCACCCTTGCCTCCACCTTTGAGAGATACTAAAACCCACCTCAACTGGCCACAGGTGTATTTAAACCTCAGGGTTGGCAGCAGGGGTGCTCCAGGGTACCCCCAGGTTGTAGCTATCCTCCTTTTGGCCCCAGTATTGCAGGTCTTATTAAGGATACTGTCAAAACGCCAAGCTTAGGTGCATGTCCACCATTCTTCACATACATCATTCTAGATCATTCTTTTACTGACCTCAGGGTTTCAAAATACTCAAGGAACTTAGCCAGTCACCCAATTGTTGGTTTAGTGTGCAAACATGACCCCTTGGATGACAGACTTGCTTTTATCATGCTGTCACATCTTCTCTTGTCTGTAAAATGAAGACAGTGACAGATATTGTGGCACAAGCCTGGAGTCTCGGCGCTCAGAAGCAGAGACAAGAGGACTGTAAATTTCAAGCTAGCCTAAGCTACATAGTGAGACTGTGGTTCAAAACAAATAGAGCTTCCTATGTGGAGGACAGCACCTCAACTTCGCAGAGATGTCAGGAAACTGGTGATGGTGCACATGGCTTGTGAAAGTACTCTACAATGGGAGGGTCCTCCTGGTGGCACTGAGTGTCTATTCATAGATGGGAGGGGTCTGAAAGGTCCCTAAGTACCAGAGACTTCCCAGCTCTGTAAGTGCCAAGGGATGCCACAGGCACGCCCAGGCCATCCCAGATGATAATTCTGCTTTGTCTCCTGGGTCTGTTCATGTTCCCTTCCCTCCCCCAGGGAAAAGCAGGGGCACTCTGTTCTTACAAATCCCCACCCAAAACAGCTGGCTGAATCCAGCCAGGGACACTCCTCACCAGACAGACAATCACCAGGCAAATTTCCACATCAGTATTTCCTGGGGAAACGTGGCCACCAAAAGAACTCAAACATGCCTTTCAGAGAGCTTTTTTTTTTTTTTGTCAGGAGGTTTCCCTGTCAGATGATGCTTCCATTATTTTTTTTTTATGGGATCTCTAGAGATGGAACTGGGAAATGCAGAGAGCCAAACCTGAGCCTCTCTTGCAGATACAGGTGCTGGGAACATACCACAAGAGGGAACTCACCAAAGAGAATTCTCTGGGAAGAGACCCCAGGAAGCTCATTCCAGCCTTTTCCCTAGGAATACTTTGGTCTATCTAGAGCGAGTTTTCTGGACCCGAGAGAACTATCATGTGCTTCCAGAAGGCTGGGCAAACATTTGATAATGCTGCCACAGGACATTTGTCAGGCCTGCCCACTCTACAACCCTCTCACCTCTAACTCCCCCACCTCACCCTGGCCGGAGTTGCATGTAGCATTTTCACTCAAAATTTGCTACTTTGTTCTTAAGTAGGTCCCAGTAAAAGATAAATTTGAGTCCTTCTTTAGGCTGGCTTCCACCAAAACATAGGAATACATACAGGACTGAGGGTAATGGTTAGTTTAGTCTTTATGACAATCTTGGAATCAGCAGTCTCTCCATACTCCCCCCGCCCCCGCAACACACACACACACACACACACACACACACACACACACACACACACACACACAAAGGACTTTAGAAACTTAGACACTCTCACTCAGACTGTGACCATGAGCTCAGTGATTAGAGGCCAGAGAGGCCTCACAATTGTCACCCAGACAATAAGCAGCCAGCTGACTTGGCTCAGCTGTCCTATGTAGCCTTGGGGTGAAGCCAGATCCCCAGGAACAAGCCACTTTAGGGTACTGAGCCTAGAGGAAGGGGCGCTGACTGAGGTCTGGTTGTATCCCCCAGACAAGCTTGCTGCTCTGCTCTGGCTTACTGCTAACTGGTGCATCTCAGCTGACCAGCAAGTGGGCGGCCCGGGGACAATCAGGGTAGTCCATCCCCGGACAGCATGACTGACCATTGATCCGTGGGAAAGGCGGGGCTGTGGGACCACCTTTCCCAAACCAGATCATCCGTACTCCTTGCCAAGACCACCGAGCTCGGCGGCCCTTTGGCGGCCCCTGTCACCCGCGGCAGCGCGTCTGCTTGCCTGCTCCAGAACTCGCACAGGCAACAAGTTCTCCCTTCCCCCGAGCGGCCACGACGTGCTTGGAAGGCTGGGTAAGGGGGGAGTGCTGCCCACGACCCATGGTGTCCCCGCACCCTTCGTTCCCCAGAGCGCCGAGGTTGAGAGGATCTCAGGTCCCCGACCCCAGCCCTAGCCTCTCACCTCCAGCAGTTGCACGTAGCTGGCGGGGAACCAGCCACGAAGCCCGTCGTCCTTCTCGCCTTCCCACCAGCCGCCGTCCGGGACCTGGAGCAGTGTGAGCAACTCGCCCGCAGCGAAGCGTAGCCCCTGGCTGTGCCGCTCCCCGGAGAAGGGGTACAGGGTCCGGCAGCGGGCGCCGGCCATGGCCCTGGCGCCCGGGTTCACAGTGCAGCCCGCATCCCTGGCTAGCCCCGCGGGCTGGCCACTGGCTGCGCGGGGTCCCAGGCGCCGGGTGCTCCGGGCTCCCGCGCTCTGGGCGCGCGCCGTGGCGGGGGTGCGCAGGGGTTCCTGGGTCTCCGGGCCACAAGCGCTGCTTTCAGGGAAACGGACGCTCGCTGGCTCCGTGGGCTCCGCGGGCTCCAGAGAGCTAGCGGCGACGCCCCCGGGCCGGGCGGCTCTGCGGTCCCCCGCGCCGGGCAGGGGGCGGGGCCCAGGGGGAGGAGACCCGAGGGCCGCAGGCTCACAAGACAACTTCCCCTGGCCGGGGATGCCCGAGTGCCCTGAGAGGCGCAACTGCCCCGGGAGGTGGTGCCCAGAGTATCCCCCTTGGCGGAGCTAGTCAGAGGCGAGTGGGGCCCGAGAAGACCCGCGGAGGGAGAGCGCTGGCGGCCGGTGGCCGGGCGGAGACTCTCTCGAGGCAACCAGGGCGGGCAATGGGCTGGGCCAGACCAGCCACGCCCGCCGAGGGCTGGGCGCTCCCCAGCAGAGGGGCTCTCTGGCGACCCCGCCACCCAGAGTCGCAGGAATGGGAACGCCCCTCGGTTCCTCCTGTTTGGATCTGTGGCGGGTGACAGGCGGCGCTGCCTCCCAGGTGTCTGCAAGGGAATGCGTTTGTGACCATCATTGTAGTGCATGAAGCCTGGCTGAACTTGACTCACAGGAAACTGAACAATGGATAAAGACAGGTTTGAAGGCTGGCGCCGAAGCCGGGAAGCCCGGTGACAGGGTGTCATACCAGCGGAGGACGCCTTGCGGAGATGAAGAGGAGTCTGGGTTAGTAGGCTTAGAATCTGGCCAATGAGGCTAAATATTGGAAAGGCTAAATAAAAGAGAATAAGCACCTTTTTAGCTCTTCGGGAAATGGTTAGGGTTGGGGAGTGTCGTGGTCTAGTACCCACCCAGTCAGCCAGGCACCAGATATTAGTAGGGGCTTGCTGTGTTCCCTGTAGCATCTGGATAAAACCCTGCCCTTGAGACACTCATGGACCTCAGGTGCTGAAGAAGTATAAGTCAAGAGTACAGAAGGAAAAGCCCTATTTCTTTGCTAGTTTAAAAAAAATAAAGTACATTTCCTAAACTGTAAATGGCTGGACCCTTCACTACCAATGTTATAATCAGTTGAGCATCCCTAATGGAAAAAATCTAAAGTACAAAATTCAGACATTGTAGAGCTAACAGCATGTCCTGGTGGAGAAGTCCACTGTCAAAGAAAAGCACGGAGGCACTGGGTGAGTGTACACCTGTAATCCCAGCCCCTGAGAGATAAGAGCTGGAAGATGAAGAGAGTTCCAGGCTAGAGTCCCATGGCCAGAGAGAAGGGGAGAGAAGAGAGAGGGAAGGAGAGAGAGACAAAATATATTGCTGAAGAGATTGTGTAAAGTTACATTTGAGCTATCTGTATTCATTTCAGATTAATTTAATGTTAGACTTTGGTCACAGTCCCAAGACATCACATTACATATATGCAAATATTATAAAATCCTTTACATTTTGGTCCCAAGTTTTTCTTTTCTTTTTTCTTTCTTTCTTTCCTTCTGCCCCACCTTGAGACAGGGCCTTAATATGTAGCCCTGGCTTGTCTGAAGCTATGTAGACCAGGTTGGCCTCTAAGTCACCAAGATCTGTCTGCCTATGTTTCCTGCCAAGTTTTCCCAATAAGGGATACACAGCCTATAGTTCCTACCAACTATTTTTGCCCCTTCCTCAGTAACCTTGTATGGCTTCCTCTGGCCTATTCAGCTAGGCATAAACCTCTCAGCATTTTAGGGTAGGATATCCATGACAAACTCAGTTCAGTACTGGGCACAGAAAGCCTTATGTTCTTGCATATCTGTCTGAACTTTGAACCAGGTCCCTTTAGCTCAATGATTCTCAGTCTTGGCAGGGCATTTCAAAACCACTCTATTGGGTCCATCCCAGCTTTGAGATTGTCCCTTGAGCCACAGTGTGCATTGAAACCACCTCACCTAGGCAAAATCTTCAGCCTGGACAACATGGCAAGTAGACATTGTAACATTCCATCAAGCATGGGCTGATGACATCTGCTTGCCCAGGAATTATGGGGAGCAAAAGCTTCAGCCCAGGTGCCAGTAAAAGTCCCATAAAGAAAACAGTTGCTAAACTGGGCATGATGTCTTCTACCTGTAATCCCAGCATTCAGGAGGTTGAGACAGGAAGACCACCAAAAAGTTGGGGGTCAGCCTGAGCAACATAGTGATGTACAGGCCAGCGTGGGCTGCAGGGTGTGAATTAGTCTCAAAAAGGCAAAATAACAACAACAAAAATTTGCTAAAATACCAATCGACTAACCAAAATTTGAAATGGTTCAAACACGGTGTCTCAAGTACATGGCTTTCTACAAATTGTCCAGACTTGATTGTGTGACTTGGTTCAATAAGAACTGACTGGTAGGAAAAATTCTTTATTACAGAAAACCCAGTCTCCACAGCATCCAGATTTTTTGGACACCAAATGGCCTGTCTCAGGCATTCCCACCTGTGGATGATGTGGTGATGTACTCATTAAGAAGGAAGAAACTGAATTCAGAGGGTGTGACTTGCCTTTGGTCACAAGCAAGATTTTGAGCTGGGGTTTGGCTTATTGTACCTGGAGTGCTGTTTCCTCTAGCCAGTCAGACCAGGCAGACACCATGGAGGGATGGGGGTGTGGCTCAGTGGTACAGTTGCTTAGCATGGGTGAGGTGCTGGGTTCCATCTCCAGCATCATGAGAAAGCAATGTAGACCCTAGAGTTGACACCCTGGAGTATCTGTGTGCAGTCTCAGCACTTAGGAGTCTAAGGTCAGGCTGGGCTACACAGTAAGACAAAGAGGACAGGAAGAGAGATGAGGCAGGAGGGGGATGGAAGAGAAGAGGAGAGGAAGGGAGGGGAGACATAACGGAAAAAAAAAAAAAAAAAAAAAAAAAAAAGAGGCAGGAAGGAAGGGCTCTGTGGGGCAAGACTCTGAAGGGAGAAAATGCTTGGGCAATGTGCCGTGTCAGTCAGTATAGAAATAAGACTAGAATAGCAGAGTGTCACTAATGTCCAAAATAGAGTTAGTACAGCCAGGCATGGCGACACAACCTGAGACAGAATAACTGTCTGTAGTTTGAGCTCAGTCTGGGCCACAAAATAAGATGCTACCTCCAAAAGAAGCATGCCTGAGGGAACCGAGGATGCAGCTAAGTTGACAGAGTGCTTGCCTTAAATGCATGAAGCCCCGGATTCCATCCAGCACCTCATGAACCTAGTGTGGTGGTTGGTAGCGGGCACTTACAATCCCAGCCCTTAGGAAGCAGAAACAGGAAGACTACAAGTTCCAGATCAACCTGTACTATAAGCTGAGATTTTCTGTAAACCAAGGCCTGCACCTCTCAGCATGTGCAAAGGACTGGGCTTGATCCCCAGCGCAAAAGAAAAGGGGAAGGCAAGGAAGGGAAATATCCACCCACACAAAACCTGTGGGACATCATAGCAGCCTAATAACTCAATGTGGAAGTGACCCAGATGCCTGCTGGCTCATTCCAGACGTTTGGGGAAATCTATCTACACAATGTTGCCATAGAATGGTGACTGAGCTGTGAAAAGAAGTAAGTATCAACACATGCGCTAGCAGGGACAAACTTCAAAGCTACCTCACGTAAGTTTGCAGATGTGAAAGGCCATGAATTCTATGATTCCTTTATGTGAAATGTCCCCAGAGGCAGATCCATAGAAACAGTAAATAGATTGGTGGTTGCCTGGGGACAGGAGTAAGCAAAGAAACACAAGATTTCTTTTGGGGTAGTGAAAATGCTCCCAAATTAGATTATGGTAATGATTGCGCAATTTGGTAAATTGCTGGATTGTACACTTGAAACAAATAGACTTTTAGAATATAAAGTACACCTCAAAGCTGTAACATTAAAAAAATAATAAACACAAACCAAGGCCTCCTTTATTTAGCCATATAGTTTCCTCCACCTCTGCATGCTAGTTCATTCAGCAAGAGTCCAAGGACTTGTTGAGTCCACTCTGTAAGCTGGATACTGTACGACTCGCCTGTAAGGTAAGTCCACTCTGTAAGATAGACACTGTGGGACATGCTGTGATCCAAACACTTGGGATCATGAGGCCTGAGGATCACAAGTTTGAGGATAGCTTGGGCTATATTACAAAGTCAGGTCAACCTGGCCTATGTGTCTCAAAAACAAAACAAACATGTCATAAAATAGGTAACACTCTGATCTCTAGAAATAAAGAGATATAAGAAGAGCCAGACTCTTTAATCCCAGCGCTGGGGAGGCAGAAGCGGGTGGATCTCTGTGAGTTTAAGGCCAGCCTGGGCTATAGAGAGGGTTTCAGGATAGTCAAGGATGTTACACAGAGAAACCCTATCTTAAAAAACCAAAACAGGGGTGAGGGCAGAGAATTCCTTTAGAGCAATTAAGGAAAAAGATGGATGACTGTCTTAGTCCATTTTGCCTTACTATAAAAAAACAACGGAGTCTGAGTATTTTATAAAGAAAGTAGTGGGGGTGGCACACATCTGTAATTCCAGCACCCAAGAGGCTGAGGCAGGAGGATTGCCATGAGTCTGAGGCCAGCTTGGCATATGTAGTGAATTTTGGGGCAGCCAGAGCTATATAATAGGACCTGTCTCAAAGGGAAAAGGAAAATGATAAGGGGGGGTCATGAAGGAAGATAAGAAGGAAACAGAGAGAGAGAGAGAGAGAGAGAGAGAGAGAGAGAGAGAGAGAGACTTACTTTAACTCTCAGGTCTCCCCGTAGTGAGGAGACTGCATCTGGTGGTTTCTGGTGAGGGCCATTGCTTTCCAAGCAGAGTAGATAGAGATGATATGGTAAGAGAAGGAGACAAGGAAGCCAAAATAACTTGTGGCAACAGCCCTTAAGGTTCCCAGTCTGGCCTGAGCCACCTCATCTACTCTCTACAAACCTGTAATGGGGAATGGCAAGCTGGCTCAGCAGGTAGAGGCACTTGCTGCTAAGTTTGGCTACCCCAGATTTGATCCCCAGCATCTCCATAGTTGAAGGGAATCGTTCTCTGACCTTCACATGCTCACCATGACATTTGAACACCCACTCACAATGAATATAATAAAAAGCGAACAAACAACAAAAAATTTGTATTGACTTGGGGCTGATTCTCTATAGTAGAGATTGTAGGTATAATGCCATAGGTTCAATCCCCAGGACTTAAAAAACAAGGTGAATATACTTACCTGGCAGGGGAGAGGAGAGGTACTATGAAAGGTGGTTTTCCAAGGCAATTTAATCATTGCATTCAAGATGCATTGACCTCTGCCATTTTCCCAAAAAGGGAAAATTAGTTATGTTTCAAAGTGGTGGGCTACTGTGTTTACTCTCTTTCCTATTACATTAAAAGAATTTAAGTTAAAAGAATGTTAGCTGGATATGGTGGTCTACACTTTTAATCTCAGTGTTCTAGGCAAAGGCAGGTGGATTTCTGTGAGTTTGGGGCTAGCCCAGTCTACATGTGCATTTCAGGCCAGCCAAGGATACATGTGTCAGAGAGAGAGAGAGAGAGAGAGAGAGAGAGAGAGAGAGAGAGAGAAGCATAGTCCAAGAAGACACTATATATACCCATCTAGAGTGAAGGTAGAAAGAAAGCAAAATACACATACTGGGGTAATGTGAACTAGCTGAGATTCCCACACACTAGCCACAGCCCCTAGGAAAACTGATAGTAGCTCACAATAGACTTAGCACTTCCCTTTCCAGAGACATCCAACTGGGGTGTGCTCACATACTCAACCGAGATACATATATTAGTCAGCTTTGTATTGCTGTAACAAAATACCCAAGATGGTGAATTTATATAGAGGAAAGATACCCTTGACTTGTGATTTCAGGCATCATCGCTTTTAGACCATCATGGTGGCAGTGTGTGATAGAGGATGCTCACCTGACAGCAGCTGGGAAGCACAAGGAGAAAGGAGAAAGGACCAGGGCCCCTCGACCTCCATGAAGACCTAACCTCTTCCCAGTAGACCTCATCTCTATGGTTCTGGCAACTCCAAGGGGTGCCACAGGCTGTCCCCACAGCTTTTCACCCATGGGCCTTTGGGAGACATCCAAACCATAGTAAATGTCAGTAACATTTACAGCAGGACCGTCCATGCTTGTTCCATACTGGAAACAACCTGACATCTGTTAACAATGGGATGTATACACTGGGATGAGTTCAGAAAGGGGAGAACTCTACTCATTGAGAAAGAACAAAGCACTGCCAAGGGTCAGAATGAATCCCACAGATGAACTGTGGGTCAAAGGAAACCATGCTTTCCAGAATGTATATGGGATGACGCGACTCAAAATTCCTAGAAGTTGGGATAGTGGCTAAGTGGGGGACCACTACAGGGCATTCAGGAAGGGTTCTCACACAGATCCTTGCACAGATCCCAGGCCAACTTTTAATTCCTGTTTTATCTCCCTCAGCCTCCCAAGTTCTGGAATTACAGGTGTGCACTAGCACACTTGGCCAATTATCTACTTTAAAAGTTAGTACTTTTATTTATTTATTCGTGGTGTGTGTGTGTGTGTGTGTGTGTGTGTGTGTGTGTGTGTGTGTGTGTGTGTGTGAATGCTGAGTCACATGTATGGAGGTCAGAGGACAATTATCCACCATCAATTCTCACCACAATATGGGTCTTGGGGATTAAACTCAGATTAAACTCAGGTTTTCAGGCTTGGTGACAACTGCCTTTACCTGCTAAGCCATCTCACCTGCCCATATACAGTGTACTTCATCCATCCTATCCTCACTGGTATAGTCTTCTGTAGATGCTACATTTTAATGGAGTTTGTTAAACAAACAACAAAAATACTGTCCTTGCATCAAAGAACTTAAAATGGTGTCATAGTTTGCTTTCCGTTGTTGTGATGAAGACTATGTCCAAAAGTAACTTGGGGAGAAAAAGGCTTATTTCAATTTTCAGTTTACCCTCCATCACTATGGGAAGTCAGGGCAGGAACTCAGGGCAGAAGCCTGGATGCAGAAACTGAAGCAGAGGTCATGGAGGAGTGCTGCTCACTGGCTTGCTCAGCCTGCTTTTAATTCACTCAGGACCACCCGAGCCTCCCTGGCACCATCTACAGTGGGCTGGGTCCTTCAGCATTAATTAATTAATTAGTGTATCAAGAAAATGTCCCATAGATTTGCTTGCAGGCTGTCCAATGGAGGCATTTTCTCAATTGAGAGACCTTCTTCTCAGATGACTCTAGCTTGTCTCAAGTTGACATAAAACCAGCCAATGTAAATGGAGATGGTAAAGAGTTTCCAAATGTATCATCTATGCACTTCTGTCATGGATGTCTCCCAAATATCACAAATAATACAACTCAAATAGATGTGTGCATGTCAATCACATTCTAAACACAATTCTACCATAAATATAATTTCACTTAAACATAACGGGAATAGATATTTCTTTAAGATTTGTTTTAATTATTTAAAAACATTTTTTTGAGATGGAGTCCTGACTATGTAGTACTCCCTGGCCTGAAACTCACTCTGAAGAGGACATTGGCCTTGAATTCACAGAGATCTCCTTGCCTGTGCCTCCAGAGTGCTGGAATAAGTCATGTGCCACCATGCCCAGCAAATTCATATTTGGAATCATGATTTTAGAGAAAGTAACTGGAGTGGGTGTGGTGGCTTATGTTTGTCGTCCCAGCACTTGGAAGGCTGATGCAGGAGGATTGCTGCAAGTTCCTGGCCAGTCTAGGTCACATAGGGACTTTATATCTATAAAGCATATTGTGAAGCTAAATGAAACAGGGGCCCTGGCTAGCTCCTTTCTTGGAGTGCAGGAGGAAGCTGGCCCTGGGTGTGGTAAAGAAAGCAAAATGCCCCACCCTCAACATCTCCACCAGAGCTTCAGCCAGATGGTGCAACCCAAGATCCCAAAACTTGTGTGTGTAAGAATCACAGTGGGGGACCCAAAACAAGGCTCAATGGCTAAGATCGCTGCTGCTTTCCAACACCCACCTCTAGTACCTTCAGCTCCAGGGATTCTGATGCCCTCTTCTGGCCTATGAGCGCACCCACATACAGTCTCTCTCTCTCTCTCTCTCTCTCTCTCTCTCTCTCTCTCTCTCTCTCTCTGCAGGCCTATCCCACATGCACTTACACAAACACACACACAGGACATCCTCCTCTTCTGGCCTATGAGAGCACCCACATGCAGTTATAGACAGACAGGCACACACACACACACACACACACACACACACACACACACACACACACACACACACACACACGGGGGGGGGTGTCTGTGAATTCCAAAGCATCCTGGCCATCCAGAGCTATACAAAGAAAACACTGCCATTTGCAAGATGGTAACCTTTCTATTGGTACCTTATTTGACCAGGCCCATTACCCTTCAAAATAAGACAGTCAGACTTAGTGGCTCAGTGTCATGTGACCCCAGCACTCAGGAGGCTGACCTTGAATATCTTTTTTTTTTTTTTTTTTTTTTTTTTTTTTGCCACTACCTCCCAAATGCTGAGATTACAAGGTTATCCACCATCATACCAGACTTGTTGAAAATCTTTCTTTGCTGCATTTTCAGCCTGGGATGACCAATCCTTTGAACCATGACTGTTTCTACCCTTCCCAAATCTTGCCTGCCTATGAAGGTAGGAGGCATTAAAGTTGGAATTCCCTCTTCAGGTAGACTAGCCATACTGATGGGTCTAAGCAGACTGACCACCCCACAACGTCTGACTTCATTATACTCTTGTCTGCATGCCAAATGAACTCCACCACTACCCTAATCCCCATGAACAGTGTGTGTATCTTTGGCAAGGACTGAAAGACACAGGGAAAAAAGAAAGAAAGAAAAAAAAAAGGAAGGAAGAAAGAAAAGAAAGAATCCCACCCATTTCTAAAAGTACACGAATATGCTTTCCCTTTTTAAGCTCATCTTTATCTCTCATTTTCTTTACTTGGCATGTATAAGCCAGGCCTCCAGCCCCACGTGTTGAGAAGTTGATTTTTTTTCCTGTTTGTTTTTTTTTTTAACCTTGTTTTCAGATATTGATTTGTGAGATTCAGGCATGGGGCCGCCTACCTGTAATCCCAGCACTTGGGGGATGGAGGCAAGAGGGTCAGGTGTTCAAGGATATCCTTGGCTACATATCAATTTTGAGGCGAGCCTGGGTTAACTATAAGTCTGTTTCAAAAAAAAAGTTGATTTGTGATTTTGTTTCTCCCTGACCTCTTCAATTCTTGGAAGAGTTAACGTCTACACTTCCCACTTGGCTCTATGGCCTTTCTTACTGGTTTCATGGTTCCCTAAGGGGAAAAAATCCCAGCTAGACAGCAAAAACTGATAACTTCACTCATAAAACAGAATATGAACCCAGGAGAGACTCCTGTTGGTTTATAGATAGAAAGGGGGAAAAACAAAAAAAGATTGGTTGCCTGGGCTGAGAGAGTGCTTGCCCAGCAAAGCTTCAGACCCCAACACAGAGAGCAGAAAACAGAAGAAGACTGGGTTCTTCAGTTACTTGCCTTTTTAAGGTGGTGGCAGAGTCAAGACAAGAGAAAGAACCTATAGTCACCAGCTGGTAACTGAGGTTGAGGCTGAGAAAAGCCATTACCTTTCTGACTGAAGTTGTTTGGAACTTTAGCTGTTACTGACCTTATTTCTGAGGACAGTTAAGCAGCTGTAGGTTGGTGACAGGAACATCAGCATGAGTGACTCCATTTTGATTCTTTTTAGAGGAAAGGGTGGTCTGTTGGAGCCAGTACAGGAGTCTAGCCTAAAACCATGGCTTGTGATTTTACTTGATAGTAATATTAACAGATAAATGAAGAAAGAAAAGAAAATGGTAGGTACTGAAGAGACAGGAAATAAGAAAAAGTGAGGAGGAGACTAGGAAGAGAGAGAGATAGAGAGAGAGGGAGAGAGAGAGGGAGAGGGAAAGAGAGAGAGAGACTACTTTCTCATTTCACATGAGGACTCTGAAGACAGGACGAATTCCAGCCTCAAGGCTTCTCTTCCAAAGGGTGATTGAGGCGGTACTTGGATGAACTAAATTGGTTGTGGGGCCAAAAATAACACTTAGAAATTAAAGTCTGGGGATGAGGGTGTGGCTCATTAGTAGAAACTTGCCTAGCATGTGGAAGGCTCTGGGTTCAATCCATAGTACTGTTGTTTGTTTTGTTTTGTTTTGTTTTGGGCAGAAATAAAAAGGAATTGAATCCATCTTTTGAGTAGGAGACTTCCGGCTCATTCCCATCCTGCTCAGCCTGGAAGGATAGAAAATAAGATTGGCCTTGGAGAGAAAATAAAAACAGACTATCCAACAAGGGCTCAGAGTAGACAGAGACCAAGCAACAGAAAAGTCTCTAGTGTCAGGATCCAGGTCCAACTTGGGGGCCTTTATTAGCATTATCTGAAGTATGAGAACTCTGCCCCTAAGGTGGCTGACCCCTTACAAACACTTAGGACATTCCAGCAGTTCATGAAAACTGTTGCCATCCCAGAGCCTATGGCAGACACCGCCTCAGAGCTCAGAGAACAGCACAGATCAACCTTGTCTGTTTGTTCCAGCTTACTTCCCTTCTTCCCCTCAAACAGACCAATCCTAACCCCTTTCAGAAGTGGCACTGGGCTGAAGCTACTGTTTTCATTTGTAGACAGTGCACCTCTACCAAGAGGGTGAAAAGTTGAGTAGCTTGGTATCTTAGGGTTTCTATTGCTGTGAAGGGATATTTTGTTTGTGCTTTAACAAATAAAGCTTGCCTGAAGATCAGAGAAGCAGAGCAGCCAGCCACTAGTTCTTACCTCTACTGTATCCTCAGACCAAAGGGGTGATCCAGTCTGCACTAATCCTAAGACTGAACATGCATGATCCTGTCTCTAGGGATCCTCAGAGTGAATCAATGAGCTCCTGTCTCCTCCTGCCTTATATTCCTCTCCCTGCCCAGCCATATCACTCCTGTTTCCACCTCTTAGTGCTGGGGTTACAGGTGTGACCCACCACTTCCTGGTTCTGTTTCTCTTTTAGACTGAATCAATCTCGAGTAGACCAGGGTGGCCTTGAACTCTCAGAGATCTGCCTGCCTCTGGCTCCCAAGTGGTGGGATTAAAGGTGTGTGCCACTACTGCCTGGCCTCTATAGCTAACTCATGGCTAGTTCCACATTCTGATTTTCAGTCAAGTTTTATCTGTTGAAGCACAAACAAAATATCAGTGCACACTATGACCACAGCAGCTCTTATAAACAAAAGCATTTAATTGGGGTGACTCATAGTTTAAGAGGTTCAGTCCATTATCATCACTGTTGGGAACCATGGTGGCATGCAGATGGACAAGGTGCTAGATAAGTAGCTGGGAGTCCTACATCTTGTAGGCAACAGGAAGTTGACTGAGACACTGAGCATAGGAAACCTCAAAGCCCACCCTCACAGTGACATGTTTCCTCCAACAAGGCCACACCTACTCCAACAAAGCCACAACTCCTAATAGTGCCACTTCCTCTGAGATTTTGGGGGCTAATTACATTCAAAGTACCACACTCAAGTTGACATAAGTGCCTGGAGGAATCTTGAAGTTCCAAAATAAAACTAAAACTCCTGGAATGAATGACCCAGTCATAGGTTCTCTACTTTGTCCTATGAAAAGGGAGCTTACTGAGGAGAACTGACAGAAATAGATGGGCTCTTTCTCAGAACAAAACCCCACCACAAGGCTCTATTCTTCTGGAAGCTAAAAATAAACTCAGAATTAATCACAACAGAGAATGAACCATCTCTTCAATGACTATAATTAGCTCCATTTATTAATGAAGATTCAAATAATGAGGCTCATCCGAGTCCCAACTTTTATGCTTAGTAATTACATGTCCACGATAAATGGCTGTACCCTTCACGATTCAGCTACCCTAGCTGAGGATTTTGGTTCCTGTTATACAAAGCCATGAGCAAGATTCAGGATCCCAGTGGGAAGGTCAAGGGTTGGCTTTCTGGATTTGTACTGGCTGGTCTTGTGCATCAACTTGACACAAGTTAGAGTCATCAGAGAGGAAGGAGCAGTTGAGGAAATCCCCCCCCCCATGAGATCCAGGTGTAAGGCATTGTCTCAATTAGTGATCAATGGGGGAGGTCCCAGCCCATGGTGAGTGATGTCATCCCTGGGCTGGTGGTCCTGAGTTCTATAAGAGAGCAGGATGTGAAGCCATGTGAGTCAAACCATCTTCCAGAGTGCCTGCATTGCTTTTGCATCAGCTCCTGTCTTCAAGTACCTGCACGGTTTGAGTTCCTGTCCTGACTTCCTTCCATAATGAACATCAAAATGGAAGTGTAAGCCAAATAAACCCTTTCCTTCCCAACTTACTTTTTGGTCATGGTGTTTCGTCTCAGCAATAGAAAAATAGAAACCTTAACTAAGAGACATGGATCATTCAGGGTGTGTGGAGACAGGTTCAGACCAGAAGAAATGTCTTGGTTAAAACCCCTGGATTAAAAAAAACCAGCATGGTGATGGAAGATGTCATTCTGTAAATATGTTTCTCTTTGACTCCTAGTCCCGCCTATCTTAAAGGACCTTCATCTATTGGGGGTAAAAGCAACTCCAAGTTAATGCCAGTGTTTGTGAGTCAAATGAACAATTTTGATTATTGGGCAAACTCATTTATGTGGGAACAACTCATTTCCTAACTGAAATTAAATGAGATGATTGAATATTGTTTACCTGGGAGAAGACACTGGGAATGGAGCAAGAGGGTGGGAAGAGAATTGATTTTCTTTATAAATCTTGGCATTGACTTATTAGCTACAGTGAGCTCAAATTACCTTTGCAACCTAAAAAAGATTAAAAAGAAAATTAAGTATTCATAATGCAAGGGAAAGAGGAGCATAGACACTGTGTACCTTTGCCAGGTCACTTAGCAGATTAGAGCCTTTAGACTTCGGTGAGTTTCTCCCACCACTTTCCCCCCTCACCATGGACAGAGGCTGCTGGCTAGCTGCCTGATAGCCTCATGAGGCCACTTAGGGCCCTGACCTCTGCTTTCACCAGAGTCTTGATGACAAAATTTTACAGGAGCCTGAGCCTTTTACCAATAGTAGATCAAGCTATCCAAAAAAATATCCATGTAGGATAATTTTTGGTCTGCACAAATATTTTTAATTTAATATTTTCAATGCTCGCACATCCCAGTCTAGATCCAACCCCAGGGGGTAAATGAAGGTCCTGGCAAGCCTGCAATCCTCCCCCCATCCCTGCCCATCTCCCTACAGCCATCCTGACTATTCTCTCTACAAAGCCTTGCCTTATGTTAGACTGGGGCCATGGTACATCACTTCGCTAGCAACCTCACTGGGGTTACTGGAAACTTGAGAAAAACTCAGATACTGGGGACCTTGCTGGGGCTGTGCATCAGTCAGTGGAACATTTGTTCACCCAGCGTGTGTGAAACTGCGGGTTAGAACCCCAGTACCATAGAAACCGGTCGTGGTGGCACATACCTTTAATCCCGGTGTTTGAGAGGAGAAAACGGAAGGATTTGAAATCCAAGGTCATATTCTGCCAGGTGAACAAAAGATACCACGGGATCAACTCTGGATCTTGTGAGCTGAGGCAGACTGGAATGCTTCATCCTTTCTTAAGTTCCCCTGGTGAGTTCTCAACCTTGGCCTTGCCCTGTTGCTTCCAACACTTTAGCTACACTTTAGAATAGTGGTTCTCAACCTGTGGGTCATGACCCCTTTGAAGGCTAACTACCCTTTCATAGGGGTCGCTTAAGGCCTTCCAAAAAACACAAATATTTACACTGTGAGTCACAACAGTAGCAAAGTTACAGTTATGAAATAGCAAAGAAAGTATTTTTTTGGTTGTGTGTGAGAAAAATGTGTGAAATGGTTGCAGCATCAGGAAGGTTGAGAACCACTGCTGTACAAACTCCTGGAGATTATTCTGGAGGTGGGAGCTGGGCATCACCACTTCATAAAGCTCCCCAAGTGGTGTCCATGTACATACAACTCAGCTTGGACATACTGGCATGGCTAATGACAGTGTCTGTTAACCTTTGTTTCTAGAAGCTAGATGTTTTCTGTAGATCAGATATGAGCACGTCACCCAGGAGTACCCAGAGTGCAGACCAGGAATAGGTTTGCTCATGTGGATGACTTGGATCAGATTCAGAGTCAAGGGCAGTCTCTTCTCCAGAACCAGATTTGTCAATTTTCTTTTCCTGGCCACAGAGTTGGGACACTGGTAAGCCTTTGGTCTTAGCCCCTTCTGTTTCCTGGCAGCCCTTCCTTCAGATGCCCACTGCACTTGGGAACCACTTCCCCTGTATGGGAGCACAGCCTGGACCCACCAGGGAGCTGTTGCCATGACAATGGTGGCATACTGTTCCACGGAATTAAAAAAAAAAAAAAAAAAAAAAACAAACTCTTCCAACTTCCTTATTGTGAAGAGTTCCTCTCTGCTTTTGGAGGATGGGACACACCAGGCAACACCAGACTCATAAGGGAAGCAGAATCTTCCTAGTTTTTTGAAGTACCCAACAAAAGCACCAGGTTTCATGAGCCAGATGTTGGGCAGTGTGCCCTTGCTCCCAGCACCAAGTAGGCTGGAGCAGGAGGATCAGACTTCAAGACCAAACTCTGGTACAGAGTGAAGTAAGGTAAAAACAGCCTGAGCTATACTAAATCCTGCCTAGGGAAAAACAATAAAAATAATAAGAAAAAAGACAAGTTTTTATGAGACAGGTGTGGTGCCTCACAACCACTTTGAGGTTTGAGATTAGATTGTCAAAAGTTCAAAGCTAGCCTGAGCTTCAGAGTAAGACCTTTTCTTATAGACAACAAAGAAGCCAGCTTCTCTTGGATCAAAGCTTCAGTACCATTATTGTCATGAGGTGCCTAATGAGGAAATCAGAGAGATGCCTTAGCAGAGAAAATGCTGGGAAAAAGCAATGGTCCGGAAGAAAGCAGAAGGCTGGTGTTCATCTGTCGCCTGTTGATGGGGCACCAACTATGCTCCAATGTATTAATTGGCTTCAAACACTCTAGCAGGCAAGGATTTGCCAGCAGCTGGGAGCTTCCTGGCTTTAGATTGCATATGAACTTCCAGTCAACATTTTAGTCTGGGTGACAGTCATCTGGGGCCAGATTGGAGCTGACAGATCAGCTTCCAAGATGGCTCACTCACAGGGCTGTTGGCCCAAGGCCTCAGCTCTACATGTGGACTGGTCTGTGGATATGTGATATGATAGTTAATCTTAGCTGTCAACTTGCTGAGATCTACAGTCACCTGGGAAATGGGTCTCCGTGCATGTCTATGGGAGATTATCTTGATTAGGTTAAATGAGGTGGGAAGAACCACGGACTGTGGGTGGCACTATTACCCAGCCTGGTACCCTATACTGTGTAAGAAAGAGAAAGTGAATTGAGCATGCCCATTCACATATCTCTTCTTCCTGACAGTAGGTGTTGCTTCAGGCTCCTGCTTTTTTGACTTCCCCACCATGAGGTCAATGGATTGTACCTACCTCCAACTATGAGCTAGAATAGACCCTTTGGCCCTTAAGTGGCTATTATTAGGGGAGTTTATCACAGCAACAGGAAAGATGACCTGGGTGTCCTCATGATATACGGCTGGCTTCCCCAGATACAGTGCTCTCAAAGCCAGCAGGACAGACCAACATCTTATGCCTACAATGCAAGAGTTGGAAATATCAGGAAATGAGCATCACTGAAGAAGGAAGTTATTTACTTCAAGGAGAAACCCTTGCATAGTCACTGGATCTCTAAGCATTGGCCTTGAAGGCATTGCCTTCCAAGGAAAGCCAGTGGAGACTATAATCCAGTTTAGCTTGACAGCTCAAAGCAGACAGGTGCTCTTTTGTACAACATACCAGTCTATCAAAGCCATATGCACTGTTCCCATAAAGCACAGCCCCAAATTATCAGGGTACTATAACATGTGAGTAACAGCAAGAAAATCTAACTTTTAAAAGAGTGAAGTACTGATCCATATAAATAAAAAATCCAGAGAGAGGAAGCTTCATGTATGGCTTGGTCTTGGATCTTAAGCAGCACTGGGGTCTTCCTGTCTTCATGTTCATCTGATTTTATCCAACTCTGCATCAGATTTACTCCCCTTTAGCTCTCTTGTTACCATGGTACCCAGCTGCTCCAGTCCTGCTGATTCTAAGCATCAGCCTAGGTATGGAAGTTTCCAGAAGCCTGGCTGGACTGGAACACAATATGTAGATTAGGCTAGCCTCCAATTCAAGGAGATACACTTGCCTCTGTCTCCCAGGTGTTGGGAGAAAAGGTGTGCACCACCACTCCCTGCCTAAAGTTCTTTTTTTATTTCAGTTTTAATTGTGTTTATTTGTGTGTGAATTTGTGAACATGAGTACAATGCCCTTGGAGGCCTGAAGAAAGCATCAGATTCCCTTACAGCAAGAGTTAGAGAAGTTACGAGCCCCTGATATGGATGCTGGGAACTGGACTTGGGTCCTCTGGGAGAGCAGTAAATGCTCTTAGTTGCTGAGCCATCTCTTCAGCCCTTGGGAAACATTTTAAAAATCTGCATATTCTCTTCCAGTTGGGACTTTATCAATTCTACCATATGAGGGTTCTTAGACACCCCTTTGCAGCCTCCCTTGCACAGCACTCCCTGTATTACCTGTGGGTAATTCTTCTCTAAGACAGCAGAGATAAGTCATGAGAACCTGCAAGTGTGGCTCAGGCTGGGTAGATAGGCTCCTCTTAGCTGTGTTGCCCACCAGATCCAGCTGCTTGCTGCTTGCTGGTACACTCCATGGCTCCCTCACACCCCTGTAAGAGTTCATGTCTGTATAGTAGTTATTCTATCAAGACTGATGAGTTGGCTAAATTCTGCATCTTAAGATCTGGCTCTGTGGAATTTTGCAGGAGCAATGGCTTCTATTTTTAAAAGAGCTGGTTTTTGGTTTTTGTGTTTCTCTTCTGATCATTTTCACATGAAGTTTGTACTCACTGGAGCAGTTTGGAAAGCCCAGCTGCAGTGTAGAGACTTCCCAAATCATGTGGGACAAGGTGAGGGTTCCCCAAGTGGGATCACGTGTATTGGTACTCTGGTAGTTCCTTGGAAAATTGAGAGAAACATGAACATTTAAGAGGTTTGTTTGAGTATTTCGTGTGTATGGAACCCTTTGAAACAGGAATATAGATTGCTATGACAAGATGAGACTAGGTAGCTCACCTAGACTCCACACTGAATGATTTAGCGGAAAATGTTCCTTGTGTTCAGATTAGGCTGAAAGCACAGTCTTGGCTTTGATTCCTGTGATTGGTCATAATGGGTTAATATAAACTTGGTGGCTGAAAACAAAATACAAGTACTTCTTACAGCTGGGGAGGCCAGAGCACCAAAACTAGTTCGCCCTGGTAATACCAAGCTATTGTGACATCTCTGCTACTTTCAGGAGGCGTCTGCCCCATGCTTCTGCAAAGATACCAGGAGCCTGAGCTATACCGCCTTCTCCCTGAATGCTGCTAATATCTAAGGGAATGTAGTCTGCAGCAGATGGCAAAACCAATTCTCTATCAGGCAATAATAGAGATCCCAAAAGGAAAATAACTTACATCTCTTGGCTTCCCTGGAGGTTACAAGCATTCCTGGATGTGTGGTTGCACTGCTCTGGTCTATATTATCTCTTTCTCTCTGTGTGTATTATACAAGCATGCTTATGTGCACTTGTCCATGTGTATATGTGTGGGTGTGGAGGTCTGAGATTGACATAGGGTACCTTCCTCATTCTACCTTACATTTGCGACAGAGTCTCTCAATGAGCACGCGCTGATTCAGCAAGCTCCAAGGTTCTACCTGTTACTTCCTTTCCACAACTGGGATTACAGATGTCTACGGCCATGCTGAAGATCAAAATTCAGGTCCTCATGCTTGGGAGGCAAACATTTTACCCACTGAAACATCTCCTCAGCCCATTCCTCAGCATCTTTATTGTGAAAAAGCAAGAGGATGGTGAACTGAAGGACAGCTTGGGCTATACACTGTTACCAAACAAAACAAAAACCAAAACCAAAACCAACTAAACAAGCAGCCCAAGGGCTGGGGATGTAGCTCAGTGCAAAAGCAAGGCCCTGAGTTTGGCTGTTGTGTTGTGAAACAAAGCAACCCACAAAAAGATACATGTGGTGGCCTTTAGGACCTACCCCAATATCCCAGGACAATCTCCACATTTAAGGACCCTACCCCAAGGTTTGCCCTTCCACTTGCATGCAGTGCCTCCAGAAGCCAGAAGAAGGTGTTGGTCTCCTGGAACAAATGCTATGAACTGCTTCAAGAGTGCTGGGATTTGAGCTTTGGTCTTCTGGAAGACCAGCCAGTGCTCTTAACCAATGGGCCATCTCTCCAATCCCAAATAAAATGCTTCAATATTTGCAGAATGTATACTCCTGAGGGAGTGTTCTACCAACTGCCATGGAACAGGTTTTACCCTTGACTGCAGCCTCTAATTCCTTGAAGACACCCGGGAAAGGACTTTGGGCCTCAGGCGCCTGGTGGAGTCTTTGTAGAAGGGACGTCTAGGGGAAGAGTCTGGCATCCATTCATCAAGGCCTAGAATTCTCAGGTATGGTTTGAGTCGCTGGCACATACATTGGTGCCAGGCAATACAGAACACCAAACATCATCATTTACTATTATACTGCATTAATTATGTTGGTTTTTCAGACAGGATCTTGTTATGTAGTCCACATTAGCCTCAAAATTGAGATTCTCTTGCCTCCACTTCCTGCAGGGTTGGGATTTCAGGTGTGTGTCACCGAAGACACTTGGCTGAAAACACGGCTTTGAAGTTGCCAAGTTCAAATGACTCTCTTACTCCATCCAGATCACTGCCTTGGGGCCCCACCTCAGAGTCTCCCCGTATTTATTTAAATTGCTTTTGAAATGTTAATCACCGCATGTTAATAAACAAAGTAATTATTCTTGATGTTCCATGCGGGTGCCATTTATTAAAGGGAGCCGATATTATTCATGATTTCACCAGGAAACTTGAGATCCACGAGCAGGCTAATGTGCTCTTCTTATGAAATTACCAGGACATTTTCCTGTTGCATAATCAGTAAATTAGAAGCGGGATTATCACATTTCGAGGAAGGTGCGGGAGCCACTTCTCCCGGATCTGATTAGTGTATTCACAGCGGGAGCTTTCTCTTGCAAGGCTTTCCGGGGGTGGGAGGGGTGGGGTAGGGGGCACCTTTTACCAACTGAACTCTGTGTAACTTGGCAAGTTGTAGAGAAGTGCACAAAAATATGGGGGGGGGGTCAGGGACGGGTAAGGGGATGGGGAAAGCAGCAGTAAAGGGGGGCAGCATTTAAGGGGATCTGTTTTGCTGAGACTCAGGTCTGTACCACTGCAGGCCTCTTGCATCCACCTCCACCTTCCCCACAACTACACAGACCTGTTGCTTGCTCTCTGTTGTGGTCACCAGCCAAGGACGGCTCCTCTGGCTGAGCCATCTGGCTGACTGGATTTGAGGAGCATGAGTGCCAGGAGGTCTGACAGGACCTCAGAAAGGTGTGGAGAGGCAGAGGGAGTCTTGACTGTGGCGGGGCAGAGGGGCAGGTTTGAATAGGCCTGCTGATCTTTTGTTTGGCTTGGGCTTTTGTGGTTGTTGTTTGTTTCCTTTTTCTTTGAGGCTGGACTTGAACTCTAGATCCTCCTGTTTCTTCTACTTCCCAAATGATGGGATTATAAAAGTGTGCCACCTTGCCCAGTTTTGGCTTTACTTTTGTTTTACCAGACCAAGTATTTTACTGTAGCCTGGAACACACTATGTAACCCAGACTCATCTCAAAAGTATGCCAATTCTCTTGCCTCAGCCTCTCTAGCGCTAGGACTCCAGAGATGTGCCAAGACACTCAGCTCACAGGCCTTTGTTTCCAATTTTAGAACCGCCAGGGTGAGAGAGATGCTGGTTGGTTCTGTATTTATTTTACTGTATGTATAAGAGTGTTCTGATTGCACCTTATCTATGCACACCTTATGTGGGCCTGGTATCGGTGGAAGTCAGAGGGCCAAGGAGACCCTGGGACTGGAGTTAGAGGTGTTTGTGAGCCACTGTGTGGGTGCCCGGAACTAATCCCAGTTCCCCAACAAGAGCAACTGGTGCCGAGCTATTTCTCCAGCCTGAAAGATCTATCTCGATTATGAGCGGGGGCCATTCACTGGGCAAGGGAGGTTGAACTACAGAAAACAGAGAGAGACAGCCGAGTACGCACATGCTTTTATCCATCTCTGCTTCCTGGCTGGCCAGCTGCTTCAAGCTCTTGCCTTGCCCTCCCTGCCATGATGGACTGTTACCCTGAACTGTGAGCTGGGAGGAAATCCTTCCTCCCTTAAGTTGCTCAATGTTTTGTTACATCCTCAAGAAAAGAAACTAAGATACCCCCATCACCTCCCTATTGAAGTTGCAAATAAGCACAGACAGAAGGACCATGGGCCACCATGCATCTTAGTCTGCTTGGGGTATGACAGGAAAACACTTCTGACCATGAAGTTTATAAACAACAGTAAGTATATTTCTTAAAGTTCTGGAAGCTTGGAGGTCAAACTCAAGGTGCCAGTAAATTTCATGTCTCTTGAGAGCTTGCCCATTCCTCACATACTCTACACAGACCTCCTCTTGGCCTTTGGCCTTTAGTTCTAAGTGGAAGAGATGAGGTGGGTGAGGTGAAGGGTGGGGTTTGGAAATCTTGAGTGCCCCTTGCTGGCTGTGGCTGAGTTTGTAAACAAGGGGCCTTTTAAGTAACACTGAAGCCCTCCCAGCATGCTACTCCACTACTCCAAGGCTCTGGGCCTGCTCTACAAACCTGGCCATTGCTCTTTTATTTTGTTTGGCTGGGCCCATCTGTTAGAGATCTCTGGCCTCTGGTGTAGTCAGTCTCCCAGCTTAATATTAAAAGGAAATAATGATTATTTTTATTTGTGTATGTGTCTGTTCCTGCATGTGTGTCCAATTGGTGCATGGAGGCCAGAGGGTATCAGATTCCCTAGAACTAGAGTTACAGGCAGTTGTGAGTCATCTGATATAGGTGCTGGGACTTGAACCCAGGTCCTCTGTGAGAGCAGGAAGAGCTTTTAATGGCAGAACCATTGCTCCAACCCCATAATTATAACCACTATATAACAAGTAGAAGGTAAGAGCAGAACCATGGGTCCCATTAGGCCATTTTTTCTAATTGAGGGGAATGATGAGCAGAGGATGGACTGTAGCCTCAGCCACCATTCACTAGAACTGAGGGTTTCCTTCAACTTCCTCTCAGGGAGGTTACCCAGAGAATTATACACTATGATCCGGAACTATACCCTCACTGCAAGGAGCCTTAAGTGAATACTAGACATTGGTATGAATGATAGTAAACTCATGATCTGTTAAAATGATTTCTGTTATTCAGTCCTGCTATAATGAGGCAGACTCTTGAAGGTCTCCAGAGCATTCGTCCTACAATCCCTTTCCTTATAACATGGTCAGTCCTTCTAATCCATGGGACATGTTTTGAAACCAGTGAATTACTGACAGCAGGGAGGGGCTGTAACCCTACATATATTACATACATACACTACCCCCCCTCCACTTTTGTGCTAGGGATCCCATTCAGGGCCTTGCATTCTGAGGGCTATATGAATGTAGAGCTGCCTTTGGAGTATCCCCTTAGGTTTTATACCAGGAATCTCCCTTGCCTGAGTCCCTCCCTGGGTATGCTTTAAGACACATGGCAACACCACAGCCAACCTGCCAGAGTGACACTTTGGTAGACTGATGCCATGAGACGCTCTTGTGAGAGGCAGGGAAGAGGGAGGAGCAGCTGAAGCCACCAAGTACCCCGCCTCCCTTACCCAGAGAGGCCCAGAAATGACTAAGAAAATGTTCAGCCAGCCCCTGCCATAGCCACTTTGACTGGAATTTCATATCACTGGCCAGAACCTCCCTAGTTAGGACCCTTCCAAAGTTGTGACCCACAGAAATAACAAGACACGATTTAATGATAGGTTCTGAAATAAATAACTACAATAGCTTTTGAATTCAAGGAATCAAAAAAAATCTATTTATAAAGCCAGTAAATAGGTGGACTTAATCTTCTGTGTTTTTACTTTGTTGTTTTAGACGGGACCTCATGAAAGCTAGACTAGCTTCTACTCCTTAGGTAGCTGAGGGTGATGTTGAGTTCCTGGTCTGCTTGTTCCCCCAACCCCCCCACCCCCACCCCAGTGCTAAGATTACAGGTCTATATCAGTTATTTTTATGTTGCCGTGATAAAACAGCATGGCCAAAAGCAACTTAAGAAATGTAATGGCTAATCTTGGCTGTCAATTTGACTACATCAGCAATCAAACTCTGTAAGGCATTTTCTTGATTGGATTATTTAAGGTGTGAAGAACCACTCTAAATCTGGGTCACACCTTCTGGTAGCATACTACTTAAAAGGACACAAAAAAGGAAGCTTCTACTTTTTGCCTGTTTGCCCTCACTCTTGCTGACAAGTTCATCTGTGTGTGAGGCTGCACCCTCTTGCATAACCTCTCCCAAACAGCACCTCCAACTGGGGTGGGGGGAGGGTCTGGGGGAACCAAGTATTCAAATACATGAGTCTATGGGGGGCATTTATTTCTCACTGAAACTGACACAAGGCCTGTGCCTCCAAAATTGATTTGGGTTTTTTGTTTGTTTATCTGTTTTTTGAGATAGAGGCTCAAGTTGGCCTCAAACTTAAAGTCCTCCTGAGTGCTGGGGTTACAGTTACCAAAAGCTGATAGAAATGAATGAATTTAACCAAGTTTAGACAATTCTTACAGCAAAGATGTACGTGGAACTGCCCTACCTTTTGCAAACATGTAAACATATCATCCATCCTATCCTCTTTCTCCCATCCATCCCTACCTTCTCAGCTCACCTTGGTCCTTCAAAGCCTATGCCTATCACATGTCTACCCCCCCACTTCAGGCCCAAGGCTTTCTCAAACCCTGAGCCTGATAGAGCTTGAGCTTCACAAGCTACCTGTTTTCCCTTGCCTCACTGCGGATATATTGCGGAGTTGAGTCAAGCATGTTTCGATCCTGGCATCAGTCATCACATAAATTTTCCAGCAAGAGGCACATCCTCATAATGAAGCCAAAGATATCGTAGACTCAGACACATGCAAAGAGGGCAGAGCTGAAGGAAGGGTACTGTTCATCAACACCTCATCATAAATTCAAGTTGAAGGACTGAAAAGAACCAAAACATGGATGCTTCCCAACCCCAGCAGCTGGACCCCTCACCGCAACCCTGAAATCACTGCAGCTCAACTCCACATCTGGGCAAGAATAAAAAATAATAAGGATTTAAAAAGAACAGATGCTGGGTAATTACCAGTTGAAGGGTGGATCAGGAATATAAATTTTCTGAGAGCCTAAAGACAGAAATATGCATTGGCACATGGGTCCTAGGACTGCAAATTCCACTCAGCTGTGGCCACCATTCTCCTGTATTGTGACTAATATTCAGTTAGCAGATGCACTTTCCTTGCAACAAACATAATTATGTTCAGGTTGACATGACCTGAAATAGGGTTACTAAATTTTTATTTATCACATGTCATCTGTGGGATGAAATTTCTGGGAGGGTTTTTGGTGCTGAACACAGCAGCAAAGAACACCGGGAAAAATTTATTTATTTTTTTTGAGTCCCAGCCTTGATCTGTTGTCCAGGCTAATTTCAAACACAATGATTTAGAGTGTTCCTCCTGCCTCAACTTCCTGAGTAGCTGAGACTACAGGTGTCTTCCACTATGCTCAGCTCAGGACAATGTGTTTAGAGTTAGGTTTAAGATCTATTTTGTCTGGGACTGGAGAGATGGCTCAGTGGTTAAGAGTACCTACTCCTGTTGTAGAGGTCCTCTGTCTGGTGAGCTCATCAGGCGGCTCACAACCACCTGTAACTCCAGTTCCAGGGGATCTGACTCCCTCTTCTGGTCTCTGTGAGTACCTGCATGCATGTTGTGTACATAAATTTATGCAGGCACACACAAACACATAAGTAATAAATAAATCTCTTTTTAAAAACACTCTTATTTCATTCATGTATTGGGTACACAAGTCTAGGCATAATTTAATCTCCTAAGCCTGTGAAGAACTCTGTAAAACAATATAAAATCTACCTCATAGAGTTTTTCTAAAGGTTAAGTTAGGAAATGTGTTGAAAATCCAGTCATGGGCTTGTGAGATAGCTTCGTTACTAAAAGTACTTGCCACACAAGCACGAAGACCAATGTTCCATCCCCAGAAACCATATTTAAAAGAAGAAGGAAACAAAAGCCTGGTGCTGGAGAGGCAGAGCAGGGGATTCCCAAGGCTTGCTGGTCAGCCAAGTTAGCTTGCTTGGTGAGTTCTATGGCCACGAGAGACTCTGTAGAGTTGAGCTGGAGCAAGTTAGCTTGCTTGGTGAATTCTATGGCCATGAGAGACTCTGTAGAGTTGAGCACAGAGATTTCTCTGTGCTCTGCTTCCAGAGTTCTGTTTCCAGCACCTATATAGGGTGGCTCACAAACTCCAGCTCCTGGGAAGCCAATGCCCGATTCTGCTCTATAGGTACCAGTACATGTGAGTGCATTTAAGTAGACATACACAGAAGTAAAAATAAATCCTAAAGAAAAACAAAACAAGGTGGGGGTTGGTGAGATGGCTCAGTGCATAAAGGTGTGTGTCACTAAGCCTGACAGCGTGAGTTCAATCCCCAGAACCCACATGGTAGGAAGGGAGAACCTACTTGTACAAGTTTTTTTCTGACCTTCACATAGCAATGCATATTTACACACATGTACAAACACACACACACACACATGCACGCACACACGCATGCACACAAGCTTGCAATGTGTGCAGTGCCCAAGAAACAATAGTCCAAGTTTTCCTCTGGCTTCTATACACACATGCAGGTGTGCTATAGGTACATTTAGCAGCAACAAAGAAGGGACAGAAGAATTACTTTGGGTCAGGAACCACATTAAGTCAACCCACTGAGCTATGACTCTGCTGTGGAGGTCAGCAACCAGCCTTGGGGATCAGTCCTCATCTCCCACCTGGTCAAGACAGACTCTTTGTGTCTCCCTTGAGCTTTTATGCAGACCTCCATTTCAGCCTTCCACGTCCCAGGGAAACTGGGCTTACAGATGCTGTACTACTGTGTCTAGCTTTTTTTGTGGGCTCTGGGAATCTGTGCTCCAGACTCTCATGCTTGCATAGTGAGCACATTTTCCACTCAGCCAGAGATGCCATTTTCGTGAATGTGATGGTACAGTAAGGAGAGGTTGTGGTGATGCTAAGGAGCAAGAGCCACAGTCTGATTCTCCTGGATTTGGTTCCATCTCAGGATTGTTTTGTACCTGTCCACTTTCCATAAGGGCCTCCACTTTCCTCCAGATGTGGCTGTAGCAGGGGTTGACAATGTCTGCCTGTCTTGTGAGCTGGGTGGGGAGGCCAGTGGAAGGAAACCTTATACACTGCTACACGGTTCTTGGGAGAGGTGCAAGTGGCAGGGTGTGTATGCATGTATGGTATATATATGGGTGATACACACACACACACACACACACACGTATATATACACATATATACATATGTATGTATATATATATATGTGTGTGTGTATATACATATGTGTGTGTAGTATATGTGGATAACAGTGGTGTGTGGGTGGTGTGTGTACAATATGTGTGTGTGGTACATGTAAGTATTGTGTGTATGTGTGTAGAAAAGGAATATGTTATATGTGGGCAGTATGTGATGTGGTGTGGTATATGTTACATGTGGGCAGTGTGTGATGTGGTGTGGTGTATGTTACATGTGGGCAGTGTGTGATGTGGTGTGGTGTATGTTACATGTGGGCAGTGTGGTGATGTGGTGTGGTGTATATTACATGTGGGCAGTGTGTGATGTGGTGTGGTGTATGTTACATGTGGGCAGTGTGTGTGTGGTGTGGTGTATGTTATATGTGGGCAGTATGTATGTGTGGGAGTGGTGTGTGTGTGTGCACGCACATATGTGTATGTATGTGTGTGTATGTGGCGAATATAACAGGGCATGCTAGGTAAGCTATCTACCACTATCACTGGAAGCTTAAAACTTATTTGCTTATATCTAACCTCATTTATGTTTTAGACAGAGGAGAGAGAGGGGGTTAGAGAAGAGAGACAGAGACTGACTTAGGGAAGAGTGTTATATTGCACATGAATGGAACAATTTCTGATCTGAAGGAATAGGGTACAATTTCATAAACTGTTACTGTGTTGCTGATGCTGAAGTTGGGGAGTATATGTCAAATGTCAACCCATCCATGGTTTAGACAGCATAGAGAACAGCTATGCAAGAAGCTGCATTTGTTCTTAGGGTGGTACCATGGACCAGGGCCAGTAAGGTAGAACAGAATCAAAATTCCAAGCAGGGTGTTGGGTCAAGTCAAGAGGATCTCCAAGACCCTGGGAGACATTCCCATACAAGCACTGCAGAAAGTTGAAGAGCCAGGCAGTAGGAAATCTGTACTTTGGCAATGGCTATCTCAGGAAGTCTCTTGCCCTCCCCCCACTTCCATGGCCCATATCTTACCTGATCCTGAGTCTGCTGGGCCCAGGGTATGTAGTAGGAGAACCGCCCTCTTTTAAGTGTCTCTGGAAACTGAACAGCCTAAGACAGAGCTCAGAGTGGGTAGAGAAGGAGTAGCAGGAAATTTCTAGAAGCAGGAAAGTGGTCTTAAAAACTCCTGGCAAGCTATTTGTTTTTTAATCGATGCTGACTGAGTAAATGGACCTCAAATCCAAGTTTGCTCATCTCTGAAATGATCCTTGGTTAATAGTGAGGCGAGATGAAAGGGAACACTAAAACCTCTTGGTACGTTGCCTGCTACAGGGCAAGCACTTAATAAATGCTTATTACTAGTGTAGAATAGTAACATATTTTGAAAAAGAGATGAGTGCATTCCTTAAAGTCAAAGCAATAATGACAGGAATGCCATCTTGTCTGGCTGAAAGGATATATACACTAGACCTAACTCAAAGTGTATTTGCTATCAAAAAGGTGGCAAGCAGGGTGGGGACCACAGTCAACGGCTGAATGACTATTTTGCATCAGGCATTGAGATAAATGCCTTATAAAGCCCTTATCATGCTATCCATTCAACCCACACATAAGTAAAATGGTGGTCTCCATTTTACAGGGAAAGCAGTTTGAGTGTGTGGTTGAAGGTCATGTGTTTAATAAGAGCAGAGGCCTGGATCAAGCACTGCAGGCAAGCTGTTTGCTAGCCAGCTGAATTCCAAAGGCCGAGGCCAAAGGGGGGAAAAATCATTGATTTTTTTTTTAAATAAAAATATGTGGAGATACTAAGTGTTTACTAAAGACAGAGGGAGGAGTTCTGTAGTGCAGGTTCTAAGTCAGTAAAGGGACAAGGGAATTCCTGTCCTAAGGGCATTAGGGGATTAGAATCCAGGATAGAGGACATCAACTGAGAGATATTCCCAGCCTTATTGTTACACACTCTTAGGGTTTTTCCTGAGAAGGACTGATACTCCAATCTGTCCTCACCCAGAAACAAGCTGAATTTTCCAGCTGCTATCTGGAGACTTCCAGAATTCTCAGGGAGTTCTCATTTGAATGAACAATCATTTAAACATGCGAGAGAGGGAGAGAGAGAGAGAGATAAAGAAAGAGAGAGAGATCATAAGCATATACATGTTTGTGTGTATGTGTTTGTGTGCATGTGCTTGTGGTTCTCACCAGTTTGGCTAGGCTGGCTGGCCAACAAGCCCCCTCACATCCTTTGCCTCCCCAGTGCTGGGATTGTAGACATCTGCCAGCTTTTATGTGGGTGCTGGCAATCCAAACTCAGTTCTTCACACCTGTGCAACAGGTGTCTCACTGAATGCCAACCTCATCTCCCCACCTCTATGTTTTAGACACCACAGAATCACCCAGAATCCTTCTGAGGATGGGTAAGTACCCAAGGTCCGTGTCGATTGTGGCTACAGAAGTCAAGGTTCCTAGTTGCAAAAACACATGAGCAGGAAGAGATGTACTTTCATTCCTTTGAAATATTTCCAAGAAGGCTGAAAAGCCCCTCTTGGTTGGTCTGCACCAGGAGAAACTCAGCCAGTTGGCCACACAATAATTCTCTCGAGAGGGGATTTCTTAAAAAAAAAAAAAAAAGTGGGAGTGAAGACAAATGTGGGGGTAGGAGGAGAAGGGAAATTGACCACAGGTTGGTAAGGTGGCTGCCCCAAATAAACACACAGAGACATCTATTAATTATGAAATTGTTGGCCAGTGGCTAGGGCTTCATATTGGCTAGCTCTGTCTTAATTATTGGCTCATAACTACTAATCTATGTATTTCTACATGGGCTTATCTTACTGAAGAATGCCTGACTCCATCCTCTCTTCTGGGGCTCACATGGTGACTCTTCTCTGCCTACACTTCCAAGAATTCTCCTAGTCTCCTAACCCCACCTGTCTTTCTTCCTGGCCAATCAGAAAAACATACAGAATAACATCTCCCATCATGCAGGAGACTCCCTCTTACAAGCCTGATGTGTTGACACTGAGATATGACTACGTACCATAACTAAAGAGTATGCTCACTGAGTTTTAAAGAGTGAAGAAATCATCACTCCCACCTAAATGTATCATGTATCCTGCTCCCCCCACCAAAGAAACTTCATGGGTCTGATGGTACTGTCTCATAATCCCACCACTCAGGAAGTGTGGTTCAGAGGAGTCCAAATTCAAAGCCAGCCTGAGTTACACAGAGAGAGGGCTTTTTAAAAAGCATGGATGGACAGAATAATGCACATTAAAAGGGGATTTGTTAGATCTGCGCTCTCTGGGGAACTATGTAAGCTTCATAGCTACACATAGGGGAGGCTTGCTACAAATAGTTTTTCCTTGTCGGTCTGGTCCCACCACCACACCAGCAACTAACACACAGAGACAGTGTATTAGATATTATGCTGTTGGCCTGATACAAGTGTTTCTTATCAGCTAGCTCTGCCTTAAATATTAACCCATTTCTATTAATCTAAGTATTTCTATGTGGTCTTATCTTACCGGAGATGCTGACGTTCTACTCTCTCCGTCCTCCATCTTGAATCTCCTCCCTACTACTTCCTCTCTCCTCCTAGTCTCCTAGTCCCACCTATCCTGCTTTCCTATTGGCCAACAGCGCTTTATTCATTAACCAATAAGAGAAACATATTTACATAATGACATCTCCCATCAGAGGCTGAGGATTTGGCAGTTGCTCAGTCGGAGACTGATGCCTCAATGCTCCCAATCTGCCCTTGATGGTCTGGGTGATACCTAGAGAGATATAGGTCTTCAGTCTATAGTGGAAGGCTAAATAGATAAGCTGGTTCTGATGTTGCAGCAACAACAGACTAGATGCACTCATGAATGAGAAAAGAAAGTAGGCATGCAAAAAAGCAACAGCTTGCCCCTTGGACCTCCTTATATGTGGGCCATCATTGGATGGTGATGCCTACTGTAGGAGGTGATTGTTTTCCCTCAGTCCTTTCATGAAGTGTCCTTATAATATAAGCCTGCCCCAGAAGCCAGCCCCCTAGTTGATTCCAGATCCAATCAAGTTGACAACCAGTATTAACCATCACATCCTGTCTTCAAGTCTATTTTCAAAAGTGGCTGGAGAGATGAATCAGCAGTTTAGAGCAATTGTCAAGGACCCAGGTGCGAGTTCCAGCATCTACAAAGTGACTCATAATCATCTATAACTCCAGTTGCAGAGAATCTGACTCCCTCTTCTGACCCCTGAGGGTACCAGTTATGTACATGGTGCATACACATACATTCAAGCAAAACAATCCACACATGTAAATAAATATTTTTAAAAATATATTTTTAAAAAGAGTAGATCCAAAACATAATGCTATGATCATTAACAGCCGCTCCATATGGCCCCTCTTTCCTGTCCCTGGCAAGCATTAACCTATTTTCTGCCTTTATCACATTGGACTCTCATATGTTCATGGATGCATGTGATAGACATATGGTCTTGCCCAACTGGCTTCAGTTATCATGTTTTCTCAGTTAATCCACATGCTATCAACACTTTGTTCTTTTGTTGTTCAATGTTGTGTATATATCACATTTTGTGATAGATGCTAGGTTTTTTCCATTTTAGGGCCACACTGAACAAGTCTACCCTGAGCACTCCTGGAAACACTTTCATGTGGATGTAGGTCTTCCTGAGTATTTCTGGGAGTAGAGTTGCTGTGTCCTGTAAGAGCCCATGTTTAGAATCTGGAGGAACTGCCAGACCCTTTTCAAAGGGAATACACACTTTCATGTTCCTACCAAGAATAAGGCAAGGTTCTTGTTTTTCCACATTCTCACCAGCAGCCATATCATCTTTTGCTTATAATTTTAATTTTTATTATGTTTATGCATATGTAGATCATAACTATCACTTCAGCCAGTTTTTAATGATTTAACATTTTTTAAAATCTCTCTTTGTCTCTTTCTGTGTGTGTGTGTGTGTGTGTGTGTGTGTGTGTGTGTGTGTGTGTGTGATTCACAAAGCCCAGAAGAGGGCATCAGACTTCGTGCATCTGGGGTTTTAAGTGGCTGTGAGCAACCCAACATAGATCCCAAACTTGGTCTATCTGGAAGGGCAGCAAGGACTCTTGATTGCTGAGCCATTTCACTAATATTCTCATTCTTTCTCTCTCTCTCTCTCTCTCTCTCTCTCTCTCTCTCTCTCTCTCTCTTTCTCTCTCTCTCTGTGTGTAGCATGTACTGGAATTTCACTTCTTATTAGGAACCATCACTTTACAAGCTGTTTTGTGTTTATCACATTTGATCCATTCTTCCGTCACTGGACAGTTATGTTACTTGAGCTTTTGGCTGCTGTGAGTTGTGCTGCTGTAGACATCGGTACAAAACCTCTGAGTCTTTGCTCTCACTTCTTTTTGCCATATACCTAGAAGCGAGACTGCTGGATCATATGGTATTTCTATGTTTAACTTTCTAAGGCTCTGCCAGACTCTTTTCCACAGCAGCTGCACATTTTCAATCCCCAGCAACTCATAGGGCTTCCAATTTCTTCCTGTCCTTGCCAATACTTGCTATTTTTGCTTCTAGAAGTCCCAGTAGGTGTGAGGTGGTCTCTCATTGTGACAGCTCATGAGGTTGAAGATGTTTTCACATGTTTGTTACTGACAATGTGCATATCTTCTTTAGGGAAGTGTCTATTCAAATTCTTTGTACATTAAAAAAAAACCTTTAAATATTTTAAATAGTTTTGTAGTACTTTTTTCCTGGATGTGGGCTCTTACCTGGTAGTGCTTTGGAAATAGCTATGGTTATTGGCTCACTTGCTTGATGGTAACATTTGAAGGACAAGACCTTTGGATTTGGGTTGAATATTGATTTATGTTTTCTTTTTTCAATTTTTTTATTCTATTTTAAATTATGTATATGTGTCTCCATCCAGGTATGGACACTCGAGTGCAGGCTAGAAAAAGGCATTGGATGCCCTGGAGCTGGAGTTATAGGCAAGAGCCACACAATTTGGGCAGTGGGAACAGAATTCAGGTGTGTAAGCAGAGTTTGCACTCGACCACTGATTCATCTCCCCAGCCTCTCCCCTCTCCCCTTTCTCCTAATAGTTTATGTTTTGGGTACCTGACTCAGTCTTATTGATAAAACCAGCATCAGGAAGATTTACTCTTATGCTTTATTCTAAGAGTATATAACGAGGACTATAATCTATTTTGAACTAATATTTTAGATGATGAGATGTAAGGTCCTAATTCAATCTTTTTGTTCACTCTATTTACATGTGTATATGCATATAGACTTTTCTATAATAAGATCCAAATTAAGAAAAGGCAATGACAAGAAGGTGTATCACAGGGTGTAACAGAATTCAGTTGTTGAGAACAACTACCCCACAAAGGAATGGTTTGGGTGAGGCATATATGTTTTTTGTTTTCCTACCTTACTTCAGGTAAAGGGATTTTAGAGGCAGATAGAGCTGATGAGAAACATCTCTAAGCACTCTTAACCAGAATATTGCTGGTTGTTTTGATGTTCCTACATGTGGCTTCCATCCTTAAGGTTGCCATGGTCACACTGTGGTTGCTGGAGAATCTGCCAGCACCTCTGCATTTGGAATAGGAAAAAGAAAAGACAAATGGGAAGTCATCCCACTGAATGACCTTTCCCCAAAGCCTATCTGAAGTCTTGGGCTTACAATTCAATGGCTTCTTCTATTCCCTCCTAAGGAAGGCACACAAACATCTACCTTTACCAAGGGCATTGACATTAGGTTTAATGAATGCATGGGTCCCAAATACCCAAAGCAGAAGGCTGTGGTAACATTGGCAGTTGCCTACTCCAACATCAATCCTTCAGTACAAGGGCATCTAATACTGCCATCACTTCTGTGGTTTCCAAGCTTGGATTCTATATTCTATATGAACTCTCCAGGTTTTTCAGTGTTGGCAATGGATCAAAAGAAAAGAAAAACAAAACAGTTTAGCCTAGTCTGAGGCAAACACTCCCAGGCTAGTGTCACGCCCATGCAGTTTGTTTGTTAGCCATTATCTTCCAGGCAGATAAATACCAAAGCCCTTTTAACAAACACTCGCAGAACATAGGCATGTCACTGGTTCCTTTGTGTGGCTCTAAGCCAGCAGGCGGAAGTCACAAGGAAGTAGAATTTGGCTCTAAGAAGAACTTTATCCACAGAGCTGTCAAAACCAGAAGGAGCAGCCTGGGGAGGAAGGAAGTTCCCATGGCTGGAGGTGTGTGAGCAGATGCTGGGAAAGTGCTCCACAGGGATTTCTAAGGTCTGCTGACGGGCAAAATTTTAGGAGATGAGATGCTTCTTGTGGGCTGTTAGGGGACTGCTGAGTCCCATGCTCTGAAGGGCTGGCCTTGAGAAGACCTAGATGACCTCTATAGCTTAGCCTGTAGGGCAAGAAAGACCAAATTTCTGAGTATTTACAGGAGTGATTTGATGCATCTCCACTCTCTGCACCCCAGTGCAGATATGCGGCTTTCCATGTAGGGATTCATTGTGGTGTCACATTTCACTTGCTCATCATTGAAGGGCTGTTGTAGCAAGAGGTCCTCTAAGCAAAATAGCAACCATCTTCATCATAATAGCTGTGACTGCTTACAAGAATCTGTCACAATGAAGGGAGTGTGTGAACTCTTAGCATCCCCTCATAGAAGTAGGGAGTGGGCCAACTCATAATCCTGGTTCTGGGCCTGGATAGTTTCAGGGTTGGTCAGCAGAAACCAGAGGCCTTGAGACAGACCAATGATTCCCTACAATGAACACTTCATGTAAAGATATGTGGATAAAAGGGTTTACTGTGTGATTCACTCTGTCACTGTAGGTCCCTGCATGGATCCCCGAGGCACCTTGAGCAAGCCTGAAGTTGTTGTAGTGCGGGCGCTACACGTCACACTACAGCTCCCATGATGAGACTGATTGTTTTTCCTTCTTTCTTTTTTCTCTCAAATTTTATTTTTTTATTTTTTTATTTTTTTGCAGGGTGGGGGGAGATTGCAAGGGCAGAGGGTGGATATGAGGGGTTTGGGAAATGAACAGGATAGAGATGCATGATGAGAAAGACAAAAGACATAAATACAAAGGAGAAAAAATAAGAAGTAGGGAATAGGGAGAATCATTGGCCGATTACCTGGGATTCTAGCCACTCCTCATAGCAATTTGTATGGAATTTTACTTCAGTTGCAGGTGGCCGTGGGTTTCAGGAAGGGCTCAGCTGCTAGAATATGTAGTCAGGGGGAGGTCAAATGGAGGGCTTCCATCTAAGCAGCTACGGGAGTAATCATTGGGTGAAGGCTTTCTAGTGGGACTGCTGTAGGGTTACCCCTGCTTCTATAAGCACCCATTACTGTGCTCTGTAAGTAACACCGTGAACTCACCGGGTCCCCTGGGTGAGCTTTGGTTTAACCATTGGGACCTTCCAAGGAGGGGTAGATGTTGTTTGTAGCTCCCTAAAGGAAAGAATTCTCTGAACAAGGGCTGTGTGCATATGCCACTTCATGGGCATGTGATTCACAAAGGAGCAAACAGTCCTGTGCCAGGAAAAGACTCTATGCTTCCCATAATGCCCTGTTGTCACCTTCCTAAAATTCTTAATTTGGAAGAGGAGATGCTGTATTTTCATTTTGCACAGAACCTTCAAATCACAGGGAATCCTCCATACTTTAACTTAAGAGGCATCCAATATAAATAAGTAACCCACACTGAGCATGCTCAGAGTCTACCTGATGGCAGGGACCTGAGGCAGCAGGAGCAGCAGGGGCTGAGCAGCTATTGAGATGAGTGACAAGTGTCTTAGGAGCTCACAGCAAGGACATATAATATATAGAAAGGTCAGGGCTGGAGAAGGCTTCGTCGGAGAAACTAAGATATGAGTTTCATGTTTGTTGAAGTTCTCTCTTCCCTTCAGTCTAGAACTGTAGGTAGGGATGTGGCCGTCTAGAGAGAGAGATCACATTTCCCACTATGCAAGCAGTTAGCCTCAATCATGTGACCAACTTCTTACCAACAGGAGTGGAAACGATGTGGGTGCTAAGGTTTGGATATGAACTGCTCCCCCCACCCTCCCCCCACTGCTGATGTTGCTGGAAAGGCTCATGTACAGGGTGCTTAGTCTTAGATGAGGGTGTGCTATTTTGAGAGATTTGGAGAACTTTGGGAAGTAGGACTTAACAAGAGGAAGTAGGATACTGAGGGTAGGTTCTGGCTCCGGGCCTCTTTCTGTTTCTTTCTGATTTCTGTCCATGTGAAGTAAATATGCTTCTCTGCCCCACGCTCCCACCACCATGGTGTTCCATGCAAGCACCCAGACTACATCCTCTGTAACTGAAGCGAATGAAATCCTTTTGCCTTTAAGTAGTTTCTGTCCGGTAATTGGCTATAGACCTGCCTCTTCTAACTTTTCTTCCGGTCTGCAGGGTGGACTCTGTGTCTGGTGGTGACTCAGTCTCAGCCAGGCAGGTTACCATGAAGGATAGAGCAATCCATTGCCATAGGCTGCTTCATCTCAGAACTGTTATGCCAGAAAGAAACGTGTGTTCTTATTTGTGTGTGTGTAAATGTGTGTGTGTGTGCCTGAGTATATGTGTGTGGAGGCCAGGGGTGACAGCCAGTGTCTTCTGTTATCATTCTCCACCTTAGTTTTTGAGATAAGGGCTGAATCTGGACATCATTGATTGGATAGCTCAGCTGGCCAGTGAGGACCCTTCTGTTCCCACCTGAGGTAATAGGTGTGCTCTGTCATGTGTGACGATTTACGTGGGCACTGGGGTTCTATGAAAGGAAAAGTATCGGCACAGGACCTCCAAGACCAAGTTATCAGCATAAAGGAGAGTTAGTTGCCCCAAAGGGCCAAAGGGTGTGGACTAAGAGACAAAGGCAGGAGATAGAGGACAAGAGAGAAGGAGAAGGGGATGGGAAAGGGGGAAAGAGTATTTGTCTGGGGATGGGGAAAAAGGACTGCCTCTGGGTAGAGAGGAGACAGAAGTGGCACATGGGAAAATGTGGTAGTTTACAAAGACGAAAAGGGAATCCCTGTGTTAGGATGATGTGGTACTTTGAACGTACTTGGCCTCCATAATCTCAGAGGGAGTGTCATTATTAGGAGGTGTGGCTTTATTAGAGCAGACATTGTTGTGGGACATTTATACATTGTGTGAAAATATATTGCAATGATTGGTGTATTAAAAAGTCGAATGGCCAGTAGCTGGGAAGAAGTTAGGTGGGACTTCTGAGGACAGAGAAGACTCTGGGAAGAGGGGCGGAGTCACCAGTCAGACAGAGAGGAAGCAGGAAGTGCAAGATGGTAGAGAGGCAATGCCATATGACAGAATGTAGGTTAATATAAATGGGTTAATTTAAGTTATAAGAACCAGTTGAGACAAGCCTAAGATAAAGGCTGAGTTTCCATAACTAATTAGAAGTTTCTGTGTCATTATTTGGGAGCTGACTGGCAGGACAGAGACTCATTACAAGGTGTGGCCTTATTGGAGGAAGTGTGTTACTGTGGGGGCGGACTTTGAGGTTTCCTATGCTCAGGATACCACCCAGTGTCTCAGTGGACTTCCTGTTGTCTGCAAGATGTAGCACTCTTTGTTTTAGCACCATGTCTGCTTGCACACTCTCATGCTCCCTTCGTGATGAGACTAGACAACCTCTGAAACTGTAATTGAGCACGCCAATTGAATGTGTTCTTTGTAAGTGTCATGGGATGGTCATGGTGTCTCTTCACAGCAATAGTAACCCTAACTAAGGCAGAAGTTGGTACCAGGGACTGGGATATTGCTGTGATAGGCCTAACCATGTGTTTGTTTGGAGGAATTTGGACTTTGGTTCTTTGGGTTTGGGAAGCAGTGGGATGCTTAATGGGCCACACTAGTAGGAACATGGGAGATAGTGGTGCTGAATGATTTGATGAACTGTGGGGAGCAAGAGATTTCAGGGGAGAAGAATGTTAGTATGTGACCTAGAGACTGTTGTTTTGATATTTTGGAGAAGGATATGGCTGCCTTTTGCTCTTGTCTGAAGAGTATGCTTGAGGCTAAAATGAAGAGTTTTGGTTTAATTCCTTTGGGAGAAGAAATCTCAAAAAAAAAAAAAAAAAAAAAAACTGCCTCGTATAGCCTCTGTCCTATGATTATTAGTGGTCATGCTAATGACGATTTATTATGAAAGGAAGCAAGATGAGTGGGGAGAACTACAAAATAAAAAATCTGAGGAGAAAAAGAGCACTGGGAAGTAGAATGGACCTACGTCCTGCTTTCAAGGAGATAAAAGGATTAAGGAATCGAGTAAAGGGAGTGGTGACTTCCGTGCAAGGTCCCACCCAGCTAAGTTTCTAACTTGGCAGAAGGAACTAAAGAGGCTTAGAACCCAGTGTGGTGGCACATGCCTTTAATTGCGCTCATAGTGTCTCTTCACAGCAATAGTAACCCTACCTAAGACAGGTGAGGTGTTTAATTTTGATCAGGCATGTTAATTAGGTGAGCCAAAGAGGGCTTTTGGTTGCTGGACTTCAGTACTTTGAGAGCTGGACCTCGGCAGTCAGCCTCAAGAGGAGAAAGTGGTCAAATAAGGGAATAGCCCTTGGTGGCTAGATTTAGGAATCAGTTAGAGAAGGGCAAGGCCTGCCAGAGAAAGATGCTAGAGTGGGCTAGTGTCCCTTCATTCTGAGTTCAGGTCCTCATGTTGCTCAGTAAACACTTTACTGACTGAGACATCTCCCCAGCCATGCAATGTATGTTGTTAAGCTAGTGTGCTATGGGGACTTAGCCTACTTAACTGATACATACAGTGTGGATAAGAATTAGGGGATGGAGGGAAGGTATCTTCCAAAACATGGGTCAAAGGAGAGCCTGACACATTTAGAAGTGTGCAATAACTGTTGTGGGAGAGAGGGTGCTCTCTTTTAGGTTATAATTCTATGGTACCACAGACTCTGTGGCTTAAACAACAGGTGTTTATTTCCCACAGATTAGTACTTGTCGACAACTCTCCTCCTGGTTTGTGTGGTTGCTTCCTCGCCATGTCCTTGTGATGGAGGTGGGAGAGGGACACAGAAACGTCACCTTTTCCTCTTCTGTTTCCCCCTCCTCTCTTTCCTCCTCTCCCTCTTCACTCCTTCTTCTGTTCTTCTCCTCCTCTTTCTTCTTTGACAGGATATAACCACATATAGCTCTGGCTAGTGTGGAGTTCACTATGTGGACCAGGTTGCCCTGCGTCTGCCTCCCAAGTGTTGGGATTAAAGGTGTGCACTACTAGGCCTGACTTTCTTAAAAGGGCACTGATCTCACTCACAGTGAGGGCCCCACCCTCGCTGTTTTATCTGGCCTCCCAGAGCCCCCACTTCCAAATGCTTTCACAGTGTCGGTGGGGCACGTGCATTTGGGAGGACATAAATGTTCAGTGTGGAACATGTGGGAAGAAAGGAGATTCAGCTGGATCACAAAGAGCGTGGGAACAAGTTTGCGGAATGGTGTCATCAGAGCTGTGTGTGTGTGCGCGCACGTACGTGCGTGTGAGTGTAAGATTAGAGAACAACTTTCAGGTGTTGGTTCTCTTCTTTTATGGCGTGGGTCCCAGAGATTAAACTCAGTCTTCCCTACCCTCTCACTCTTTGCTTGTTGGAAGCAGTTTCATGAAGCAGCATAAACTGGCCTGGAATTTACTATGTAGCTGGCCTTCAACTCCCAATTCTCCTGCTTCTATCTTATTAGTGCTGGGATTATAAGTATGCATCCCCATGCCTAGTACTTAATCTTCTTCTTCTCTCTCTTCCTTCCTTCGTTCCTTCCTTCCTTCCTTCTTTTAAAGGAAAAGGGAAAGAATAGAAATTAGTGATGGAGCACTCAACATATGGTGATTCCTTAACTTGGAGCCAGGTACTATAGTGCACGTGTATCATAGCAACATCTACAGCAAGGTGGAACAAGCCCTGTGCATCCCAGCACGAGACAACTCCTTCCAGTGACTATGCCTGGCAAGCATGGAGGAGTACCATGTGTACCAAGTACTGTACAAGACATAATGGGCTGTGTGTGCTGTGTCTTAAAGCTGTTGCCCACTTTTGCTGATTTGTGAACAGCTCAGGGATATGGTAAATCTGAAAAGTGTTCTGGAAGCTTTAAGGTTCTGAGAAGGACTGGGAAGGACTTAGGGACATAAGTGGTGAGGCAGCTCTACATCCATGACTCTTGTGACTTTGGAAGAGAAAGGAGAGGATGTTGGGAGCAAGCAGCTGGTGATGTCAGTGGTGTTCAAGAGGGTTGCATTTCCTGGGCCAGAGCCCAAGACACCCAAGCGTGAGAGACTTCTGGTAGGAGAGTGTTCTGCAGACAGAGAATATTGCACTGGGCTTTTGCCGGCTACATCAGAAGGCATTTTTAAAGGTTGTCAGTGCCACAGAGTTGACAGCTGTTGTTCTTGTTCAACATCTACTTGCTATTTCCACTTAACTCCTTCTCTGTTTTGAAGGGAAATTGTCTTAGGGTTTCTACTGCTGCAATAAAATACCAAGACTAAGAGCAACTTGGGGAGGACAGGGTTTATTTCACTTACATTTCCATATCATAGTATAAAATCGAAAGAAGCCAGAATGGGAATTCAAGGTAAGTACCTGGGGCCAGGAACTGAAGCAGAGGCCATTGAGGAATACTTCTTACTGGCTTGTTCCCCAGGGGCTTGCTCTCTTATATGATCCAGGTGGTATTGCCCACAGTGAGCTGGGCTCTCTGACATTGATCATCAATCAACAAAATGTCTCACTGGCTTGCCTACAGGCTAATCCTATGTAGATATTTTCTCAGTTAAGATTTCTTCTACCCAGATGACTCTAGCTTGTGTCAAGTTGACATAAGAACTAGCTAGCACAGAAACCATCCTTCTACTTCTCACAGAAAAGTTGTCTCAAACAAAACAAAACAAAGTTGAAGTTATCTGTCATCCTTTGCTTCTAAGAGTGAGTTATCAACCCAGAGCTAGCCTATCAGAATCTCAGCAATTGATGCAGAGGGTTCATAAGACCCAGTGAGAGTCATGAGATAAGTTTTGTTTGCCTAGTGTTGGGATGTTATCCTATGAGCTTGGAGTTGTTGAAGCAGGTTTTAATGAAATTGAGAATGATGACAGCAAGCTGAAAGTGGAACCTAATGGTGGAGAGGGAGACATACATGGAAACATGTATAGATAGAGCATTTGAGTTAGCCAGGCCCAAAGGTAATGAAGATAGGTCAGCTTCTTGGTTTTTCTAGTGATGTGAGCCTATTCTACATCATCTACCTACCTACCTACCTACCTACATATTCTCTGTCATCTCTCAAGCACCTATCATCCATCAATCTAGCATCTGTTATTTATCTGCCTATCATCTACCTCTGCTTATCATCAGTCATCTACATCTCTCTCTTCTACTATTAATCAATTACCCACATCGATCTATCTCTCATATCTCCTCTATCAGTCTATTTCTCTATCTATCCATCTAGCTATCTAGATATGCACAATATAACTATTATCTATCTACCGATCATTTATATGGAATTACCATCTATCAGCCATCAATTTACCTATTGTCTACCTGCTTGCCTATATACCTATCATCTATCATCATTGGTTCTTTCTTCCTGTCTGGTTTAGTGTAGTTTCAGTTTGATGGCTATCATATACACTGACAGTTGAAGATAACGTACAAAGTGTTCTTTGTAATATAAAGGACAGAAACATGATGCTGGATATTTATTCTTGAGTGAACATAGAGATAACTTAGGGCTTTTCCTGTAGCCCTTGTGTCCATCTTCCAGTGCACAAAGAGAGTGGTGATGGTATGAGGGAGTGAATAAGGCAAGGTGTTCAGTTTATAAACATCCCTGCAATGTGAAAAGGATTTAGACTGGGAAGAGGCAGTGCAAAGCTATATGTTACAGAAAAGGTATGGATATAACAGCAAGGGGAAATTGCATAGTATTATCTACAAAGAAGACTAAGTGGTCTGTTTATCAGACTGGAGAGTTTTGGGGAGGGAGAATAAGGACAGCTACAGAACAAGACCCCATCTACACACTGGCCAGAGCAGGAGAGCAGAGGATGATTACCTAATACATATCCCCAAAGTCAAGTATGGGGAGAACTGTAGCTGCTTAGATTTAAGGTGGAATTCTGTTTTGCTGAAGTTTGTAACATAAGAGAAGTTACTGATTTACTCTGTTAATGGCTTCTCAAAACAGAAGTAACAAGGGAGGGAGCTCTTCTCTTATCCCTATTTCCACCTCCCTTCCCTCTAGCTCTTCTCTTCCAGTTCCCTCTCTCTATCTGTTCTTCTTCTTCTCTCTAATTTCCCTCTTGAATATAAAAGGAAGATATCCTAGTGCAGACAAAATGTAGTGACAGGAGAGCAACTGATTTGGTTTGTATCATATGCCAGATGCTGGCTAAGTATCACACAAATGGGCTTCACTTCCCAAAGAAATTTAAGAGGCAAGGTGGAGTGTGATCCTTACTTTGTAGGTGGGGAACTAAAGCTGAGCAAAGCTGAAAATCTGCAGGCATCAGGAAGTGGTCTGAGACACTGGGCATGGGTTGAGCATATATGAGACCTCAAAGCCCATCCTCACAATGACGCACTTCCTCCAAGAAGGCCATACCTACTCCAACAAAGCTACACCTTCTAATAGTGCCATTTCTTATGGGGGCAATTACATTCAATACCTCAGCTAATTAACTTAAAAGGTAGAAAGATTTGTTTTGGATCAAGGTTTCAAAGGTTTCAGTTCATAGCTGGCTCTGTCCCTTTGGGTATGTAGAGGTATCATAGAGACAACACAAGGTAGAGGGGCCTATTCACCTCCTTGTGGATATTAGAAAGCAGGAAGGGAGGGAAGTAGGAAGAGAAAGAGAAAGAGGAAGAGAAAGGGAAAGAGACTGGAATACAAACTTCCCCTGCAAGGACACCCTTGTTCTATGGCTTTATTTGCTTGCATTAGTCCCCACATCGTTAAGGCCCTACCACATACTAATAACTCCAAAGGCTATCAGCCAAACCTCTGACACACGAGGGCTTTTAGAGAATATTCCAATTTCAAAGTATACAAACATATATAAATGAGAGAACCAGCCTAAGGGACTCCCAGGAACCCATCCCATAACTTCAACAATTACCAGCCAGCCTTGTTTCTTCATCTGCTTCCCACTACAATAGCTAGCGTGCATGGTCAATATCATGTCACTTTTGTCTGTAACTATTTCACTGTGCATTTTTAGTAACTCTGTGATACTACCACATATCTGCTTAAGACTCAAAATTTCCTCCTGTAAATATTATCGTGAATGAGATTCTGAATTTGACCCTAGGAGAGCTGATGAATGATGGGCAAGCACAAATGACTTTGCTACTTCATGATAACCAGTAAGTCTGACTGGTCTGGAGATGGCTTTGTAGACCAGGCTGGTTTGGAAGTCACAGAACCCTCCCTTCCTCTGCCTTGCTAGTGCTAGGATTAAAACCATACAGCATCTTGCCTGCTGACCTTGATATTTTACAGCTTGCAATAGCCAAAAGAAAAGGTGCACTCCAAAATAAGGAAGCCAGATTTCCACAAGCTAAGGAAGGAAAAAAAAAGTTTGTAATTAGGATGACTCAATGTGGTGGCACTCAGCTATGGCCAGTGGCTAGCATCATATTGGACAACATTGATACAGGACATTCTATCAGCACAGGAAGTTGTATAAGACACAGTTGGCCTAGCAACTAAGAAGGCATTGTATTTGGAAAAGACCCGGAACATCCTAAACAAGTTTTAGATCTCAGCATCTCTGGTTTTGAATGATGTTAAGGAGTGGGAGTCTCATCCCCTGTCTCCAGGAGGAGGGCAAAGTGTCCACACTTTGCCATGTGCCAGCAAGAAGTTTGCCTTGAATCAGCCATGGTGGTGCATGCGCTCCGTTGATTCCAGCACTCAGGAGGCAGAGCCAGGTGTTCAGAGCAAGTCCAGACAGCCAGAGCTACATAAGAGAAACCCTGTGTCACAAAAAAGCAAAAGCAATGAAAAAGTTTTCCATATGCTTCCCTGGTGGCACAGGCAGCTAGCTACCCGGGAGACTGAGCAAAGAAGGTTCTAAATTCAAGGCCTGCCTGGATTAGAGTTATGTTCAAGGCCAGCCTGGCTGATTTAGGGAGACCTTGTCTCGGTATTGCTCTGTGGTAGTTTGTCTAGCATCCATGAGGCCTTAGGTACAATTTTCAGTATCAAAAAGTGGTTTTTTTTTTTTTTTTTTTGTTTTTGTTTTTTGGCTTTGGTTTTGTAATTTGCTCCCCTCCCCCACACACAAAAAAAAAAACCACCTTCAGCCATAGCAGTGGAAAAACTGAAGTTAGTCCAATTTTATAAATATCAGTCCTGTCTGGTCACTTCCAGTTCCAAAGTTTCATTTTGGGTAAACATTTCATGACATTCAGATATTTTTATCCACTGTCACTGTCTGGTGTGGGGGTGCAGGCTCAAAGGTTAAGTATTCAGCACAGGTCTTGATCCTCATTGACCTTCTCACTACCTCCCAACCTAAGTCTGCTCGAGTCCCCTTGCATGGATGAAAAAGACTACTTCCTTTTCCATATGGCCAGGTGTCGCTACCTGACAGGTCCCCTCTACAGTCTGGCTGTGTATACTTGGCTTGCTTTATCCAGATGGCATCCTGGGCAACACTATGCTGCGATGTAGTATTGGGTAAAAGTGACAGTTAATGTGTTTCTGTCTAAGGTCATAGGGCAGGTAGACCCTCAAAGGCTGACAGCCAGGTCTTCAGAACCCTCATTTCTCTAGCCTCCAGCAAGTGCCCTCTTCACTCTCTCCAGATGGGCCTCTTAAAGATCAACCCACCCTCACCTAGGATAGTGGATCTCCCCTATACAGAGGGATGAGCTGTGATACTTTTGGTACCCACATATCCATAACCACTCACAGAGGCTTCCAGCCAGTGGTGCATGACTCCAGGAGAGGAGGTTTGTGTCCGTACTTCCAGTCACTCTTCTACCTCACAGGCACCTCCTTTGCAAACTTAGGATATTACAATGGCAATCTTATTATCTCACATAGTGTTTATGGCAGTTTGAATAAGAATGCCCCTCATAGGCTCATATATTTGAATGTTTGGTCTCTAAATGATGGACAGTTTAGGAAGGATTAGGAAGTGTGGCCTTGTTGGAGCAGGCATGTCACTGTCACTTGGGGGTAGGCTTTGATGTTTTAAAAGCCCATGCCAGGCCCGGTCTCTCCTTCTGCCTCCAGCTCATGGCTAAGATGTAAACTCTCAGCTGCCACTCTAGTATTGTGCCTGCCTGTGGCCTGCTCTCTGACATGATGTTCATGGACTGATGCTCTGAACCTGTAAACAAGGCCCCAGGTAAACGCTTCCTTTTATGACTTGCCTTGGTCATGATGTCTCTTCGCAGCAATGGGAAAGTAGCTAAGACATTACCTGAGGGTGGTGGAATCCAGCATGGCCTGGCTGGCTGGTTCTCCAGCAGGTTCCTATACACATGTAGTCATAATTTTAAGGATTTAAAATTCTTCTTTTCAACATTTAATTAAATAATTCAAAGAGACAAAACAATGCTTATTTATTTTTTAAGCGCTGGAGGTTGAACGGAGGGTTTGTTTGCTGAGCAAACACTCTTACCCTGAGCTGCATCCTCAACCTACAAATTATTTATCACATACAAGTAAGATGCAAGCTATCATAATTGGTTTAGACATCTAAACAGTGCCAGTGTGTTAGAAGCTGCCCTCTCCCTCGTAACTACTGTCCTGCAAGCTATGGTATTGTACCCTAGAATTTTTTTGTGGTGTGTCAATAAACCCATGGCATAAGTCTTCTTATACAATGTGTTGTCTAGCTGTGTGGAGATTTCCCGTGTGAAGATGAAATTGAGTTGTACATCTGGCCTTTACCCTTTATCTCGACCTCCCCTACATTCAATTCTACCTGTGTGAGAGCCATCCTTATAGGAGGGTGTGGCCATAATACTCACGTGGATATTCTAGGTGATGTCATTCTGTATACATGTACAAGGTTGGGTCTAGAGCAGCCTTTCCTAACCTTGGCCATACATGAGATCATGGTGCTGGTAAAACTAGGGGTAGGTAGACTTCCAAGACACTAGTTGATCATTAGTAAAGGGTCTGATTTTTAAATTTTATTTTTAATTATATGTAGCTGTGTGGGTATATTCTCTTGTGTGCAGGTGACTTTAGAGGATAGAATAGGAGGGTGTTGGATTCCCTGAAGCTGGAGCTACAGGTGGTTGTGAGCCTATCCATGTGGTCTTGAGAACTGAATTCAGGTCTTCTACAAGAGCAATAACCACCATCTCTTTAGCCTTGTCAATCTGCTTTATGTTTTATTTTATTCTATTTTAATTACCTCTTTTTTGAAATGGTCTCAGGCAACTGAAGCTGACAACAAACTCTCCCTGTAGCTGAAGATGACCTTGAACTTAAAAAAAAAATAATGTGTTCTTTCTTTAAGATATTTTCCACTATATTTTATATGTATGGGTGTTTTGTCTGCATATGAGTCTGTGTTCCATATGTGTGCAATGAGGCCAGAAGAGGGCGTTGGATCTCCTGGGTTTTGAGATATAGATAATTGTGAACTGTCGTGTGCATGCTGGGGATTGCAGTCAGTGTTTTTGGCTGCTCAGCCATCTCCTAAGCCTTGACTTTGAACTTTTCACCCTCCTACTTCCATTTTCTGTGTGCTATGATCTTGAGACACTTGATTCATGTGGTTCTGGGAATCAATCTCTAGATCTCATGCATGTTAGGCAAGCACTGTCCCAACTAGCCTATATCCCCAGCCATCAATACATCTATATCATATGTATAGTGTAAATGTGTGTATACATCATATGCATATGATACATACAAATATATTTAGCAAGCAATTCTATTGGTCAAGAAGATTTGGATGTCCCGCATCAGAGTATACACCTTATAGTGGAATTCTAGTCTAAGGGAGTGTGCATCCACAAATAAGCACATGCAGACATAGTGAAAGCTATCATTTTTTTCCCATAAAGAAATGCACAAGAGTTCTAATTTTTCCATTTTCCCAATGATATATGGTATCTTCTCTTTCTGCTATTTTGGAGTAGATTGGTTCTACCCACTGTGAGAGTATTATGTATTTTAATCTCATTGTTCTGCTTCTTCATGATTATTCTTTATGGCCTTTGGAATGCTACTTTTATTAATCCCAGTCTGTTGCCTTTCATGTGCATCTGTTTTTGCCTAATGATGTCATGTCTCAGAAGTCCATGCCTCCTGGAACCCTACAGTGGGTGCAGTAAGTGTGTCCTGGCATCTTCCTTCCCATTGATCTGGCAATGGGCACTCTTGCTCTAGGCTCAAGTATCATTTGCTTTTGTCTTTTTGTACTTTTAAGTGGATTTTATGTTGGCTGTATTTTCTTAACATATTCCTGAACAAGATATGACCTGACACTTGTCAGTGGGTAGAAGGCAAACTATTCTGTGCTCTAATGGCTTTGTCTCATCTCTTCTTGGTCAACAACTGCAGTAAAGTTCAATAAACCTGCATCCTGGCACATGCTCTGACCAACTTTCTTAACTAGCCCAGGCCCTGGCTCACTTTCTGGAATAGTTCAAGCCCTGATTCACTTCCTTAACTAAAACAAGTTCTTTGTCTTCCTTTTGCTTCCTCCAGTCAAGACCATAGGCTTTGGGGAGAGATCAGCTTAACTAATTGACACCAGTTCTGATTGTATTGATGGAAGGGCAGGGGAAATATGGCCTTTTTTTGGGGGCGGGAGCAGAGGGAAGACAGACAATAATAGAATCTAAGGATTAACTGCACAGAATGAATTTAGAACTGAGTTTGCCAGATGACAAACATTTAGAAACGGCCCTGCCATCCTTATTGTTTTGTTATTGGCATATTATCAGTTAGACCATATGCTTGCCATGAATGTGTTCTATTATGCTCATTCCTTGTTGATAGGAGCCTTTATCTATTTTACTTACTTCTTTACCCCCAGTGCCTCAAATGGGACACTGTGTATGGGAAACTCTCAAGAATATTTGTAGAATGTAAGACTTTTTGAGACTGTGGAAAGGCTGTGTAGGAAGAGTCCCTAACCAATTCAGAATGTGCCATTTTGAGTCAGACTTTGCACTGTTATTTATAACAGTGAACAATTTAAGTCAACCTACACATCAAACATCAGCAATAAGGTCAACAAATCACACTTAATCCTATGCTGCAGGCTCTGCTGCTATTGCAAACTAAATTGTGGAATACTTTAGACAGAAAGGAGTTACAGAACAGCCTGCCCCTGCAATACAATCTCCCATAAAAAGTGTACGTATAGAAAAATACCGACTGGGCTGGAGTTGAGCTCAGCCGGAAGAGTGCTTGCTTAGCATTCACCAAGAAGCCCAAGATTTAATCACCATCACCTTGTAAACCAGGCAAGGAAGTGCATGCCTGTAACCCTGACACTTGGGTGGTGGAGGCAGGAGGGTCAGACATTCAGGACCTTCTCTAGCTATGTATCCAGGCCAAGATCAGCCAGTCTTCTTTGCTACAGGCAATAAAAACTAATTCTGACCAGGTCTGAGTAGCAATGGACTCTATTTATGCTGCACAGATTGTTAGGGACTCGGAGTTCTGATATTAGCAACAACCTAGCCAGTAACCACAACCCAAATCTGACCACCAAACACAATCAACATCCCCTGCAAACTCAGGCTTCAACAGCCACTCTGCCATCCCAGGAGCAAACTTTGATCACTAGGATAGTTGCTCTGTCTGAAGCATAGGTTTCCACCCAGGATTTCAAACAGCATGTGGGAATAGGTCAGGCTTGTGGATATGAATGTCTCATCCAGACTCATGGCATCAGACTTTTGGGGGTGATACTGAGGAAACTCCTTAAATTAAGGCATGACGATGATTCTTATGGGCACTAAGATTTGAAGTATCTGGGTCAGAGTCTAGAGTAATGTATTTGGATTGGCAGATCCTTGGTCATGTGCATATCCTTGTAGCAAAAAAGACTGGAAAGTGAGTGCCAGAAATGTCTTATTCTGTTTTCTATTGTGGAAACAGAATATCACAGAATGGGTAATTTATAAGGCTTGGACATTTGAGACCAGGTGGCTGTATCTTGGCAAGGTCCTTTGTGCTAAAGGGAACTCTGTAGTGGCTTACGGCATCAGATAGAAGACATGTTCTATTAATAGCTCCACCATCTCTTCCTCTTATAAAGCCACAGTCCCCTTCGATTAAGGCCTCAGCCTTACGGCCTCCTTAACCTTAATTACTTCCCAAAGGTCCTACCTGGAAATACTGCAGTTGGATTAAGTTTCTACATTTTTAATGTCTCAAAGTGGGGATTAAATTTCCATGTATGTTCAGATGAGGGCATGCAAACCACAGCAAATAATGATCAGTTTCCATGGTGATAAGTTTTTGGGAAGGGGTTCTCAAGACTAAGGGACCAGAGTTAGATGCTGATATGCACAAAGGAATGACAAGTGTCTATGACCTACTCCAGTGTTTGGAGCAATTCAGGGAATAAGAATGGGGCATTTCCATCATGTCTAAGATGATGATGGTGAAGGCAACATTACCTGAAAATACTTTTCTCTGATCTTTGCCAAGAACAAAATTTCAAACAGAGAAAACATACAATAAGGTTGGGTGCCATGGGGGTACACCTATTCTCCCAGCACTCAGGAGGTGATTGTGAGCTCCAGGACTATCGCGGTAAATAAGGATCAGGATAAACAAATAGGCCGAATAGATGTTTATTCAGGGAGGAATAACTTACAACCTTGACAGATGAACACCAGGAAATTCAACCCGATCCTCTCCTGTCCGAGTCACGCCAGAAAGACAGCGCCTTTCCTGGCCCCCTCCGACCTCCTTCCACAGGTCACTTCCGCCCATGGCTCCACCCCCCAATGGGCGTGGTCGGTGCCACAGAAGGACTATCTCACTACACAGAACAGCCTGGGCTACACAGTGAGACCCACCTCAAAAAACAAACCAAAAACAATTATTTTAAGAGTAAATTGTTAACAAGAGTGCTAGGAGAAAGGTTTTATTTAAATCAATTCAATGACTACTTCTAGGTTTACTAGTTAAAAAATAAAAGGATAAAACTTAAAGTGTTTAAGGGCAAATGAGAAGACATTTTTTATACTGAGCTTCTATAAATCAGGTAAAAGAGCTTACATTGGGGCTGGAGCTCCAGCCCAGCAGTTAAGAGCTCTTGTTGCTTTCCAGACATGAGTTCAGTTCCCAGCCCTCATGTCAGGTGAGCTCAAGATCTAGGGGATCTACTGTCCCCTCCTGGCTTCTGAGGGTATCCACATAAATGTGCGCACACACACATAAATAAAACTGAAGATAAATATTTGAAAAAGCTTAAATTATAAAGTAAAAATCTGTCAAACGTGTAATATTAAATTTTAAATCTTAATTTTTTTTTTAAAAAAAGCACCATGATCAAGAGCTGGAGAGATGGATCAGTGGTTAACAGCACTGGTGGACTGTCATGCAGAGCAAGAGAGTCACGTGAAGTTGATGTATGTGCCTTAGGGTCCAGAAGTCACACTGTGTGCCTATCTTCCAGGAATCCCTGAATATGTGCATAAGGAACTTGGGAAAACTTACTGTCAGGCTCTCTGTGAAAATCTCTCTTTCAGCAGGGAATTTTAAAGTGAAATGTTATAAAGCTGTTAAAATGAATGGATTTGGCTTATATGCACCAAGATGGATGCTCCCCCAAACAAACAATAATGAGAAAGTCATGATGATACACTTACACTTCTGCAAAATTTTCATTGCAAAACCCAGTGTCGTATGCTATTATTATCTTTGCATTGTCATCATCATCAACTTCAGTTCTTTTTAGGCAGGGTCTTGCTTTGCAGCCCAGATTGTTTTCAAATTTACAACCCTTCTGCCTCAGCCTTCTAAATGCTAAGGTTACAGGTGTGTACTTCTAAGATCCGCTGTGCTGTGCTGTATATTATATATGAATGCATTTAAATGTACCAAAAGTATATCAGGTAAAGGAATTTTTCTTTGAAGGTAGGAGTTGGACTTAAGCTCTACTGAGGCATTTTATTTCCTAAAAATAATAACACAAATATGATAGCTCTTGCCATTTGTTTCATTGGGGAAGGGGGTACAGTATTTAACTACTAGCACAATGTAGGTATCAGACTATCAGTATTGTTGGCTGTTGTAGGGGTTAAGTACAATGCCAGGCATTACATCATTAACTATTAGATGTGGGCAGGACTGAGGGTCCTTGTGAAGAGATGGTGGAGATGCTATGTGTCACCAGACACGGAAGATGGGTTTTTAGATGGCGGGTGTTCCTAGCAGACTTGGCTTTGTTCTGTTCAACAGCAGTGCTTATAGCTTACATGAACATATGACAGTGTCACTGGCTAGAGTTGAACGTAGTAGAAGACCAGAAATAATGTGTAACTACATACATGGTTGAATCATTAATGTAAAAGCTTCAACAGGTGTAATGAGGGACAGGGGCCAAGTAGAAAATATGAAAGTCTACTATTTAGTTTCCAGCTTGTTCCTGTGGCTCAGTGGTAGAATGCTTGTCTCATATACTCAAGACCCTGTGTTCAATATCTACCACTGGGGAGAAAGAAAAAGAAACTGGTTTTAAAACCAGTTATAAGAAAGGGACAGCTTGCTGCATAGAATGTCATTAGAAAATTCTGGTAATCTTACACCTTTTATAACCTTATGCTCTAATTGAAATTCGATTTCTGAAGATAATTCATTAATACATAGTTAAAGGTTACATTAAAAAATCATTTGTTTTGAATCAAAGTCTTTTCATATAGTCTAGGCTGGCCTTGAACTCAAAATTCTCCAGCTTCAACTTTTAAGTGTTAGGATTACAGGTGTGCACTAACTGCAGCTAACTTTATATCAAATATTTGTATCCATAAATTCTATTCATAGGTTATTAAGAAACTGTCAGACAAGTATGCACTATGTACAGACATGTGTATAGAATGGTTATCAAGTCATTTTTTTTTGTAATGGCAAAAACCCAAATGATATTTTAAAAATCTAATAACCAAATGGACCATCCAGAGAATACTAATTAACTATATGCATTGGAATATCATACTGTCAGTAAAAAAGACAATATAACAAAAGAACATAAAATAGCCTGGGTTTTGCAAATGTATGTTCAGTTCACAGCAATTATCATTTCTTGGTGGAGTGTCACAGTTTTTATTTATCTTTTTAAGTTTATGTTTTCCAATTTTCTACTAAGATTATATATTGCATATTAACATTATGCTACTTCTAAGGAAGTAGCATTGAGATTTTACAAATTAGTTTCAGTTGATAATAATAATATAATACAGCATGTAAAGAAATGGTCATTTATTAAAATATGAGATTGAAGACTTGAATTATCCATGGGTCTCTTCATGTGTATTTTGTGCTGAGGCAGTGGTTACATTTTAATGTTCTGGAGCAGGAAACTAAGATGCTGATGAACTTGGAAACTACATCTGTAAAGAACTCTTGGGAAGTCAGGGCTATTTATTTCTTTTAAAGGAAACCAGTGGAAAATATGTTTCACTCAATGTCTGAATGGCTATAAAATGGAGAATGTCAACATCATTCCAGAAAACAGCCTCAGGACACAGTAGTGAAAATGGAATGAGGGAGAGCTCTTTTGGATAAGAGAAATTCCTGATAATTAGTAACAGTATTATTGTCACCATTGAGAGCTAAACAGAATCCAGTATGTACATGCAGAAAAAGTATTGGGAGGGTTGGGGTGCCTCATAGAGGTAAGTCAGGGGACCTGGGAATGGACAATGAAAGAATAAGAAATGTCTAGGAGTCTAGGCAGTAGGAACCACTCAGGAGGATGGAGATGTTGGACTCATCTGGTCTTACCTGCCTTTAAAGGTCATGTTATCACTCCATCTAGAATCCAAAGTTTGTAGAACAAGATTGAAGACTCTGGCTCAAGTAAGGGGAAACATGCCAAATTTACCATGGTGGGAAGGAAGAGGAGGAGGAATAGGACAAATGCATGAACTCTGAGTCCAGAAACAATAAATGGCATTGTATCACCACCATGTTCTCTGGAGATGAGCTTTGCTTTCATTACTGAAGGATGAAGCAAGACCTTAGTAGCTGATGATAGACAACTGCAGGCTCTGGCTGCTTTTGGGAGTGATATATATGGGATTTGATGGAGGGAGCATATGAATTAAGTGACTTCTGGGTTACTAAGGACCACAAAATTTTCTCCCTCTGAGCTACACTAGGGTGTTCTGTGGATAGTGGTGCCAATGTTCATCTAAGGGCACCAACAATGTGTTCTCAAAGCTCTTCAGTGCCCACTCTGGCATGGTACCCATGACTCAAGTAAAGCTTTCATGAATGAATACATGTTTTCATAGTCTACTGTTGTTGGAGGTTTTTTCCAGCTAGGTCTCTCTGCCACTTCAGCCCCAAATAAACACACACAGACCCATATCAGTTATAAAATTGTTGACCAGTGGCTAGCTCTGTTTTAAATATTAGCCCATTTCTATAAATCTATGTATTTTCACGTGGTCTTGGCTTACTGGAGAATGCCTGGATCTGCTACTCCTTTTGGTGGCTACATGGCATCCTTCTGTGTGCCTTCTCTGGCTACCTTTCCCAGAATTCTCCTCTAGTCCTGCCTATCTTCCTGCCTCTACTGGATATTGGCCAAACAGTATTTTCTTCATCAGCTAATAAGAGAAACATGTACACAGAGGAACATCCTCCATCAGTCTACTTTTCTCAGTGTTTAGTCAGGTCTCTGGGGCCCATTGGTTCATGAAGCTCAAAGGGTGGTTACTATGTGTGGTAGTTAATGTCAGTTGCCACTTTGATTGGACTGAGAAATGCCTGGGAGATTAGTAAGTAGCACATCTGAGTGTGTCTGTGGTAGAGTTTCCTGAGTCACTCAGATTATTAAGGTTCTTATGTGATGAAACTATTTAACCCATATTTAACTCAAATAAATTCTTGGGAAGTGGTGGAACTTCCTGCCTAATTGGAGGAGGCAGATTGCTAGAGCTGTCTTTGGGGACTATATCCTACCTTGACCCCTTCCTGTTGCTTCTTTCTCCTTATTTGTCATGATTTGCACACCTTGCTGTGTGTTCCTGCCACCCTCATAATAGTCCCAGAAACATGGATCCTAGTGACTATGGACAAAGCCTCCAAAACTGTGAGCCTAATAATTCAAGTCTTGCTTGGGCCTTTTTGTCACAATGGTGTAACAGTAACTGGTACACTCTGTATGTGATTTGTTCACCTCTCAGTTCACCACTCATGCTTCAGAGTTGTCATGGCCTCTCCTTCACTCTCATGTTTACTTATCAGACACCACTTGTCAGGATAAAACCTGGGTGGAAGAGAAGAGACTACTACTAATTGCCAGTCACAGTAGGCATTGGTGTTGATACTTTGGCAGTTGGAATCCCAGTCATAAACCCAGTAGACTACTAGTGATTAAATCAGTTAGAAAAGAAAATCTCTGTGTGAAGGGCTAGTGTATATATTTTTTCAGATAGTTTGGGTACTTAGGCATACTGATCAAGTAGGAACATAATGGTGTTTTTTAGTCAATGAGCAGCATAAATCAGTCCACAGAACTTGTCATCTACGCCATTAAATTCAGGAAGCAAGAGGGTATACCACTGACCCCTTTGTCCTGGACGCTGGATGTTGAGGCAATGACTAAGACTACCATGGTCCATGAAACATCGCTAGGGCTCCTAAAAGTACCCTTTCCACCTTTCTTACCCCAGTTGTCTTCCTCATCCTTATTCACAGTCTGGGCATTTGCATATCTGATTGACTGAGTCTAGGGAACTGCCATGCCTCAGCTTTCATGGAGAAGGAAGAGTACCCAGAGCCTTCCATTTCTCTACAAGAGGACTCTGTCATGTGGATAGCTCCAACAGCTGCACTCTGCTCATTCACTTGGCAATCCAGTTCTCCTTATTGCCCTGTGAGTGAGTATTCCTCTAATTTGATAGGTTCAGCTGATTGAAATGAAATAATTGGACTGAGATCAGACAATAGTGACTGAACTAGAGTGAGGAACCTAGGCTTTCTTATAATTCTACAACACCCCTTCTACACCAGGTACTTAGCTTAGCCTTTGCCTCCAAGCTAGACATTATGCCTATCTGATGAATGAGGAGACCAAACCCCCTGAGTGTCTCAGTCTGTAAGTGATGAGGACCAGGTGACATGACTGACACCAGAGTCAGTTCATCCCACATTCTCGTTGCTGACTCTGAGAAAGGATGATGGTGGGCAGATTCCTGCCTCATGCTTTCAGTATTAGTCAGGTAGACCTAGGAACTATACGAAATGACCACTCCAACACTCTTCTCCAGCAGGAAGACACTCATCACCCTGTCACCCAAGATTTAAAACTTAAGAGTACCACCCTCTTTTGAAACCACTGCAGGCTTCTCCTCTATGCAGCGTGGCATGCCAAGTCTCTTTACAAGATGACTTTTAAACCCCTCCTTCTTCATGTCTATAGACACATCTCAGGCCTCACTACTATTACTCTATGCCAATAATCTGCAGAATCTTCTCAAATGGACTCCTGTCTCCAGCCTGCTCAAGACAAGCTATGGCACATGTCTGTATCTTATCACAGGGTATTGTGACCCAATGAGAAGTGATGGCTTGAGGGAGATGTATTTGGATGTGTCACTAGAACTGCCATCATGACACCACTGCAGAATAATACCAGCAAGTGTTTGCAGAGTTTGCAGAATGGAGACATGGAAGGCTCATATGCTTCTGAGGGGCCAGTGATGCTGTACCAGAACCTGCCTCCCCAAGCTTCCACTTCAGGGAGGTCATAACTTGTCCTCATCACTGAAGCCAATTGTTTATTTGTTTGTAGACAGAGTTTTGTTATGTATCACTGACTGGCCTTGAGCTCAGTGTGATCCAGTAGCTTCAGTGCCCCAAGTGCTGGAACACTATGCCCATTCCCAAACCAACCTTAAAGGGTTGCAGTTATTTGAAGGAAAGCAAAGGCCCTGGTAGCCATTTAGCTGAAATGTAAATCTAATCATTTTTTTGTCCTCTGTGGTTTTGCAGTCACTGGAACCAAGGTCGCAGTCCTTCACATGGATCAGAGAGCTCTTGATACACTGTGTTCATGGAGCAGACCCACGTGCCCAGTATTAGCCATCTGTTTCTCCCCACTTGGTACCTTAAGTTGCTGTCAGGCAACCCTACCTTCATTTTCCGTGCACAGCCAGTGTATTCATGTGGTTTCTTTTATATTGGATTTTTATCCTTTCTCCATGTGCTATACTTGTATTCGTCTCTCAAGCGCTACTCAAGTGACAGTCTTCCAGCGAATTCTTTCCTGGTCTTTGCAGGCTGAATCAAAGAATGCCTCAGTGCTTCTGAACACCGTGTGTCTGTCTGCGTTGTGTTGCCTCTGCAGCACCAGGTATAATCACAAGTGCTTTTGTCTCTGTCTTGTTGCTACAACATGGGCTCCCTGAAGACAGGGATTAAACACACACTCTCTCCTTGTAGCTCCTCTGCCTTTTAAGGAATGTAAATATCCTATAAGTACTAACAAGTTACTTGCTGAATATATCCTTAGCCATTTGGATTGTAGGCAACTCATGGCTAGTGACTGTATTTACTCTTACTAAAATAAAGTGATGTTATTATTATTATCATTATTATTATTATTATTAATATCAGCATATTCAGGACTTTGCTGTTTGTAAAGTTCTCTCATATCCACAACCTTACACTACTCTGAGAATGCCAATATTATCCTCATGTCACATATGAGGACCGTGCCTCCAATCAATGTGGTACATTTGCTGAGTGCCTGAAATTTGCATACTATTAGGTAAGACACCAGCTGTGGAGGGAGGTTGCAAAGGACTGAAAACCAGTCTCTCATCTCACGAAGTTTGCAATTTGCTTGGAGAGAGAAGAAATACTGCAGAATATTTCAAACACAAGAGACGAGAGCAATGTAACATGATTGAGGAGACGCAGAAGACAGCAGTTTATTACACCATAACACAGGGATATAAAGAGTAAGAATTAAAGTGGAGTATAGCACTACCGTCTCAAAGGGGTGCGTGGAGGACCTCTGAAAGAGAGGTCAATGTGGATTTTAGGGATCTGTGGGGGGAAAGGCATTCCTTGCAAAAAACAGACTTAAAAAGTAAGAAGTGGCCGGGTATGGTGGCACATGCCTTTAATCCAGCACCTAGGAGGCTGAGGCAGGTCAATATCTATAAGTTGTAGTCCAGCCTGGTCTACATAATGAGTTCCAGGCCCGCCAAGACTACATATGAAATCCCATCTCAAAAACAAAATAAATAAAACAGAAAACAGAAAAAAATTAAAAAGTGCATTATTTCTAGGAAAAGAAGCAAAAATAGAGACCCCCCTCCCCAAAGAAAGAATAAATATTTGCTTCATGAATGGATGGCCTGCTAGAAAGATAGCTGTATATGTGAATGGACAGGTATGGGTTTATGAGGAAATATATGAATAAATGACTGTTTTGTTAGAAGGATACTTGGCTCCCTGAATAGGTGAATAGCATGGCAGAGGGATGGAAAAATGAATGAATGGATGGATGGATGAATAGTGGGTAGGTGGGTTGGTAGATTGTGAGTAGGTAGATAGATAAATGGGTAGGTAGATAGATGTATAGACAGACAGACAGGGACATAGGTAGAAGAGTAGGCAGATGGTTAGGTGAGTAGGTAGAAATAGCCTCAGCCAGCAGAGGCCAGGACTAATTTATCAAGATTGTTTCCAAACACTGCAAGCGTGATGATGAAGTGCATTCTCTTCACAGAACAACTTAATTTAACTTGTCTACATGAAAGACAAGTATGTGGCAGTGAAAAATTATTCGTTGAGGTAAAATATCTAAATGTGGTCAACACTATAAGAACAGGCCTGGGCTCAGGATATAATCAGACTAGTGTGGCCTTTTGACATTTTTTTTTTTTTTTTTGTGGGTTTGTTTTCCCACAAACACATGGGCAGAGATACAGAGAATTTTGTTTGGGGTTTTTCCTCTTTTCCTTTTTACTATGTGATGCCAAACTTATGTTTTGACTAGAGTGTCACTTTCCAACTTCCTATGAGTGGGAGAGCAGAGCCCCATGATTTGGCTTAACTGAGACATTTTGACTCATGATGACAGTGGGAGCAGGCAGTTATATAAGAGCAGGACTGAGTTCAGCTGGTTAGGGGAAAGGATGGGCTTGGCTGGAAAGTGCACTCTCTGTACTCCAGACATAATGTGTCCATGGTCAATGTTCTCCCTTGATGACCAAGAAGGGGGCTTAGCTTTGAGAATCTCTAACAACAGAAGAAACAAAAGTATTCACCCAGTAGTCCTGACTTTAGCCTTACTGCACAAGAGTAAGTGCTACCTTCCTTCCTGTAACCAATTGTCTAGCCGTGCACAGAGCCTGGAGTCACACCACTGAGCCTGTATGCCTTCCCTACAGCAGTGGGGCTTTCCAGCCTTGGTTTTCCCCAAACTGACCCAGCTTGGATACAGGACGCAATGTTTAGGCTCAGTTTGAAGTGTACTATTCTTCTTCTTCTTCTTCTTCTTCTTCTTCTTCTTCTTCTTCTTCTTCTTCTTCTTCTTCTTCTTCTTCTTCTTCTTTTCTTCTTCTCCTCCTCCTTCTCCTTCTCCTTTTCCTCCTCCTCCTTCCATTCTTTCTCCTTCTCCTTCTTCTGATTTCCCAGCCTGAGATAGCTTGAGCAACCTTCAGCCTTATATCATATGTAATTGCAAGCTTTTCTGCCAGACACTGTTTTTCCATACCAGGCATTGTTCACCCATTTTTTTCTCCTTACAGTCTCTGATTATGGGAGACTGAAATCAAAGTACAGGATTTCCCAGCCTCCTTTACACTAGATGTAATCATGTCATTTGAGTGAGGCCAATAAGAGGGGAAGCCTATTAGGGGTTTCTGGGAAAATTTTTCTTTCTTGTATGGAAGGCAGGTTGAGATGCTACCTGTGCTGGTAAATCTTAATTGTCAGCTTGATGAGCTCACGACTCGCCTGGCAGGTGAGCCTATAGACACAACTATGAGATGTTATCCTGTGCGGGTTAATTGAGATGAGAAGAACTGCTCATTGTGGGTGGCATCATTCCCTTGGATGAGATCCTGGATTGTATAAAAAGGAGAGAGAGGCAGTGAGCACAAGCATTCACCCTTCCCTGCTTCCTTCCTTCAGAGATGCAAGGTAACCAGCCCCCTTAAGTTCCTGCTTCCTTGTTGTTTCTGCTTGAGTTCCCCTCCTTTCTCCTTATCAAAACCTCTTGGTGTGAGACTTTTGCTTGTTTGTTCTGTGACACCAGTTTCCAACCCAGGGCCTTGTGCATGCCAGGCAGGTGCTCTGACACTAAGGTACATCCTCATTTTGCCTTGAATGTCAATATATGAAATTCCTTTATAAGAAATCTTATTCTCATGGCAAAGTGCCTCATGCTAGCAGTTGCATTAGTAAATTGAAATTTTTTTCTTCTCCTGGAATCACCCCTAAAGCATGGCCTTCTTGCTGTCCTGTTTAGTGTTTGCTTCTAAAGGCTGTAACAGTGTCTAGACAGTGGTAGTAGCTCATTCACTGTTTGTTTGAGTGACTTAGCAAGTCTTTGTGGTCAGGAGTTGTTACTCCGAAAGGCAGAAGCTTAGGTGGATTGGGAGGCAGGAGAGCGATACCGTGGCATGACCTTTAACCTTTGATTATGGTGTCATACTTTTTCCCATAACCTCTTAGCTCTGCCTTGTCAACACATAAATACAACTACCTAAAAAGCACCAGTTCTTGGAGAATGATCTTGGAAAAGGTATTAATTCCCTTGTGAATTCCCAGGCATGGTTCTGATGAAAGGAAATGCAAATGGGCCTTGAAGTTGGTCCAGAAGAGGGAAAGGATGGCTCACAGATCTTTTGAAACACCCGAACAGCCCACGAGGATACGTCTTTTATTACATTTTAATAGTCCTTGAAGTAGCAGGTACTGACCCTTGGATAGTTAGGCTCAGTTACCCCTCCACCCTCTGGCATCGCCTCTCCCTTCTTCTCTGTACCTCAGCCACATGCCTGATGTGCTTTGTACTGGTGCTTAGCTGAGAAGCTCCCACTCAATTCATGACTGGGGCGGAGGGCTTCCCAACTCACTCCTCACAGGGAGCCTCCAGTCTCTTATTCCAGCCTCTGGAGAGCAGCTAGTCACATACCTGGCTTTGTCCTTCCTGTGCTCTTGCTTAGCACAGCCTGGGTTTAGCATGAATAATGATGGTGGTAGCTAATTTGTGCTGAGGCACCCCTCTTCACACATGGTCTTAGGTGCTTTGTAGTACTCATCTATTTGCCTTCCCTAGTAGCCCAGGGCGGCAAGTACTGGTGCTCTCACTAGTGAGGATTTCACACATTCAGCAAACTGAGCTGTTAACCATGACACTATCCTGGGGACAAGGACTGTAGTATTGAGCACAGGGTCCATGTTCTTGTAGAGTTGTTAGTCTTGGCCCAAGGTAGGTGTCTTAATCTGTTTTCTTTGTCTAGTAACAAAACACTGTAGGTTGGATAAGTTGTAAAGAAAAGGCATTTGGACTCCCAGTCTAAAGAGCTCAGCACCAGTGTCTGGTGTGGCACTAAGCTAGTCAGCTACCTGTTACTGTGACAAAACACTGGAGGCTACCAACTGAAGGGGAAAAGGTTTACTTTGGCTCTTGGCCTCAGCAGTGTCAATCTATGGTTGATTGAACCTGTGCTGGGTTAGTACGTGATGGCAGGAGCATGGCCTGCTTACCTCCTGGTGATCAGAAAGCAAAGGGAGAAGACCTCCAGCATCTCTTCCAAGGGTGGGCAGGCAGGCAGGCGGCCCGGTGGGCAGGGAGGTAGGCAGGTGGGCGCTGGCATATTCCTGTGATCTAGTCTCCACCTCTAAACATTCCACTTCTCAAGACCATCAAGGGCTGATGAGCAAGCCTTTGTGGGGACACTTAAGATCCAAAGGGCTATAGGTCCTTAATGAGCAGCAAAGCAGGAGCAGGGCAGCAGGTGTAAGAGGGAGAGAGCAGCTAAGGAAGCTAAGCTTGCTTTGTAAATGCTTAACAACCCACTGTGGTGCTAACTAGTCCAGTTCCTTACAGACACACAAACACATGCATGCAGGCTCACACACACACACATACAGAGACATAGACACATAGAATACATACATATACACATATATGCTCACAAAAGACATACACGGACAGACAGACAGACACACACACACACACACACACACACACACACACACACACACACGAACACACAAACCACAATAGAAGGTAAAGTCACCAGAGTAGACAGAGTGATAGGCTAGTATGTATGGACATTGGAATAGATGAACCTATGTGTCTGAAAGGGACTTTCCTAGTCTGTGGGCAGGAAGGGGATGCATCCTTGCATAGAGCACCACTATTAAAATACCCGCTGAGGCAGGTGCAGATAAAAGCCTCATCTAGGAAACTTCCCAGCCCCTGCTGGGCAGAGATCAATCTTCACCTTGAAAAGAATGCATGAAGAGGGGAGAGCAAAGCAGAAAGAGCAATGGGGTGCTGAGATGCACGTGTCCCAGCAGCAGGGGAGAGAGAGGAGAGTGCTTGAAGAAAAGCCTTCCCACATTGTCAAGCAGCCAGGAGCCAGCAGTAATGAAAGGGATTCTTACAAGTGGCTGGAAATAGCTGGCAATGATGGTACAGGCTTCCCCTAAAAAGCCTTTGTTGTACTGGATAAGGAAAGTCATTGTGGTCTGCAGGAAATAAGGGGCTCTTGGGTGCATGTATGATTGATGGGTGAGGGGAGACACTCTTTATCCTATTCGGCCCTTGCACTTGCGTCTGCATGAACTGAGAGCCTGGAACTGTACTCCATGGTGGAGCTGGGTTAGAGAGACCCCAGAAGGCTGATTGGGCCTACAGCACAGGATCTGACCTTGCATCGTCCCACATAACCTACCATATCCACAGCTGCACATAGAACCCCTGCCTGTGAACCAGATGGGGCAAAGCCCAGATTGACTGCCTCTAAAGAGTTTACTCCTTGGGCCTCTGAATCAAAGAGCCAGGGATGTCTGGTTTCAACTCTCCCATGGAAGTCCCTTGGGGGTCCGAAGGTCTGACACCAATGAGCTCTAGGACACGGTGAGGACCTTTGTCAGGATTGGGGTTTTCTGCCTCCCTTCCATCCTTGCTGTTAGTGTGGTGAAGCACCCTGAGGCCTCATTCTGAGGGGCAAATCCAGGCTCTCTTCCTTTCCACAGAATTGGCTTTGAGCAAATTCTAATCTGCTTCTGCATCTACAGACTGGGCTCCATCACATCTGCCATGTAAAGCTGTATGTGGATAAGAAGTTTAGGAAGGGATGAACATAGTTAGCACCCAGTAAACATGTCACGCCACTTTACTACTACTACTACTACTACTACTACTACTACTACTACTACTACTACTATTGTTATTAAAATGTGGTCTTACTTTGCAGCCTCTGGCTATCCTGAAATTCACTATGCACATCTACATGCCTTTACTTCACAAGTGCTGAAACTAAAGGCATGTACCACTACACTTGGCTACTATTATTAAGATTTAGTTTATTATGTATTTATGTATATGTTTCTCTCTGTGTGTGCATGTATGTGTATGTGAGTGTAGGTACTCTAGGAGATGAGAAGAGGGAGACAGATCCCCTAGAGCTGGAAATATTGATGGTTGTAAAGCTTCCCAACCTGGGTGTGGGGACCTGAACTTAGTTCTGCTGCAACATCAAGAGCTGAGCTATCTCTCCAGTCCTATAGTATCATCATCATCATCATCATTATTATCATAATCATCATCATGATTACTGCTCCTGAGGTTGTTTGGCAAGGGAAAAGCCCAGACCTTTAGAATATATCATTTTGCTTATTTTTTTTTATTTCCAAATGTAGCCAAAAAATTTCAGTGTAGGGTGAAGTTTAGGGACAGCCTTAAGCTGAAATTCTGGACCTCTTGTGAGCTTCTTGTATTCCGTGTGGAGTTAAGGAAACCTTCTGGCAGAATGGGGTGACCTTGGGGCAGTAGTGGCTAGGAATCACACATGGAAACAAACAGGCTCACTTCCACACTCCTTTCCAGAAATTGTAATCACTGAGTGGCGTTAGTGAGGTGTTCTAGATGTCTGATGACCTTCTGCCTACTCCTGGGGAGACACTGGAACATTGGCCATGAGGAGACACTGGGAATACTGGCAGAAACTCGCCTTCCCCCAACACCTGCTCCCTGCTGGTTTTCTCTCTGGAGTCTTCCAGAGCAGGCAGGAGTAAGGAGATGTTTTAAGAACAGATTTTCATAGCTTTTGTTAGATGCCAGGGGTTTGGAGAAGGGCATAGATAATGAAGAAGAAAAACAAAGAGAAATATTCTGGGAATTTCCAGTGTGTTCTTGGCACCAAATGAAAATGGGAATGCACTGAAAAATTTCTCATATGGAATTTGCTTCCATCCTGTCCCATCCATGTCCCTTCCTTCCTACTCACACCAACTGAACTTCCTCAACGTTTGGGGGGCTGATGTGAACTTGAAAGGAACTCCAGCTTATTCCAGGGTCCCCCCTCCATCTCAGAGGGATAATAATCTCTCTGGAGTGGACCTGGATGTGGCAAGGCTCTCATAGCTATCACCACATGAGGAGGTCACCCCCAAGCAGGAGTTTTCATCTCAAGGAACCAGATTGGTTCCTGCAAGCAAGCAGAACTTCTTCAAAATGCTTTGCAGAGACAGAGGGGAAAGTGACTCATGAGAGCACACCTCGGCCTTCCCTGCTGACCCCATCATGTCCACTCTGTGTATAGTACCAGTTCTTCCTCTGTGAGACCCAAAACTTGTGTCAACACCCAAAGATGAACTTCATCACTGGATCCCTTATGTGTTCTTCTTCCCAGAGCATACGTTGTTCATTACATCTTCCCCCTCCCCCCGCCATTTGTTAATTATTCTTTAATTTTTATATTGGGTCAGATGGCTGAACCTAGTCTGTTAAGACCAATGGAGCCAGGGCTATTATTGTCTTGAAACTCCAGGGACATCAATGTTTCTGTGGGTACATAAATGCTTGTTGGAAGCCTGGAGTATTCATTGACATCATAAAGGTATCCCCAACTCCCCAAAGTAAAAACAAGTAAAATAAACAAAATTAAAGGTCAAGAAATGGGCTGTTTTGTTTAAGAAAAGGTCTTACTCTGTAGTCTAGGCTGACTTGGAACTTAGTATGTGGTCAGGCTGGCCTCGAAAACACAGTTTTCCTTCTGCTGGGGCCATAGGCATGAGCCATTATACCCAATCATACTTCAGTCATTAAAGGCAATCTATGTTTGGTGTTACAATATTGGGTGTTATGATAAGGTGTTGTTTTGTTTTGTTTTGTGTCATTATTGTTTTGGTGGGGCTGGTGGTTGAACTATACATTTGGGGTTTTGAGATAGCATATATAGCCATGATGGCCTCTAATGCCCCTCTCCCCCGGCTTCAGCCTCCTGTATTGTGGTACTGCAACCAGGCTTCCAGGCTTGCTGGTTGAAATTTATCAAATAATATTTTCTTAAGTAGATTAAACTGGCTGGCTAGCAAACACCATGGATCAGCCTCTCTTAGCTTCCCCAAGTACTGGGATAACAAGCAACTGCCACCATGCCCCTCCCCCCCTTTTTAAACATGGGCCCTGGGACTCAAACTCAAATCCTTATACAGTATCAACTGAGATGTCTCCCCAGGCCCACTAATGAGTTTTCTAATGTTGATCAAACTTCAAAACTCGAAATTTACTCAGTCTACCTCAGGATATATTATTTTCTTTCATGGTCCTCGGTTGTGCTGGCCTGTATGCTTTCTAGAATTCCTTTGCATCTGAACTTACCAGTGAGATGAACCTGTAACTTTTGTTCTGACATCAGGATGTTAGTGGCCTCCTGAAATGACCCGGTTGTCACTGTCCCTCTCTGGAAACTTGGCTAAGGCTGGAATTATTATTATTTTTTTCCTTAATTGCTTTTCTCTCATAGGTGTCCGAAGCTACAAGCTATGGTAATCCTAATTTCAACCTCTCAAAGTGTCTTATACCATTTTTTTTTCTGGAGTCCCAAGTGTCCCATTGTGACAACCTTAGTGATTGATGGCTGAGTAGAGCATATGCTGGGGCTCCATAATGCCAGGGGTAATGGAGATACATCAAACCTTGTGCAGCAGGTATTTCTTAGGCTAGTGGAGAGCTAGTTTTTTTGTAAGCTTGTGGTATATGGGATGGCGGGCATACCCCTCTATGTGCTTGTGAGGAGTTGCAATAGTCACCAGGAATGAGGATCTGGACTTTTTGGTGCCTTTCCTTTGTTGGAGACTCTCTGAGAAGGTGGGGTTTGGAGAAAGACAGATAGGCAAGGACAGGGCTGTCTGGATCATACAAGGGGTGAGCTGGAGGTTCCAGCTGAACCAAGGGGACAGAAGCCAGCAGTGAGAGAGAGCCTTCCTTTGCAGAAAGTCATTATGAAATAGCTATTGTGACCCTGTGACCCTGTGGTCTCTTTCTTAAGGGCCTCTATAACAACTTACCTCTTCTTAGCCACCAAGGACTTCCTGTGGCCAGTCCTCCTCCAAAGGTAGCTTCAAGCCAGCCTTGTTTCCGGAAGTTTTGCAACAGTACCTCCTGGCAGTGTGCAGAGGGCTTGAAGCCGCCTCTCCTGAACATTTTAACAAGGTTCTTCTGTCAAATTAGTGAATCACTTGCTGAGCCCCGAGGACAGAACCCCTGAAGCAGCTAACTTACAAATGCTATTCACACCACTGCAAAAAAATGAAAATCCATGTACAGAAGAAATCCCATTTCACTCCCCTGAAGGTGGGCTTTCCTGACACAAGTCTATGTTTTCACATGATGAAGACTTGTATGTACATGTTAATGTGGACTTTTGTTTAGCACCTATTAGTATAAGCATTAATATGTACATTTGGATGCAGCTGAATCTCATTTGCGCTTTTGCCTTTTAAAATATACATAGTCCTGGAGTAGCATGGTGGCTGCAAGCCCGGGTTCTGACACACACTGTGTAACACTGACAGATTTTTTTAAAAAAAACTGTCTGTGCCACATCTGTCAAATAAAGTAAGAGCCTCCAGCACAAGGCTGTAGTGAGAAATGAGATGATCCACAGAAAACCCTTGAAACAGCACCGAGCATGTAATATGCACCCAGTTAAGTCTGGCTGCAACCACTATGCTTATTACCGTATCAGACCCAGGCAGACCTTGGCTACTGAGCATTTTAGGTTTTAATCATTTAATTATAACAGTGCAGTTATGTGTGCCCTTCCTTTCCAGTACTTTCCTGTATGTGCAGAGCCTGGTCTATGCAGAATGTAAGGAGACAAAGAGCCTGCCAGTTCTTGACACAGTTGACAATTTTGTGATGAGAAATGAGTGATTCCAACAGAACAACGGGTTGTATGGGATGTGATGTGAGGATGGGAGAAACTGAGGCAGGCTTATGGCTTTGAGAGGAGTATGCTAGTCATTCTTGTTTGTTTAACCAATGGCTTGTTTCCCATTGCCAGAATAGCTCCTGGCATGTCATGGGACCTCAGTTAATTCACTGTTAATCAGATGAGCTGCCTGACAGCTCTCCAGAAGGAGCAATCCTGCTAGCCAAGCCAACAGACTGCTGTGGGTGGCCCTGGAAACCATCTTCCTGATTGGCGTCCAGATGTTTTGTCTGGCCCCACCCTCATCTGTCCTTCCTGACTCATGGGACCAGAAGTTCCTAACTGTGGGAGCACTGACTCTGACCAAGAGTCTCTCCCTCCTGCTGTCAGCAGCCACAGCATCATGTGCAGTTGGAGGCATTAGCTGAGGAGGAAATGACGAGCTGTTAGGAGAGGCTGGAGTCTGTGGATGAACTGTGAAGGATGGGAGTTGTCTGCTGGTCTGAGCGCTGCTGGCTGATTCAACAATGAGCTAGGAAAGAAGCATGTCCACTTAGTAAGGGTCTTATAGAGTGGCATCGTCATTCCTGGGAAGGAGACAAATGAGGGTGAGTGAGAAAGAAAGAGAAATGCCCACTGACATTTGTGCTAGTGAGGTTAGAGCCATTGTATCACTTTGTCGTTCCAGTGACCCATTGGGAAGGCAGGGTCTGCCCAGCCTTGAGAAATGTAGACTCATTCAGCATTGTCTCCAGCTACAACATGAGCCACAAACAGAGCATCTATTGCCCTCCCCTAAACACACTGTTTCTTTGGGAAACAGGAACCTGACCCAGTGGGAGGGTAGGAAACACCTTCTCCACTCTGAGTTTATAGAGCCTGGGAGGAGCTGATGCTACTCAAACTTCTAGGACCCATGACTCAGACCTGACCAGCCAGGCTCCACACCCTCCTACTACTTCCTGCCCACAGACATGACACCATATTCAGCAGCTGAAGCCAAGCAGTTCTGTTCTGTTTTGTTTTTATTTTCCCTTTCAAGTACCTTTATGCTGCTATTTTAAAGGATCGGTTATAAGTCCATCCATTTTGGAACCACAGAGGCAGTTGTTTTTGTTTTGTTTTGTTTGCTTGCTTTTTCTTTTGGTGATGCAGTTGATTTAGGGCTGCTGAGATGGCTTAGCATGTCAACACATTTCCCAAAGCCCTACAACCTGAATGTAATCCCCAGAACCCACTAATGGAAGAGAGAACTGACTGTCAAAAGTTGCTTTATAATCCACACATGTGCACTTTGACACACACACACCTACACACATGTGCATATACAGGCATGCACATACACACACATAATGTAATAAAATTTTAGAATACAGTTAGTTTAGAGAGGAGAAAAAGAATGAATCTTCTGAATGCCTATATCTGACCATGATATATCTGTGACCACAGCCAGTGTGAAGATTGACTGCTCTTGGAATTTCATTTAGATGAACTAATAAATTTCCTTTTTGCCTCAGTATTAGAGCTGGGTTTCTGAAATAGTGGACTCAGTTCTTACATTTGGAGCATAGCAGCAGAGTGGGGAGTCACAGCAGAGACCCCCCCAACCTTGAGCGGAGCAAGATAAAAATCCCTCATCTTAAAAGCTTTTCAATTTGCTGCCTTGATCAAGCTGACATGGTCTAGCAGGTCAGGCAGGCTGGGGTTGGCTCTCACAGATGGAGTTTTAGCTTTTTGCCTATATTTCATTGCTTCCACTCAGTGACATGCTGGTAAAGGGCTTACAAGCCTCTACCTGTACTTTGTCATGTTTACCAATTTTCATGGTGTGATATTCTCACCATGGCCAATTTCAAGGAAGCAACATCATGTGACTGAAAGGGAGATGAAAAAGTACATCATTAGATAGCCTTTCCCGCCATACAGATCTCATAATTGTAGATAAACTCAAGAGATTAGAGGTCATTAAGAATGGTTGGCCTTGAATATTTTGCCTTTGTTTTAAATTCACATCATTTAATTGTAAGGTTATAAAATTTAAGATTTTCATAATGCCGAGTCCAATAATTGGCTCACAGAATCCCTGGATCTTGTAATTGGCTCTGCAAAACTAGTTCTAGCTCATCACAGACTTCACTTTGATGGGATACGTGGCCTCTGCTTAGGCCAACAGTTTTTAGTGAAGACTGATGACCGACTGAAGTATGTAAGGAAACAGAATGCTTTATCACCCATCTGCATAAGACTGTGCTCCTCTGATAGCTGGGAAGTAGCAAGAACTCTTATCGGTATGGGAACTTCCATAGGAAAACCTATAAGCCTATCATGTATGTGTGTACAATAGGAATCCTGTATCAGCCATTTTTCACAGGAAGTAGCTAACACATCCAAGTTACCACACTAAGAAGAATGTTTGAGGAAAGACTATTTGCAATCCTGTGGCCAAGCATGAGAAACTGCAGGCCCAGCAGGGCAGCTTTACTAGTCAGGTCTCCATTAATATGTATAGGTCTAAAGGCACCTTCAGAGAGTAAGAAGAACCTTCCAGAGCCTGGAATGCTAGGATACCTGACAGGCAATGGGGCCTTTGGCTGCAGCAAAGGATGGTGAGAACAAATTTGATCCATCTCCTCTTTCCCTCTGTTCTTCAGTCTTAGCTCCCTGTTGGCAGGACCCAACCAACCTCTTGGGGGTGGATGTCAACCTCTTGGGGGAAGGGATAGAGATGGTATAGTCTCAAAGAGTGGACAGCTAGATAATCTTTTCTCTTGGGTCTGAGAAAAGTTAGAGACAACCTGCTTTTGGAACTGCTGTTTGCTCCCTACTCACCCTTGTTAGAGGCAGGGGTCTTCCCTTGCAGGACCAAGGTGTCTTTTCTGGTCTGACTGAGGCTCCTGTGGTGAGAAAATGTCAGTGAAGCAGACTATGCTGTGGCTCTGTGCTCTCCCATCCTTGAAGCCAGGGCCATCAACAGGAACCATTTTCTCTATTCAGCCGTTCTAGTCTCATTGATGTTTGAGGGTCATTTTCTGTGGGTAGTCATTTTCAGGGAACCATGGTCTGAGATCCAAGAGACCTGAGGTGGGTGTCTGGCTCAGATCCCATTACTAATCTGAATTTTTTGGTTTGCAAAACCAGGAACCAGGAACAGATTATCATGATTCCTAAGGACACCTCTGGCTCTCAATGTCTCTTCCAAGAAATCATGAGTTTAATCTCCAGATCATTTGCATAATGCAAAGCACATCTTTCCATAGCCAGAAGGTGGCAGCAAAGTTCTGTTTTGGAGGGGGCTGTAGACCAGGGTAAGAGACCTCTTGGTATGGATCAAAGTTCACGTTCTATACCTAGGTTTTAATGCCAAATAATAATTAACAACAAACAGCAGAATCATCATCACCATTGATAGTGAAATAAGAGTGACCATCCCACCTTCATTTTGGGGGGAGGGTTACACAGTTGGGGAAACATCTGCATGTTGTAGCATAGGAACATTTTAACAAGCCCATCTCATAGATAGCCGGTAGCCGGTGGATAATCAGATTTTCTATTCCATGTTGAGACTTGGGTGTGTTTCTGGACTTGACAACAGCCTTTGGAAAGTAGAGATTTACTGGGAGAACCCCCAATTTATCGATTCATCCAGTGTCTGTTCTAGCTTGTGGCAGACTCTCTTCCTCTCCATCTGCATTTTGAAAGACATCCAGGGAGCCAGAAGGACCCAAGGGCTCAAGACTGGCTCCAGCTGCAAGTTGGACCTTAACATGTAGATGCTGATGAGGGAAACTCAGGCCGTGAACCTCATCATCACTCTCTCTCCTTCAGTCCCAGAAAAGGAAATTATCTTGAGTTGTTTAGTTCTTACAGGTGATACCTGGTAACTTGGCATGAGAGGCTGCCATCCATCCATCAATCTATCCATACTTCCTGACTGACATCTGTCAGTCTGTCCTTGCTTCTTTTCATTCGGCAATAAGAATATTGATTAAGTATAAAACACTCCTTTGTGAAGAATACAGGCATTGTTTTTCCTTTAACTCAGAGACCCAGGCAGAAGCCAGCATCTCAAAAACAAAGGCTAGGTAAGGGCAGGAAGTTAAGGGTGACGTTTTTTCTGGGGATCTTCAAATAAACTGTGTCTGGGAAGAGGACATTCATATCTTGTCTTTTGGGCTACCAAAGAGGGATTGTACCATAGCAATTTCATGGAGCATGGCATGTTAACTCCTCAAACCATAGGAGACCTGTAGAGAAAGTCCAAGACTCAGACTGTCATCCATCTGGGCCTGTGCCTTGTGATGGATTCCCCCCACCTCCTAGGGTGGAGTCTCAACTCTTCCTATCACAATATAAGAATATTAGTGTTTACTGTATGTCAGACTCCAGACCAAGTGAACTCCTTACATGTTCTTATTTGCCTCTCAAAATAACTTCTAACAAATGATTTTTTTTGTATGTGAGAAAACTGGGGGTTAAGTCAGGAAGCAACTTTTAACAAAAACTTTAATAAGGTTGGGAAGAACAGAACTCTGACAGCATGAGACCCAGCCAGGAAGTATGTGCTGCTCAGTCATGACGGCCAGAATTCGGGTCCCTGTACCCACATTGGCTGGCCTAATAACACCTATATCTTCATCTCCATAGGATTCAGCATTCTTTTCCAGCCTCCAAGGGCACCTGTACATGCATGAACATGTATACATGTGCACAGACACATACACACATAAATCAAGTCAAATAAATCCTTAAAGCATAAAAACCCATAGCTATATGATTGTTTTTTTTTCCCCCATCTCAAAGAATTAGGAAACTGAGGTTAAAAGAGAACACTCACCCAAGGCCACACAGCTTAATTCTGACAATATCAGAATTCCATCTAGGTGCTACTGACTATACAGGCCTGGTAGCCAATGAGGAAACTCAAGTTTAGAAAACATACAATAATTCAAGGTCACACAGCAAGAGCCTGTGAGTGGTCAGTCCAAGGCTCGTATTTGATATTAGCTCTTAAGTTTTCTATAATGGTCCTCATCCCACCTCACCCCAGAGGGCCAGCCAATCAGTACAATCAAAATCAGGAGGGCCTTTAGGACCAGGAGAGATTTAAGACTAACTAGTTTCTGGTTTGGTGGAGAGGGGATGGTGAGTAGACTTTGAAAGTCAACAGTTTTTCAGGCCCGTTTGGTCCCTTTGAGCTTGAGTATCTTGAAGAGGAAGCAGGAAGGTGAAGAAGAGTTGCCCAAATCAGCGGAGACCAAGGTTGTACCTGGATGCAGACCATCTTTATCCCAGTGCATCTGGTATCCTGTGAGTGAATGGGTTTGATGATATTGCTGCTTGCTTAGATGGTGTAAGTGGGCATAGAGAGCTGTACAGCCCAGACCCCAAAGGGTGTGGGAGGGGAAAGCAGGGTAGCTTATCCAGAGAGCACTGGCCTGGGGGGTCTGCTCTCCAGGGCTGAACTTTCCCCCTGCCCTGGATGTAAATAGAGTGTTTAGTCATCTGAGCCCACCAAACCTTCAGTTAATTTGGGGAGAAGATAGAAAAATCCAGTCTATAAGAATTATGTATTTCTAAGAAGAAAATAATAATTACTCAAAAGGGCCTTTCTCTCCCTCTTTCCCTTCTTCCCTCCGTCTTCCCCTCCCTCCTTCCTTCCCTTTTTCCTTCCTTCCTTCCCTTTCTTCCTTCTGTCTATCCTTCCTTTCTTCCTTTCTCTCCACCTCTCTCTTTCTTTCTCTCTTTCTTCCTTTTCTTTATTGAGACATGGTCTTTCTATATAGTCCTGGCTGTCCTGGAGCTCACTATGTAGACCAGGCTCACTTCAAATTCAGAGATCCACCTGCCTCGATTGTGTCACCATACCTGGCCTTCTTTCTCTTCTTGAAATATTTCTTTTTCAGATTTATTGAGATATAGTGGGGAAATAGAAGTTTTATAGTGCTAAGGTGTACAACTATTTTTTCCTCGTGTGTGATGTGCTTGAACACAGCACCTCACGTATACATTGGATGGAGTTTCTGTGCACATCACCACATCTCCAGAAATTATTCACCATGTACACCTGAAACTGACTTTTCTTTTGGCCATCATTTCCTCATTTCTTCCAACTTCTAGTCCTTTCCAAATACCACTATGCCTCTATGAGTGATTGTTTTAATTCCCCACACATGTGACACCACTCAAGAGTTATTTTTAATTCCCCACACATGTGACACCACTCAAGAGTTGCCTTTCTATATCTGGCTTATATCATTTAGCATAGTGTCCTCTGAGTTTATCCATGTTGTCACAACACAAGAGCAGCATTTACTTCTGCCTAAAGGTTGAGAAATAGTTTATTGTATGTTGAGACACCATTTTTGTGTGAGGTTGTGGTGTGTGTGTGTGTGCTCGTGCGTGTGTGTTCGTGTGGAGACTAGTGCCATAGCCATGCCAGAGGAGCATCAGGTGGCAACTGAGGTTGGAGGTGTCAGCCCACCAAGAGGAAACTCTGCCATGCCTTTACATGTTTACTGTAGCTCTCTTTCTCTGGTAGCTAGCATGGTGTGAGGGTACCTGGGGAGATCTTCACGGCCTATAATACAGTGTGCTTATCTCTTGGAAACATCTTGTTCTACTGGGCATTTTTATCTGTGGATTGTCAAGAAGATGACCCCTCCCTAAGCTGTCCTGTCTAAATTGATAATAATAATGATAAACTATACAGAGTTTTGATTAATAAAAATAAGTACAAAGATGCATTTCACAGCCAGAGCCTGTGAGTTTTACCTAAGGAGCTGCATAGGTTGTAGCTCAAGTTAATGATTAAGAAAAAACCAGTAGCCCAGCTAGTTTAAATTCTTTTAACCTTAAATCCCGGGAGATGGATTCACTGGTTTTGGAGTGCATCACAGCTGAAACAAAGCTTTGAAAATAACAAAGTCGGACTAAGATGTTTTTGTTAAAAAGCTTTGAGGAGAAACAAAATAAACCCAAGAAAGCAGTCTAAAGTTCTAGAAAGGCACATAGCTGAATGAGAAATTTGTTAAGGGCAGGGAACAAGAAAAAAAGCAGCCCAATTATCATTGGTTGGCATACCTATCTAGGTAGGATTGGTTGATAAGCAAAAGTTATACTAATTCCTTATACACATTTCTTCCCTCAGTCTCCTAATTAAAAAAACAAAAACAAAACTATTAATGAGTGGGTATGTACCCTAAAGGTTTAAAGTAGAGCTGATTGATCCTTCTTCATATATAAAAATTTAGGTTTGTGATTCCTTATACATTACTTTTCAAGATAAGTAATAAAGTAATGGTCTTCCACCCATTTTTTGTAACTGCAAAATGTAGCCTGTCAGTAAAAGACCTGACAAGAACACCTTGCTTGCCTACACGGTTAATCTATAACAAGTTGCTTGGGTACAAATATATGTGGGTTCTTGGGATAATTTGTTTTTCACCAGTAGTGCATAAAATGTTTAATCATGTAAGGGATCTGGAAAAATGCTGCTTTTTTCTTTTTCTGTTTGTTTTGTATTCACTGCAATCATTCACTTGAAAAACAAGATGTAACCACATTGTAATCCCCACTTTGTTGGGATATATAAGCTGCAGAAAAAAGTATACAGGAGAGAGAGAGAGAGACAGAGAGAGGGGGAGAGAGAGAGAATATAGAGAGAACATAAGAGAAGAATAAATAAGGAAGTCATCAAGAGAGTGTGTGTTTCTTTTCCTAAACCCCTCCTTGGATAGAAAAGTATAGTTTACACCGACACCATGTACTCCTCTCTAAGCCCTGTATCAATACTGCTATCTGAGGTTGGCCCCTCAGACAGCAGTATTGACATCCTTTTCTATTGTTCTCCATCTTATTTTTTGAGATAATGTCTTTCATTGAACATGGAGGATGGCAGTTGGCTAGAGGGTAGACTAGCTGGCTAACAAGCCCCGGGGATCCTCCTGCCTCTGCCCTCTCAGCTCTGGGGTTACAGATGCACACTACCCCTGCTGGGCTTAAACCTGAATCTGAACTCAGTCTTCATGCTTGCACAGCAAGCACTTTACTTACTGAGCCATTTTCCCATCCCTAGACACCACTGTTTTGGATAGTACAGACATTTAGGGTGCTTTCATATCTTGAGTGTTGTGAATAATTCTGTAGTAGACATAAGTACAACAGCATTATCAAGATCCCAAACCCATTTCCTTTGAAAATACACTCAGAAGATTTCAGGGTCAAATATTGCATTGCTTTTGTTTTCGGAGGTGCCTTCACACTGTTTTCCACGAGGGGGGACCCACATGCTCAGCAACAGAGCACAAGGGTTCCAATCTCTCTCTGTCATCACCAACCCTTGTTATGCTTCATCTTTCTGGTGAGAGCTGTTTTAACAGGTGTCAGGTGTGGGCTGATACAGGGTCTGTGGTTTCCATTTACTTTTGTTGTGTGTGGTGCTGAAGATAGAAACTAGAGCCTTCCATACATCAGGCAAACACTACCACTGAGCCACACCCCCCGCCAGGTCCTTATTTGAAAATGTTTGTGGAAACTGGGAGTTTACCTGGAAAGGGACTAGGTTTTCACCTTTGCTACTTGAAGCAAGGAGCAAACATTTCCCCATTTCTGACTTTAACTTTTACAGTAAAGCAGGCAAGAATCTAAAAGTCAACCCCACAATAACAAACACAGCAGAGCCTGGATTCTGAGTGTTCTGGGCAGTTTATTTTTCCCACATTCTTCCTCCAGTCTCCTGGAGGTGGCCCATGGCAACAAGCCTCAGGAGAGTCTCATTCTTCCATCTTCTGTAGGAGAAAAGAAATTGTACACAGGAAATGAGTCAAACTCCATGGGAGGCTCAGCATCCCCTTCAAGGGGAAGGGAATTTCAAAACAATTGGCATTAAGGAATGGCCTTGTCTCACTTTGTGTTCACAAAGAAACCAGTAAAGCTACTAGGGACAGGACAAGTCACCTCAAAAGCAGGAGCTTCCTGGACTGCATCTCTACAAATAGGGAGAGAGGGAGATGACATGCTTGCCACCTGTGCTTCTTGCAAGAGTTTGGTACATAGGAATCTATGCTAAGCAAGCATTTGTGGGTGTGAGCAGTGGTGAGGATAAGGACATCCTCCAGGCTGTCCTTGGTTGGTCTGTTGGTCCGTAGGTATGAAGAACATCTTGGGAAGATACCATCCTCAGGTATTTGCTCTTACCTGGCCACCCACATCACGGCTCTTGGCCCTTAGCTTGTTCACTTGAGACTCTGCTATGTCTGCCCTCTCCTCAGCCTCCTCCAGCTCATGCTGGACTCTCCGGCACCTGGACAGCTGTGTGTTGGCTTGCTCCTCCTACATGGAAAGAAGACAGGGGCTATACAGTTGTGGAATCTCGTTGTGACTCTGAGGAGTTGGGGGAAACAAGAAAAGGAGAGCCTTTTATTCACTGACAGCAATGAGGGAAGATGAGCTGAGTTCTCTGAAGAATATTGAACGGTGTCCTGTCACTACAAGGGTGATATGTGCTTCACAAGCTCTTTTAGCTGTTCTCCCAAAGCTTATCACGTAACTCCTTGAATTCCCTCTGTACAATAGCTCTCCCAAGCAACTCCTATACACTCCAGAGATGGCCCAAGTCCAGAGTTCTCTCCAGGCACCTGGAGGTATCAGACCAATGGTTCAAGTCTCTTTTGTTTTATGCATTTGATAGTTGCCATGTATCTGGGGCAGACCATTAGATGGCTCTGTATAGTCTTGTGGAGACTGTACTAATCTGATGTGCACAATCCCCCTACTCTTAACTGTTTCCAGTATTCTTCTTCAAGGTAACTGACCAGGCCCCCGAGCAGGGAAGAAGGGTGGGTGTTGTTGGTGGTAGTGGTAGTGTTGGTAGCAGGGTTAATTGTAGTGTTGGTTTTTGTGGTGGAGATTGTGTTGTTGGTGACGATGCTGGTAGTGGTGGTTTTGGTAGTTGTGGTGGTGCTGCTGCTTGTACTATAGGAGGTGGAATTGATGGTAGTCATAATGGTGGTAGTGTTGTTTTTCATGGTGGTAGTTGTAGAAGTGGCAGTGTTAGCAGAAGTAAGTGTTCATGGTGGTTGTGGTGGTGGGTATTGTAGCTGAGGTGGTGATGGTGGTGGTGGTGGATATTGTAGTTGTGGTGATAGTTGTGGTAAATGTGGTGGTGATGGTACTGCTTCCTTCTTCTGAAGAAAGACCAATTTCTTCCTTCAGACATTGGTCTTGAGAGATGCTCTGTAGATAATAATATAGTCCCCAAGCCAAGAAACTGCAGGAAAGGCTCTGTTCTAAAGGGCCCATTACTTTGGAAAGTTAATTACATATTAGCTATAAAATCAGAGAAATCCTTGAAGGCAACAAGTTTAATCTCATTAGACTAAAAGTTTTCTTTTCACTTCACTTTTAAAGACAGGGAACCTCTATGTAGTAATGCAGGCTGGTCTTGGACTTGCGTTCTTCCTACCTCCAGTTTTGGAGTGCTGGAGATTACAGGACAGTGTCAACACTCTGCATAATTTATTTTCTATAAAGCAAAGGCTCCCTCCCATCCTGGCCCCAGCATTTTGTTATTTGTAGTTCTTAGACTCAAAGCCCCTGGAGAACATCTTTCAAAGTTCTGGTTTTGACCCACCTACTGTCTTTCCTGTTGATTTTACCTATTTGATCAGGGAAGCAGTTAAATAGGGATGGAAAGGAATGTGGGGGTATTGCTACAAAAGTCTGGGGGTGGGCGACCAGGAGAGTAGAGTGTGGTAGGATGGCAAACATTAGGATGGGGGTGTTTCAGGGCAGGAGGGCAGGAGCCGGTACTGGTAGTGGTCTAGTCTGATCTGGTTAGTATGAGTTGGGATGACGCAAGGTCATCAGAGAAAACTAAGATGCTCTGGGGTAGACAGAGTGAAGAAGGGTGGGGTGGGATAAAGAGATGTAGGTTGGGTATGGAGGTGGCTGGGAGAAGTTGTGGAGCTATGAGGGTACAGGAAGTTAGAAGGTGGAGAAGATTCAATAAACACAGTCCAAGGGAAGATGTAGGGTAGGTGCTTGTGTCATGACCTGCAGATGTAAAGTCAACCCTGGGGTTCTCTGAATGAGCCTAATTAGGCACTAGTTCTCACTCAGGTTTCATGGGGACACCCCAGTGGGTGACAAGACACACATGGCCCTCTGGTACTCACAGCCTCCTCTGCCTGCCTCTTGTATGACTTCACTTTGGCTTGCAGCTTGTCTACCAGGTCTTGGAGCCGGAGGATGTTCTTGCGGTCCTCCTCAGCCTGCAAACAGAGCGTTCATAGTGGAAACCCCCAGCTCCTGCCTCCTTTTGCTGAGGTCTGCTCCACAAAGCAATAACTGAGGGCTTGCAGTTTTGCTACCTGGTAAGTCATCTCTTTGACTTTACGTTCATATTTGTGGGCCCCCTTCAGAGCTTCAGCTCCTCTCTTCTGCTCAGCATCCAGCTCACTCTCCAACTCCCGTACCTGGGTGGGATGAAGAGCATGTAGAAGCAGAGGCCAAGATGACTAGCTTTCTCTAGCGGACTCACATGCTAGTCATCCTAAAGTAACCTCAAGACCTTGTGGCGTTTTACAGAGGCATCTCCTCCCAGGCCCAATCCATGTAGGGGCTTTGCATATATTATAGCCATATGTCCTCTTAGGGTAGAGGCAGCCCCTGGTGCACTTGGCTCCTGGGTCAGGCTTGGCAAAGAGGCCCTTTCTTCTGGGACTGTGCACTTTGACAAGGGCACCACAGGTTGGCAGTCTGCCCTGCTTACCCTCATAGGTAAAACCCGCTGGACTCTTTATGGATGTCTTGATTCCAATTACGCAAGGCATCAAACATGGGCACACAAAGTTATGTCAAGCCCAAGGCCACTTGGTAGATCTAAAGCAAGCCAGGCACTATCACTGAGCATGGCTGCTTTGAGTGCTGCCCAACCCACCACCCAAAGGTGGGTGCCATGGGAAAGAGGGCAAGGAATCACCCTAGTGCCATAGTTTTGCCTTTTCTGAAGTCTTGAGGGAAGAGAGGGGCCACTGAGGTGACAGATCATCAACTGTGGTGCCAATATCTCCATGCCACAATCCAGTGAGATCCAAGTAGGACTGGGGGTGGGTCCCAGACAGTCACATAGCCCTCTCCGTGGGGACTCTAGCAGCATCAGAAAGAGCACAGCTCTAGGAGACTCGCTATATCAACTCAGAAAACTCTCAGGGTAGCAGGCTTCCCTTGGGCTCTGTTTCAAATGGAGTCCCACCTTCTTTCATCAGGTCTTATAACAAATCTCCCCACCCCCTCTCCGGGCCTCTGTAAGCTTTATCGGATGCATGAAACTGGGCAGCTGGGATCAAAGGACAGTTAAAGTGACTGACTGTGCAAGGGTGAGGGGACTGCAGGCTCCTGGCCATGCTAGGAAAAGCCAGAAGGTATCATGGGAGTTGGTCCTTTCCTTCTGGAAGGTGTCCATAAGAAGGATGGGGCCACACCTCTTTTCATGGGAAAAGAAGGGAAGAAGTTTTTATTTGGAGCAAGGAGGCAAAAAACAAAACAAAAACAAACAAACAAACAAAAACTCCAGAAAAATAAAAACTTTTCTATCTTTAAAAGGAACCATGTGCCTAGTGACCATGTTCTAGGGAGACTCTAATAAAGAACAATTGTACCAGGGGCTTCCTGTTGGGAAAATTATCTCCTCTTCCCTCCTCCTCCTCACTTCTGCCCACTCTTCCATTTTCTCTCTTCCTGGGACAAAAGAGATATTCTAATAACCTCCTCCATGCAGCCCTTCTCTGAAATGTCAATTGTTCATGCAGCCCATTTCAAAAATGATTGAAATAATCCAACACAGATCTGAAGGGAAAATCAAGAGGCTGAGGAAACAAAGCACAGATCAGCCAAGGAAATGAGCGACTGTGAAATGCATGCCAAGAGCAAGCCTGGGACTTCTGGCACCAGGGAGAGGAAGAGTCTCTGGCGTATTACTTTGGAGGAAGAAGCATCAATGAAGTTCCTTTGGGGATGAGGTGGGTTATACTCTAAAACTGCAGCTGCAGATAGAGGTTAGAAAAGCTGCAAAGAGAATAACCCGGGTGTAGGAGACAGAGGGACTAGAGACATAATGCAGACGGGGCACAGCTTATCAAAAGGAAGCTTGGCCTGAGATAAAAACCATGCCCAAGTGTGGAATTTCACAATCACAGAGCACTTTATATACGAGTATAATTGTGAATCTACATGGATAACAGGAAGTGAACATTAAAAGATGTCATCTTTGCCAATTGTGTTGGTACCACTGTTAATCCCAGCACTTGGGAGACAGAGGTAGGCAGATCTCTGTGTGTTAGAGGCCAGCCTGATCTATGTAGTGAATTGTACACAGTGAGAACCTGTCAGGGGGTGCTTTCCCATGACCTAAATCTAAATCTAAATTTCTGGTTCGGTGTTCTGCCAAGATGGCTGAAACAAGACCACTTAGAAAGCCAGAGCCTTCTCAAATCACCCACCCTGGCCTCAAGTTTCTGGATCTGCTTCTTGCCGCCCTTCAGTGCCAGCTGCTCAGCCTCGTCTAGACGGTGCTGCAGGTCCTTCACCGTCTGCTCCAGGTTCTTCTTCATGCGCTCCAGGTGGGCACTGGTGTCCTGCTCCTTCTTCAGCTCCTCCGCCATCATGGCGGCCTGGGTCGGTTTATAGGACACATCTGTGGGCTGCCCACTCAGTACCACGCAGGGCAAAGCACACAGACAATGCTGTAGACTTGTGCCTCGTCCTGAGCCTCTCCTCCCAGTCATCATGTCCCACTATGCCTCTCTCTTTCCAGGAAGCCACCACAGGCTGGCTGTGCTCAGCAGAGATGAAACCCCTTCCCATGCCCTGGGTCTGATATCCCCCTTTCTCATCTCCCACTACCATCTTGGAAAAGAATGACACTCACATCAGTGATGGCCTTCTTGGCCTTCTCTTCTGCATTTCTGGACTCCTGGATGGAGTTCTCCACCTCTGCCTGGCACTGAGCCAAGTCAGCCTCTAGTTTTTTCTTGGTATTTATCAGGCTTGTATTCTGCAAGAAAAATTAGATTTGAGGGTGAAGGCTTCATATGGGCACTTAAAACAATGGGAAGGGAAGGCAGTGAGTGGGGAGGGAAGTGAATCATAGCCATGTTCCACTTCTTATTTTCCACATGAGTGGTCTTCTGGGTACAATATCATTCCCGATTGAACAGAAAGTTCTGAAACAGAGCCAAGAGCTGCACATCAGAAAATTGAGTAAATGATAAAGGGAGAATTTCAAGCATTTGAGGATGGATAGATTTTTCAGTAAAAGGCATTGGAACAAGAACATGATTGATAGACACATCTATGCAAGATGAAAAATATTTCTACTAATTAAAATATGCCATGCGTGGAATTGAAATTGGAACAGTAATGACAAACCAGAAAACATTATCTTTATATAGGGAAAACATTCCTGTCCTTATATAAATAATATATATTAATAAGAAAAAGGGGTAAGAAGCACAAATAGTTAAACATATAAGAAATAATGATGAAATGTTTTATCTCATCCTTAATTAAAACTAATAATAATAATAATAATAATAATAATAATAACCAATGACATATGCTTCAACAATAAAGTTAGTGAAGATTTAACAGGGTCTTTTGAGATTTGTAGGAGAGTCCTCACATGGTAATAAATGGGAATAAAAATTGGGAGAGTAGAAATTTACATGTGTTGTATACAAATGTCTTTATTGTTTTAGCACTGAATTAATTTTCTTCCAGATATATGGACAATGGTAATCAAAATTTAGTTATGACAATATTAATTAGTCTTTATGACAGTAAAGAATTTTATTGGTAATAGTCTAAAATATTCAGCCATAGAGGACTGATTGCAGTCATAATATTCAACTTTCATAGCATGTCTTTTTTTTTTTTTTTTTTTTTTTTGCTGTTGAAATCCATGGCATTGAAAACTATTTAAAGAGTTAGAAATACATTCTGGACACATTGTTAAATGAAAGTTAGAAGCTGCAAAAAAATTCCATAAAAGTTTCACAAGAGCGATATTTATGTAATCACAAAGACCTAAGAATGAGAGAACATAGCACGTTAACCATTTGATTGATTTTTTTCATCTATGTGTTTGCTTTTGATTTATGTTTTAGATCAAGTAGTTTTCAAATTATTGTAAAATTAATAAAAATAGGTTCTTTTGTGGGGGGAATCCCAATATCCTAAGATTTCGGCTTGAATTATGGAGTTGAACATTCATTCTCATCTGAACTTCTGAAATCCAGTCAAGATCCAAATCCAAAACACTGAGTAGCAACATGATAGCAGAAAATTCTACATCCAACCTCACGCAATGGGCCATAGTCAAAAATCATCTTCAGGGTGTATGCATAAAGAAATGAGCTGAGTTTCAGGTTTAGGCTTGTATTCAACCCCAGTATCTCTCATTATCTATATGCAAATATCCACACGTGCAAAACATCCCAAATTGAAAACACCTTTGGCCCCAAGTACCTTCCATGTGTATTTTGGATAAGGGGCTTTACTCTGTATTTTCTTTGTGAATCTTCTGTGAATCCTCTGTACTTCCTTGCTCCAATCTTACTGCATACAGCCTGCAAGATCTTTCATCTTTCTTTCTGGTCAGATATCAGAGCTCTATCAATCAAGAATCAATATTTTTCTGGCTTGGTCTTGACTGCTAGTCTTCGAGAAATGGGGAACTCCTCGCCAAGGCATCTGGGGCCTATATACCCCAGGTGTGTCATAGGGTTGGGGCGAGGTGGGCGAGGAGTTAGTTACCTGTTAAGAAGAGGCACCTAGCAGAGCCACTGCCCTCCTGCCCAGGGTGAAGCTGAATTGAGGAGACAACATACCTGGGAGTGCAGCAGCTGGACACGGTCACTGGAGTCCAGTAGCTCCTGCTCCGACAGCCTGCGGGTCCGCTCTGTCTGCTCCAGCTCCACCTTCATCTCCTCTAGCTCCTCCTGCAGGAGGCCATTCCGGCGCTCCACGATGGCCAGCTGCTCCTTGAGGTCCTCGTTGCTTCTCAGGGCATCATCTAGGTGCAGCTGGGAATCCTTCAAGGGAAATCAGGAGTGAGGGCAGAGCTTCAAGGTGGGTTCGGGGATCACAGGTCTGCCAAACCGGCTGGAACTCACCTTAAGCTGACCCTGGACTGTGCGCAAGTGTTTCTGGGTCTCTGCCACCTGGCGGTTGGTGTGACTTAGCTGAATCTCCATCTCATTGAGATCGCCCTCCATCTTCTTCTTCAGCCTCAGGGCATCATTGCGGCTGCGGATTTCTGCATCTAACACACTCTGCATGGCCTCCACAGCACGCTGACTATTTCTTTTTATTTGTTCGATCTCCTCATCCTTTTCTGTGACCTTGCGGTCAAGCTCAGATTTTACCTGGCTTAACTCGAGCTGGACACGCAAGATCTTGCTCTCCTCATGTTCCAGGGAACCCTAAGGAACAATGAGAAATTTGTGATTAGTATTGTACTTTATTTTTTGGAAAGGGTCATGTAGCCCAGGCTAGTTTGGAACTCAGTATGTAACCTAGGCTGTCCCTAAACTCATGTTCCTCCTGGATGCTGGGATTACAGGTGTGGGCTATTATATACCTGGCGGCATCACCTTAAATGAGCATTTTCCTTCAAACTATGATAAATATAGCACAATGATGCTCACTTTATACACATGGGAACAGTGCTCTGAGGCTTGAACCTGAACTACCCCAAGAGTAATGAAAGTCAGATTAAAACTTTGTATCTGCTGTTAACAATCTTACATCTTGAGATAGGTATAACAACTTTTTAGCTGTTAAATAATGCATAAATGGTACATTTAACAGTGAGTATAATATAACGTATATAATAGTAACTATAATAGTGTTCTAGTCTCTGCTGCTCTCCTGTTATTCCACATGAGCCAAATTCTAGAAACAGCTCAGCTGATTGGTCATGACACTGGGAGACTGACTGGATCTGTTTTGATGATGCATGATTCCTGGTAGCCAAGGATGCTGTATGCCTGTGCATGGAACAGGCATTGGGGGAATCTGAGTTGGCTCTGGGGAGGCTCGGTGATTGATATTGAGAAAGATATTGAGGACATAAAGAATACACTTATTTATTTTCAAAAGGGGGCATAGGATAATGACATCAGGGAATAAAGTGGTGCAACCCAAGCTTTTCAGACCCAGGGCTGGCTGACTGCTCTTTCCGGTGGGGGTTCCATGGCCCTGGCAGGCAGATCTCCATGTGGGTGGGTGAGCACTATTTCTTTCTGTTTCCACACCTGATTGCAGACAAGACACTTGCCTCCACCTCTTCCAAGGCAGCCTGGAGCTCGGACTTCTCCTGTTCTACTTGCTTCTTTGCTTTCTCCACTTCCTGGAGGTTTTTGCCTCTTTCTGCCATCTGTTCGGTTAAGTCAGAAATCTCTTCTACGAAAGACAGAACAGTTTAGGCTTTCAATGGGCTCCAGCTCCCAGTTTAGGCGTCTGCCAGGCAAGCTAGCAAACAGCAGTTCTTTCACAGCATTTACACAGGAGAGAACACAGCAAGCTGTTCGGATGAACTGTAGGGAAGACAATAGAGTGTTGCTTCACCTGAGCTGTGTGTAGAATGAGTTCTGTGGAACAGTCTTTGAACACTGTAAAAATGTATTACTCTGGTTGGTTAATAAAGGGGCTGACTGGCCTAGAACTGGGCAAGAAGAGATTGCCTGGGAGAGCCAGACTAGGATGACACTGGAAGAAGAAGGGTGGAATCTGAGGAGTCTCAAGAGATGCAAAGAGAAGCAATAAGAACGTGATGTATTTCCAAGTGGTAGAACATAGATTAGTAAAAATGGATTAGGTTGTCAGAGTTAGTAACAAGCCTGAGCTACCTGCCGAGCATTTATAATTCAAACTAAGTCTTCATGTTGGTTACCGGCAGAGACTTGGGGAAACGTGGATGCTGTCTAATTATAGCAAAAGTCTGAAGTCATCAAGAGCTTTAGCCACAGGCACAAGTGAGGTCCCACTAGAAGGCCAGAATCCCCGTAGTCTGTTTTCTTATAGCAATGTGCTTAGCAACTCACTGGATATCTCTAATCCTCCAACTGAGAACCAGCTGCCGTTGCACTGTTCATGAAGAGGATTTGAATCTTGGGGAACACTAGTAAATGGGAGGGTTGATGGATGAGGGTGTTGCAGGGTCATGGGGAGGAGGAAGCTGTGGCTAAATTGGGCTGGAGTTGTCAGGAGAAGGGCAGTATGATCAGCTGTGTGCCAGAGGGAATTCACCTTGCAGGTTTTTATTCTCCCGCTTCAGCGTCTCTAACTGATCCACCACCTCCTCATAGGCATTCCTCATCTTGAAGATTTCAGTACTGAGAGACCTGGACTCTTTCTGGGCCGCTTCCAGCTCAGCTTGACTTTCATCCAGTTTTTGCTTCCACTCTGCAAGGATCTGTAATGAGGCAATGAGAAACGTGAGAAATAGAAAGGCCCAGAAGATGAGAGAGAGAGATATAATATATATCTCAATCATTCAAATAAGGGCAGTGAGCAGTGAGCAATGCCAAACCTTCATCCTTCCATCCTTGGGGACCAAAGGAAGAAGGTGGGCTCTACTCTAGACCAGGGATTCCAAAGTCTGATGTCTCTACACATGGCCTGCTGGCTTCTTAAAATACAGGCTGAGTATCACTGAGCTGACAGGTAGTTTTTCAGGTTTCAGAATCTGGAGTATTTGTATAGACATGAGATATTTTGAAGATGAGACCCAAGCTCCACCGCAAATGTGTATTCTATGCTACGTTATGGACATAGGGAATTTTGTACATTACTTTTAGCATGCTTGGGTGTATGGGGTGCACATGAATATATAATAAACATGTGTGTGTATATGATGTTTGTGCATGTCCAATATGTATGTGAGAGAATTTGTGTGTGAATGTAGGTGTGAGCATGTTGTGATGTGCTTGTGAAGGTCAGAGGACAACCTTAGATGTTGGTCCTTACCTTCCATCTCCAGGGAAGATGCTGAGTATGCTAGACTAGCTGGCCTGTGGGTTTCTGGGGACTCCCCTGTCTGTCTCCCATCTTCCAGTAGGAGTGTAGGGACCACAGATGCTCATGATTTGTGCTTAGCTTTTATGTGAGTTCTGGGGACTTGAACTCAGGTTCTCATGCTTGGGTGACAAGTATTTTTTACCCCACTGAGCCATTTCCCCAGCTAAGCATATTCATGTTTTAACTATACACTGTCACATGAAATCAGACATGGAATTTTCTTCCCTTTGTAGCATCATGGTGTTCAAAAATGTCAGACTTGGGATTTGGGGAATTAAAAATATTCAATCTACATGACACATTTATCAGAATTTGAATTAGCTTTGACTAAAAGTAAATTTCCCTTAGAGGAACCATTAGAGAAGTAAAGAAAGTCCCCCAAGTATCTTCCAACCAGGAATTGAGGTTCATCAAATGCATGTGTGAAAGGCTACCACTGAGACCACAATGTCCATGAAGCAATTGGGGAGAGACCTTGTCGAAGTTCCTCTGCTTCTTGTCCAGGGTGGCGCAGGCTGTGTTGGCTCTCTCCAAGTCCAGCATTAGGTCATCCACTTCTCCCTGAAGCCTCTGCTTGGTTTTCTCCAAGGAAGCACACTTGGAGTTGGCTGCCTCAGTGTTTTCTTCTGCCTCCTGGAGCCTCTGGGCCAGCTTTTTCCTAGGAGAATCAGATGTTGTTTTGTCCTGATGCAATGGGATATTTTAGCAAGTAACTATCATGTTGAAGGAGAACGGACAGTCTGAAAGAATCTGATCAAGACCTCACATGTGAGTGGGGAGTCATGTCAGTGGTACCATAAGGCCATGACAGAAGTGAAAAACTCCCATCACCTAGCAACATGGCAGCCATTCTGTCATTGCAGTAGAACATATTATTTGTTTGTGGGATGCTAGAATAGGCAAAACTACTGTGCTGCTGGTCACTGGAAAGCAAGGCACAGGCAACATTGTGCTTACGCCTTCATAGCGACAGTAAGCAGCTGTGTCACTGGGTATATATCTGCTATGCCACACTTTTTGTTCTACTTATGAGGGAGAAGTTTGCTATAAAATGCCATCCTTTGTTAGGCTTTCAGACCATTTAGGTTTGTGAACTCACTCTTGAAGATTCTGGTGATGATAAAATCCCTAATGGCACATTTCTCAGAACACATCCCCATTGTCAAGCTGTGTGTCTATGTCACCAGAGTAATCTCGACATTCTGGGTGGCAAAGGCAGTCTATAAGGAGTCACCAATTGAGCTAGGTGGAAGGACAGTCCCTAGGAGAGTGGGGGACACTTTGAAAGCTTAAGACAATGCAAAGGAGAGAAAGAGATACTCTCCAGGTGGGGGTAGGGGCTGCTCTCTGTCTGAGACTTTTTCTAGGGCCTTCTCTCTCATGGGAACTTTGGGTATACTTGGCCTCCTCCAGCTCCTCCGTGCGCTGGATGGCGTCCGTCTCGTATTTTGTCCTCCACTGGGCCACCTCGCTGTTGGCCTTGGACAGCGCCCTCTGCAGCTCGGCTTTGCCTTCCTGCTCCTCCTCATACTGTTCCCGCAGCAGGTCACAGTCATGGCGGGAGGACTGCAGGGCGTGGGCCAGCGCGTTCTTGGCCTGGGGATGATAATGGTAACCAATTAATAAACACCAGTAAAAGTGTGTTCGTTTAAATAGCTATTTAAATATGAATCATTTTCATGTTGCTCTGCAGGTTCTATAGTATCTGCATTCCTAATGCTTGATTCTCTCCATAATTATATTTACTTTTTTGTTTGTTTGTTTTTTTCAGACAGGGTTTCTTTGTGTAGCCCTGGCTACCCTGGAACTCACTCTGTAGACCAGGCTGGCTTTGAACTTACAAAGATTCCCCCTGTCTCTGCCTCCTGAGTGCTGGGATTAAAGACATGCATCACTACCACCTGGCATATATTTATTTTTTTAAAGAAAGTATTGTACCATACAAGAGAAGGGCATTAATATTTAGCTAGCCATGCATGGTAGGACATATCTATAATCCCAGTACTTGGGAAGCTGAGGCAGGAGGATGGTGAATTCAAGGGCTGTCTAAGACACACAATGAGTACTAGGACATCCTGAGCTAAACAGTAAAATCCTCTCGCAACACTCTCCCAAATTGCCATAAGAAATATTAGAAATATATGCAAAGGTCATGAAGCAACACCATCAGCATTTATCTAGACAGTTTGCATGTTGTAACTCTGTGTTTGAGGCTTGCCCTCTGTTTCTTAGTAAAGTAATAGAAACTGCTAAAGGGCTGTTGTCCACATTAAGACTTTCTCATGGCTCTAATGCCAAGAATTAAAAAGGAATTGAAAAGAAAATCACTTCCTCACTACTTCATGTAGTATGAGCTGTGACCACAAACAGCTTCAGCATCCTCTGGTGTCTCCAGAGACCAGCATCCCCACACTGAGGACCACTGGTGTGGACTGATGCCCGGAGCCTCCTCCCTCCCTCATGACTCTCTGGACAGAACAAATGTTTACCTCTAGCCTTAACTGTTGCCACACATCCTTGGCTGCCACCACCAAAGAAAAAAGTTCTATTGACCCAGGGCAAAGTTTTCTTCATTTTCATCACTTTTAGAAAAGACAAGAAAGGGCTGAACTTTGCTGAAGGGAGGAGTCTCACAGCTGCAGTGAGAGACAAGAAGGGGTGGCCTCTGCCTCCAGTGACCTGCACCTGCTTGCTCAGTCTCTGGTTCTCACCTCTCCTCCCTTGATCCCTAGCCCACCAAAAGCCTTCCCTTGGAATTGAAATAGAAAGACCAGAGATAAATATGGTATTGCTCTTTGCCAGAAATGAAAGATAAAAAGAATTTCAGAAGATCGCCTTGTAAATCTCACCCAGATCACAGCCATCACAACCAGATCAAAGTAAATTCTTCTCATGTGGGCTTTTCGAATGTCTAGATTCCTACATTTTAATGCTTGAAACACCAGGGTCAGAAGCACTTACTCTACTCTGCTCTACTGAGAGTTTATTTGCTGTCTATGACTACAGCAGGGGGTGGGGGTAGGGAGATCATTCCTATCAGTTTACAGATCAGTGGATAGACTGTATTATATGTATTATAGACTATATCTAGATGCCAAAGCTAGCATTATGTTTATGTTGAAACACTCAAAGGTTCTCCCCAAGCCATGTAGTCTTTTGGGAGAAAAGATACTTAAGAACAGATGTTACAGGAGGTGGCCCACAAAGAGGGTGGCATCTGAAGCAGCTGGTGTGAATTTCTGCATGAGATGGCCAAACTAGCATGGTAGTAGGATGGGGTCCTCCCGACTGGAGGGGAAGTTCATCGGGCCACCCTGTGGGAGATGGAGGTGTAAAGGAGAGGCAGTGTCTTGTTAGGACTTTCGGGTCCTGAGGAAAGAGATCCACTGCCAAAGTCCTCTATAATTCAGGGACAGGTTATTATGACACTCCATGGCAGAGGGATTAATCATCCTTGATAGTGTACTGATATTCCTCCAAGCCATCCACCTCCAGCCAGCCTCCCCTAAGGGTCGCAACCCACATTCCATCAGCCTCACCCAAGGGTCACAACCCACCTCCTGACAGCCTCGCCCAAGGGATGTATTACTTGGCTTCTCAGGTCCTGCCTGGCAGCTGCTCCCCACAAGAGTCCACCTTACCTTGGTCTCTTCCTCCAGCTGCCTCTTCAGCTCCTCCAGCTGCTGGCTAAGGGCCTGCTTGCTTTTGGTTAGCTGTGACACCAAAGACTCCTTCTCTTCTACTTGGTGGCTCAGCTCCCCTGCCAAACAGATGTGTCTCCACTTGAGCATCACCGATTGCCAACCACCACGTCCCCACCGGGCCCTGGAGGTGTGCCATCCTCACCATTCTGGGTCTGCAGCCTTGCCTTCTGCATGTTCAGATCATGGATTAACTGGGTCTGTTGGTCATCCTTGGCTTTGATTTCATTAAATTGGTCTTCTACAGACCGGCACATTCTTTCCATGTTACTCTGAAAACCGAAAAGGCCAGTGGGAATGCAGAAGTGGGTTCCTGGTGCCCAACACCGGAACTGGACACTTTGGTAGTCTGGCTTCTTTTGGGCAGAAGGAAAACACAGAGCATGTAAAGGTTGGTTTGAAGAATCATCATCATTTCAGATTTGCTTCATTTTATTTTATTTTGTGTGTGTGTGCAATTGCCCTGTAATGAACAATAATGTGGAATGTCAGCTTTGGGAGGTATGTATCCTGGTGATTAGTAAACCAGTTTCTGACGTGATGCCACTTACAGGAACCCTGGGATCATGCTGGAAGAGCAGCATGTATATTGCCAGATGGATACTATACCCAAGTCCTGTGTTCATGCTTCAATGCTTCTTACAACACTGCAGCAGCTTCTGGGGGTGATGTTATTGAGATGAGGGAATCACTGTCCCAGCCTCTCTTCCATCCTCATAAAATACAGAATGAAGTGAGCATATGCTTTCCCTTAGACTGGAAGGTGTGAGACAGAAGCAGCAGAAGCAGAGGAGCTCGGTCAGAGATGACCCTCAAGGAGCTCAGGACCTATTTCAGGATGATGCACAGGGAAGAACTCCAGCATGGGGAGGGTCTGTGAGGGATGACAACTTTCAAATAGAAAACCTAAAGGACACAATAATTAAAAAAAAAAATAAGGCAAATACAAGTGCTTGTCTTTAAAACCGTGAATACAGTGTAACATAAAGCCATTCCAGAAGTAGGATGCTGTGAGGTGAAGCTTGGCCTCTGGTGAGGTGGTATCAAGGGGTAGTAAAGCTTTTTAGAAGGTGGGGCCTAGTGAGAAGTAATTAGGTCATTGGGTATCTCTGAAGGGATTAATGCTGGTCTCCTAAGACTAGATTACTTAGCATGAATATGAACTGATGTAAAATTGACTGGCATCTATGCCCCTCTAACAAATGCTCCTAACACTGTGCTGTCATCTGCTGTGAGGTCTTGTCTTGAGCTAAATAGATGCTGACACATTTTCAGAACTATAGGTGAAGTAAAACTCTGTTCTGTACAATGTACCAAGCCTTGGCTATTTAACCACAGAAATGGGAAATGAACTAAGGAAGTCACCAGAGTGTGATTCCCAGCACCCCTGTCAGGCAGCTCACAACAACTTGAAAGTACAGCTCTAGGCTATCCAATGCTCTGTTCTGGTCTCTGGGCACCTACACACATGTGCTCTCCTTCAATAAAATAAATCTTTAAAAACAGAAGAAAAGCATCAATGCTATGTGAAACAGATCCTGAAAAGAGATGGCAAAGGGGACTGTGGTAGCAGCTCAGGGGTCGAGTACTTGCCTATCGTGTTCAAGGCCCAGTGTTTAATTGTTCAATTCAAGCAACGCACACACCACACACACACACACACACACACACACACACACACACACAGAGAGAGAGAGAGAGAGAGAGAGAGAGAGAGAGAGAGAGAGAGAGACATTCCATTCCATAGGGCTCATTTTTGTTGTTTGACTTCACCTCCTGCTTCTGTCTGGTATACTCCCCGACCCTGTCTCAAAAATATATAAACACAAAGGTAAGAGCCCATTCTCTTGCTCCATCTTTGAAGCAGAGAGCACACCCTGGCCAGACACTGAGTCTACTGATAGTTTGATCTCAGACTTCGACGCTCCCAAACTGCAAGCAACATTTCCATAGTTTATGAAATTATTCAGTCTAATGTATTTTGCTGCATTAGCCTCAGGTATTCAGGACATGTGGCTCGAGGAGTTGGAAAGATCAATAGGGAAAAAACTAAGAGTTTAGAAAACAGAGTGAGTTTGGGCATCAAATTCCACTTTTTCGCAGGGCAGGAAAACATGATTGCCAAGACCAGGAGGGTTATTCATACCTTTGACTTGGAGACTGTTTCAATGTTGCTGGCCATGTCATCGATCTCCATCTTCAGCTCACTCTTCTCCTTCTCCAGCTTCTGCTTGACCCTCTGTAGGTTGTCGATCTGCTCCCCAAGCTCCGCCACAGTGTCTGCGTGCTTCTTCCGCAGGGTGGCTGCTGTGGCTTCATGCTGTAGGGTGGCTTCCTCCAGGTCCCTGCGAAGTTTCTGGAACTCAGCCTCTCTCTTCTTGTTCATCTCGATCTGGGCAGATGTGGCCCCACTGGCTTCCTCCAGCCTCTCGCTGATCTCCTCCAGTTCCCGGGAGAGGTCAGAGCGCTGCTTCTCGATTTTGGCTCTGACTGTGTGCTCTGCCTCGATCTCCTCCTCCAGCTCTTCTGTACGGGCCTGAAAGGGTCAGTGTAATGTAAGGTTGTCAGGGTAGAGAACAATCATTTCAGGAGTGACTAGGTGCTAAAGGAATGGGGTAGGCAGCACAAAGTTGAGGACATGTATGATTTAGTGGGGGACAAAAGGCCAATGGCATTTGTTTGGAAACAGCCTAAATGTCTGGCCATCAGTAGGGGAATGATCAACCAGTTGTGATGAGGGCTTTTCCTGATGCCAACCAGCAACACAAGGCTGCAGTTAGTCCACCATGGATAGCCCTGCAGAACATACTGATACTCAAAAGGAATAAGTTGCATTCTGTGTTTAGGATGAAAAGATGCTGAAAATATGAAGAAATGTGAATCAGTTTTTGTATATATACCATACCTTTTCTCTGAGTCTTCAATATATCCATAAACACATAGCAAAGGGATCCTGAATGATCCATAGCTACAGGAAACTGACAGTTCCTCCTCAGATGACTGGGAGGGCCCTGGGCTTAGGGACAGTGGTCAGTGCATCTTTACCAGCAACAATTGGCCCTCTAGATCACATTCTGATCATTTTCAAGGAATGAATATATATATATATATATATATATATATATATATATATACTTAAATGTCATTTAGAAATGTTTAAATATTTATCTCACAAACTACAGACAAAGGCCCACTGAGGTGTCATGTTGCTGCGGCAGGGAGAAGAAAAGAAAAAAAAAAAAGAAAGAAAAGAAAGAGAAAGAAGAGCTCTGATACAAGATGAGAAAGAAAGTTGGGGAGAGCAAGCTGGGTATTTGCAGGCAACCTCTGTGCCCGGGAGGGGCCTGATTCATCACCTGTAGTTCTTTGATCTTCTTTTGCTGCTGCAGGCTGAGGACTTGTTCATCATCGATTCTTGTTTGTAACTGACTCATTTCAAACTCCTTTCTGTAAGCAGATAGACCAAATAAGCAAAGCAGCATGAAGCGAAGGACGTTTAAGGGGGACACACTTGGCTTCCAGGCTCAAATGGAAGGGAGAGAGCACGAGTCACCCACTTCTTCAGTTTCTCTTCTATCTGTTGCTTGTCATTCTCTAGATCCATGATGGACTCCTGGGACATTTTCAAGTCTCCTTCCAGCTTCCTCTTCACTCTCTCCAGGTCAGCCCGCAGTTTCTTCTCCTGCTCTAAACTGCCCTCCAGCTGGGAAGACACAGGGGGATAGGGAGGGAGGCTGGGACAAGGCTGAGGAAGCAGGGTCACCCACATCAGCCAGCATTGTCACACTCATGTCCTGTGGCCTCCAGCCCTGGAAGGAAGGAAGCCGGCCATCTGTCCTCCATTTCTCTATTCTTTATCTTAGGGGGTGGGTACCTTGGGGGCCTCCTTGTACCTCTATTCAGCCCATTCCCACTTGGCCTGTCCCAGGCCATATCTCCCAAAGGAACAAGTGGGCACTGCGGCAAATGAATGCTGTAACGCTGTCACTCCTCACCCCACCTACACCCCCAGCCCTCAGGGCAGTCAGGCAAGGAACTCAATCAAGTGTGTGTGTAGGACTGGGCTCAGGAAAAGAAGGGTGTAGCAGGGAACACGCCTACCCTGGCCTTGTTAAAGTAGAGATCTGCAGAAAGTCTAGCCTCAATCAGGATTAAAAATGGCTAACTTGCAACCTGGGTCTTACATCATTCATCATGAAGGAGAAAAAGTTTTATTTTCCTGGACATAAATGTAAGTGTGTGTGTGTGTGTGTGTGTGTGTATGGCATTATAGGTAGAATTCCAGGCCTCATGCATGTTGTACCTCTGTGCCACACCCCTGCCTAAAATGAGTCTTTAAACACTGTAGAGAAAAATTGGAAGTTTCTGAACTCCAACTGTCTACAAGCGGATGCTGATGACAGCAGCAGTTTGTTTTTACTGAAAACGTTATGTGGAACACTTTCCTTAGACGTCCTCTGAAGTCTAGATATTTGTATGTATACCCAATTCGCAAGTGGGGACAGAGGCCTCAGAAGGTCACATGACCTGCTTGTCACCTCAAATGTGTGTGTCTGGGGGGTCAGGGCACAGCTGGACACTGGACTCTGGACTCTGGCTCTGACTCCAGCATCTCAGCTAGATCTCTAGCCTGCTTCCTACTCAGCCCCTTCTTTGCAAAGCACGAAGATCACGTGTCCTCACGTCATCTGTCTGCTGTTCCAGCTTGACATTGATCTTGATGAGACCGTTGACTTTATCCTCTTCAGCCTGTAGGTCATCCAGTGTCTGCTGATGGGCCTCCTGCAGAGATTTCTTTTCTTTCGTCAGCTTGGAAATGTTTTCTTCAAGAGCTGTCATTTCTTCAGAGAGATTCTTCACCTAGGAGTAAATCAGCACCTCATTTAATATAGAAACAATATTAACCCAGCAGGAGCTGCTGTAGCCTCCTGGTTCTCTAGCTTCATAGTACTCAGGGACAGCTAGCTTCTCGGTCCTTTGTCTTAACTTCTCTTTTAAAATGGTTTTAATTTTATTTCATCTTATTTTGGGGGAAGGTCTTGGTACAAACTCCCAGGCTTAAGAGGTCTTCTTGCTTTGGCCTCCTGGGTAGCCAAGGCAAGGCACCTACCACTCACTGTACCAGCCAGCCTAACAGGTTTGTAGGACACAAGTCTCATGTGGCCTAAGGTGATGACATCAAACTTGATATCAGTCAGGGTGGTCTCAGACTTCCAACCTGAGTTGTAGGTATGAGCCACCATGATTAGTTTTATGTGGTTCTGGGATCAAACTCAGGGCTTCTCCCATGTTAGGCAAGCACTTTATCAAGTGAGCCCTAGCCCAGCCTTTCCACTTCTAGTCTTTCTCCCTGGCTTACCATGGTGTCTCAGATCTTCCAGTGTGACTGTTCCTTTCAGAGTACACTCACTATATCTACTAGGAAGGGCACTATTTGAATGCAAAGCCACTGGGTATGAAGGACAACACATCGATCTGTGTTTACTCATCGTACACCTCCAAGCATTTCTCAGGCTGATTGATGGGATGAAGCAGGGAAGGAGGCAGGGGAGAGGCCTGAGGTGTGAGGCAAGAAAATCCAGATGTTTTCACGGGATGGGACCTGGGCATCATGCATGGAGCTTTCGGGCATTAAACAGAAACTTCTAGGTGAGAGTTGCTAACTCCACCTGTGACCTGAATCCAACCACAGATATATTTAATTTATATTTTTTGAAATGATATCAGCATAGGAAAATAAGAGTCTACACAAAATCTGGAGTTTAGGCTTCTCATGGAGTCCAAACCTTCAGCAGTGCTAGCTTCGACTTCCCACCTGACAACTGTTTCCTGGGGCTGAGTCATGGCTGCCACCTGTGAGAAGGGCAGCCTGTGGGCAGCATTTGCCACAATCTCCACCCTCCCTATTGTCTATTTCCATTACTATTGTTTATCCATCACTGACTCCAAGCGTCAACTGCCATTGTCATCTCATACCCAGCAGACCTCCCCTTTGTCTCGTCTCATGGGTAGCCCTTATTAGGTGAATCATACCAAACTTTTCAGAATCATTGTTAAGCATATACTTCTGTGCTGTGTGTATGCACTTTTCCTAGGAATAAATGTTAATTACGCTATTCGTGTTCCTACTTACACTTCTCCCCACTGAGCACTGGGTGCTTCATTTTCCTCCCGGTTACTAGATTCACCCAGCCTGGTGCCCCCAATGGTGTGCTGTTCTCTCTGTGTGACCACACCACAGCCCTCCTCTCCATCCTATGGCATGGTCCCCAGCTCTGTCCCAAGCAGAGCAGCTCCATGCAAGGGTCCCTATATATGTCAGCACCTTTAAGTGTGTTCCCCAAGCCACAAGGAGAGACCTCTTTGGTTTATATCCAGAACAGAAGAGCAGATTTATAGGAGTTCTACCCTCCCTCCCTCCCTCCCTCCCTCCCTCCCTCCCTCCCTCCCTTCCTCCCTCCCTCCCTCCCTTTCTCCTTCCCTCCATTTTGTGCAGGATGTTTATGTAGCTCTGGCTCTCCTGGAACTTGTTATGTAGACCAGGCTGGTACCAGACTCACAGAAATCTGTTTGCCTGTGCTTCCTGAGTTCGGGAATTAAAGGTGTGCACCACTACTCCTGGAAAGTTTTGTTTTATTTGTATGTGTGTTTTGCCTACATTTGTGTATATTGCGCGTGCGCAGTGCCCACAGAGTCCAGAAGAGGGCATCAACTCTCCTGGGACTGGAGTTACAGACTTATAAACCACCTTTGGAAGAACAGCCAGAGCTCTTAATCACTGAGCTATCTCTTGAGCTACTACATTTTTAATTGGGCTAAGTAATGCCAACTGGCTTCTTCTACATCCTTCCAATAACACCCAAAGGTCCCTGTATCCCACTTTAGTCCAACCCTTGCTGTTATCCAGTTTTTTGCCTCCTTCATCATCTACCTGACTCTGCCAGCATTTTTTGTTGGCTTTCCCTACACTTGGTACATGAGAGACAAATATGAGCATGACACAGTCCTTGTTGTCAAGGAAATATACAAGTTAGCAACACTACCAGGAAGAGTTGGGGAGAGACTACGGAGCGGAGCTCAAGGAGGAGGGACCAAACCTGCCAGCTGCTTGTTATGTGACCCAGGCTGGCCCTAGTTCCTGCCTCACACTTCCAGGCCATGAGTGAGGACTGGCTGAGAGTCTGTGAGGAAGCTTCAGTGTACCTTGTTCTCTGTGGCATGCTTCTCCTTCTCAACCTTGGTCAGAGTCAACTCCAGGTCGTCGATGTCTCTCTTGAGAGAAGAGCATTTGTCTTCCAGATTCCTCTTCTTGGCAACCAGTTCAGAATTTATCTCTTCCTCCTCCTCCAGCCTCTCATTCAACTCCTTGACTTTTGCCTCCAGTTGGATCTTGCTTTTGATGAGCCCCTCACACCGTTCCTCAGCATCCATCAGATTTTCTGTTTCCTGAAAGAGCCAAGTCACCGGAAGTTCTTTGTAAAGTCAGTTTTGTAAATACTGGAAAGAAAGGCTTGACTCTCTGAAAGCCCACACCTAAGCTGAGCTGGAGTGGGTGCAGGTGCACACAGGCATTTACACATATGTCACTTATGTGCTCTCTTAACCACTGAGGACATCATTTGAAGGCCAACTGTTCAAGGTAATGTCACATGAAGGCATTCATGGAGTTGCAGAATCATTTTAAACAAGAAAGCCTCTAACTTTTGGTGAGTGTGGTGTCTGGGTATTTCATTCTTCCACCAATCAAAAGCCATGTGGCCCATGTACTCCATATTATACATAGCAGATTAAATGTTTTCAAAACTCTACTACATGTTAACTTCCAACAGAAGGAGACTGTCCACGTGCGCTTAGCTGTGCTTCCTCACAACATAATAGGGAATTAGAAACACACGAATAGTTGACTGAGTAAATCCATGTCCCAGAAGACTGTAGCAAGTTTCGTGGATGAGACTGAGACTGGCTAATTATGTTCTCAAGCTAAACCAGCTGCCACCTTCTCACTGTAGAGAATTTAAGCCCTAGATACACAGTTCAGGGAAAGGGCTGGGAGGAATCCATGCTATGCTTTCTGAGCCTCTCTACACCCAAGCACATGCTGGGCACTTGACATGGGTCAAGCCCTCCAATTCCTTAACCACCATCCACCCTGAATACTGTTGTGATGTTCACTTTCGGATGAGAAAAGGAAGGCAGAAAGAGAACGGACTGGACTGAGGTCACACCCTAGCAAGTGGGGCACCTGGGAGGTCAATCCAGCAGGTTCTAGGGCCTCTTGTCCTCTGACCCTGGGAGGTGATGCTCCCTTGGAGAGCACTGTAGCAGCCAGGCAAGTGAAGCCAGAGCATGTGACTCTGTCCACATAAGGGGAGACACAAAGAAAAAGTCTCTGAGGGTTTACTAAGAGAGAAACTATAAGTGTCTCGGAAAGGAGACAATTGCCCTAGCAGGATATTGTGGCCTGAAGATGTGGCTCTGTTCCCCCCACCCGGTTTTGATAAAACCCGAATTCTCTGAAGTGCTTTTCAGAGCATGCTCCTATTATTAAAAATCATTTGTGGAAAGTTACTTTCTGTTTTCAGTTGGGTTGTTTCATTTTAATGATTTATTTTTACTGATTTTTTTTTTTGGTAAAAAAGGTGTGCATTTAAACTTTTAAAGAAGATTTTATCTATGTGTATGAGTGAGTGTTTTGTCTGCATGCATGTATGTGCACCAAATGCATGCCTGGTGTACAAGGAGGGCAGAGGAAACTGGATCCCATAGAGCTGGAGTTCCAGGTGGTTGTGACCTCCCATGTAAGCACTGGGAACTGAACCCAGGTCCTCTGCAAGAACAAGTGTTTCCTAACCACTGAGCCACCTCTCCTGCTCCAAGGTGGACACTCTCCCCAAGACATGGTTTCTCTGTGTGTCTATGGCTGTCCTAGAAGTCATTCTGTAGACCAGGCTGGCTTTGAACTTAGAGATCTGCCTGCTTTTGCCTCCTGAGTGCTGGGATTAAAGGCGTGCACCACCACCACTGGACTAAGACATGCACTTTTGGCAGTTTTTTTTTTTTTAAAAATATTGTTTTGCTAAGGTAGTGTCTGATGTTGTTGCCTAAGCATCTTAGCTCTCACTGTGTAGCTCAGGTTAGCCTTGAACTTATGGCAATCCTCCTGCCTTAGACTTCTGAGGAATTAGTTATATCATACTCAGCTCTGACAAATTTACACTCTTAGCCTTCATGCTCACTGCAAAATATGTCAAAATCTATTGTGGAAGACAAAGAAGAGGCCAGAGAAAGCACAAATTCACTCTGCCAACATGTTTTCGGGGGGGGGGGGGGGGGGGGAGCAGGGTCAGCTCTGGCTCTGACAGGGTAGTACTGCAATACTCTACATGACCACTGGGTGACACCACTGTCCCTTAAATAGACAGCTCATGGGGTCCTTCTTCCTTCACTGTCCTGGGAGTCTGTGTTTTGCACTCTCAGGTAGAAAAAAAACTTACAGACTGGACTTGCAACTGGAGGTCGTTTTTTTCCTGTAGCAGGGAGACCATTTTCTCCTCTAGCTCCTTCCGGCGAGCCTCAGACCTAGCCAGTTCTTCCTTGGCCCGTTCAAAGTCCTCCTTCATGGTGGCCATCTCCTTCTCAGCCTCTGCGCTCTTTAGCAGGGGCTTGATCTTGAAGAACAGGTTCATCCAGGGCCAGTGCTTGACGTTCATGAAGGAGCGGACATTGTACTGGATGCAGAAGATGGACTCCCTGTGCACCCACAGAACTCGGAGGATTAGTTACCACAGCACTCAGATTGGTTACCCACAGTAAGTATTCTTGACCCATTTTCCCCTTGAACCCTCCCACCCTCATGCATGTGTCTGCTTTCCATGCCTCTGTGAACTGCTGGAAGGCAGGGTTCATTTCCATATCCCCAGGGCGCAGGACGACTGCGCAGTCAATGCTGGCCAAATGATTGATAGCATGAATGAAAGAAGGAGTAGATGAATATTCAAAGACCCAAAGCAGGACGGGATAACCAGCAGCTGATTAGGAAGGGTGGGCAAGGGGGTGAGACTCAGCCTTACCTTCTCTCCATCATCTTCTTGAACTCCACCCTCATCAGGTAGCCCCTGCACACGGCCTGTGTGCGTGTCATCAGGGTCACCAGCTTCTCATCTCTCATCTCCTCCAGAAGCCCCAGGAGCCCGGCTTTGAAAAACACCTGTGTTAGAAGAGAGCCCAGCCCACTTCATCCTCAGTGTTCAGTCAGCCTCAAGATGGAACCTGTTTCTTCCCAAATCCAACCTTGACACCCAGAGTGTTTCCAGGCCACCCTTACTTTCCACTGCTTTTCTCTCTGTATTTGCACCTCTTGGGCTACTGGTAAGGCAGTGTGCTGTCACATAGGTCCCAGGCCCATCAGACACCTGGACTAGTTCTGCAGAGACCACATCAAGGCAGTCAAGACAAGCTGGGAAGGTAGCCATGAGGCACAGTTGTGCCCAGATTCTGAGATAGTCACGGATGCATCTGTCTCCCACTTCCTGGGCTCTCTGTCCCACCCTCAGACCGGTTGCCCCCAGTGTCCCCCACTGTCCTAAGCAGAAGCATCCCCTGGACCAGCTGGGAGCCCAGGCTCTTCTTTCTTAGGAGCAGAGCTCCAGAGTTAGGCTGCGATGGAAACTAGCCGTTGGCACTCGGTGCTTCTTAAGTGATTTGCCTGTCCAAGTGGCCTTGAGTATTTAGCTGCCCTCCGCCCCCTGGGACCTCTGCTTCTCTGGCCTCCCAAGAACTCAATGAATGAAGCACTTCTTCTTATCAACTCCCACATTAGTTATTGTGAGAAGTCAGTGAAATTTGTCAGGGCACACACACATGCACACACAGAGAGAGAGAGAGAGAGAGAGAGAGAGAGAGATTAGAAGTCCTTCCATTGGTTATGATGACCCTTCTCAAGTCGCCACTCACCCTGGAGTTTGTCCTAAGATCTATACACTCTGCGGGTCTTTTTTCTCCTTTGAGAGTCTCTCTCTTGGACACCAGGGGTGACCTGATTTACTGCTCCATTTTCTACCTTACTATTCTTGCCTCTTAAAGATCAACACAGAGCCAGAGTTGTCAGCCACAGCTCCAGGGCTCCTCCACCTGGGCTTTGAGACAAGGTTGGTCAAGTTGACCAGAAGCAAGTCTCTTCCCTCTGACCATCTGACTAGCTGCCAGGGTTGAGGGACTTTCCAGGCCACCTCTTCTCACCTTGGTGTGACCGAACCGGAACTGCTCCCGGTCGACATCGATGGAGTTCAGGAGTTTCTCAGAGGCATTCTTGCTGTCAATGAACTGCCCTTCTGGGATGGCACTGGCATTGAGGATCCGGTACCTGGGGAGAAGAGACACTGGTTTTGATCTTTCGGGATGTCTTCATACCTGAGACAAAACCTTCTAGAACTTTCTGCTCCAGTTTTAAGACGGTGAACACTGTACTGCTAGTCTGAGAGTGGTGGAGGAAGGGAAGCATGAAGGAAAGAAGATGGGGTGAGCACACATTTCAGAAAACTTGTTTTCAGAAGAAATGACTCTTATCTGGCCTGGAAGAACTTTGGATTTAGCTGGGCCTTCGAGACTTTATTCCTCTTACCTCTCAAGGGGTGTTCCTACTAGAGCAGTGGGTTTCAACTGGCAGATTTGGCTTCCAGAGAACACGTGGTAATGTGTGGTACTTTAGATGGTCACAATGCAGAAATATGGTTTGTGGCTTGCTAGCAGCATGTTTGGGTAGAGGCTAGAGATGTAGGTAGTCTCTTCTAACGTACAAGAGCATCTCTACACAAAGAATCATATAGTTCCAGATGTCCATCACGATGAGATATCGCCCGTTAAAGTGACAGTCAGGCCAGGTCTGACTATGACTGATAGATCAATTAGGGCCATCCCAAGACTCATTGTGGACATGGGGTTATCATTCTGGCACAATGAAGTCCAGAAACCCCGAGAGTCTTGTTCATTTTCCAGCTGCCGAGGCCAAGATTGCTTTGGATAGAGGGTGTGTGCAAAAGCTGTCCTCAAAGGAGGTAGACACAAGGAAGGAGTGACCTACCGCTGTTTGAAGTCAGAATAGAGGATTCGGCTGGGGAATCCTTTCCTGCAGATCCGGATGCCTTCCAGGACCCCATTACAGCGGAGTTGATGCATGACCAAGTAGTGGTCCATCACACCTGGGGGGAAGTGACAGGGGGTGAGAAGTGGGTGGCTTTTCATTATTTGACTTTGAGTATCTGAGACACGATGAACTTAGTGCATTGATATCAGCATTAAGTGACTACAACTTGAATGAAAAGCATCACAGAGACAGCTGGGTGTTGGTGGCACACGCCTTTAATCCCAGCCCTCGGGAGGCAGAGGCAGTCGGATCTCTGAGAGTTTGAGGCCGGCCTGGTCTACAGAGCGAGTTCCAGGACAGGCTCCAAAGCAATACAGAGAAACCCTGTCTCTAAAAACCAAAACAAACAAATCACAAAAGAGGTGTCCCAGTCTTCCTGGGAGACTCCAGCACCCCAAGGCTATAGGAAGATTTTTATCATGCTAGAGGCTAGGCTCCAAGGAAAGGCAAGGATGTGTGGAAAGGCCCTAAGACTTCTTGTTAGACAGCCTGGAGAGTCTTCCAATCTCTGCTCTGGGGAAGCCACAGTAGGATATGAGGCTCATTGTGGGGCTGGTGGCCATTTACTCAGCACCTGCCTCAGAAAGCAGGGGCCAAGTAGAAAGGTTGGGGCCAGAGGAACAAGAGAAGCCTGTGGCAGAGATGCCATGGCCACTCTTGGTAAACATCCTGGCCAGAGGGTTAAAGAAGAGATACTATGGCTGTGGTGATCTCTCACTGTAAGCACCCTAAGTTGCTGGGGAGAGCTGTGGATAAGGTGTTTAACATCATTTTATAGAAACTTCTAGAATGCCTACCGGCTTTCCTGCTTACTCCAAAGAGAGATCCTTTTAACACTTTCACAACTTGACTAGAGCCCCTCCCACTACAACAATTATCACCTAGGTGTGACCTTTCACACCTAAATTCAAGGATTCATCTTATTTGCTTTAAGCCAAACTTCCTGCACGGCTGGCACAGCACAGGACACAACATGGGGTAGTGCAGACACAGAACACTGCCATGGCCCACCGGCTGGGGATTCCCTGAAGAAAGATTGGTGAAGACCCAGGAGGATATATATCTATCAGTATTCCAGAAGGGTTTGTGAATGAAACCTTAGACATCTTGTCTGGTTCCCCTCCCTTTCCTCCCACATTCCTTCCGTTCTCTTTTGATGGTAATGGTGTCATTCCCCTGATATTTTGAATAGAAAATCCATTTAAGTGACTCTTAAGAGTCTCATGATCCAAGGGTGCTGTGAAAATTTCTCTTCCAGCTTTATCACAAAATAAAATACTCTTTTTGGAAACTTCTGACATTTCTACTTTTTGGTTATATTAGAGAAAAATTTTAAACAACAAACTTTCTTATTTCTTTAAAAACATATTGGTATTTATTTCTCTTGATTTTATAACATGCATTAGTTTGGGTTTATATTTTTCATTTTTCACATTTCTTCTGAGTATTCACTGATTTTGAATTTTAGCAGATATGCAAAACATTATGATTATATTAATGAGGCACAGGCTATTTCAATACATGAATGTGATTCCTACTGGTTCAAAACCCAACTGCATTATTTACCAGCTGCATGGAAGGGGGACCTTCTGTATCTTGAAAAAAAAATAATAAAAATGAGGACATGATGCTTCTAGGTGTGAATTGAGATTTATTGTAGCTATGCAGGAGAGCATACCTCAGGCATCTGGATTAGGGAGAACATAGCCTCAGGCATTTGGAATGGTCCAGACTGAACGTGGCTGGCAGACTGAACCAGACCACGAGAGAGGAAGAAGAGAGAGGTGGGTGAAGGGAGTACCTCAGAATCCAGAGACCAAGAGAATTGCCTGGGTTCTATAGGAGCCCCAGAAGGTGGGGGAAGGGAAGTGAGGCTCAGGTGCTAGAGAGGCTGAGGGTATCAGATGGGGTGAGACATGCTAAGAGGAGCCTGGACTCTGTAACAGACAGGTGTGGGCCAATGCTGAGAGGCACTGGCAGCCAGTGGTCCACTGTGATATGTTAAATAGGCACTTGGGGCATAGATTAATGGAAGAACCATAGGTCCCTTTTTTGCCAGAGATAAAGAGAATGACTCCTTTTAACAAGTAGGAATATCTTCTTAAAAGCCAGGGAGTGCTGGCATTTGTCTAAATGCTAGACTTTGGGAAAAGGAATTTGAGACCTACCAGGCCTTGATTTCTTTATTTGTAAAGTATGGAAAACAGTTGTTTCTACTTCAAAAGATTTAGGATTGAGTTGAATTGAGTAACAGGATTAAAACACTAGCATGTGGTAAGGAGGCACACAAGCCCCGGTTAGGTCAAGGCTGTAACTGCACAAGAGTCCTGTTCTCTTCAATAATGTTACTCACCAGGAGTCTTGGTCTCATTGGGAATCAGGCATCGGACAAAGTGGGGATGGGTGCTCCTTAAGTTGGTCATCAATTTGTTCAAATTTTCCTGGGACACAGACCAAAGCAAGGACATTTCTCTTAGCACACACCATTGCATTGGGCAGAGGAACAAGTGGATGAGGACCATACCGAGACAGAATCCACATACCCTGAACACAGCCGACACGGTCTGGAAAGAGGAGCCCTTCTTCTTCCCTCCCTTCTTGCTCCCTGCGGAGTCACCTGTAGAGTGACACAGAGCTGGGGTCAGGTACAGCACAAGGGACCCAGAGAAGGGACCAGGAGCGCCTCATCCCAGGCCCACCACAGGAGTGCTGGCTGCATTGGGCCAAGGAGCCAGAGTTTTGTTGAATTGTTCTCAGCACACACCTAAGCTGCCCACATTGTGGGGACTTTCAGTTTTATCACTGTGCCAATGGGCTGGGGTGGGATGTGGTGACAATGTATCTGGGAGCATAATACACGTTCTTGGTGTAGAGGGACAGTCCTTTCCTCAGGGAATCTGACATTTAACCAAATGGGTTGAGGCATCCTTCTCCATGAACAGAGTCTAATATTTTCTTCCCTTTTATCATTAATTAATAATTTTTGGATTTTGAGACCAGGTCTCTCTATGTAACCCAGGCTGGCTCAACTACCCTAGGGCTGGGATCTGCCTTTTCCAGGAAAAAACAAAACAAAACAAAACAAAAAACTGAAAATAACAAAGCTATATTTTTTCAAGAAAATTCACTCCTTTTTTCTTTTTCCTTTTCTTTTCTGGGAGAAACAACCTAATTTCTTATTTCAGCTTCAAGTCTAGTTTGATCTACTTTTGCAGAATGGCTCTCTTTTCTATTTAACCCCCGGAATTTAATCATGATTCAGCTTGGGGGAAATATTATCTCTCTTTTCCTCATACCCATGCCACTTGTCCCTCTCTCTGTCCCCAAGGGCTGGCAGGAATGTATGTTTGGGTCATGGAGGAAGGGCCAGAGAGCCTTTTCTCAGACACATATCCACCCACAGGTTCTTCTAATAATGTCTTGACATTATCCCTAGGTGAGGTTACTCTATGAGACAGAGGTACCAAGGTCAAAGAAAACTATTTCATTGTTCAAATTTAAATTGTGCTCATTTGTTATAATTCTCTGCCCAAAGTACTACTACTAGGCATTAACTTTTTAAAATTATGTCATTATCTACTGAATCTTGCATGCTTTTTAAATCAAAGATATTAGTTAATAAGTATATGCACTTAAATGGTCAATATCTTGGGCAATTGTTTATTGTGCCACACCCATTAGGATACTGAGTGTGAATGGACTAGGAACCTTGGGAATTGGTGCAGTCTACTGTGTAGCTACTTTGGGAGCAACTTCTGAAGTTTCCCAAATGATTACACATTGGGGCTTGCTGTGACAGCACACTCCTGCATCCTAGTACTTGGGAGTTTGAGGCAAGAGGATTGTTATTTTGGGACACTCTGGGCTACATACTGAGTTCTAGGCTAGGTTGAACTACAAAGTGAGACCCTGTCTCAAATATGCATAGTTACTGCATGTCTACAGCACCATGTGACCCTGCATTTTCATGCCTAGGTGTATACTCATGGAGATGACAACAGATAGGCACACAGAAGTTTGTATACAAACATTTGCTGAAGCCCCATTTACAGTAGCCAGAAAGTGCAGATGGCTCAAATACTCACAGACTAGAAAAGGCAAAGACAACGTGAAGGCTACCTATGCAGTGAGATATTACTGTCTGTAGAAAGGAATCCAGAAGTAATACTTGCTACGGCATGCACAATCCTTGAAAACATCAAGCCCAAGTGAAAGACCCTATCACATCTGATTTCATTTCTATGAAATTTTCAGAAAAAAAAACTAAACACAAGTTCAAGTCAGCTTCAGCTACATAGGGAGTTCACAAGTCCATAACCACACAAGCCCTTATATTAATGTCTTGGTATTATCCCTAAGTGAGGTGACAGATACCCTGGCCAACTTTGAGAAAATAGTTCATAGTGACAGGATAGACAAGAGGCTCCAAGGACCTTGGGACAGGAATGGTGAGAGATTGTGTATGGATTATAGGGGCGACTAAAATATTCTTAAATTAGATAGTAATGATGATTGCCCAACATTACAAACATACAAAAAGAAACCCACCAAACTTTTTAAGTACTAATTTTATCATATTTCTATTACACCTTAATTGTTTTTTTAAAAAAAAATCACTAAACTTCATCAAACAAAATCTTAAACCAGATATTGACTACCTCATCCAATTTACCCAGTTTAGAGTCCAATTTACTTCTATGGAGTTCACCATTTTAAGAGGAACATTGGGAGATGAAGGAGAAAAATGGGAGTGAGAGCCTGAAGCTCATGCTGGGTTGTTATGATTGGCTTTGGTGTATGAGTAATTACACAGGGATTTCCACACAGAATCTCACCTGCTTCTGCACCAGCATAGTTGGAAAAGAGGAAGGACAACAGCTTCAGGGAAGACTTCTGGTACAGCCCCACCACGGTCTCATTCAGGGGGTCCTTGTTCTTGTCCAGCCAGCCAGCGATGTTGTAGTCCACGGTGCCCGCATAGTGCACCAGTGAGAAGTGGGCTTCAGCTTTGCCTTTGGCAGGCTTGGGCTTCTGGAAGTTGTTGGATTTTCCCAGGTGCTGGTCATACAGCTTGTTCTTGAAGGAGGTGTCTGTTGCCTTGGGGAACATGCACTCCTCTTCCAGGATGGAGAAGATACCCATTGGCTAGAAGGAGGATGATAGAGATGGGGGGTATCTTTACAGGTAAGAAGCCGTGCCAGTGGATCCATGGTTGGAGATAGCAAAGAGAAATCCTTTGGTGCCACTATTATTGAGTACTGGAATGTGAGCTGCAATAACAAGGCTTCTGGTGTGCTTGATGCAGTAACAGAACAGTGGTAGACAGATACCAAGAATATGCTCTTGCTGGATAGATTAGTCTGAAACTATAATCTACCTGCTTCAGATTCCCAGGTGTTGGGATAACAGGAGTGTACCAGCATTCTCAGCATGGAAGTTATTATTCTTGTTTTCACAGCAACTTTCCACTAAGAATACCAGTTATCCCTGGCCTCTCCTCTTTGAATTTTGAGGCATGTCAGTAGATATGAGATGCCATAAAGCATGCTGGGATTCCACTGACAGGCTTATTAGTCTTGTACTTAGGTGTGGCAACAGTTGTGAGTGCTTTCTGACTCTCCTTCTTTCCAAGTGTACCCTCTCTGCTAAGGGGATGCTATCTGAAGGGGAGAGGGATTAGGGACACCCATCTATGAGCAGAGAAGAGGCAGAGGAGAGAAGTGGGGGTGCCCACCAATGGAGGAGGGAAAGAACATCTTTACCTTCTCTATGAGTTCAATGCAGGCAGCCAGGTCCATCCCGAAGTCGATGAACTCCCACTCGATGCCCTCCTTCTTGTACTCCTCCTGCTCCAGCACGAACATGTGGTGGTTGAAAAACTGTTGCAGCTTCTCGTTGGTGAAGTTGATGCACAGCTGTTCCAGGCTGTTGAACTAGGTGCAAAAATGAAAGAATTTAAGTCTGGAAAAAAAAATCCCCGTGAGTGAATTTGGAAACAGACCTTAGCAAATAGACAACCATGTGCCTAAATAGCTCACATCGAAGATCTCAAAGCCAGCGATGTCCAGGACCCCGATGAAGTACTGCCGGGGCTGCTTGGTATCCAGCTGCTGGTTGATGCGGGTGACCATCCACAGGAACATCTTCTCATAGACGGCTTTGGCCAGGGCGCCCACTGAGTTGGTCACCTTGAGAAATGACCATCCATTTAATATTCATATTAAATCATTATTTCACTCTCATTGGTTGCATTAAATTGAAGCATGAAATTGACATCATGATGGCCAAAAATAATTGAATGTTGACAATTTCACATCATTCAGCATCTTATTAAATATTTCTTAAGACATCTGTCTAGCTCATGAGACTCTCCTTTCTCTAAGAACAATTGCACTGAAAACATAGCTTTTTAACAGCCATGGATATAGCACATGGCAGTCCTGGCTGTACTTCACCCTATCAGAAGCCTTGATTCAGGTTGGATAGATTAGTGTTTCTTGATAGAATTTGGAATCAGGACCAAAAGACAGCAGTCTGAATCTCAGGTTAAATGTGGAAACATGGAAGTGTAAATTTGAAAGCTCCGAGGGAGGTCTCAGGCAGGAAGGATGGAGTGAGCTTATCTAGCAAAGATTCAATAGAAGAGAGAGCTGATAGCATGTGAAACCCCCAAAGAAGGAGTAAGAGAGAGGCTGCCCAGCCTTCCTTTCCTGGGTACCAGCCCTCATAGCACCTAGAAGGCACACCTGCATTGGCATCCTCAGGGTCACCCCTGAGATCTAAGGATGAGTTCCACCTTGATGATGAAGTCAGTTTCTTACAACTTTCCAAATGTAACTAGAAGAACACTACAAATGTGGTTAAGATACAAGCCATCTAAGTCAACTGGGTTCTGAGAATATGTTACCTGCTGGACATTCTGTCCTTTGGTGACATACTCATTTCCAACCTTCACTCTTGGACAGCACAGGCCTTTCAGCATCTCCGCAGAATTCAGTCCCATCAGATATCCAGCTTTATCGGCCACTGAAGGAAGAGGAGACACGGTGCTATGAAGAAGCAGAAGTTACTGGGCTCCCCAGTTAACCCAGGCTACTCCCATAAAAAATGTCTCTTAGTCTGTTGTAATGTCTCTGCATTCTCTTGTTTTACCTTCCCTGGCTGGGACTCTCATCTTGTTGCTGGTTAAGGAGGCAGGTTCATTAAATTTCAGGGTGATATTTTTAAGTACTTTAACAACAGCCATATGCATGCTTTATTGTGCTCAAACTATCATCTCTCCTTGCTTGCTCATGTAAGTGGATGGGACCAGTTATTCATTGATCATCACTCTTATCCTTGATTAACCCATGTTCACTTCATGCCCTCAAATCACTGGTCTTTCCCTTGCTTCCAGCACCTATGGAAGAGTACTGCAGCAAAGAGCCCAGCTCCAGATCAGACTGCCTGACTTCAGGCTACACTGCCCAGCTCCAGATTTTGCTTTTTCTTCTTCATGCTTTAGTTTTGTCATTTGCAAAATTGGAGGCTAGTGACAGTGTTTGGGGTTTTAGAGTTATGGGGGGCATGCTTGGTGTTTGGTGAGCCCTCAGTGGATTACTACTTTTGATACACAGATTGGCATCATCATCACAAGTGCCCATGCCTAGCTACAGTTCCCCACTGTCTCTTTTGTTGGGGTTCTTTCTACTATAAACATGAGGCACATGGTCGCTAGGGCAGGAAGTGGTACAGAGACTCGACAAAAACAAGTTTCTATAAAATGAACACTTGTTGAGGAACCTGGTGCATTTTCTCCAAGGTTCCATGCTTGAAGTAGGCTGACTGATGACTGATTTATACACCTTCTACTTGGAGTCAGTGCTTTATGTGGCTTTCCAAATGTAAATGTGTCCCCAAATCCTTTGTTTTTCTGTAGCCAGAGTGGACCACCTCTCTTCCTCAGTTTCAACCACATTATCTCCCTTGTATCCTTGCTTACCACAGTGTGTCTGACTCTCCCCATATCTTTCAGAATCCTAACTGTCCTTCAGAGTCCAATTCACTGTCCTTTACCCCAGGAAGCCTTCCACAGTTATCCTGAGCCAAATGTTCCCTGTTCTGAATTCTGTTTCTCTTCCTGCCATGTACTACTGAGGTAGGCAGGCAGGCAGGCATCTAAGATAGTTCCCAAGACAAGTGCCCCTGGTGTACATCTAGTGTAATCTTCCTTTGAGTATGGATGGGATCTATGAGTACAGTGGGTTATCTTATCCAGAGTAATGCTACTGATCAGATGGCTTTAAGTTGCCAAAAGGGGGGTTCACCCAGGCAGAGAGAAACAAATCAGGTGAACCTTAACAAACATTGATGAGGTCGTTTATTGTCTAACCTTTAAGGCATGCCTTGATGCCCCTAGGTTTAACCAACCCAACTCACACACTGTGGGGATGGAATCAACAGGTAGGATTATTAGAGGTGGCCCACAATTATTCACCCCTTTATTCAAGGAATTTTTAAGGATGCATGCGAGGGAAGAAAGGGCCAAAGAATAGGCCTCATGGGGTGGTGTGAGTTCTGTTGCCTTTCCTCTCTTCCTGTTCCCCTCTGCTTTACTTCTGGGATTTCTCTGGGTAAGGCACAGAGTGGCTTCCATCAGCCAGTTGAGAATTAAGAAGAGAAAGGGTTGTTCACCAGCTTTTGATTCAGAGTCAAGTTCAATAGATGTCAGGGTGGGAGTGACAGGAGGAAGAAAACCCGACTCCCTTTTTATCAATTTTTTTTTTCATTTTAGGTCCAAATTACCATAACAGTGTCTTGAGCATTGATATTAGCACACACAGAGAGAAAGTGACGCTCACTTTAGCAATAGTCTGATTAAAAACTGGACAAACTTTGATGGCAATTTTGTTTAGGACATGAGCAATGAGCCTTGAACAACTCAAATTCAGGGCATATCATTTTGGAAGAACAGAAAAGTTTATCTCACATAAGATTGGGCCACATGTGAACACAGGTGGGGAATCAACTCAGGTCCACTTACCTTCAGTGCCATCTGGTTCTGCCTGCTCCTCTCTCTGCTTCTGCTTGAACTTCATGTTCCCATAATGCATCACGGCCCCTGTCAGCTTGTAGATCCCAACTTTCTCCTCTGGACTGAAACCCAGAATGTCAATGGCATTCTAGAAGGAAGAAGAGGGACTCAGGGATCCTTTCTGTGTATGATATGAAACAGTGTTTGCTCACATAAGCAGATAAATGTGTGATGTGTCAAGTTAAAGGCTAAAGTTCAGTTTTAAGTATGTTTGTTTAGGTGAGTGAAGATTGTAGGAAGAAAATGAGGTGCTTATTTTCTTTCCTCAGGTAAGAACTAGCTATGATCTTTCCCACTACATGTAGGTGGGTTATTTTCTGAATAAGAGAATTGAAAACCAATGTATGATATGGGAGGAGGAACAAAACTGCATGGACAGTAATGGAAAAGTAGTACCAATTTTCAAATGAACAAAGGATACATTTTTGTAGAGCCCTTCTTTTATATAAGATATTGGATAAGTATTCCTGTGTGTGTGTGTGTATGTGTTAATGTTAATATACCTGTTAATATACATGTTAATATACCTTGTAGATATACAGACTTATGGGTGAAGAAATAGGATTCTCTGAGGGTAAGAACTTGCCCAGAGTCCTATAGAGAGGACGTCACGGGTTGGGGGCTAGAACTAACCTAAATCCAGTGCTTGTTGATTTGGTTTCAAAACCATTTTGTTAATCTTCTTACCATAATGTCTTCAAATGACAAAAAAGGCCTTCTCTGGGGTACATACATTGATTATGTAGCAGGTTTGCAGTCCTTACACTGTCCTTTGGTAGGGCTGAAACATGCCTGGACATGTCTGAATTGGTAGAACAGACCCAGTGAGTCAAGGGGATGATAATGAAGAGTGAGGCACTTCTGGAATGTCCCACCACTATAGGCATCTAGCGGAGGATGAAGGGTCATGGGGCGATGGTAGTCATCCATGAGTCTATATCCTATCTCACTGGTATATATCTATGTCCCAGGGAGAGGTTGCAGTACATTAAAAGACCCTTTCACTAAATTCTAGAAGGGACAAAGAGAAAGCATTACTGTTTGGGGAATATAATCTCCCCAAAGCATTCTTCTCGCAGGCTATTAACTGTCACCCAAAAGGAATGCCACCAGTGGGAGGAGCAGTAGGAGAGCTAAGGTGTAAGACATGCGACACTTTTGGCATGATGAGCCCTCATCTGTGGATTCAGCCACCAATAACTGAAAAGATTTGGGGAGGATTCACTATACTAAGCATATTATATACGCCTTTCCACTTTCGATTTGTGTTGACATTGGATGTGACATTGTAATCTACAAAGTTCATGTTTGAGAACTGGGTAATTTTTTTAAATGCAAAGTAAACTGATAATTTTAAGAGCAACTTTACAATTTTGTTGGGCCACATCCATAGCTGCCTTCAACCACATGCATGACCCATACACTTGTCTTCCATCATTTACCTTGTCTTAGGTAGCATAGTCTAGACAGTGCTTAAAACGCATAGGCAAATGGATGCAAAGAGTATGGCGCTCTATAGAAAAGATGTGAGTATCAAAGGATCTGAGATCCAAGGATTGCCAGGAAACTAATTTGTCACACACACTGAGGGACATCTTAAGAGAACCTTCCTCTGGAGTTGGAGCACCAGTTGAGAAACTGACTCTTCTTTGTCTTCCCAAACTGAAGACTGGAAAAACCATTGCCTTTGGTTGATTTGATTATGAAAAATTTTCTACCTGCCTTAAGCAATCAGTGTCACCTGGAAACGTCACAAAATAAAAGTAGTGGTGATGGGTGCTGGATATGTCCTAATGAAGGACAAGACTCATTTCCATAGCGTTAGAAGCTTCTGTGAGGATGAGGCCAGAAAGAATGGAGATGGACCCCACTCCTGGTTGACCACACTTGAGTTTAGACATGTTTGCATTTGCAGAAAGACCTTGCATCTTCAGGAAAGTTGCGTATTTTCTTTTAAAATTCTAAGAGTCAGCTTTCTGCACCCATAAAATGGGGGCAATAGCGACACTCATGTCAAAGATGCCTTTAAGACTTAAGTGAATAATGAAGGGAAAGTTCATTGTCTCTGTGATGTGCCAGTTCTCAACACATTTAGTTATTACTGTTATGATGGCTAGATCTGCAGAGTCCCCAGAGATGAAAGTTTACAAGTCTGCCCAGTGTGCTGAGGAGGTAGTGAATCTAGGCTGAAGGGAGAAGGGAAAACGAAATGACTACTACAGTGTGGAGGGTTTGGTTTTCTGTTTTGTACTTCTCTGCAAGCTGAAAACTTCCAAATAATGTTCATAAACATTATAAATGCAAAACAGAGATTTGTCTCAAAACAGCGGAGAGTAGAACTGGTCCCCATTTTGAAGTATTGTGACGTGGTGTAGGTGGGACAATCTGTAAGCTAGTATCCCTGGATCCCCATTTTCCCATGAGCATATTAAGATGCCTCTCAGCTCATGTGAACTCCGTAATGCTCTATGCAAACAAATAGGTACATGCTTACATCAGTTGCCAACAGTTCCTCGCTGTCATCGATGCTGGCTACAGTGACCTCTCCTTGGCTCACGAAGGGGAAGTCAAAGGGGTTGGTTGAAATCAGAAGCAAGTCTGTGAAAGATGAAGGTGCTTCAACTCCTCAGGCAGCACTCAGCCTGGATACTGTTTCCACTACTGATCAAAAAACTAAAAACAGCATCTCCAAAGCTTACCAATTAATTCTGGTTTCTTGTTGGACATGATTTGGTAAAAAATGTGGTAGCTTCTCTCACTGGATAACTGGAATGTCACTCTGGATTTTTCCAGGAGATCTAAAATAACAAAAACAAACAAACAAAAAAATCCCACGAGATTGCAGGATCTTGAGTGATGCCTTCAGCTAAGCATTGCTTTTGTACATTATGTTAACTTACAGGTTTCGATGTCCGCTGACGCTAGCTTCCCTGTGGCTCCAAAGTGAATCCGAATAAATTTCCCCTGTCCAAGGGCAGGTTGACAAACAAGTTATTTTATTTATGCTGCCTCTTACTCTCTGAGAGGTGGGTAGGAAGCAGGTAGACATCTGTGGCTGGGAGTGAAGCCAGAAGCACAAACACTTCCTTCCTCTCTGTGTCCCTGACACCCATGTCTCCAGGTTGGGTCATCCATGGCTCTGAGAATTCTTCCAAAAGCGCTGGTCCTGTTCCTACATCTCTGGGGAAGCCCACAGACTCACTTTCTGACTTCTCTGCTTAGGACCATCATGACAGTCTTGACGGCCTCCTTGCTCTCAGACCTGGCTTCTCTCACTCTTCCTAACACCTCAGGGTTTGCCTAACTTGCAAGATTTTTCACCCTGGCTTTACATTCTGTTTCCTAACAGCAAATCCATCTTCCAGGCTCAGCCTAGGACCAGCCTCCCTGACTCCCAAATGAACAATTCAGGGTCTGTGTTATTCCCATTTAGGGATGTGAGCTCTCTCTCTCTCTCTCTCTCTCTCTCTCTCTCTCTCTCTCTCTGTCTCTTACACACACCACACACACACACACACACACACAAAATAACACTATATACCAAATGTGAAGTAAGCAAAATATTTGTGTATTATTTATATGGCATATTTATGAAACTGTATCTATGTTAATTTATAATAATAGCATGCTCCCACAATGTATATGCTCCTTTCTTACATTATCCACTTAACTGGTCCTCTACCACACTGTGAGTAAACTTGAGGGCAAAAGTCTTGGCCCATTTGTTTCCTTACACAGTGTGGAATGTGTTCAGTCCTCAAAAGTTTCTCCGAATGTTATGACTAGTATATGAAAAGTTAGAGAATTCTTCAGGATTTAGTAACATAATAGAGGATAATAGAAGTCAGCCATTAGCCTGTAAATGCCTGGATGGTAGAAAGTAGACAGATGTGACTGACTCTCAATCAGGACCAAGTGAAGAGACCTCATAACTAAGTGAATGTACCAATGCAGAGTTCCCAAAGGCAAGTGTTGTCTCCACTTAAGATCAACACAGTAACCAACTTGATCCAGGTGTGTATAACACATGCAACAGATACCCACCAAAGGGGATGCTTAGCTGTGTACCCAAAAAGATAGGTATGCATGGGACAATGAGCTTAGTTCAAGGGGTATAGATGAGAAAGGAACAGTCAGGGCCAAGTGCCACAGTCTCTGAGAGATATACCCACTGCTGTGAGATAACCCTTCTGTACACTGTGAATGTATGTTGCTCTCATTGGTTGATAATAAAAGCCACTTTGCTCTACAGCAAGACAGAATGTAGCTAGGGGGCAAAGCCAAACTGAATACAGGGAGAGAAAGGGCAGAGTCAGGCAGCTGCCCAAGAAACAAGATGCCAATAGACTGGTAAAAGCCATGGCCATGTGGCAATACTTAGACTAATAGAAATGGGTTAATTTAGAAGTTAGAGCTAGTTAGTAATGAGCCTGAGTTATAGGCCAAACATTCTGTAATTAATATGAAGCCTCTTTCCTTTGCCAGAAATAAGCCAACACCTTCCTAATTCTACTTAGACTAACTGATCTGAGTGTAGACTGAGGCTCAGTATATCGAGCAAATTTTTATATGTAGAATTTAAGGGATGGGTGCAATTGGGCAGAGTTGAAAACTGATCTGGCTCTTACGAATCTGGAAGAGTTGTCATTCCTCACAGTCTTGGCATTTCCAAAGGCCTCCAGCAGGGGGTTGGCTTGGATGATCTGATCCTCCAGTGTTCCCTAATAACAAGCAAAGAGAGGAAAGGCAAGAACTTCAGGCCTCCTTTATGGGGTGGGTGTTTGGCCTTTGGTGACTGGAAACTGTGGGTGATCTTGGCAAAGCTCTGGAAGGGATGTCACCCCTGACTAATGGTCAGTGCTGACAGGTTGGACACCCCTCCTGGGGAGTCTCAGAGTTCCCTTCTGGAGAGGCTTTTATTAAGGTAGCATTGTGATGAACTGGCTGTGGCAGATTACAGACTGGAACATTTTCCTCTCCATTTCAACACCCTGCCCTTTTTTTCTACTGATGCATAGTTACAAATGATAGCCTTTTAAACCATGCACTTCAGCAAGAGGAGTGCACCTGAGTGAGACCTAGTCACCTGGAAGTTCTATGCCCAGAGCCTCACAAGCCTTCTTAAGAAATCCTCTTGGTGATTCTGGTGTGTATCCTCTTGAAAACCCATGGTACTCCTGATCTGTCTCTAAAGGCAGGTGTGAAGTAGGTTAGGATCACACAACTGTTGCTGATGGAGATGGTGCTAGGTAGACCCCAGGTCCACATAGACAGTTCCTATTCTAGCTGTGTCCCCAGTGTGACTGTGATGTAGGCAGAGATATGTACCTGGAGCCTTATCCAGTTTCTTGGCCCAAACCTCCTAAAATTCTTTGGGTCTCTGAAGTGAGGTGATGTCCTGTGGTGTGGTATGGTGGGATGTGGTCTGATGTGTGTGTGGTGTCTGGAGCTGAAGCCTCAGGACAAGGGTTTCGAATGTTCAGAGGGTTGGGGGTCTTAAGAGGTTATGAAGACTGAGCACAGTACCCCTCACCTGCATTTTGCCTGGCTGTTGCTCTTTCTTCTTGTCTCCAGTGACTGCAATGGTGGCAAAGTACTGGATGACACGCTTGGTGTTCACAGTCTTCCCAGCCCCAGATTCTCCACTGTCAATTAAAAAGTAAGGGGGATTAAAGGAGAGTGGAAAAGAAGGTGCCAGCTTCAAAGCCATCATAACGAGAACATGGGCTACTCACGTGATCAGGATGGACTGGTTGTCTCGATCTAGAAACACAGAAACAAGCAAAACCAAACTCATAAGTATTAGGTGGGTCTAAAAACAAACAACCCTTTGAGGACTCTGGCTTTGCTGGTTTCCTAGGGGTGTGGTGTAGGCTTGTGTAGTTATTGTGGGAGAATTCATGCAGATTCCCTGGAAGTGGGATGCTTGAGCAGTGAGCCCCACAGTGTAAGGGCTCTATCCATGTCTGTAAATCTGAAATCCTTGCTGGAATGTTCTCATTTTTTTTTAAACAAGGGAAGCAAGCCTTGGGTCCTGAGCCATTGGGAGGTCATAACTTTTAGCTGATTGAAGTCATCTCAATTTTTTTGGTCTTCATTTTTTACTTCCACAAAGTAAGACTCATTTTCCATTTATGAGAGCATGTGAACAGAATTGCGAAGCTCCAAAATTCATATATTGAAGTCCTGACCCCCCCACCAGAACCTCAGAATGTGACCTTATTTGTAAATAAAATATAAATGAGGCTCAGGTATTACTAAAGATGAGTTCAGACTGGGATAGGCTGAGGCCTGATCCATATCACTGCATCCCTGTAGTGTAGGAACAAATGAAGATGATGCACATGTACATAAAGAGAACACCAGAGGAAGATGAAGGCAGGGAGGAAGGTGATATCCTACAGGCTAAACAACACAGAAGATGGCCTACAAACCAAAGAAACTTGGTGAGCACCCCTGAATACCTCTCCTTTCATGATCCTTATAACACACTTCTCACTGAGATGCCCAGCCTGTGGCATTCTGTCACAGTGACCACACCAAGCTAACAAACAGTGATGTCAACCTTCCATTTTAAATATATAAATTTGCTTAATTAAAAGGAAAGAAATTGAAGGAATGGTGAGGATTGCAAAGGTGCCCTTGGATCTTTAAGGGTTTTCTGCTCATGACTGCTCACCTCCTATGTCTGTGGTAAGTCAAGTCAGATGAAGGTTGAGCAGACAAGTGACAAGTGACCATGGGCCCAAGCACATGGCAGTGTGGACATGTGTCTATATCTTGGGAAGGAACAGAGGAGTGCACCATACCCCTTGGACTTTACATTCCTTAAGTGGTTGATCATTAGTAAAATACTTAGCCAATAATAACATACAGTCATGTGAATCCAAGGGCCCACTCACCCGTCAGCATGAACTGGTAGGCGTTGTCAGAGATGGAGAAGATGTGGGGCGGGGCCTCCTGGCGCTTTTTGCCTCGGTAGGCTGCCACCACCTCCGGGTTGTACACTGGCAGCCACTTGTAGGGATTGACGGTGACACAGAAGAGGCCCGAGTAGGTCTGTGGGAAATTCAAAAGATTACAGATCTTGTTTTTTCTCAGAGAGGTAAGTGAAATAGAAAGAGGTCAAATGGCTCTTACGTAGATCATCCAGGCTGCGTATCGCTCTTTGAGGTTGTACAGTACGGCAGGCTCATGGAGGTGGGTCATCATGGCCATGTCCTCGATCTTGTCAAACTTAGGGGGGTTCATGGGGAAAACTTGGTCACTGTTCAGAGTGAGCTCCTGGTGGAACAAGGAAAAGCAAGTGGTGGATGCAGAGCCAATCAGTTGTGCTCTCCTATGGCAGCTGGCCTAGTGGATACTGCAGTGTAGTCAGGGCATTGTCCTTAATGGATGGTTTCCATGCCCAGAGATGACCTGGCTGTAACTTTCCTTGACTAAACTGATTCTAGTATGGTGCCACCAGGCATGCTGTCATTGTGTGGGCCAGGAAAGGGCATCACTGTGTAAAGCTAAAGAGCACTTTGGCCCATAGAGTTGCCAGACAGGGTTTAAGATAATCAAAGCTGAGGCAAGTTGCTTTGATTTGACCTGTTGCTCTGAGTGATGTAATGAGACGAAGGTCAGAAAGAACTTTTCTTGTGTGTTCTCTGCTTTCCCTCCTCAACACCCTGCTTATGTAGGCTTCTTTGGAATATCTTTATTAAAGTTGTCTCTAGAAAGTAAGCCCCAGAGCCCCGCTCAGGTGCCCCATCTCATGCCCCATTTCTTTTCTCCCGTTTCTTCAAAGCTCCGATAATTGCTTGTATCTCTGCTGTCATAGACAAACATTTGGACAGGTATGATGGTTCGTGGCTGAAAAGTATTTGGAGATAATCATTGAATTTCACCTCTCTGCTGCTCCAACCTTTGCTTCCTATTCAGGCATATAATTGGTTCTGTGCTTCATTCTCGGGAGACACAGAAAGTAGGGCAGAATAAAAGAGAGTCGAGAAGATTTGCTGGCTTTTCCTCTCCTAAAACTGAAGTTCTTAGATGAGCTTTGAGAGTGATACAAGGACACTTGCTGGTGTGGCTAAAGTTCACGAGGAAGGAAGGCCTTCTATCCCAACACCTGAGCCCACAGAGACACACAAGATAGCCCACAGGGAGAGAAGGTCTCTGCATCCTGATGGTGAAGGGACTAAACCCCATTTCTTAGTAGAAAGGTAGTGGGTCCAGGATGGCTTTCTGTAAGATTGTGAAAGTGAGGGAAGACCCCAAAAATGATAGAAAATGAGTTTTTGTTTTCCCTATCTCAGTGAGAAGGAGTTAGAGTTAGAAGTTACGTTCAATGATAAACCATGTAAACAAGATTTGTTTGCTGTGCCTGCATTTGAACTGGTATTCTTCCCTAATACATATCCCTTACAATAGATGGTAAAAACTATGGGGAAGCAGATGCCACAACTGACACAGATTTACAAAGAGACTGGTACGACAACAGAGATCTGATGGATGATGTCCCATAAGGATTGAACCGAAGAGTGCACTCAGAACTAGTGAGGGTCCCTGAGCTTGCCCTTTAAGTGTCCTACAATCTAGATCTTGTATTGAGTTGGCCCAGCAGGCAACAGCCAACACCACTTTCTTCTTAAAGTAGACCAGTCTCTTTTATTATTACTATCCTTATTCCACCAAAGCAAATACCACAAAAACCTCCCAGCCCAAACCCTCAAAGGGAAATGGCAGAAGCAAAGGTGTAGTGACAGCGGCCTTCTCTCTCTCTTCCACCACAGAATGGCAAAACTAAGTTTTGTTCTGTCATCAGATGGTTATGGCCCAGCATGCAATCTCTAGTATTTGCTCCAAAGGAAGGCAAGGATGCTACATTATTCAAGATCAACACTTACCCGGTCATCTAGGGTCTTGACAATAACTTTGTCATTTTCCCTGCTCTGAATCATGCCTTTCACATACATTTCTTTATCATCCACAGCAAAGCAGGCTTTCTTAGAGTCGAATGGGCGGTTCTGAGCCTCAATCCTCTCCTTCTCTGGTTTTCGGAGGTAGGGAGCGGCTTCTCCAAAAATAGCCATCTCAGCGTCTGAACTCATGACTATCGGGGGCCAAGAAGACAGGGGGACTGGTGAGGCTTGGTCTTGGGTAAGTACTCCACCAACCCTCTGCCCCTCTATTGCTATTCAGTGGGGGAGCAGGGGCAGATTCAGAGTCCCCTGGAACAAGCCTATCATTTGAGGGATCTACAGCCAGGTCTAGAGATCAACTCTAGGCAGCCACACAGTCGGTAAAGAAGGCTCCAACAAACACCTCCTAAATGACTCATCCCGTGACCTGAGTGTCATACCCTTGTGTAAGTGTGGGGAAAGTGTTTGGAATGCCAGTAATTCCTAATAGAGAATTCATACAGTCCAGGGCTAACCAAGTGATCTGAACGTGAAGATTCATTTCACTTGATTAGTTAACAAGGTAATTAAAGGAAGGCATGCTGGCCCAGTGCAAGCAGTCCAGACTTCACCATGTGTCAGAGCCCTCTAGGAACTAGTTAAAGTGGATAGCTGGGCCCCAGCTCTCTACTGTAGGATTCGGTGAACTAAAAACGGACATTTCTAGCAGGTTTCTAGGCGATGTGGCTGCTTTGGTCCAGAATGCTCTCTCTGAGAGGCATTGTCACTTTTTCTTCTTGGTTAAGTGTTGCCCTCAAGCTATCACATCGACAGTTTATCAGAAAATATAGAATCTCAGAGCCAGCCAAGACAACTCAGACAGAGCCTGCATTATAGCAGGGCTTCCAGGGAAGTTCTAGAAAGAAGATGTTTAAAGTCATTTGTGTTTAGCACTATCAGGTTGGGACAATGTTTAATTAATACCTTAGAGCCCACTGCTTAATGTGGGGAGCACATCAAGTCCTCTCATTCCCCGTGTCATGCTTTCCTATAGTCATCACATTTCTTTGGCCTTTTCTCTCTCTCTGTGTGTATCTTCTCTGCTTTCAAGCTAGAAAACTCATCGTAATAGCCCAGCGGTGACCTTGTTCAGGCCATGTAAGTTCTCTGGGCTCTTGCCTCATCCTTTTTAACATGAAGAAATAGCTCCTGTCTGCCACATCCAGGTGTAGCATGGATGTGTGACTCCCTCTCCTCCGGTCTGCTTCATTCCCTCTTTGCATCTTTTCTTCCATCTCCTCCTTGTCCCCCCTGCCCCCCCCACACAAAACCTTCCTTTTCTTTATCCCTTTTCATTTCCTTCCCCTCTCATTCTCCTGTGACTGAAATAAAACACAATTACAATAAAACAGAATTAAATTACACACAGGCACCATCAGTACACATCTTCCTGTATTTCTCTCAAACAGCTAATGCTTTAACATCTTTTCAAGTCTATATTGTGAGGACAAGCCCATTCCAGTTTTCCCTTCCCGTCCGGTCTTTTGGGAACCACACTTCATTAGTCAGTGTTGAAATGCCTTTCTGTGATTCTGCAGATGCTGCCTTCAACAGGGTGAAGGGTTTGCTTAGCTCTGGGCTTTATTCTTATGAATTTTTGCTTTAGTTTTATTTTGGCCAGTGGCTCCTTCAAGCTAGCTGTGGCTCCTGGTTAAGATTTAATGGAAAAAACAAAAAACTGGGATTTAATATAGTATCCACAAAGAGAGCTCCCAGGCTCCTAGCCATCATGCTGCTTTAAAACTACTTGGTTATTTCCTGGAGAATAAAAAGAATCGTAATTTTTCCTTCCTTTTCCCGGAAGGGAGCCTGCACTGTTGTGGCTTAAGTGGGTTATATTATGGCAGCAGTTCTCCAACCTCATGGTCTTAGGACCCCTACACTCTCTTAAAATGAAAAAATGCAAGGAGGTGGTATTTCCAGTGTGCACCAGATGAGAAATTAGAATGGAGAAAAAGTATCAGTTCTTTAAAAGGTACTATCAAATCTCTTATAAATAAGAGATTTTTGTAAATGGTATTTTTTTTTTGAAACCAAGAAATCACAGAGAAGAACACAACCAGAATTCACTTTCATTTTTGCAATCTCTTCAGTGTCTACTTAATTGTCATGTCTGTTGTTAGCTTGGTTGAAGTAAATCTAATTTTTTTTAACACTGGCTCTTTACACCATAGTATAATTTAGGAAAAGGAAGGAACAGCAGGCATTAGGGCTTGCCAAACTATCTTTAAATTATCTTTTCAAATAGCCAAGTTATTGTTGTTAGATACTTACTGTTTTCAACTTGACAAGCTGTAGAGTCTCAAAGGGTTCTTGCAATGTGGAACCTGAAAACATCAATATTTTAATTTGATTACATTATAATACACTAGTCTAGCTTGTACCCTAATTTAATTTTGCTTTGTTTTGAAATAGAGTGACCCAGGCTAGCCTCAGCCTCCTGCTTGTGTGGCAAGTGCTTCAGCACAAGCAATCTCTCCTGCCCTTAATTTCTATTTGACAGACTTTGCAGGTTTTCTATTTCTGTCACCTGGGTGGTGATACATGAAAAGAGCTTGCAGGTGGGAAAAGTGAATGATACCTGATGGTTGAATTATATTTAGCCTTTCTAGAAAAAGCGAGATTTTCCCTTCTAGGCCTCAAGTCACTACTAGTTTTCAGACAATGAATCTTTCCCCCATTCCTTTGACTATTTATTGTGTAGCTGTAGCTTGAGTCTAGTATCTTTTCATGGTATCACCTGGGTGAAATGAATTGTCTCCAAAATATTACTTCACAGATGTTTTTGCACACCTTTACACACAACTTTCCCCATGTCAGGCACATTTGACAGACCAAAAGTACTTGTTGCTTGAAGTCCCTCTACAACTCTAGGATGATCGGTTGTCATCCCAGCTCTTGATAAAGGAAAGGCAAGTCCAGGTTCTTCTGTAAGATTACCCTGTCCCTGGCTGTTATGTGTTCTTCATAGCTTTATCACCTCTGAACTATGAGACTCGGGTTATATCTTTGTTGTTTCTTCCACCATGTACTTCTGTATCTCCTTTACTGCCCTAGTCACTGTACCCAAATGGTCTCATTCCTGCTAATCTCTTAAGTGTGGTATCCAAACCACGTGTCCTCCTCTTCCTCCTCCAGAGTGCCCTCACCTCTCTTGACCTAGGTGTAATGACTAAGAGGGTGACTGTTCATTGGCAGCCATGTCTCTCTGTTGACTCCCCATTCATGGTCCAGCAAAGTCCCTCAATCCTCTCCGTGCATGCGGTTGCTAAGTCAACTCTTCCCTCCATATTTATGCAATGGAGGGCTAAGACCCAAATCTAAAACCATTCATTCTTGCCCTCCTTAGATCTGACCAAATTTTCTTTGTACATGACCCACAGTGGTCCTGAGCTCGCCCTTCACAGTGTCCCTTAATTTTAGCCTTTTTCTTTTCTTCCAGCATGACCAGATCCCACACTGCATAGCTGTGCCCTTTCAGCTATCTGCTCTGTGCCTGTCTCCAATGGCCTTCTAATTAAGATGTTTGCCTTCCCACCCAATCTCCATCACCACCCCCGAGTGCTCCTCTGTTTGCTTAGGGTGTATTCTGTCATTGCCCCTGACTTACCCCTCTCCCGGAAATTTCTCAGCCAGTGCCATCTGCAGAGTGATCACAGCTTAACTCAGTGACCCTTGGCTGTTTTGCTCCCAATTCATCTAATAAATACCTCTAATAAATACAAAGCTTGGAACGAGAAGGGAGTTATTACCACCTTTAAGTAGGTTTGAATGATCATCCCTTATTCTTTCCTTATTGTTTGTGACAGAGGCATGACTGTGTGGATTCAAGGGTTCAGAGTGTACCCAAGGGTCCGCCACAATTAGCTTGGAATGTAAAGAGTGAGTCTTGGGTGTCATGTTCTGGGCTGATGAAGTATATGGACCTAGAACTTGAATGTGAAACTCTGTTCTCATGTTCAAGGTATTTCTGAGCACAGTGCAAACATGGGAAAATGTTCTTCCTTCAGTCAAAATTGTGGTTTCTTAATCTCACCTTCAAGAATACTTTAGTGACCAGTCTCAGCTCACTGATTTCAGGGTCTTACATATGTGGCAAGGTTGCAAATATGTAAATGGTGTTTGCTAAACTCAATGACTGTCATTATGTTCAAACTGAAAGTAAATCTTACTGTCTTGGTTCTCAGAGTGACTCTCAGTGTCCTTCAGGAATGGAAAGTCCTCGTGGGGCTGATTCATACAGTAAAAACAAACAAACAAACAAAAATATGACTACAAGAATTTTTGTAAATATAGAAAATATGTTTTTTTGGATTTGTGTTCCTGTATATGGTCACATAGTGGAGAGTGTAGAATGAAAAGAAATTTTCTAGTTTATGTATTTTTACTTTGTGTTAATTCATCAGTGTAATTGTTTAATTATACCATCTTATTTATTTATTTATTCCGAAACTGGATGTGGAAAGTGGCATTTAAATTCCTTAAGAAGTCTAACAAAGATAGACTGTCTCTGACATACAAGAGTTCAAAATTTAGTGAGGGTCAAGAAAATGCTCAAATAAATCTTAAACAAGGGAGAGTGAGAAACAAGCCCATAAGTCTAGACAAACTATCACAGAAATGTGCACCTGACTAGAGAATTTGCCATCTGGGGAATGACCAATTGTAAACTGGGCAGTTGAAGCCATCTCAGCAGGGAGCTTGTGTACACTCTTAAATCTCCTGGGGGAAATGGAGATGGGGTATCCAAAAAGCCATGTAAGGCCAGAGAACCCCAAGTTCATGACGCACATTACTATATCAAGGAGTTCTCTGCAAAATTTTAAATACCAAATTTGATGTCAACAAACTTCCCAGTTACCAAATACTGGTTTAAAGGAGCCAGAGAAGATGGTATGGTGTGGGTCGTGGCAGGAATAGTCAGTCAGGTTTTGATATGCTGGTTGCTTCCTTTACTTTCATGTCTTTAATATGCTTCATTTATACCTTGAAGTTCACAGAAAATATTCAGAAACATTAATTCATATGCTGAGTCCTTGACTCAAAAGAAGTAAGACTCAGAGTTAAAGCCAGTTCCGTTTAAGTAGCCACTGAAAATTCTTTGGATTTTCACTCCTTTCTACAAAATGATACAGATGTACCAGAAAAACCTCAAGATTCCTTTCAGCCCTATAAGTCCCAAGACAGGAAGTTCTCAGGTAGAGATGATAGCCTGAAATCAAAGCTTTATGAGGCTCCAAAAGCTAGAGTTGTCATAACGGCTGCTACTGTACTGTTAGATTAGTCCTAGTGCAAGATCCACAAGGTTCCCCATGCAAGACCAACATACAAACCAGTCAGTAATAACCAGGTTAGGATGCATTTCAATATGGATTAACAGTCAAGCAGTACTATGGGAATTTTTTGTTCTGTAACCCAAGATTTGTATTATCGTAAAACCTCCAAATTATTTAAGGTAATCACAAAAGAGTTACTACACATTAACATTTTGAACAATGTGGCATCTACCTAGAAAATCAGTTTTTATTCTAAAGGTGAATTTTCTTTTTTCTTTTTTTGTCTCCAAAATTATATGAAGTTTTGTATCTTTTCCCCTTGTAAGATCCTCTTGAAGTACAAGGGCTTTGGCCATGTTGCCAATCTCATTAGTAAGGGTGACTGCATTGCCCTTGACTGGTAACCCAACCAGGTTAATCAACACTATGGGGAAAAAAAAGTGGACACTTCTGAGTGCTTACCTTAGATGCTGCAGTCGGAGCAACTTCAGGAGTGTGGCCCCCAGCTTTCTTTATACTCCCAAATCTGCCAGCCCAGCATTCTAGCTTGGCTCTATTTGGGGGATCACCATTTACTCATTAGATGTAAATGCGTCGTAGTCCTGATCTCTCACTCTTGTTGAATTACTTGGATAAATGACCAGCGGAGGCTTTATTATGCCAAGTCAGCTGCATAGGGATTTTGACGTTGGACACAGATCTTTGAGACTTAGAGAGTCCTAGGGGCTGAGTGGAACTGGGGCAGAGTGTGCTAAGAAGGTCAGGGAAGGGCAGAAAACTTCTCCTGGGCATTTGTTATGCAATAGATGATCAATAGCAACAACCGCACCTTATTTAGCTAATATGATGTGGGGTGACCTTCATGACTACCCTCTCACATATAAGTTTGCCTCTTTTGTCTTTGTTTTGCTCTTTAAAATCTGCTATAGTTTGAGAAATGGATTACCAAACTAGTATCAAGTTAAAACAGGAACAATAGAGTTTTGAGTGACGTTGTAGGTTCTAATGAAGTCCTATGGTAACTGGGAAACTTCGGAGGGTGGTTAGTGATGCAGCATATGTGATTTTGAGTATGAGTGAATTTATAGTCATTCACAGCACTGAGGTCTGGTTACAACCAATGTTTACTGAATTCAGAGTCAGCACCTCCAGATGCTTAGGGAAGCCACTTCCAGAAGATAGGGGACAGGGTAAGTAACATTCTAAAACACATTTGTAAGCAGAGGAGGAGTAGGAAGGCATAGTAAAACCACACGACATTTTCCAAAGTAGATCTGACAGAATGAGGTAAGAGAAATAAACCATTCCAAAGGCAAGGGACTTATGAGATGTGACAGACTCTACCCAATCCCATCATACAGTCACACATTCTAGTCTGTTAAGGATCCTAGAAGGCTTTCAATAAAGAAATGTGAACATCCTTGATTTTATTTTGGTTTCCTATGCCTAGAACCCAGAGCCTTGTGTATACTAGGTCAATACTCAACTACTAAACACAAGATGAGCCCTGAATAACTTTCTGAGGGTCTTGGCATTTGTTACAGTGACTTAATGTTGGGACAGCATCTCATTTGTTCCCTGTTTTATGAAACAAGAGAATAATGCTAAGGGATGCAACCCGTATAGAAAAACTGGCCCAGCACCACATAGTGGAGAACTAGCTGGCTTTTGCAGCCACTTTTATTCAATCTACCATGTCCTGAGTTAGCAGATGCTCAGTGAACATTCTGTGAATGAATAAACCAAAGTGATTAATGAGACAATGTGGACTGAAAGAGACCTGAAGTGATAAGGCAGAGAAAAGGAGTTGGTTCCCAGCATCATTTAGATAATAGTGATTAAGGACATACCACACTTTTCCCACTCTGCCTCTTAGGTATGTCCTCGTATCAGCCCTATTGTAGAATGTAGGAAACCCAGTCTCTGAGAGATGAAATGGCTCTTCCAAGGCCATAGCGCTAGGGTACTCAAGTCCTCTATGGATCTAGAAACCATGCTTCTAAACACTTGATGTAGGAGCAAAGCACTGCTAAGTGCACATGTGACACAGGGCTGGGATGGGATAGAGTGATCATGAGATAGGGTCACTGTCTTAAAGTGATTGACAGTAGAAATGGGAACAGGGTATATAGACATAGACAGGCTAAGTCATTCTCCAAAGATTAAGTACTCAACGAATAGGATACAGAATGGTCAGATTTATTTGTAAGCATCTGAAAACCATGAAGTGTCTCTCACATATATATATGTATATATATATATGTAATATATATATACATATATGTGTGTGCGTGCATGTGTGTGTGTGTACATATATTTATATGGAATACTTGTATATTATAAATACACACACATATGCTATCAGACCATCATAATTCTTATTAAATGGGCTGGAGAAGTGACTCAGTAAAGTGCTTGGCATGCAAGCATGAGTACCTGAGATTAATCTTCAGCACTCTTATTAAAAAAAAAAAAAGAGGGTCAAGGCTGGGCACAGTGCTTCACACCTGTTATCCTGTATCCTAGTGCTGGAGAGGCACTGGAGAGAAGAAAGGATCTCAGTAGCCTGCTGGCTTGACAGCCTGGCTGAATCAGCAAGCACCAGGTTCAGTGAGAGACCTTGTCTTAATACAATTTCTACAGTAAATACAATTGTAGAGAGCAATTGATCAATATACTTGATATGAATCCATGGTGCGCACATATACACACACACACATACACAACTAATTATAATTGGAGTGGAGTGGTGGTGACTGTGGATGGATAATAATCTTCCTGCCATTCACATAAAACATGTTTTGTTATGTTTTGTTATCATGAGAGTGTCACACTGTTTATACTCTTATCTATATTCTTATTAACATCCTTATTCAAATAGAGAAAATGAGGCCTATGGAGGCAGGTAATTGTTCACAGATAGTGGAGAGCAAGAGTTTCTTTTCCCAAAGAGATAACTTTATTCTGTCCTCTACCTTACCCTCCACAGGAGGTGAAATTATCTCTGTATCATGGATTAAACTCAGGTCCTCATGTATTCATGGCAAGAGCTGCATCATTAAGCCACATTCCAGTCCAAAGGAGGTAGACTTTGTACAGGTTAGAAGAATGAGGATGAGGTCAGGCATGGGAGAACTGAAGAATCACAGCTTGGGGTCTGACTTCCCAGGATGTATTTTAGCAGGTCAACCAAGTGAGGCTGGATGAAGAGCAGGATGGAGTGGACAGGGCTAACATACAGGTGAAGGCTGGAGATAAAGGCTGGACTGGCTTACAGTGGACTTCTAATGCCCAGCAATGGAGCCATGGCATTGTTATGATATCATAGGGGAACATTTTGAGCATATTACATATATTATATATATAAAACAGATGTTACATATCATTTTTGAAGATGAATCTAGAACTGGTAATAGAATATAATGGAAAAAGAAGACCCTGAGAGCCCTAGATACCAGAGTTCAGATCTGTGTTATACATTTCCAGAGCAGTAGGGTGGCCTTCATAGTCTTTGTGCTCTCAGAGGCCCTAAGTCCAGCTGCAGATTCAAAGAGAAGAGCATTGTGTGTCATCATAGGTTGTGGTTGCCATGGTATTCCACTTAGATATAATAAGAAAAGAGAACTAATTCTTCACAAGCAGCCATGCGATGAATGAAGTATATTTGGGAATAATTAAGATCCTTATGAGTTTTAGACTTATGCTTTGAGGTCTTCCCTCCATTATGTCATTATATTAAAATCTGTGTCATATATGTTACTTGCACTGGATGCAAAAAAACTAACATGTAAACTGAAGAGGGCCTTCATTAAGAGATTTAAAAGGAAAGAGAACAGCAGAGGGCTACCCCGAAGGCAGGACTCATGGGACTTTGATAACTACAGGGTTGGAGGCAGGAGGAGGAATCAAAGACTGTTGCTTTTTTTCCAGCCCTCATTTCAGCCTAGTAATCGATGTTCCTGACACTAGCTTAGAGGAGAAACTGTAGGCAGGAAAATGAGTTTAGATTTAAAACAGAGCTAGTAGGTAGAGACTGGGGTCCTACATTTAAGCAAGTGAAGCCTGAAGATGCAGGCTCTGTGTTAGGCAGTATCATTAGTATGGAGGCGTTAGCTGAAACTATTAAGGAAAGTATGCACTTATGGGGAGACTGTTGAGGATGCAGAGAGAAGAAACAAAACAGGGGAGAGAAAGAAATACAGCTAAAGGTCACTCTACAAGTAAGCAATCACCAAAATGAAAAGTAGTATACTACTGTTGGAGCCCGAAGGCCACGTGAGTCGTCATCTGCTATGGTGTGTGCCTCAAAGTTTCATGTGTTGGAGGTATGGTCCCAGTGTAACAGTACTGAAAGATGGCAGGTCTGTCAGAGGTGAACTCACTGGATGGTAAGTTAATCATGGCCACCTTTGTGAAGGGATTAATATAGGCCTGTCAGAGTGAGTTAGGTTTCACAGGAGTGGATTAGTTCACAAGGCGTTTCCCCACTTCCTTGTCTTTCTTTCTCCATCCCTCCTTCCCTTCCTTTGCTTCCACAGTTGTATTAGAATTTGATCAATATATAAAAACCTACACACACTTAATGTCTTCAAACAGATGAGTTGGACCTATAGATGCAGCGACTGTCCTATTGCCACAATCGAGGTAATAAAAACCCATCACCTCCAAGAGTCTCATTGGCTCGGAAGCCTTTCTTTATCCTACCACTATGCTCTATAGTTTACAGGTTCTACATCATGTCAGTCATCTTTTCCCTTATATCTGAGAGGAGCTCTGGGAATGAAGATTTTTGTCTTTTTGTCTAGTCTCCTTACAAAATCATTTCTCACTCTGTGGTTTAAGGCACTTTATTATTGAAGCCAACAAAGAAATCAAGGGTGGTAACATATTCAAGAGGGAGTATATGAAAAAGACTATTTAAAGAAGCTTAAAAAGAGAGGATCAGGGATAGGGCATTGTATTGGTGAGGAGGGTGACCTGACAGTGACTTTAGCAGGATGTTGAGGGTGGCAGTTTAGGCTAGGGATTAAGGAGTGAACAGGTGTTGAGGAAGAAAGCAACTCCCTGATTTTCCTAGGAGAGGCTGGGCACCAATTACAATGGAAGATGCATTCGGAGGAAATGTAGATTCAAATAGTACAGAGGACTGTAGCAAGGCCAGAGGGAAGAAGATGGGGAGGAAGCATGGTCAAGGTCATCCCTTACTAGGATACTTGAGAAGAAAGGACAATTAATTGTGCTGATAGTAGGATCATGTCTCACTCCTCACAACTTGGGCTACCTAAGTGTTTATGTGCCAGATAAAATTTCAAAGAGCAGCAGAGAGTTTCTCTAACAGGAATAGACATTTCTGGGTGAATGTCTTAGAGCAAGTTCATTAGTGAACAACTCTAATTCATACTTGAGTTGCCCAACTAAAGAATGGAATGCCACTATTGGATAGTAAAGGGAGCCTGAAATATTTTGTAGGATCTGATTCTTACAGAATCAGAAATTGAGGCTCTGTATAGGTCACTCAATTTGTGCTAAAGGTAAAATCTCACCCCTCCTCAACCCACTGAAGTCCAAGAACAAAAAGATCAAAAATTTCAAATATTTACATAGCCTTCCTCACTGCAACCATGCAGCCATTTACTTACTGAAATTTTGAAAGACAGAAAATTTAGTTTTTTCCTTTCCTTTCCTTTCCTTTCCTTTCCTTTCCTTTCCTTTCCTTTCCTTTCCTTTCCTTTCCTTTCCTTTCCTTCCTGTCCCCTTCTTTTTCTGAGCTGTCCATAAAAGCCTTACACCTATGGTAATAATGCTGCTCAGCCTCCCAAATGCAGAGAATAGAGTCATGAACCACCAACCCCAGCTGGACATACAGACATCATAGCTTTGCAAATAGGAGATGGGCTTGGTAAGGTTAGCAGTTATTTACAGGGAGTAAGTGGTGGAGTGAGAACTCAAACAAGGATCCTTTGGCTCTAAGTTTGCCTTTTTTTTTTTTTTTTTTTTTTTTTTGCTACGATATAACTGCTTCTGGCATTGCAAGATCCTTGTATACACTTACACTAATGCTTCAGAGGTATATGCACTTTTCAGAATCACAAGCAAAACAGCTAACTTTCTCTGAGGATAATAAGAGAGATTGTGTGGCTTGAAACATTCTGATCAGAGAAGAGATCTAGCCAGCTAGGACTGTTTTGTAAACTGAAGACTTTTGGCATGCCTTCAAGCCCATGACATATACCTGTTAGTTTTGGAGTCTTCTTCCATTTTCCTTTGTTTTGTCTATCAGCTATGATTTGGTACTTTAGCTGGTTAAAGCCTTATCAGAACTAAGGTCAACATAGTGCATTGATATTAGTTATCACCAATGGGATTTTAATGTATCCTTTTCAAGAAGCTATGTCTTTGGTGAACACAGTCAAAATATGGGTTCACAGCATTAAAGTCTACATGATTAATGTAGTAAGCAAGAGTAAATCTTAAGTCCATCAAAGTCTTGCCATTTAAAGTATAGGGATTGGGTAGTAACAACCTTCCTGAGTCTTAGTTCAGTTCTCATTTAAAGAGTGGAGTACAGCAATGCCTAATTCATGAAGTTCTTGTGGCAATTAAGTGAGTTAATGAATGCATTGTTAGGGCATTCCTTGGAAGTGATGTGATCTTTTAGGAAAGGGAGAGGGATTGGGGCCATAGCATCAGAAGAACCTGATCTTTAGGAATGATCAGCTTCAGGAGAATGTGCCAACCACTGCCAGGGGCAGAGAGCTCTGGAAGCCATGTCACTATCACCTGTGTTCATGTCTTTCATGCTGCTGTCTAGAGAAGTCAACCAGATGACTCAGCCTACCCACCGTCTATCAATGCTCCAGTCCTTCTCCATTACATATAGTTAATATTCTGTTCTCACAGGCCCGGACATTTTTAATCTACTATGCAACTATATAAAACAGTAAAAAAGATTGCAAATTGATGCTGGGGGTAGGGTGATCTCCCAGGTGGGTTTGCCTGAGAGTGAGGGAGTTCTGGAAATTTTCAGTTTAAGGATTATCAGGGCTAAGAAGATGGCTAAATGGTTAAGAACACTTGCTTCTCTTCTAGATGACCTGAGTTCTGTTCCCACAGCCATGCCAAGTGGCTCACAACCACCTGTAACTCCAGCTCCAGGGGATCTGACTCCCTCCTCAGATAGCCACATGCAGCTAACACACCCACCCATACACACACACACACACACACACACACACACACACACACACACACAGAGAGAGAGAGAGAGAGAGAGAGAGCGCGAGCTATACAGACACATACACATACAGACATACAGACAAACATATTTTAAAATCAGGACAAATTCAGTACTGTACCTTAAATGTGGATAGAGTATAATGGAAATGGCCTCAAGCTTGACCTCGAATATGGGGCTATAATGGGCCAGTTTAAAATATCCCCTCCACCCCCACTAGGATGATTTTTCAAAAAAAACTGCATATGAAACTGTTGATTCTAACATTTTAATTTCAAAGCTGTTTACATTGCTCGGTGGAGAGCCAAGAACATAATGACAGCATACCCTCGTTCCATCATTTATTTATCCAACATTTATTGAGGACCTACTATGTGACAGGGAGAGTTTATGTACAGGGTTCCATCCTCATGGAAGTAACCATAGCAAATGTATGTCATGGGGCAGCCTACAAATTGACATGTAGCGTCACTTAGTGATACATACTCTTGGGAGGAAAAAGAGGAACGAGGAAACGGTGGATATGTGGTGTTTAAACAGACTGAGCAGTGAAAATCCCTTAAGAGGTAATATTTGAGCAGACAGTTGGTGACATGACTGTTAAAGGGGGACAAGATCCCGGGCAGAGGAAGGAAGAGCAAAGGGTGGAGGAGGCAATGTGCCTGCACAGGACACAACAAAGGCCAGGGGGACAGAGAGAGCCAGTGGTGGCCATGAAGAGCAGAAGGGCAGAGGACAAACACTCTAGTCTTGTGAATGAAGATGAGAACTTGGAGCAAATTAACTCATCACTTATTTATTTGTTTGTTTGTTTGTTTTGTGGTGCTAGACACCAACCTAGGCCCCAGCACGTGATGAGCACACATCCTGTTACTGACTGAGACCTCTAGTTATAGGACTTGGTTTTAGAAGTCAGTGATTATTATAAAGCTGATTTTATTCTAGTACCTTCCCTCCTTTCATTTATCTATTTTACTGAACCCTTGGAGTTGTATATATTTATGGAGTACAGCTTGGGGTTTTGGTGCATGTATGTAGGGATATTGGAGAAATCAGAGCACTCAGCGTGGCCATCACCACAAGCATTTACTATTTATTTGTGATGAGACCATTTGAAATTGTCTAGCTATTTTGAAATATGCACTGCCTTACAGTTAACTACAGCCTGTGTGGAATAAACATCAGAACTTCCTTCTTACAAGTTTGCACCTGTCATGCCCACACTTTCCCCCTCTCCTCTCCTGCCTCCCCTTTCTCTCATCCCTTCCTCTTCCCTCTCGTTACCTTCCTTCTCACCCCCTCACAGTCTGGTAGCCATTAGTCTCTCCACTTTGACAATATTGCTCATCTCTCAACTTCTATGAGTGCAGCACTTCTGGGGGTATGCATGTGCCAAGCTCCAATCAGGCTTTGTGTGTGCTAGGCAAGGACTGAGCCACAAACCCAGACTTTAAAAATCCCAGATGGGACCAGGATCTTGTGGTTATGTTTACTTTTTGTTCACCATTCCTTCATTTCGTCACACACACACACACACACACACACACACACACACACACACACACAATGTTGGATGTCTCCGTTTTATTCAACAAATGATTAAAAACCATCTTTTGGGCGTTGTGTACCAAAGGTTGTCCTTTGACACTTCTGATGTTCTAATTGGCCAGTGCCAGGTCTCAAAGCGCTTGGAAAGGTGGAGTGGGGCTTGAGGGAGAGCCACCCAATGCCTCCAGGGAGAAACACAGATGGTGGGAGTTGCTTCCTGTGCATCCCAGAACATCTGGGAAAGGGTCGGACTGAGGGAAGAAAGAGCTGGAGATGTCTGTGAATGGGGACATGCCTGGCCCACATGTGAGGTCAGTGAAAATACCTAGGTGGCCTCATCCGTCCCACTGACTGGTTTCAGACTGAGTGAGGGTGTTGTGAGGAGTGGGTGAAATATGGTGTGGACAGGTAGGTGACCTGACTAGCTGAAAGGAATATTTTGTAAATTCCGGTTGTGATGTTTGCTTTCAGATGAGTTTTCACTCAGGCCACCCTCCCACTTCGGTGTGCTAAATTCTGGGACTCCAGCCACATCATTCATCTGGGCTTAGAAACTGTTGCCAGAGCCCCATCTGAAGTTTTTTAGACATTTTTCATTGCTCACTTACACAAAGACCCATATTTAATGTCATATCAGGTTAGGCCTGGGTACCGAAATCTGTGGATTATTTTAATTGTTAGAATAGTGGGAGGCAGTGGGAACCTCTACAGCAATCCTTGCCTACAGTACTATCCCCCTTATCCACTCTTTGAGCAGAATTTCTCATAATTTGAACCCCATACTGCTCTGAGTCCCACTTTCCCCAAGAGTGCCCCAAGGCACAAGCCATAGCTTCTGGGACAACCTTGAGAACACAGTCTGCCCTGGACTTGTGAAGGTCAGCCTTGGGGGAATCTAATAAAAGCCCTGCTTTGGATATGATTCCTAAGGCAGGATGTTTTCTCCTTCATCACACAGCACAGGCATTCATTTTTTTCCTTGTGGCCTCAGGAAGCTGCATCTTGGGGACTCTGGCAGCCAGGGGGATGGAATTGAGCTGGTAAATTCCACGCTTAAGCAGGGCTTAGGGATCTGCCCACGGCTGATTCTTCAGCTTCCCGCTTAGGAAAAAGTGACTGATAAGTCTGTAGTGAGGGTGACTGGGGACACTGATACTGGTAACATGTGCCCAACCCTCTACCTCAGCCAGGAGTCAGAATGTAAGTTCTACCCCTGACAGCTGCTGGGTCTTAGCTCTGGAATCTTAATCCCCACTGAAAAGCTTGCATGAAAGGCAACAGCTTTTAGCAGCTGTGCTAATGGTCTCATCCATCAAATGGCCCTCCCTTAGTCTTTCTGTTGTCAGCTACGTCCCTCTCTTTGATGAGAAGTGGATATAAAATCTTAAGAGGCAGGTTATTTTTGTTTATTTTAATAATATGAGTCCTGAAAAAAAAATCCAAAGTAATACACACTTGGGAAAGTAGGATCAAGCATACGGAAGGACAATTTTATTGAATAAAGCGTATTGGGTTGAGGAGATGGTTCAATAAAATCCTTGCTGAGGAAACATGAGGACCTGAGTTCTGTTTTCCCCAGGATCTGTGGGGAAAAGCTGGGTCTGGGCACAGCCGCACCTGCTTTCAATTCTGGGGAGGGAGAGAAAAGAAGGAGCCCTTGGTCATCCCATCGTCTAGTCATTCAGTGAGCTCAGAGGCAGTAAGAGATCCTTTCTCCAAAATTAAGATGGATGGCCCCCACACATGCCTACACCACACAAAGATTTACTAATTCAAAAATAATTTTTTTAATTTAAAAATTGACAAAAAATGTGTGTTAAGAACAATGTATTTTGAAGTTCATGCATATATATTTATGTATTCATATTGTCCTAATTAGGGTTATTATTGCTGTGAAGACACACCACAACCAAAAGCAACTTGGAGAAGAAAGGGTTCATTTGGTTTATGTGTGCTGAGTCACAGCCCACTGAGGGAAGTCAAGGCAGGAACTCAAACCAGCAAGAACCAGGAGGCAGGAGCTGATGCAGAGGTCCATGGAGGGGTGCTGCTTCCAGTTTGCTCCTCATAGTTTGCTCAATCTGCTTATAAATAGAACCCAGGACCACCACCCAGGCATGGCACTGCCACAATGGACTGAATCCCTCCTTCATCAATCACTAAATAAGAAAATGCCCAACAGGCTTGCTTATACCCCATCTTATAGAGGCCTTTTCTCAATTGAGGCTCCCTCTTCTCTGATGACTAGCCTGTGTCAAGTTGACATAAAAACCATCCAGGACAAACACACATATGTACTTGTATAAGTATGTATATGCATATATGTATTCATAATTGTGTGAGTATATATAAATATACATTTGTGCATGTGTGAACATGTTTGTATTCATATATACATTCTTGAGTATTTAAACCAAGCTAATTAACAAATGCATTAACTTCCATAGTTATTTTGTGCTGAGAACACTTGCTATCCATTTAACATTTTTCAAGAATACTAGATATTGTCATTAGCCATACTTACCATGCCAAGTGTTCTATTTTGCTTTCTGTTGCTGTAATAAGCATCATGGCCTAAAGCAACTTGGGTAGGAAAGGGCTTGTTTGTTTTGCATGCCCCTATTATATAGTCCATCACTGTGGGAGACCAAGATAGGAATTCAAGCAGGGCAGAAACAAAAGCAGAGACTACACACACAGGCATACTGCTTACTAGTGGCTTGCTCTCCATGGTTAGCTGGGCTTGCTTTGATATACAACATTGAACCACCTGCCTAGGGGTGGATTCTTCCACAATGGGCTGGGCCCTCCCACATTAATCATTAACCAAGAAAAGGTCCCCACAGACTTGCCTGCAAGTCAGTTTCTGGAGTCATTTCTCAGTTGAGACTGCTCTTCCCATATAAGCAACTGTGTCACATTGATAAAAATCTAACCTGCACACTGTACATTGAGTTCATTTCTCCTGTTTATCTATTTTTTGTACCCTCTGACCAAGAATTGTCCAGAAATCTCCTGAAGTTTTAGAATAGTAGTCGTTACTTTGATTTCAATTTTGTTATGGTTTCTTCTCTATTTTCATGCACCCTAAACATGTATAATCCGGATTATGGATATGTAATCATGGTTTTAGATTTTGCTTTTATGTGTGATTTGAAACTTTCTCCTTGTAGCAATCACAGTCACAGATGTCCCATAGACATGTGATGGTCATACTTTCAAAAGTTTAATTTATATCAGTGTGAAAGCAATGCACATATAGATGAAAATATACTTTGAATTTTGATCATTTCCTGGACTTCTGTGTGGTACATTGCCCACTCATGACCCCAGTGAGCCCAGAAATCTCAATGGAAAGTAACCAGTACTTTGAAGCTCTCTGTTAGGTTACCGTGTCAAATGCATTTTCACTTTAACAACATTTTCAGCTAATGACAGGGTTTCCTGAGACATAGTCTAATTGCAAGCTGAGGGAAATCTGCACAGTATCATTCACAGTTGCTAAAGGGCTCGAGTGTGTGCACATGAAGGAGGTATGTATGCTAGGATATGTATGCTAAAGGCTACAGTATGCTGGTGAAGAAAAGTAGGCTCTAAATGAATGGAGATATAGGTAGTTTCTGTGAATTTGGAGATGGGACCATGTTGATAGTTTGCAATTATACCTATAAAAAGTATCCCCTTTTATATATTCAGTGTGCATTATCCTGTTATGAGTTTCCCCAAAGTCCTGTAATAGCAACATTTCCCCAGTGAAGAATTTATTTTTGTTCATTAATTTATTTTTTAAAAATCACTTTATTTTATTAACTCCCAAATAAAACGATCACACTTCAGATTAATAAAGCTACCCAGGCAAACCCTTACCCAGTCTCAAATGTATGCATCCCAGAGAACTTCTGCATAGTTCCAGTAGCCATTCTGAAGCCACAGAGTTAGGGTTTTACACCTTCACTGTCAATTATATTTTTTTGGTCTTATCTACCTCAAAAAAAAAAAAAAAAAAGAATTAAAAAAATGACAGTGTTGAAACTAGAAAACCAATTAGCATCATAGTTCCTTTCGTGACTCGTGTGTCTTATTGTATTTCATCTAGTATCCCCCTTTCTTGGGGATGGCTTATCATTTTATTTTTAATTTGGCACACATGCTTGTCAGGCATGAGTGTGGCACTCAGAGGACACCTGAAGGAACCTGTTCTTTCCTTCTATATTGTGGATCCTGGGAATTGAACTCAGGTCTTCAAGTTTAGCAGCAAGCACCTTTACTCTATGCTGCTATTTTGCTGGTCCTCAAACCTTGCACTTTTACATGTAACTTAAAACTTCTTCAACTGAAACTATCGTCTCCATCAAGATAATGAGCATGTCTATTAATCCCCAAGTTTTCCTTCTGCTCTTTTGTAACCCACATGGTCTGTCTATGGACTCCATAAGCTCTCCTTGTGTGTGGACAGATAACCATTGGTCTCTACCACTGTGGTTTACATTTTCTGGGAAACTACATATTTGTGACATGAATGTATGCATATGAATGAAACCATGCTTTGGGTGATTAACAGTCTGCACAGGTGTCTTGAGATTCTTCCTACTGGGCTTTCACTGTGTCCTTTGCTACAGGATTCAATTCACGTGTGGATATACCACAGTCTGTTTACCCATTTCCGGAGAGGGGGGTTGATGGATAGCTGGACATCTGGGTTCTCTCCTGCTTTGATCTTTTACTACTAACATTGTGAGCATTTCCATGAAAGTCTGTGTGGTTGATACTTTCATCTCTCTGGAGTAAGCTACTAGCAGTAGAATGGTGGTGCTATAGGGGTCATTTCCTAACTAAAAAAAAAAAAAAAAAAAAAAAAAAAAAAAGACTTCCCAACCCTTGGGTCATTTTTCATTGACCGACAGGTATGTATGATAGATCCAGCCCCTACCTCTGCACCACGCTCCCAGTCATTTAACAGCAGTGCCGTGAGGTATCCCTGTGTTTTGTTCTTTCCCTAGGGCCCACACTGCTGAACTGTTTCAGGCACCTGTTTGAATGTCTGCAGAAACATTGCCTTAGTGTGTGGCTTCTCCTCTCATTCTCTTTAACAGTGGCTTTCAAAGGACAGAGGCATTGCGTTTTGAAGCCCAGCTTATGTTTTTTTTCCCCTTTATGGCTCATGCTTTTGGTGTTAGAGCTGAAAAAGTCTTCGCCTAAGCCAAGCTCACGTTTCCTCTCGTTTGCTGTTGGCCATTTTTATGATTGTGATTTTTATTTCCTCTGTGACCCAAATTTGTACTTGAGAAAATGTTTGGTAATTGTCTCCCCTTCTTTTTTCTTTTAAGCCTTCACTGTTACTGGAGACATAACCTGCGACTGTGGCTTCTGCCATTGGTATTGTAAAAAATTGATTGTGATGGGGTGAGGGGTGGCGGAGAGTAGATGCTAGAAGGTGGAATAACAGCGGAAAGGCAAGTTTTGCCTACATTGCTTTTTTTTTCTCTACTGCCTCCACATGTCTGGGTGCCAAACCCTGCTGTAAAACCCGTGCATGCGGAAGGAACTCCTCCAGGCCTTTCTTCCCTTTGTCACTCCTCATTGTTCCTTCTCCTGCTCTTTTTCCACTTTCCTCCCCTCTCCCGTCCTCCTTCCCCTCCTTCCCCCCTCCCTCATCTAGCCCATCTAAAAGTCTTCCGTGATCCCTTCAGTAAATATAGAATAGACTTTTTAATTATCTCCCAATGCTCTTTGTCTGGTTTAATCCATTTCAAAATCCGTATGCTTCACAGGGGTTCCTCGCTGCCCTGGTTGCTACCTGTGTTCCCTCTGTGTTGTTTTTCAACACGCCAGACAGAGAGATTCCTTTGAAATGCATGCTAACCTCACTCCACTGCTTAAGACTCTCTCAGGCTTTCTTTCCCAGTGGCCTCTGAGTAAAGCAAGCAAGGCCATGGGTGTCTCCAGGGCCACTGAATGATGAGCCCCTGGACCTCTCATTGGTCTGTAGCCACAGCCAGACTGACTTCCTTTCTCCTGGAGCAGCTACAGTTCCCCTGCTGTAGGGTCTTGGCATCTTCTGTTCTTTCTGTCTTGAAAGGCCTGGTCCCCAAACACTCAGTATGCCTTGCTCTCTAGCTTCCTTCAGGTCTTTGCTTGAAAATGTTTGAAACCGAGAGGCCTCCCATGACTAGTCTCAGTAAAATGCAACTGTTCCCCTCGAAGTCTAGCTTTTCTGCTTGCACTGACTTGATAAGTTTCATAGTTATTTATTGATTGTCTTTCTTTCCTTGTAGAGTGTAAATGTCCTGAGGGCTGCTGGTTCTCTGTGACATCCACAGAATTTAGACAGTGCCTGGCACAGGGTAAATTCAGGATATCCAGAGAGTGAGTAAATGAATGAGTCTTTCTGGAAAGACTTCCTCAGAGAGGGGCACCCTCAGAGAGACACCCTCAGAGAGGGATTTCCTTAATCCTTTGTAGCCATCCAGAGGTATTTATTAGAACAATCATGGCCCTGCACTCCTGTGGTCCTAGCAGCAGGAAGGCTAAAGCAAAGGGATCTTAAGTTTGAATCCAGCCTGGGTAGCATAGGGAGACTCTATCTCAAACAAAAATCCCTGCATGACATACAGTGTGGTGGAGGGAGCTTTCAAGGTTGAAGTTGGGAAAAGGCTTCTGGATGATGGAGAACTCCTTGTGCCATTAGTGTTGGTCAGTCACCTTGACACAAACCAAAGTCCCCTGGGAAGAAGGACCCTCAATTGAGGAATTGCCTCCATCGAATTGGCTTGAGGGTGCACCCCTGGGTGGTTCTGGGTTGTGTTAAGAAAGTAAAGGGGGTGGGGCACGTCAGGAAGCAGGGTTCCTCCATGGTCTCAGCTTCAGTTCTTGCATATTCCTGCCTTGACCTCCTGCCCTGGCTTCTCCCACTGACGGACAGTGACCTGTAAGCCACACAAACCCTTTCTTCCCCAAGTTCTTTTTGGTCCAGTGTTCTATTATGACAACAGGAAGTGAACAAAGACAACGCCACACAGCCATCCATAGATGATGAAAACAACAACAACAACTAGGTTGAGTCCATCAAACAATTCTGCAAATAGAGAGGAAGTCTGGTTCAATTTATAAACGTGCTGTAGTTTTTATTTAGCCGACATTAGGTAAAAAGTGAACACGGTGAAGCAAGTGGCCAGAAGCAGCACATTCTGCGCATTTTCTTCAGCCACTCGGCAGCCTCGGGAAGGTGCGCTTACTCTGCACTGATTTTGGTGTGAACCTCTCTGCTCTTCACACGAAGCTTGTTGACCTGGGACTCTGCAATGTCAGCCCGCTCCTCAGCCTCCTCCAGCTCATGCTGGAGCTTGCGGAATTTGGCCAGGTTAGCGTTGGACTGTTCCTCCTGACAACAGACAAGAGTTCGGGCAGCAGTTAGATGCTGTGGGCATCGCTATATGTGTCACCAGGCCAGATCATCTACAATCATATTCCCTTCTCAGGAGCTGTTGGTTGTGTCTGACCTCCAGCTTCAACCCAATTTGTAACTCTAGTGACAATTTTGACTTGAAGGAAGGAAAGGAGAAATGGTTTTCAGCCAGAAGGGACCTAACTTTTATCAAACCGGCTCACCGCCTCCCTGATTTTAAAAGATTTACTTTATTTTTATTTTATGTGTGTAGGTGTTTGACCTGCATATATGTCTTTGCAACATATTCAGGCAGTACCCGAGGAGGCCAGGAGAGGACATTGGATCCTCTGGGAATGTAGTTACATAAGGTTATAAGCCACCATGTAGGTGCTGGGAATTGAACCTGGGTTCTCTGAAAGTGTAGCCAGTGCTCTTAAACAACTGAGTCATCTCTTCATCTCCTTGTTTACATTTTTTTTTGGATGTGTTTCTCAGGTGGAAAGAAAAAAAGAGACCCAGGTACCCTCAGAGACCTCAGTAAGCAAACCTTAACAAATGGCTTTGGAAATCTCACTAGACATGTTTCCCCCTGTGTTTTAAAACTAATACAGGAGAAGGAGAAAAGCGGAACTCAGATTTTAAAAAAAGTTGCCTCTTTTTGTGTGGCTGTTACTGTCTGTGCCCTTTCTTCCTTCCTATCACATATATCTAGAAGAATGGGGGCTGGGCACAGCGGGGGTGGGGTTTGGGGTGGGGTGCAGCTGGAGAATCCTCTATCATAGTTCTTTGTGGTTTGATAGTGCAGGACCCTGGGCCTCATGTTCTTCCAGTTGCTGGAAGATAGCTACAGGGAGGAAAGCCTTACCTGTATAGTGAGTCATCAAGTCAGTAGGGTGTGTGTGTGGGAGGGCATGCGGGGGAGTGGGCGGGGGGGGGGTGAGGGATGGAGGATCAACTTTTCACTTTGGGAACACTTGAGTTTGTGTATGTTGAGAGGAATTGTTCATTCTGGCTGCTTCGATTCTGTTGTGTGTGTGTTGCTATCAGTTAAGGCTGGGTATTTGGAGATTTCTCTTTCCCCAGCCCCCAGAAAACCATACCTCTTGAGGCCTATTCTACAATCAGCACGGGAGTGTGTGTGCATTTCTATTTGCAAGATCCCAACCCCCAGAAAACGTATGAATCGTAGATGCTTACTGTGTTCCTTTCTTCCTTGCCAATACGTGTTTTTTTGTTTGTTTGTTTTAACACAGTTTCTCCCTGAACAGAAGTTTGCTACAAAACCCCAACAACACTTACAGCCTCCTCTGCTTGTCTCTTGTAGGATTTCACCTTCGCCTGCAGTTTGTCTACTAGGTCCTGCAGCCTGAGCACATTCTTTCGGTCCTCCTCAGTCTGAAAAAAATTAAAAAGATGTGCTTTCAGTCCCAAGAACTAGTCTACCACTTATGCCAGAATAAATTGCTTACATGCTGGAAAGAGGGTCTGGGGTAAACTTGACCCAACCTATGCTATGAACAGTGGTCACACTTGCTAAATGTGCCCTGTGTCTAGCTGGCCTCTGCACTAAAGAATCCATGCACTTTCTCTAATCCTTACCCTGCTGTTCTGGGAGGGACCACACTAGGAGTGCCATCTAGCCTACTTTGCTTTAACACTATATTCTTTTCTCTCTTAAGCTACTTTCCCTCCCTTCTCCCCCCCCCCCCTTCTTTCTCTCCTCTCCTCCCTTCCATTTTCCCTCCCCTTATTGGGGATCAAGCCCAAGTGGAGTATGTACTCTGCTGCTGACCAGCATGCCCCATTCTATGTTTTGTGTAAAGGCCTCCCTCACCACCCTAGCTCCGTGTATGCCTGTGATTAGCAACTCCGTCTTTGTCCTTTACATACACAGAGTTAACATGCATGTTTCGAGTGTCACCGAAGTGGTCACCAGAGTTTCCCTTTCCCTTTGGGCAAAATACCTATATATTCTAGAAAGCTATCCCTCTTACCTGGTAGGTAAGTTCCTTTACTCTTCGCTCATGTTTTCTTAACCCTTTCACAGCCTCAGTGTTACGTTTCTGTTCACTTTCAACCTCTCCTTCAAGTTCACGGACCTGCAACCAAGAAAGAAAGATGTATCTCTGTATGTCCAGTCAGTGCTGGGGGATGTTAATTACCCTAGGGAATGCTGCAGGTGTGGGCAGAGTGTTCCTGACCCCATGACAAGAAGAGTGTGCCTCCCCTGCCCTTCCCAGGCTGAGGGAGGAAGACACTCACCCTGGCCTCCAGTTTCTGGATCTGCTTCTTGCCGCCCTTCAGTGCCAGCTGCTCAGCCTCGTCTAGACGGTGTTGCAGGTCCTTCACTGTCTGCTCCAGGTTCTTCTTCATGCGCTCCAGGTGGGCGCTGGTGTCCTGCTCCTTCTTCAGCTCCTCTGCCATCATGGCAGCCTGAAAAGAAAATCAACCAAGAAAACAATGAATCCCGTGGTGTCAGGCAGCACAGTTGCGAGGGGTAACGTGTGTGTGGTGCTCACATCGGTGATGGCTTTCTTGGCCTTCTCTTCTGCATTGCGTGACTCCTGAATCACTTCCTCCACTTCACTCTGGAGTTGTGAAACATCGTTTTCCAACTTCTTTTTGGTGTTGATGAGGCTTGTGTTCTGTAAAAACAAACAAATAAAAACAAAACAAAACAAAAAAACATTGGAAATTTATAAGATTTTTAGGTTTCTTGGTTGGGATTTTTATAGATGTTCTACTTTTGTCTAACCCTTTGCATGGTTGGATCATCCTTTCCGGTAATTAGTCCTTTCCTGCCTATGTGAGTTATATAGGGGAACTTCTGAAGTTTTAGGACTGCCTGTATTGACAGGGTATGAGGATACTTGCTTGTAATCCCAGCAGTCTGGAGGCTAAGGCACATGGATCATAAATATGGGTCCAGCCTGTGTTACGTAGGAAGACCCTATCTCAAGACAATAACACTGAATGCCCATATTAGTAGTCATCTGTTATTTGTTCCTTTTTGTTTGTTTGTTTGTTTTATAGTATTCTCTGAGTAAAAGGTTGGGAATAATAGTTTTTGATTTTTTGGGTTTTTTTTTTTTTTTTTGTGTGTGTGTGTGAGTTCATGGCACTAGAAGTTTCTCAAAAGAAGTGTGTGTGTATGTGTGTGTGTGTGTGTGTGTGTATGTGTGTGTGTGTGTGTGTGTGTGTGTGTGTGTATGTATGTACGTACGTATGTGGGGCAAGGCAGTGGGGAGGTTTCTGCATTTGTTTAATGAAAATATGTTCTTAAAATATCAACCCAGTGTTCTTGAAGAGGAGTATTTGGGAATGCTGGAGTGTGGTTATTTTAGTATCACAGAGATCTTATGAGGGGCTGCTACCACATTTAATGCCTGAACAAAGAAGGGATGCTAAGTGCTCTGTAAGGGCATAAGGACAGAAAACACAGAGCAGCTGAACTGCAATGTGCCCCAGAAAGCGCTTTGCGAAACGTGTTTCAGGTTGGAGTCAACGGCATGTTGACTCAGCGTTACTCTTCACAGTTTTAAATAACCCTCAAAGTCTAACCTTATTTCTAAATCCACAAACCCTATTTTGGTAGACAGTCTAGAAAAGACATAGGAGTGCACAACAAGGTCATCTATCACCCTGTCTCAGGCTGCAGTGGTGGTTTAGATGCAGCCCCATCCTTGGTTATATGTACATACTTACACTCTAGACTCCCACTTCACTTCACAGTGCACCAGTGTTTGCTCACCTGGGTGTGGAGGAGCTGCACGCGCTCACTGGCATCCAGCAGCTCCTGCTCTGCAATCTTCCTGCTCCTCTCTGTCTGCTCCAGTGTGGCCCGCAGCTCCTCGATCTCAGCCTGCAGCAGGTTGGCTCTGCGCTCCACGATTGCCAGCTGCTCCTTCAGGTCCTCCTGGCCCCGGAGAGCATCATCCAGGTGCAGCTGGGTGTCCTGTATGTTAAAAACATATCTTGACTTTTCTGAGGAGGAAATGACCACCTAGGAAATGAGCTACAACAGTGTATTGGTTCTAGGAACAGGAGGTGAATTTGCCTGTCATTTGTATGAGCTTAAGAATGATGGTGGCATTTGTTTAGTGTCTGAACAAATTATCAAGAGACAGATTCTTGCTCTGTCTCTGCCTTTATCTTGTTGTCTGTCACATACATGTCACTATTATTTATCATTAATAGAGCATTTTCTACATACTCCACATAGCGGTTGACATCTGCCATCTCATCTGATCCAAACTGCTGTCCTTGAGGTGGGAAACTTACTCTAATTATGGAGAAGAAGTAACAGGCCCGAGAGGTTAATTACCTTGCCTGAGTCAGAGTGTGACAAAACTAAGACTCAACCTCAGGCCTGTTTTGTGGAAAGTCTGTCTATTTTCTATCTTTTCATTTCTCCATCTTTTGGCTTCTGTTTATGCTACATATAACTTCTGGGAACTGTTATGTTTTAAACACTTTTAATTGGCTGCCTAGGTGCATTCAACTGTATAATTTGGTAAGTGGGGGGTGACTATGATAGTGTTAGCTGTCAACTTGACAGGATCTAGAATTACCTGGAAGAGAACATGGGCATTGCCACAGGGGGATTATCATGACTATGTTAATTGCTATAGGAAGACCCACATTTACAGTGGCCATTCCTTGGGCAGGGGATCTTGGACTTTATAAAATGGAGAAAGCCAGCTGAACACTAGTTTGAATTCATTTTTCTCTGTTCCTGATTGTGGCTGCTTCACGGACCCCTGCCTTGACTTCCCAACCATGACGACTGGATGGATGACCTGTGAGCGGGGATAAATACTTTCTCCTTTAAGTTGTTTTTTGCTGGGGTATCTTATCACAGCAGTTGGGAAGGGGCTAAAACATTGCTTAAGGAGTAATTGTAAGGATGGCAGACAGGTGTATTCTGTGAGGTTAATGGACGTCTACCTTCAGGATGCCTTGTGTGTTCCTGTAGTTCCGCAAGCTCTCCGCAGCCAAGCGGTTGGCATGGTTCAGCTGGATTTCCATCTCATTCAGGTCTCCCTCCATCTTCTTCTTGACTCTCAGAGCATCGTTCCTGCTTCTGATCTCCGCGTCCAGGGTGCTCTGCATTGTCTCCACGACTCTGATGTGGTTTCTCTTCAGCTGGTCGATCTCCTCATCCTTCTCAGCAATCTTCCTGTCTATCTCAGACTTGACTTGGTTCAGCTCCAGCTGGATGCGCAGGATCTTTCCCTCTTCATGCTCCAGAGATGCCTTAAGGAAACAGTGATCAGTCAGCACTGAGTGGAAGAGAACTCGAATGGTTGGCATCTACTCTGAGTTTGTGAGGCAAGCTCTTATTGCTGTCATCTTATTGAACTTCAAAGTCAATGTAGTTGTCCTAAGAACCTGAGGTGGAATCTTTTTTTGTTTATCTGGTCATGGATTATACAGGTCATCTTAGCAATAATAGTACTGTGCACTATCTAAAGATTCATGGCAGCTGGGCAGTGGTGGCACGCACTTTTAATCCCAGCACTGAGGAGGCAGAGGCAGGCAGGCAGATCTCTGTCAGTTCCAGGCCAGCCTGGTCTCAAAAGCTACACAGAGAAACCCTATCTAAAAAAAAAAAAAAAAAAAGATTCATGGCAGTGCGAAGAGAACTATCTGGTTAATTTTATATAAGTATATATAATATTCCATAAGCTACAATCTTCATATATAAAATACTAATTTGGCCTAGAAACTCTAAGTTTAATTTTTTTATTATATAGTGCATATTCATTGTACAATGTAGGGACAATATGTAAAAACAGTTTCCCATTGTCCCACAAAGAGAGGCAACTATTTAAACGTGGTACACTTTTTATACTAAATTTTAAGGCAGGCTCTCTTGCTTTGTGGTTCAGGCTGGCCTTGGGCTTGTTCATGATCCTTCAGATTCCCCTATTCTACCTATTTTTATCTAATCAAAGTTGTATGTGCAAATGTATGTCTTACTCTTTAAAAGCAAATGTTTATGTCTACATAAATCTTCCCCCACATTAGTTATACTTTTTTCCTGTTTTTCCACTGATTTATTTGATAAGTAACTAAGAGAGAGACAGAGAACACAAAGGTCAGAGATAAATCTGTAGGAGTTGCTCTTCTTCTTCCACCTTGTGTGTTCAGGAAATTAAACAGAGAGTGTAAGGTTTGGTGGAAAGTGCCTTAACCTACTTTGCCAGCCTGGGTCTTACTATATGGATCAAGCTGGATTTAAATTTGGGATAATCCTCTTGCCTCTCCCCTCAAGTGCTGGGATTTCAGGTATGTATAACCTCTCCTGGCCTATTAATGATACTAAATTTGTTATTGGAATTCTGCTGTTCTACAGGTGCTACTCTTTTATTGCACATCTTTTTTTGTCTTACCACTTTTAAAGATGAGTTTCTTGTGATAAATTCTAAGAAGCTGAATTGATTTGTATTTTTCTCAAGTGTATTTTTTTGCATACATGTTTGTGTGGATGTATGTCATGTGTGTGGATGTATGTCTATGAAGCCAGGAGACAGTGTCTGATCTGAGGTTGGAGTTACAGGTAAGTGGTTGTGAATCACAGATGTGTGTGTCCTGGAAACTGTCTGTACTCAGGTCCTCTTGAAGAGCAGTAAGAGCTCTTACCAGCTGAGACATCTCTCCAGCCCCAGTATTGGCATTACTAATCATCTAACTTCCCTGGGCACAAAGGCCCCATATTTGAATTGTCTCTGCTCTACTGTATTGTATTCAGTTCATGGTACCATTACTCAGTGTGGTATTTTTGCTAGTGTTTTCCTTTTATTCTCCACCATAACACAGTAACATGTACCTCTGCTTCCTCTAAGGCAGCCTGGATCTCACATTTCTCTTGTTCCACTTGCTTCTTTATTTTCTCCAGCTCATGGATGTGCTTCCCTCCCTCTGCGATCTGCTCGGTCAGGTCAGAAATCTCCTCTGTGGAAGAACAGACAAGAAGAAAATAGTTGGAATAGTGGCAATGTGGGAGGATCCAGAAGGTTGCAACATGAGAGGGTCTAGCCAGGGCTAAGTACAATTGGGAAGGTTGAGACTCACGCTGTAGATTCTTGTTTTCTCTCTTCAGAGTCTCGAGTTGATCCAGAGACTCCTCATAGGCGTTCTTCACCTTGAACAGCTCAGTGCTGAGAGAGCGAGACTCCTTCTGGGAGGACTCAAGCTCAGCCTGAGTCTCCTCATACTTCTGTCTCCATTCTGATAGAACCTAAAAAGTCATAGATTGTCAGCCGAGACAGGGAGGAGGAAGACCAAATAAAGTTTATATAAAGTTAAGTAGGCTAGATCACCTTGTCGAAGTTCCTCTGCTTCTTGTCTAGGGCAGCGCAGGCAGCGTTTGTCCTCTCCACATCCAGCATGAGATCCTCCACCTCATTCTGCAGCCTCTGCTTCGTCTTCTCCAGGGAAGCACATTTGGCGTTCACAGCTTCCACATGCTCCTCAGCTGCCTGCAGACGCTGAGCCAGCTTCTTCCTGAGAAGTTATCCAGACTCTCAAGACCTGGCCAAAGCCAGGAGCCAAGTGATAACTGCTGTGGATCCTACTCATTGTCCTGTCCTACACTGGTAAAACCAACTGTGTTTCAAAGCAGTGACCATCAAACTCTCCCTCTAGAATAACAAACTGGAAAGTTCCAAAATGGTAGTTCTTGGAATGTTCCTGGATTCCTGTAGGCTGCTGTCAGTGCTAGCTGCCTTAATGCATTCAGTGACTTGGGATTTATAGGAGTTCTGATTGGGGATGACTGTGAAAATGATTAGCTAGGACAACATTGTGGATTGGTTTGCATAGCTCTTCTTAAGCCAAGAAGAAGTTGAAGCTAACTAGATACCATCATTGGACAAAAGCATACCAAACATGTTTGTTTTCTCAGACTTTCTGATTCCTCTTATGACCCCTTGCCCCCAGATAATAGCTAATTTGTTTAAATCCTCTATGTTTGGGCTATCTAACTAGAGAACACAATTGATAGATAATCTGGATAATCCACACAACAAAAAGAGGGGAGTTTGACTTTCATTTGAATAATCTATATTCTTGCTTGAATCACAGTGCTGTACCAAGGCCACACATCCTTAAGATACAGAAAACCCTCGTAAACTTGACACCCAAGAATGTGCATTTGAAGCTGCCCTATGTCTACCAAGACAAAAGTTGTATCTCCTTTAGATCAATCCTAGACATTTTGTACAGTTTAGGGAACTTGACTGTGCGTTTTAAGAGGGATGTCTGTCTCTCCACTCAGCTTAAGAAGAAGACCTGTGGAATCAGAACATCTGGTTCCAATACCAGCCATTCCTCTAGATAAGTCTATACCCTCAGGTTAGGAAGATAACTTCTTGTAGCCTCAGTTCTCCCATCAAAAGGAGAAAAACAATGACAGCGACCTAGCATTGCTATTAAAGCTAAATGAGCCCATGGGTGTGAAGCACTTGAATGGAGATGACTAGGAAAGGCAAAACTTGCCTTCGCTTCAGCTCCTGGATTGAAACAGACGTAATCAAAGTAAACCACATTCAATAAATGTTAGCTACTGGTATTTTCATTTCATCACCAGCAAGATCCCTGTAACTTCTCATGGAAGTTGCTGAGTTAAGCAGCATGGAGAGCATAAATTTGTTCTCTTAAGTTCACGTCACATACTTGGCCTCCTCTAGCTCCTCCGTGCGCTGGATGGCGTCCGTCTCGTATTTTGTCCTCCACTGGGCCACCTCGCTGTTGGCCTTGGACAGCGCCCTCTGCAACTCGGCTTTGCCTTCCTGCTCCTCCTCATACTGTTCCCGCAGCAGGTCACAGTCATGGCGGGAGGACTGCAGGGCGTGGGCCAGCGCGTTCTTGGCCTGGGGAAGTGATAGTCCAGTGATTTCAATTCATATATCCTGTAATACTACACATTTCAAGTAGAATGTAACTGGGCATCCTCAGGTTTGGTTTGTCAAGAAGATATCTGGTAAAACTCACCTTGGTTTCTTCCTCAAGCTGACGCTTCAGCTCCTCGATCTGCTGGGTAGAGGCCTGCTTGCTTCTTGACAGCTGAGACACTAAAGCATCCTTCTCATCCAATTGTCGGGAATATTCACCTAAGGACAGTAGAAGTAGGAGAACTCACGGTATAGCAATAAGCCAAGTACAAGTGTCTGCATTTTTATTCATTCTTAAACAGATAGTGGAAATTAACAAAATTAACAAAAAAATAAAAGTCGAAATGCAGATATTCAGGCAGGATCACCACAGAAGCATAACAAACCAGTCTACTTATTTTTGCTTCCTTGCACCCTTTGTGAACTGCTGTGAAAAGTTCTGATAGTTTGGTGATTGCCCTCTAACAATGAGAGTTTTGCTCTATGGTAAGAACCGCTTTCATGCAGTGCGGGAGCCAGAGAAGGTGTCTCTACCTGCTTCCGTCTGTAGGCGTGCTCTCTGTGCGGTCAGCTCGTTGATTAGCCGCTGCTGCTCCTCCTCCTTGGTCTTCAATTCACTAACCTGGTCCTCCAGAGTACGGCACATCTTTTCAAGGTTTCCCTAAGGATCATATGACAAGGAAAAATCAAACACTGAGTACAGGCAAATACAAACATAAATAAATAAACAAATAAACAAATGAAAATTAAAAGGATAAACCCAATTCTTTAAGTATTTCTTTAAGTTCTGAAGATGTTTTAATATTAAAAAATAAAATATATTTTTTAAAAATGTGTGAGACATGAGTAGAGAGTTATGACATTGGTGCTTTGGCATATGCCAGAATTCAAGATATATGTTACATTCCTTGTTGGAAGCCACTCATTATATCCCAATAGTGTTGACACTCACTTAAGTGGATTGTAAAGTCATCTTAGTGGGTACTTTTAGAAAATGAAACCACAGGAATATGTTAGGATGGAAAATATTTGAATAATGCTATAGAATGCCTGCAAACCATGTTTTTCTGGAGGCTGTTTTTCTGACTTGTTGCCCTCCTCTAGGGACTGTGTCGGGTACCTTAGCTTTGGCGATAGCCTCTGCATTACTGCTGAGGTCATCTATCTCCATCTTCAGCTCACTCTTCTCCTTCTCCAGCTTCTGCTTGACCCTCTGCAGGTTGTCAATCTGCTCCCCAAGCTCCGCCATACTGTCAGCGTGCTTCTTCCGAAGTGCGGCTGATGTGGCTTCATGCTGCAGGGTTGCCTCCTCCAGATCCCTGCGAAGTTTCTGGAACTCAGCCTCTCTCTTCTTGTTTAGCTCCACCTGAGCAGATGTGGCCCCACCGGCTTCTTCCAGCCTCTCGCTGATCTCCTCCAGTTCCCGGGAGAGGTCAGAGCGCTGCTTTTCTGCTTTAGCCCTGGAGGCCCGCTCTGCCTCGATTTCCTCCTCCAGCTCCTCAATGCGGGCCTGGAAATCAAACAAGTACATCAACACATCTCAAATTCATTCCAACTTTTGTGTTTTTTGGTGTGTAGAAAAGCAGAAAGATGAGGGGCTGGGCAGTGTGGTCCATGCCTTTGATATCAGAACTCAGGATGCTGAGGCAGGAGGATTGTGAGTTTGAGGTCAATCTGTATGACATAGTGTGGCCCTGTCACAACACACACACACACACACACACACACACACACACACACACACACACACACACACACACTGAGATGACTCACCTGCAACTCTTTGATCTTCTTCTGCAGCTGGATTTCTACTGCTTGTTCATCTTCAATTTTGCTTATCAAATTGCTGATTTCAAACTCCTTCCTTTAGACAGAATAGCAGACATATTAATATGTAAATTATTTTAAAGATGGCATTGCATAGAATTCTTTTTTGGAGCGCCTACTTTTTAAGCTTCTCATCAAGTTGCTGTTTGTCATTTTCGATGTCCATTGTGGATTCTTGGGCCAGTTTGAGATCCCCCTCCAGCTTCCTCTTGGCTCTTTCTAGGTCCATCCTCAGTTTCTTTTCTTGCTCTAGCGATCCTTCAAGCTGATGGCGAAAAGAAATCCATTAAAATTGAAATGCATTTAAAGGAATATTTCAAAAGGACATTTAAAATATGCTTACATCATCCACTTGCTGCTCAAGCTTGGTTTTAGCTTTGCTCAGGGTGTTGACTTTGTCCTCCTCTGCCTGCAGGTCATCCAGGGTCTGCTGGTGGGCCTCTTGGAGGGCCTTCTTCTCCTTGGTCAGCTTGGCAATGGTTTCGTCCAAGCCTGCCATCTCCTCCGTGAGGTTTTTCACCTTAGGAAGCAAACATGTTTGCATTACATGTTATGTTTTAATAGGTTTGCTCTCATGTTTTACTTCATAATTTTTTAAAAAAGAGTCATAAACTTTCCATGTCTGCATCTCATACCTTGTTCTCTGTGGCATGCTTCTCCTTCTCAACCTTGGCCAGTGTCAGCTCAAGGTCATCGATGTCTTTCTTCAGCTCTGAGCATTCATCCTCCAGCTTCCTCTTCTTGGCTGTCAGCTCAGCGTTGATCTCCTCTTCATCCTCAGCTCTCTCGGTTAGTTCTTTGATTTTGGCCTCCAGCTGGATTTTGTTTTTGATCAATTGTTCACACCTTTCCTCAGCATCAGCCAAGCTGTCTGCTTCCTGTGGGTTCATTAAGACACTTGTTTGTTCCTTCTTTTGCAACTTACTATATATATATATATATATATATATATATATATAGCACAAAGTGTTCATTGGAATTGTATTGAATTTCTCAGCAGGAGAAATTCATATGTAAGAACACCTTTAATTGACTATTTTATCTGACTTAGAGACATGCAACTAATTAAAAAGTAAGACTGGGTGTTTAGAAGCAAAGAAGTGTGCACAAAGATTGACCTGGAGAAGGTACTATTGTAGAATTGTGTGCGGAAAAGGAGAGGGGGCTTCAGACAGGGCAGTAAGGAGCCTGGATTCTTGTCTCCAAACACCCATAGGTATTGTCTTGGCCAAGTTGCTTTTCCCCCAGTTTTTCATACATAGAAAAGGAGGTTGTAATAAATTATTTCTGAGAGATATTAAGTTATTATTGTCAAAGTTGTTGATTTAGTGACATTGGTTAGTTTTGATTTCAGTTATTATTTTTTTTTAGCATACTGGTTGACAAATAGAGTTAAAGAAATAAAACTAAAAATTAAATTAAATGCATTTTCACGAAGCAATATTTTCAATGCATTCAAACTCTTATGAAGGTCTGTAACAATACTATAATGGCTTGAAGTTTCCATTTCTGTTTAAAGAATTACCTATTATCCTCAAAATGAATTTCAGAATATATAAGAACAAGTAATTCTGAGAAATTGTACTGCTTTATAAAATTTTATAAGTAACTAATTAAAGGACTCAAGAATTCAGCCATGAATTTAGCAGACTACTCTGCCCCAGGGCTTTCTCTTTTTCCTTCAGTGTTTGCTTTGTCTCAGTGTTTGAAGTGGCTGAGGCTGAGGATGTCTCAGGGCATATTTACTTTTACTGATCCACCATGAAAAGAGACAGACATCATCTAGTCTTAAGCATTTGGAAAAGTATCTTTCTTACAATTTCTTTCTAACATTGTTGGGCTTGTTGACCAAGGAAATGGGAAGTTATATCTGTCTGAAGCACTGTTGCTAAATTCACTCCCCACAATGACTTCAGCTTCTCCTTGGACTCATCAATAGTGACCTTAAGAGACTCCTTCACACAGAAGGAAGGGTTGGGGAGGATGCCCTGCACTGCCTTTCAGGGTAGTAGTTCAGCCTGAGTAAATGCAAGGGTGTGTATTTAATAAGTTAAATCTCAAGGATTGAGGAAAAGAGAGATGATTATCTTGACCTTTCCTGTTTTGGCTTTTTGAGACAGGGACTCTCACATAGCCGTGGTTGTCCTGGAACTCACTATGCAGACCCACTGGCCTTAAACTCACAGAGTTTATTATTATCTTGACTTATAAGACAATCTTAAGCACTTGGATTTTAAAAATAGAACTATCCCTGCAGATTTTGTTGTTTTTGTTTATTTGTTTGTTTTGCTTTCTTGTGTTTGTGCTAGGGACTAAATCCAGAGTTTCGAGAAGATGGGAGATGCTGTACCCGTGGACTGTATCTCTAGCTCCTTTTAACTTTTTAAGGCAAAATCTCACTCCATTGCTGAGTCTGCCTTCAAATTTATTTTATAACTCAGGCAGGCCCTGACCTTGGGATCCTCCTGGCTTGGCCTCTGGAGTAGCTGGCATTCAAGGCCTGTGCTAGTAGGCTTAGCTCAGAATTTTATTTTTAAGGCTGGGACAATGTAGCTAAGCCAAAGAGGTAAAATATTTGAGTAAGATTTTGGGATTTAGCTTACTTCAAAGTTGTTAAATGTTGTGATGTTACTGAATCTTCTTCCCTTTCTTCTTAGTTATGTGGCAGCAATTGTAGCTTTCCTCCTCAATACAACATTGAAAGGTAAGCAAACCTCTAACAAAATAAAGCTATCCCCCAAAAGATTTTTCCCCCTTTTCCCCAAGAAAATCCTTATGCTGTAAGTACTGGAAGGCCAGACAGTAGCATGGTGAAGTGACGTGGTCACCTCTGAGCACTCACAGATTGAACCTGGAGTTGTAGGTCATTTTTCTCTTTGAGGAGAGTGACCATTTTTTCTTCCAGCTCCTTCCTCTTGGCCTCTGACTTGGCAAGCTCATCTTTGGTTTTCTGGAATTCTTCCTTCATGGTGGCCATCTCCTTCTCAGTCTCTGCGCTCTTCAGCAGGGGCTTGATCTTGAAGAAGAGCTTCATCCAGGGCCAGTGCTTGACGTTCATGAAGGCGCGGACGTTGTACTGGATACAGAACAGGGCTTCTCTGGAACGTGGGAAAAGATGGAGAAATCGTTCCACTGGCAGCAATGTGATTGACATTTATTGCAGACAACAGGCTTTTCCTGTACCAACACATGTTCATTCTCACAATCAGAGTATAGTCTGTAGTCTTCAGTATTGCCACTTTGCTAACATGAGTGCTATTCCCTACAGAGCAATTGAGTGTGCTCAACCCCTGGTGAGCTGGCAAAGACAGGCTGAGCCTGGAGGGCACAGACTGAGCTGTCTGAGCAACCCCTGCCACAGAAAGAGCACCCTCAAATGAGAGTGGTGGCTGGGAAAGCAGGGCCATTGGAATGGGATTGTGCTGTTCCCCTGTTGCCACCTAGCTGTGAGCTGCAACGGGAGGGGCCATAGGTTGAATGATTCACCTTCCCTCAGCCCAGCCACTCTACCTTTCCAACCTTCCCTCTTTTGATCTCCACTGAATCAGCCACTCTTCTGTTGTGTCTTCAGATAATAAACTGTCCTTTCTAAATTCTCTAATTGACTCCTGTCAGTTCAGTAAGTTCGTTAACATCGGAAGGAATTTTTCAGCAACGAGTAAACTCCAAAATTGTTCTATTCACATAAAAAAAATCGAAATGGTAATATATAGTTCTTCAAATGGTAGCAATGGGCTGGCGAGGTTTGGCTGGTTTACAGCAACATGCAGGCATCTTTGGGTTTGATAGCATGCAGGTTTTAATTGTGTCAGCTCAGTTGCTAGGGATTCTGACTTTGAGAAGGCAGATACCACTACACAAGCTATGATAAAGATGGGTGGGGAAAAAACTCTAGTAATGCCAACCCAAAAATAGAGGTGAACAAAATGAGCAAACTGTGTGTGTGTGGCTAGTGGCTAGAGCAAGGAGTAAGACTGTTGTATAAATACGTTTTGTGAAGTTAATTGGGGAAAGAAGAAAAGGGGGTAACCAGGTAGATATGGATGAGGGGACAGGGTCTGCATGAGAATAGGAGGTAAGAGAGTTGTTTAGCATGGCTGGGAAAGACTGTGTGGCTAGACAGGAAAGATAATATGATAGGATATCTTAGATATGACATGGTATCAGAAAAATATGATAGAATAGAAGGTCTTGACAGCCAAGCAAAGTAGGGTGGATTTGGTATGGAATTCCATGGGGAGCTGGGGTCAGAAACGTGGGGCAATGAAAACAGCCTGCTGCAGGCTGTGTGGAGTTGTAGGTCATAGGGCATAGGACAGGAGAGAAGTTCTGGAAAGTCTAGCCTGAAGGGTGACACCAAAGTAGATTGATGTGTTATAGGGGTGAAAGCTCATGCTAATGGAAGAATGAAAGCACAGTGCATGAGGAAAGCTGATGGAGAGTCCTCGGGGACCCGTGTGATCCCGCTGCTGCGCACAGCCCTTACCTCCTCTGCAGCATCTTTTGATACTCGACTCTCATTAGGTAACCCCTACAGACGGCTTGTGTTCTTGTTATAATCTGGGCTAACTTTTCATCTCTCATTTCTTCTAGGAGACCCAGGAGGCCAGCTTTGAAGAAGACCTGGAGGAACAGAAAGTCATGAGTCTCCCCAGGCTCACTCAGCAGACACAGAAATGGCTGTGGGTACATGGGTCAGGAGTACAGGAGTCCAAGCCATACCTTGGTATGTCCAAATTTGTACTGGGTGTGGTCAATATCAATAGAGCCTAGGAGCTTCTCCGAGGCCTTCTTGCTGTCGATGAACTGTCCCTCTGGTATAGCACTTGCATTTAACACTTTGTATCTGCTCAGTAAAAACACAGACAAAAGGGTCAGAAAGGTGCAATTGCTTACCCAGTTGCCAAAAAAAAAAAAAGTACCTGTTTAACTCCCAGAACAAAAAATGGAAGTAGAGGTCTATTTGTTCTCTAAGATCAGATTGTGACCTTGCCTATTACCCTACCCTCTATCACAGGACTGAATTATTTGACTTCTTGTTTGTACAATTATGCCAAGTAGAAGACACAAACTATAGCAGGCAAAGCACAATTAGGGTAATGAATACGCATAGCATTCTTAGCATTCAGTGTCATATAGCAAAGAGGCCTGACCTCTGTTTAAAGTCGCCATACAAGATCCTGCTGGGGAACCCCTTCCTGCAGATGCGGATGCCTTCCAACACCCCGTTACACCTCAGCTGGTGCAGGACCAGTTCATGCTCCATGGCACCTGGAAACAGAAAAGGAGTTAAATCCTGGGGGCTGAATTTTCAGATTGGGCTTAATTTGTTACCAATGCAATGCTCTATGTCATACCGGGAGTTTTCGTTTCATTGGGAATGATACACCGTACAAAGTGAGGGTGTGTACTTCTCAGGTTGGTCATCAGTTTATTTAAGTTCTCCTAGAAAGTGAGATAGAAGGGTTTTGAGAAAGTTGTGTTTTGACTTTCGTTTTCTTTTTTCTTTGGACGGGGGTGGCTAGTAAAAATAATACAGCACATTCTTAAGCTATTGGATGAGGCTGTGTATTTTAAAGGCTTTAGTATTCAGCCTGTTAAACAGCCAGAAGGCCAAAATACTGGAAATAAATGCAGATTACCAAGGGATCCATTATAACACCTAAATCCAGACAGCCAAGTCAGTAGCCTCCATACACAGGCAGAATTCTCAGCCAGCACCAGAAAACAAAGACTACAGGCTCTGTCTGCCACCAGAGTGCCAGCTGATGCCTTGCCTGCCATGTCTCCCTGGGCCTCATCTGAAAACACTAAAGATGATCTCTGTGGTCTCTTTTGTTTGTTAGCACTCATAATGTTCAGAGAAGCCGGTAATTCTCAGTGCAAACCTGGGTTAGCAACCATTCCAACCTTTGCTGTTACTTCCTTTTTTAAAAAACTATTGATCACAGCTTCTTCTAATTTCTTGTTTTGTTTTTTGAAGAGTGTAAAAGTGTGAGACAATATAATTTTGTGTGGGTGGATCTTGGGTGCCTGAAAACATTTTCCATCTAAAGTTCATGGGGGAGTTATTTTAAAAATGAAGTAACTGATTTCAACAGAGACTGTTTCACTCAGCCACACAGAACACACGTTAAAATATCTCTTACATATGCTGGTTTTTTTCTTCTTCACATCTCAGCCATTAAGAAATCAAAACAAATACCATGATACCTAAGTCTGAAAATACTTTCACAGACAAGTTTACAAAGCAACTATCTGATTTGTTGGATAATGCAGATTATAGCGAGATGGGGAAAAGAATAGAACAAATTTCTTGGGTAGGTCAAAGGTCATAAATCACACCTGCAGTTGAGTTTTTAAGGCAACGAAGCATAGAAATCCTCACAAGCAGTCTTCAGAGTAGCCTTGCTCTGGGAGAATTATAATTGCAATATGGAAATGTGCAAGTATATAATGGAAAAGCTACACTATTTTTGTAAATGAAGTATTATTCTTTTGTAGTTAATCATCCATTCAGATCACTAGGCTCAGTTTTAGGTGGCTTTCATCTTTTCTAAAAACATCAAACCCATCTCAGGGGGGAATGTGTTTTGGTAGGAGAATGTTCTAAAGAATGCATCTCATGTTCATTTTCAAAGGAAACTTAAATCCTGGCAAAGTGGCACATGCCCTGAATCCAGCACTCAAGAGCCTGACGTAGTAAGTTCATAAGTTCAAGGTCAGCCTGGCCTACATAGGAAGATCCCAGAGAAAACAAAGAGAAATTCAAGAGCATCCTCAAATGATACTGTTAGTGAGATAGGAATACAACCACCACAGGGATAACATTGAGGTTCAGAAATGCATTTCCTCTCTCTCTCTCTCTCTCTCTCTCTCTCTCTCTCTCTCTCTCTCTCTCTCTCTGTGTGTGTGTATGTTATGTTGAAGGAGGTTCTAAGGACATATTTGTGTTCCTGAATGCTCTGAGTAATCACAATATGGAATAAAGAATAAATCATCCTACCCAAGTATTGCTTTAGGTCTATCCTGATGAGAGTTAATAGCTAAAGTGATTCCTATCACCATCCATTCCCTCCTGATTTATTCTAAATCCTATACTTATAATCCATATAAACTGATTGCATTTTTCCAATTTAAATTCATACTCTACCCTGAACAGGGCTGACACGGTCTGGAAAGAAGAGCCCTTCTTCTTCGCCCCTTTCTTTGCACCGCCATCTGAGATCAAAAGAAAAACCATCAGTAGAGTAGGCTCCCAGAGGCCAGAACACTGCAGGAACATTTTGAGGGAATAGTTTGGTTTAGATGAAGGACACAGACAGTACCTGCTTCAGCACTGGCGTATGTGGAAAAGAGGCTGGCCAGAGTTTTCATTGCTGACTTCTGGTATAGCCCTACCACGGTGTCATTCAAAGGGTCCTTGTTCTTGTCCAGCCAGCCGGTGATGTTGTAGTCCACGGTGCCCGCATAGTGCACCAGCGAGAAGTGGGCTTCAGCCTTGCCTTTGGCAGGCTTGGGCTTCTGGAAGTTGTTGGATTTTCCCAGGTGCTGGTCATACAGCTTGTTCTTGAAGGAAGTGTCTGTTGCCTTGGGGAACATGCACTCCTCTTCCAGGATGGAGAAGATGCCCAGTGGCTGAATTCAGAAAAGAAGACCAAGATCAACTTCACTTCTCAACAGATGCAGACATGGTGGCTGTCATTTAAATTATGAGCACCGCAAGTAAATATAAAACAGAGAAAGTCAGGCTCCATGCTCTAACAGTCCCTTTGTCATTCCTAAAAGAACTTTTCCACCATCTCTTTTCTCATCCAATCTGTAGCATCAGGGTCAGTTAAAAGAGTAGCTAGACAGGAATCCCAAGGAATTTGCAGGTAATTTGTAAAATACTTTTTATTATTGTACACTCCTCTCCTTGTTAAATGAAAAAAACTTGTTGTCAAGGTTTAATTTCGCTTCAAAAAGGATGTACTGGAACAAGCTCAGTGGGTGAGAGTGCTTGCTGTGCAAGAACCCACATAAAAGCTAGGCACGATCATATGCATACCTGTAACCCCACTGCTGTGGGGCAGGCGGAGGTCACCAGCCTAGTGGAGGCCCTGACTCAAGAGAATATACAGTGATAACACTGTAAGACACCTAGCATCCTTCTCTGGTACCCACATATGCACAGGAGATATACTTGCATGTTTTTAAGTGCCTGCATATGCGTGCACACGCGTGGGCACACACACACACACACACACACACATACACACTTTGTGAATAATATTTGACTCCGTGTACAGGAAGAAAATTAATATAAATAACCCAAACATTACTTAAGATATGTTAGATGTTTTGTCTCCTTAAATATAAATTATTAAGTAGTACAAGCAATTTGAGTCCTTGATTTCTGGTACGCTGGTTGTATCATCTCTGCATCAGTCTTTATTTAGAAAAGGATTTTCTAAATCCTGAACTATAATAGAGGCAGATTAGAACTAGTGAGAACAGTTCCAGTGAAGCTGACTGTCACAGATAGAGTTTCACAGCTGCCTTTAAGCTGGATATGAACCAGTATTAGAACAAAATGGGGAAAGAAGTAAATGAAGGTAACCCCCCTAAACCCTTCTCATGTAAAAGTTGTAAAGAAGTGATTTCTAAATTGTGTGCTTCCAATTTGTTCATCTCTCAATTCTTTAAGACATCAGAGAGTCACCCTCATAGACAGACCCTTCCATGAAAGTCATATGAACCTTCTCAATGAGCTCAATGCAGGCAGCCAGGTCCATCCCGAAGTCGATGAAGGTCCACTCGATGCCCTCCTTCTTATACTCCTCTTGCTCCAGCACGAACATATGGTGGTTGAAAAACTGTTGCAGTTTCTCATTGGTGAAGTTGATGCATAGCTGCTCCAGGCTGTTGAACTACACAGAACAGTAGAGATTTCCAAGGTTAAGTGGATATTTACCGGAACAAAATCTGTTACTGGAAATATTCTTCATGGGAGATAATCTGAACAGAGTGATGAGGTTAAACTTAAGTATTTATGCTAATTGCTGTTTGTTCAACATTCCCAGGGGTAAATCTCATGAATATTGGGCATTCTTTATGTACTCAGGTATCATTACACTACAATTTCCCTTTGTTCCTTCCCTCCTTCCTTCCTTCCTTCCTTCTTTCCTTCCTTTCATTCTTCCTTCTCCCTATTCTTCCTTCTCCTCCCTTTCTTCCTGCCTCCCTTTCTTCTTCTTTCCATTTTTTGAAACAGAGTCTCACTAAGTAACTCTGGCTGTCCTTCAACTCACTATACATACCAGGCTGGGCTGGAACTCACAGAGATCTATCTGTTTCTGCCTCCCAAGCACTGGGATTACAAGTGTGCACCACCATGCCCAGAAAATCCACCGTTAACATTTTATTTTCTCATCTCTCATCTATCTATCTATCTATCTATCTATCTATCTATCTATCTATCATTTACCTATTACACTAAGGTTTAACAGAATCCACTTTCTTTTCCCCTGTGAGAATGCAAAGACAAGAATGTATGTCAATGTACAACCATGGCTGTGTGCTTTATGATTCTGTTGCATGAGAGAATGGGAACGTGTTTTATTAGAGAATCTTCATAATAGGAGTGGAACCCTCTGTTCTCTAATTCTGAAAGGGTTCACACTCTTACCTTTGGCTGCCATGTTATTAAGGAAAACTTATGTTAAAATATTTTATTGGTGTATAAAATGAAATTGATAGTTTAATTTCTCTTCTGTTGATGTCAATTAAACCCCTTGTCTGATCGACGAAAGTAGAGATCTGGCACAGTATTGCAGTTGAAGATCTGAGAGTCTTTGCAATCACTTACTGTCTCACTTTACCCAGGATAAAACCAAGGCCTTGAGGTGCAATAGTTTATATAAGGTGCAATACCATTAGGTAAACATGGAAGACAAGAGGCCAGCACCTATGGCTGGGCTTCTACCTCTGGACTTTCTCCCTTCCATGCCCAGGTATCAATGCAAGATGCCTTGCATAGGTACCAATTGCTTCAGATAGATCCTAACTTGACTTTGTGTTACATGCCCATGAAATCTTTAGTACATGTTTGATTTTCTTTGCATATCCAATTTCTGCTGTAACAATGATGGTAGCATTAACTTCTCTTTATTGAAGGCTAAATGAGGCAACAATTTGAAGTCCTTAGAATAGTATCAGAAATATACTGACTGTTCAATAAATTTTAGCTACTATTATTAATTTCTATTATTTCTTAGATATTTTGGGGCTAACTCTTGTACTATGTGTAGTGTTTGAGCACATAATATGCACAATATAAATGATTCTCACTTAGCACATCGAAGTTCAAAAACTTGTGTCCCTCACTTTTTATTATTGTATCGTTAACTCACATCAAAGATCTCAAAGCCAGCGATGTCCAAGACCCCGATGAAGTACTGCCTGGGCTGCTTGGTGTCCAGCTGCTGGTTGATGCGGGTGACCATCCACAGGAACATCTTCTCATAGACGGCTTTGGCCAGGGCACCTACTGCATTGTACACCTTTACAGAGACAGTAATATTTGTTAGTGTTATTAAGCCATGTCATGTAGGCCTTGGCGTGTGTGATTCACGGAGGACATGTACTTACTTGTTGCACAGTCTGGCCTTTGGTGACATACTCATTGCCGACCTTGACCCTAGGGTAGCACAAGGCTTTAAGCAGGTCAGCAGAGTTCAGATTCTGGAGATAGGCAGCCTTGTCAGCCACTGTGGTGACACAAATCAAGACATACTTAACATTTAACATTTATCTTCATCCCTTTGTCTTTTCTTCCTATCTAATTACTCTGTTATTTAGGTTAACAAAAACTTTTTAAATGATTTTAGAGAAAGTCAAATAAGATTCTTTGTATGCATATTAAGGCACCTGGTTGCTACTGAAAAGTTGATCTTTTAAATGTTTTTTAGTGACTTGTTGCAAGTAGGGTTTGAAAACACTTTCATCAACCAAAACACTGTTTATTGTGACATTCAAGAAGCTAGTTACCAAAACGCTAAATAATCCAATTAAAAAGTGGAGTACAGAACCAAATAGAGATTTCTCAATGGAGGAATCTAAAATGGGTAAAAGTCACTTAAGAAAGTGCTCAACATCCTTAGCCATAAGGGAAATGCAAATCGAAACAACTTTGAGATACCATCTTGCTCCTGTCAGAATGGCTAAAATCCAAAACACCAAAGACAGTTTATGCTGGAGAGGATGTGGAGAAAGGGGCACCCTCCTCCACTGCTGGTGGGAGTGCAAATTCATAAAACCCCTGGCCACTTTTAAGACTTCAGGGATTGCCAGAAGAGTGAGATAAAGGTATTGCAACACTCACTGGGAGGGTAAAAGGCTGAGTACTTGGACTCTTATGGGGCTTTTACCTCTCTTGGTTTAACCTGACTGGATCCAAGGTACTTACTTCTTTATCTGAAAAAGTGGGGATTAATTAAACTGGATATCCTCTCTAAAAGTATGTGTAATGCTCTATGTAGGCCTCAAAGGTAACATATGTAAAAGACTGAAGGAGAGGGAGAATGTCAGACTACGTTGGTTGGGGAAGTGTTTGAGGCAGGGGAATAACTGGGTGGTAGTTCCTATGTACTGAATGCTTTTTCATATGTAGAACATATGAATTTGCTTTGTCAGTTCCCTTTGTATCTGACTTGCTTTCTGGCTTTGAGAGATTTACATATAGACAACACCTACATACATACAGGTGTACCTAGGAGCATCCTTCACCTCTCACTCTGTGCAAAGATCCTCTACTACTAGCTCCTAAGCTTTCCCAGCTAACGCTAAAACAATATGTAAACCTATTGTATACCTACCTACCTTTGCCAAGACAAAGTAGGAATATTGTCCCACCCCATTCTGTCTCCAAATCTGTGCCCTTTGGCTGAGCTTCTATGTGGCAGCAGGGGTTTGTCATAGCTTATTTGAACTGACAGTAGTGGTGAAGTGATGGAGATTTGAGAAACGAGGGTAGTGAGGAAGGCATGTGTGTTGACAAATGTGCTCTAGTCTTCAGAAGTGTGGTCACAAGGAGATGAGTTTAGGGTGGAATTTGAAGTGTTTCAATTTGGAAATTCTGCTACTCAAACCTAGCTAAGAGGTCTTTTGGTACCTTCGGTGCCATCAGGCTCAGCTTGCTCCTCTCGCTGCTTTTGCTTGAACTTCATGTTCCCATAATGCATCACGGCCCCTGTGAGTTTGTAGATGGACACTTTCTCTTCAGGTGAGAAGCCAAGGATATCAATGGCACTCTACCAGGAAAGATGAAAGGGCAGAGGTTAGGGTAGAGGACACCATTTATGAGAATTTATACACCAAGGTGATCACACCCGTGTGGGTTTGCTGGTGTCATTCCCATATATAGTGGGCTTTTAAAAATGTGGGTGTATATATTATGACTTACATCTGTGGCCATCAACTCTTCTTGGTCATCAATGCTGGGCACTGTGATCTCCCCCTGACTGACAAAGGCGTAGTCATACGGGTTGGTGGTGATCAGGAGCATTTCTGGGTACATAGGATTCAGGGTATATTATTAACACAAGAAATTGTTAATACAGATTTTAACTCCCATCCACAACTTCAAGTCCTTTCTTACCAATTAGTTCTGGCTTCTTGTTGGAAGTGATCTGATAAAAAATGTGGTAGCTTCTTTCAGCTTTTAGCTGGAAAGTGACTCGGGACTTCTCCAGAAGATCTGGAAAGAAAGAGATGGAACTAGAAAAACAATCCATTCCTTTGACCTATTGTAAACTTAAGCATCTTTGGCCAAAATTGGGGGAACTGCATTTGGCTGTGCTGAGATTTTTGTCATAGTTCTCACCCTGTGGTTACATATTAGATAGCCGTCGTGCACCTTTCCATGCAGGTGCAACCACTGAAGTACACTTTCCTGGGGCAAGTTTCAAATGGGGAATCCATAACCTCTGTGTGTTCACTGACTTACAGTGTCCTTGGATCATTTCACATTATCTGTGTTGAAAGTCTACCTTGAAGTGATACACTTACCAAATCAAAGCCAACCCATAGGTAACCATGGGGATAGAAATTAGTTGATTTTGAGGTTTGGAGTCCTTTGAAATGTGAGAGGGGACCATCAGTCTTAGATTGAGATATAGGGTACAGGTAGTGAACTGAAGCTCACAGACAACTCTGGGGGCAGACTGCTGCTCTGCAGGCTCCTTGTACAGAAGGTGTAGAAGAACATCCCTGCAACCAAACTGGCCTGCTTCCTCATTTAGATTTTTCAGAAGGTCAGTTACTCACATGTTTCAATATCAGCTGATGCCAGTTTCCCTGTGGTACCAAAGTGGATTCTAATGAATTTGCCCTGGAAAAGATAACGACATGTTTAGCACTAAACACTGAAACACTTAGAAATAAGCACTGGAAATTATTCAGATATGATGACCCCCACCAAGTAAAGACCGAAAGGGCCCCTTTGTGACCAAGATACTCACAAAGCGAGAGGAATTGTCATTCCTCACGGTCTTGGCGTTGCCAAAGGCCTCCAGCAGGGGGTTGGCACTGATGATTTGATCTTCCAGTGTCCCCTGCATGGGAAAGAGTAGTCCTTGCATCTGGGGATCCAGATTCCTAGGCACCCTAGCAGAGTCTGGATCCCTGTTCTGGCTACCAGGCCCACCTGCATTTTGCCAGACTCCTCCTTCTTCTTCTCCCCAGTAACTGCAATTGTTGCAAAGTACTGGATGACACGCTTCGTGTTCACAGTCTTCCCAGCCCCGGATTCTCCACTGTCAAGCACAAGGGGAAGATGATCAGAACTGTGGCACATAGTGGCAACAGTTAAAACAGACACTGCCTACCAGAAAGAATGAGAAAGTCACATACGTGATCAGGATAGACTGATTCTCACGATCTGCGAAAGGAACAAAGACCACCCGTCAATACAAAGCAAAGCAATGTATATTCAACATAAAGCAATGAAATCACGTGAACTCGGATTCAGTCTCTTCAAAGATGGCACCTGTGATTTCAGCTCTGGGTTTCATAGAGTAAAATTTGTGAAAACGAGAGGCAAGAATCATCTTTTTTCCAACTTTATTATTATTATTATTATTTGTAAAACATAATATAACATGAAATCTACCACCTTTTAGCTTTTGCAAGTATCCCTATGGCATGTTTGAATGTGTGGACATTTGTAAGTGCATATGCACCTGTGTGTGTATACACACAGAGTCCTGAGCCTTCCTCGATCTTTCTGTATTTTATTAACTGAGGCAGGGTCTCTAAGTTAAATCTAAAGCTCTCAGGTACAGTTAGTCTAGCTAGCCAGCTTGTTTGGGGGAATCCCCACCCATGACTCCTCAGCTCTGTGATTCCTAGCAGATCTGGCCCAAGCTGCATTTGCTTGGGTGCTGAGGATCCATAGTCTGTCCTTCATGCTTATGTAACAAGCACTTTATTCATGGAGCTGTCTTCCTGGGGAGATTCACACCACTTAACTGCGTAGTTCTGTGATATTATGTTTCCTCATGTTCAGCCATCAGTACCTTCTGCTTCCAGACCTCTTTTCATCTTGTAAAACCCACCCTCCGTATCCATTACATAGTGGTTCCTTGTTTGTTCCATTCCCCAGGACCTGGAAACCACTCTTCAGCTCTCTGTCAACAAATCTGACTACTCTCAAGCCTTCATACAAACAGAATCGCGCAGTGTTTGTCTTTGTGACTTTTTCACTTAATGTGTGCTCAAGGTTTGTCTATGTGGCGGTACTGTCAGAACTGACTCTTTTAAAAAGAAGAGTAATATTCCATTGTAGGGATATACTACCGTTGGCTTAACATCTGCTGGTGGGTGTATGGATACCTTGCATTTTTTGCTGTTGTAAATGCTGCTGCTTCGACTGTGGCCCACAAAGAGCTCTTTGAATTCTTTTGGCTATCTTCCCAGAAGTAGGGACCATGGATCAGACCCTAATTATATTCCAATTGCTTGACATCCACTTTATTGTTTTCCATAGCAATTGTGCCATTTCACATTTTCATAGCTGTGTTTGGCCTCCTTATTTCTCCATATAATTTCTAATACTTCCTATTTTCTTTTTTTTAAGTCATAACCATCCAAATGTGCATGGGGTATATCTTATTATTTTTAAATTATGTTTTTAGAAAATTTAAACACGCATAAGTACAGCAACTATGATAATGAGACCCTGGGCACCCATCTTACAGGGAAATAGTCATTAGTATTTGGCCAGTTTCATGTCATCTCTATATTATTCCAACCTCACTGGATTATTCTGAAGAAACCTCAGGCAGGTGACTATTGATAAATTTAAGTTTAAAAGTATTTCCAGAGCAAATCACTATAAACTTAGATGTTCAAGGAAATGGGTATGGGATTTGATTAATAATTTTTTTTTCCTAATGAGAATAAAACCATGGCCAACCTATTGCATCTAGAGAACAGACAAGAAAACAATCTCCTGGCCTTTCAAATACTAAGCAAGCCACTGCCAGGGTTCTGAATAGTTTTGAATGAAAAGCATGCTTGGGAGCCTAGGTGACTTTAGCTTTAGGGTAGCCCCACAGTCTGGAGAGTCATTGCGGGAGGTGGCATATATAACAACACTGAATATGGAAGCCTCTGAGGGAACCCAGCCCTGGGTAACTTTGGGAGAGGCGACTGGCTTCTGTGGACAGCCAGAACACAGAATTCGTGTGAAGGTCCTGGCCAGTCTGTCAAAGGGGGTCCCTATCGTGTCACTTTCCCCTCTTACCCATTTTAAAAGACAATTTACAAACAAGCGCAGCAAAACTAATGAGGGAAAAATGTCCCCAGTTGCCACACCTCCACAGGAAATCAGGGAATGGGAGGGTTAAGACCACAGCCAAAAGTAGAACACTTGGTGTATGAAGGTAAAAGTGGTTAGTGCTGTCCTAGGACCCTTCATGACTATGCTTTAATATGCTGGGACTCACAGACTTTGGTAGGAGAATGTTTCAATGTCTGTGGGAGAAACTTCAGAGATCTCTATCCACATTCCACCTCCAATTCCCTCATGCTCAGTCCCCAAGGCTGACAACACCACAGAAGAATTCAGAATCTTCTGGATGTGGCTGAACTCTTTCCTTGGACTGGTGAGGCGGTAACTGTTTTTAAAGATCTATTTGAACTTTCATATCCAAATCATTAAACAAAACAAAACAAAACAAATCAATAAATAAAAGGAAGTAACGAATCTAAAGGAAGTAACGAATCTGTTTTCAGAGACCCGCTCTTTGTTTCATCTGAGCTTGCATTGCTAGCTCTGTTGGCTTGGGCAGGCCAGTGAATTCCAGAGTGTCACTGTTCACATCCTAAAGTGGAAATGACTGCCGGAAAGAGTAAATGTCATGGCTGTGTTGTTCTTTGGAAATTTCAAGTCCCTTGAGGCAGCGGTGTCTCATAATAAGAGCTCCGTTTGTCCATCCCAGTTGTGTGTGCATGTTCCTATAAACAGATGCCTCACTCACCCGTCAGCATGAACTGGTAGGCGTTGTCAGAGATGGAGAAGATGTGGGGCGGGGCCTCCTGGCGCTTTTTGCCTCGGTAGGCTGCCACCACCTCCGGGTTGTACACCGGCAGCCACTTGTAGGGGTTGACAGTGACGCAGAAGAGGCCCGAGTAGGTCTGGAAAAGAAACCAGAAAATTTAATACAGTGAGTGCCTCTTGCTTTGTTTTTAAGAGAAATAAATGCTCTGAAAAGGGCTCTCACGTAGATCATCCAGGCTGCATAACGCTCTTTGAGGTTGTACAGCACTCCGGGCTCATGAAGATGGGTCATCATGGCCATGTCTTCGATCTTGTCATATTTGGGCGGGTTCATTGGGAAGACTTGATCCTCCTTGACGGTGAGAGTCTGGCAAGAAAGCAGGCCAGTCTGAGATAGGGTGTGCGTCTGCTTGTTTGATTTGGTTATAAAACTACGATTGAAACACTTTCCATTATATTATTATTCAGTGCTTTTTAAAGGCATGGACATATTTATTTTTTGGGACCGATGCCAAGAAAGACAATTTCCTGTGAAAATGTAGGGGTTAGTAATTTTTTGTGAGTATATTTTAATTGTACAAATTCAGAAGCTTTAGCATGATTGTTTTTCATACACTCATGCAGCATGGGTTGATCAAATCCACCCACCCCTCCATGATCCAGCTACCATTACTTCCCTGGTTGTATAGCTAGAGGAAATGAAATCCACATACAGAAGAGAGACCCAAAGACCCATGGTTATTACAGCACTACTCATGTTTTAAACAAGATTCTTTTCCTTTCCTTTTATACTCATTTTGCTAGGCCAGCCATTTTTTAAATTTTTTTCATCTCACTCCTTACAAGAAACTTTTTTAAATATATCAATACTTTATAGAGCTAAGAAAATAACCCAGGAATTTTATTTTACTTATTTTTTGTGACAGAAGGGGTGGTTTTATTTTATTTTTGGGGATTGTAGATTATACCTGATTTAGGGAATTGAAGGGAAAGGGTGGAGGCCTTAATGGGCTGAACCCTGAGGGAACTTGGGAAGGGGAAATTCTGTAGTCTGAATTTCCTTAGCTCCTAAATCTTAGGACCGCACACTAGGAGGATACCAGGGTGGTTGTAAGCTCAGGCAGCCCTAGCAAGGGAGATCTTGACTCTGGAATGAGCCAGAGAAATGAGCTCAGAGCATTATCACTTACTGCTCCGCTTTCTGTCTTCACGGTCACTTTCCCTCCATCCTTGCTTTGTATGACACTTTTCACATAGGACTCCTTGGGCTCCGCCACAAAGACAGACGTTTTTGCATCAAAAGGCTTGTTTTGGGCCTCAATCCGCTCCTTCTCCGATTTTCGAAGGTAAGGAGCAGCTTCGCCAAAAATAGCCATCTCCGCGTCCGAACCGGAACTCATGGCTGGTATTTATTTAGCCGAGGTGTCTGCCTTGGGGAACAGGGGAGAGGGAGAAGAGAGAGCAGAAGTTAAACGTGTGGATGAGGATTTGATGTGCGGTCTACAGCACAAGATGAGACCCTCCCTTCGATCTGGCATCTTGGCCCACATGCTAACACCATGTGAAGGTCTAGTTAGGAGGGAAAATGTAATTTGAGGACCGAGTTTTAGGACTTGGCAAATGTCCTTTCCAGAATCTTGACTCCCACCCAGGAGCTACCTACATCTGCCATGCAAACCTTTTCACCCTCTTTCCCCCCTGAACTCTAGAGATCTCTGTAGTTAAAGCTGCTGAGGGATTGTTTTACAGCAACTGTCATTACTTAATCCGCTTGTCTCCTGCAGAATGTCTGCATCTGCCACAAGCTAGGACAGCCATCTAATTAGGAAGGAAACGTTGCTTTGTGTAAATGGGAGTTGGCATTTCCAAAGCTATCAGATCTGATCTTTTGGATGATTACTGTTGCTCCAAACCAAACGACTGGTTTTATTCCGTTGGATTTTGGTGTTACATCTCTTGGTGGGCTGTTAGAACATCCTAACCAATTCTTGTTCTGGGGTTTCATCCTTTGGCTCAGGGGAGCAGGAGGCTTAGCACTGCCCTGTCCCCCAGATCTCTTTTGACATGAGAGATTTCAACTTTCAGTTTAACTGATTTAACCATGGAGGGGAAATGAATACTTCTGCATGGAGGCTTTTCTTCCCAGGAAAACTCCATGGGGTTCTTTTCTTTCTGCTCAGGAAAAGAAATGCATTAAGAGTTTGCCACATGTGCAACAGTCATTGACTTATGATGAATCAGTGGGCCTCTGCCTGGAGCCATGCTAAACTGGCATACTTTTTCCTTTACTTTCAGGTAGTAACTTCTTTAGGGAACAGCAGAATGGCTCCCAAATTATGCAATGTTATTTAGCACACTGAGGCTGGAATATCCATGGCTTAAAACAAACAAACAAACAAAAAACAAGCATTTTTTCCACAAAAATTAAGCAAGTCCTTAAAAATAACTTAAATATGGTTTTAATAAGATGTGTATGTTTCCAGTTAGGCTCCCTGGAGTGTTAAGACACTATCTATAAAGTGTGTGTGTTCGATGTTTTGCAGTGGAGGCCTTGGCACACAATATGTTTATTGCCACTGAACAGTCATAGCTGCTAACTCACTGTCAAAACTCATCCTGTCCCAAATGTCCCCTTCATTTTGGGCTTTAGTGAGGCTAGGTGGTCTCTGAGAATAAAGCCTTGAGAGAAAATGTGTAACCAGTCACCCCAAAACACTCTCTGTTCTAAAACCACGGAAATGGTGGATAATTAAGAACTATTCACAGGTTCCTTAGGTTAAATCCCTTCTGTCATCAATAAAATCCAAGTCTTACCTCTAGGGTGTTGGATGAAAATGCAAAATCACAACTGTCCCCGCACTGCAAAACATGAAGTTTCCTGTTAGTGATGACCAGCAGCAATCCTGGCCATACAGTATAGAAGGAAAAGTTCCCCTGCCCCAAAACTTCAAGCTTAAATAGTCAGGGGGTCCTCAGTATCCCCAGCCACAGGGTCCTTGCTCTTTACCCCCCCTCACCCTCAGAGTCCCAAGTCTCCCATCACTTACCTCTGGGCTCTTGGCGAAGATAGGGCTCGAGGGGCAGCCCCGCTTATATAGGAACTGAAGTGCTGATGCTGCAGCTACCTCCCCTTTGTCAGGACAAGGCATTTGGCAACAGGAACCCTCGGCGTAGTTTGTAGTGACATTTGGCATGTTCAGATATAATTAGAAGTATTCATATCATTCAGAGTATGTGAACCAATCTCCTATAAATAATTTGACAAGGACCATTCTGCCCTCTGAGAATGCTTTCGAGTGTGCTGGGAAGGGGATCTTTGACAGTGCCTGGTGGGACTTCTCATAAGTTAGTTCTTAAGAGCTATATTCAATTTGGCAAACTGTCATGTACGCCTGTCCTGTGCTGCCAAATGATCAGATGCCCAGCAAGGCACTTTCCTTATTTGTTCCCCAGGAGCCCCCACACTGCATTCCCTTGGGTCATCGCCAGGGCTCATCTTTGGAGTCTGACTGGGACAGCAGAGCCAAATTGAGAAGAGCCTTTATGCTGAGTCTCCACCATTGGGCTGATGCCCACCCAGCCAGCATGCAAAGGAATTATTATTAGAAGTTAATGCGTTCATCGTAGGGAAAAACATAGGAAAGAGAAAATGCATCTAGACTCCAGGCTACAGAGATAAGATGGGGGATGTAAGTGGGGCCGTTATTTTATATATGTACTTATGTCTTACAACCTGCCTTAACATTAATGTAGCTAATTTTCATGCTATTTATGTAACTCACATGAAATAATTTAAAGAAATTATTTCATGGCTATGCTTTTAAAATTAAAATCTTTCTTTTTGAAGTCATTTATATTGAGATATGATTTATATATGGTCCAGCTTATCATTTAGAGGTGATAATCATGATTTTTTAAATTTCACAATAAAGTTCACTACCTTTGTCATGCTTATGCATGCACATATCTACCTAACCACAGAATGTGGTGCAGCTAAAGGTCCAAGAACTTTGCTAAGGGTATGCAATTCTGCAGTCTCATATATTTTAATGATGTAAAAATCAACATCTTAGGGACTAGTCTAAATTTCCCTTTCTAAATTTCCCTTTTGATAATTCCCTTCTTTCAGTTCTTGTTTGGCTTGTAATAGCCCAGACTTTTGGGGAGTATGTTCTCTTACATATTTTCTGGGAATAAATAAGTTAATAAAATTGATCTAAGAAAATAGCCTCAAAGAAAATGGACACTATACATGTTTAAAATGAACTTTAGTTAACATCATAGCATATACAATTGCCAATTTATTTTTTCTGATCTTGGTTCATTTCTCTCACTAGTGCATAAACAATACAGAAACATTTCATAATATATAAAAGTATGTTAGTCTAATGAACCCATTATATTTCTTATTGGTAGTTCATGGTCCACCTTATTTCATTTGTAGCATCATTCATTCCCTTGTTACTAGATTATTTTGATATTACTTACTATAAAATCTGGGTGGGATTCCACGTGCTTGAGATAAAGTTTGCTTTTTCAAGGTGTGAACTATTTCTTGTGGTCTAACGATGGTCTTAACTCTGCTCTATCAGCTCCAAATTCTAGAATTTTGATCTTCTAGAAGACCTAATGTTTTTAGGCAAAGTCATGAAAAATGTCCTTTATGCCTTTGCTCTCCTGTGTGTAATGTAAAAGAATTTCTAAAACCCAGGGACTCGGGGTCATAAATATATTATTTTATATTTTCAAACTATTGATATTTAGAAAATGTTAATTATATAGTGTGTGTGAGAGAGAGAGAGAGAGAGAAAGAGAGAGAAAAAGAGAAAGACAGAATGAGAGAAAGAGAGATTCCATACTTTGTCCAATATTCCCGCGCAAGAGCACAGTTTTTGATGCCTATTGGGACATTTTTTTCTTCTTATTTATTTCAATGTCATTTATTTTGGTGACTTTTAAAATCTATATATGAGCTTTAGAATCAGTTTTTCAGATGTGGAAAAAAAACCGACCCCTGTTGAATTTTGATTTGAATTAAGTTGCTTTAGTAGGTTCATTGGGCAAGTATTGATAGAGTAGTCTGTACATCTGTCCTCTGGTTTTTTCCAGGTCTTAGATATTTTTGTTGTTGTTGAACAGGTATGCTTTTCTGAGTATACTTTTTGCTTGTTGAGTACTAACATGTGTCAGACATGTTTGCATACTCAGAACTAGAGTTTCATTTGTGCCAACATTTGCTCCTTCGCACACATGTTTAATGAACTTTTGCAAGCATTGTACTTGATCCATTGTAAGAGAACACAGAATTTGGTAGACGTAGACTACTGTATCCCCTCTCTACACCAGTCTTAAAGCACTGTCCTTTAGAAATTCTTATTACTAATTTGAGATGTTCAACACTTAGTCAATTCTTTGTCTGTACAGTTCTGCCTTTTCTAGAAATTCCACATAAATGTGATCCTACAATGGAGCTGTCTGTGCCTCGCTCTTCTATCCATGCCTTTCCAGGCACTCATAGCATCTCTCTTTGTTGCTGGGTAGTGGGCCACGCTATAGAAGAGGCATGCCTTGCCCTGTGTGGATTCTTACACCACTATGAATACACTACAGGTTGCTGGGTAGATATTGGTTTCCATTTCTCTTGGGTATCTCCCTAGGAGCTGAGTCTCTGTGTGTTTAACATTTTAGGAAACTATCAGATTCCTTCCCACAGTGGCTGCACATTTGCATTTCCTTAATGGACAATGGTTTGAATGTTTTTTTTTTTAAATCATGTTCCTATTTACCATATATATTTGCACTTGTAATCTCTAAATATTTAGACTGTCATCTTCTTCTTATATCAATTGCTACCTCATTATATGTACTTTATCTATGAGTTATTTATCAGAGAGATGATTGATGGTTATCCTCCTATATGTGGAAATATTTTAATTTCTAAATTAATAATAACAGTTTTTCAATGAAGCTCAACTTGTCAATATTTTCTTTTATATACCATATTTTTGGAGTGAGATCTTTCTTCCAAATTTATGTAATGCCAAGTCAAAAGGTCTTTCTCCTACTTTCTTTTCTTCTATCTATTTTATACTTAAAGTTCTTTCATTTGTGACTGCATCCTCTTTCAAGATAAGTTCTGCTTGTGGGCTGATGCTTAGTTTATTTCACCAGTGCTGTCTAATGGGTGATGCTGCTTGTTGAAATGACCATCCTCCCTCAGCTGATGGGGCTAGGTAACTGCTGAAGTGTCTGATGTATGTTTTATTAGTTCCAGATAGAAATGATCTGCTTCTTTAATTTTTTAGATTTATTTATTTTATTTTATGGGTTTGATTTGCCTGCTTGTATGTCTGCTCACCATGTGTGTGGCTGGTACCTTTAAACTGGAGTTTCAGGTGGTTCTTAGCCACTCCATGGGTGCTGGGAACTGAACAGGGCCCTCCAATAGAGCAGTCAGTACTTTAACCACTGAGCCACCCAGTCCTTATGATCTGTCTCTTAAGTAAATACATGTGTGTGTTTTAAAATTCCAGAAGCACAGAATACAGAGTGGACACTAGCCTTGTGCTTTACCTGTACCCAGTCCTCAGAAGTGCAGGATAGGTATCAGATTTTGTGTCTTTCAAGAAGTGTTGTAGGTAGGTAACACATTCTCCCCCCCCACATGCACACACTGCATGCATATGAATAATATTTTGTGAGAGCTTTAGGTGGTGCCTTACTTTTTCATTATTATTCACTGAGGAGGAAAAAACCTAATTAAGTTAACAAAAATAATTAAAATCTAATTAGCTTTAATTAAATTTAATTTCTGTCTCCAAAAGGAAAGGAAAAACTAAGGGTTAAGATTTAATTATATTCATTTAAATTTAAATTATCTTTGTAGAGAGGAATTAAATGCTAGCTAATAAAATTTTACAGATAGTTGAGCTTCGGGATAGGTCAGAAGAGCAACTATTATAATAATTGAGATTATTTTTATTCTTGTAAGAACTCATTTTCACATCCTTTCATAGGGCCAGCATCATTCCCAGTGAAATCATGTATATTAGGTATGTGAAGAATATTTATTATTTCCCTTGTTAGTGCTATGAAGCTTTATATTTACCTTTTGAAAGAGTTAATATGTGTGTGTCTGCACAAGTGTGTGTGGGTGCCTGTGGGGTTCAGTAGAGGGCTGGGGTGCCCCTAAAACTGCAGTCACAGGTGAATAAGAGCCATCTGCCTGACATGAGTTCTGAGGAACTGAACTCTAGTCCTCTGCTAGAGCAACAAGTATGCGTAACAGATGAACCACCTCCCCACCCCCACATTTACTTTTAAAAATGTTACTTGAGTTACCAAAATTATACATGTCTTAATTTTGGGGTTATTGGTCTGTTATTTTCTAGGGGGTATAAGTTTTACATCCTCCATATATTGCTGACAGATGTGTTAGATTGGTTTGTTTATCTCAAAAATATGTTAACCTTGTAGAAATTTCAGCTTGTTATCTCTTCCTGGTAGATTGATCCTTTAAAATTCAAATATGGAACTGTACTTGCTTTGTACTGTTTTGCCCTGAATTCTATTTCCTCTGATGTCAACAGTGCTTTCTTTCTTTCTTTGCCTTTACACTTTGTACAAATTGTTTTTTTCTCCTACCCATATTTTCAACCTTCCTGAGTTACTTTATCTTGCATCTTACTTTTAAGAATCCAACTAGCTGGTATGTTTGGATCATAATAACATGCCTAACATTGTAAAATTAATATATGCTGATAAAATAAACCTGCTAGGTGTGGTGACACTTCCCTTTAATTCCAGAACTTGGGAGGCAGAGTCACATGTATATCCATGAGTTTGAGGCCATCCTGGTCTAGGTGGGGAGTTCCAAGTCACCCAGGGCTACAGAGTGAAACCCTGTATCAAAAATAAATAAATGAGATAACCAAGTAGTGGTTTGGAAAATCCATTATGAGATCCCAGTAACAGGTAAGTTTTAGAAATCGAGCTGACTTGTATGCCTTTTACGAAGTGCCCAGTGGTTGGTTTAAAAAATCAAGGTAACTCAGGTGTCATTTCCTATTATTTTATTTAGGCCACCAAACCTCTCTAAGCCTGAGTCTGTTTATCCTTTAAAGAAGAACTGTTTTACTCTTCCATCCCATTCCAATATTAATTTATTTAGAAACAACATGTAAAGTATTTTAAATAGAACTTGGCAGTGTTGAATGTGCTTACTGTAGAGTGTGTTTAGAATCATGCAGAGGAGGGGTTGTAGCCTGCGGGTGATGGATTATTGCTGCCATGTTTTAAATAAGGAGCTGACTTAAGATTTGTTTTAGTCACAGTCTTGCTAGCAGCATGGACAATGGATCAGTGGACTGAAACAGAGATGGAGGGACCCACTTAAGCAGCTATGCTATTTCAGGAAAAGGGTTGAGGATTCAAACTGAGCCATCAGACTTTTTGGGTAAGAAGAGAGAGATGCAATATTTAGGTTGTAGACTTGACTGGCCTCTCTGCTGGAGAATTCTAGATGTTCGGAAACCATTTGACTTGCTTGTGCTTGAAGATTAGTAGAAATAAATGCAATTTCCTTGGGCCAAAAGAAATACTTCCCATAGAAAGAGAACAGACTTGGAAGTGATAGACAAAAAGTTGAGTTTTTTTTGGGGGGGGATGGAAAATTGCAATAGTGAACAAAAAAGCAGGCAAGTTTTCAGGAATAAGATTTTGCCATGTCAAAATGGATTCTTTAAAAATAAGTATATGGGTTTTAAACAGTATGAAGTTACTATGAAGGCAGGTTTATCATTAGAACATTGTTTCTTGTATATACGGTAAGTTGGTATGTGACAAGAGCAGAAATTGTGTCATTCGGGGGAAGAAAGGACAATTTAGTAAGCAGGGTTGAGATTTACCCCTTAAAGGAGAATAGCTTCTTCCTTGCTTGTTACTAATTCTACAAGTCAATTATAAAGATTTGAACTCTTAGACCTGAAAACAGAGAGAAAATTGGTCAGAGCAGATAAGAAGGTGTAGCTTATTCTTTGAGAGGAAAGGCAGACACCTTGTCTTTCCTTCAGGGCTAAGGATCCAACTAGATCTTTTCACACGGTAGGAAAGCTGTCACCACTGCACTACATGCCCAGCTCAGGAAGGTCTTTAATAGGGCAAAATAACCTTCTATTTAGTAAACTGACACTTTCGTTGAATTAAAAAAAAAAAGATTCATCAAACAAATTGAGAGATAAAATGGCAGCATGTTGGGGCAACGTTTATCAAATGGAAGTTGTGTACACTTGTGTTCAGAACAAATCAAGGAGAAAGGGAAACCCATGTAAACAGGAAGCAGAGTTAGAGGATAGAAAAGATGCTTCTCTGAACAGGAGACACTAATGACTGGTAACTTAAAACACACTCAACCTCAAGAGATGTAAATACAATGAATGCTAGAGCACAAGTATATTTTACCAATCAGGTTGACAAAAAACAAAAACAAACAAACAAACAAAAAACAATCAAAAGTAGCAAATGGTGACATGTGGGGAGGTGGGGGGGGGCTGGAAGTTCTCATCTGTTGGAAATAAAGGTGGAATAAGACTTCCAGGGCAATTGGTTGCATCTTTGAAATCTAAAGTTCCATCATTTTTCTTCGCATTCTCTCCTGTGAAAGGACATTTCTGATTAAGGCTGTGCACTTAGCATTTCTTCTAAATAACAAACTTTGGGAGACAAATATCTCTTCAGTGACTTTGTGAGTTTAATTAGGTGACCACCTGTTAAGTGATGTGGTCAGTGGTTGGAACTTGACACTCATTTTAATCTCAGATTTGGACTGCCACAGCACATTTTCCACTTGTTCTCTGAGTTACAATGCTGAAAACCAAAAACCTTTGTAAACAGTCACAAACCATGAAGGAATTCTAATGAACCTCTATAGGAAAACTATATCTCGAGATATGTTTTGTTGCTGAATAATTGTGTGTTTCTAACCCTTCTCCGACACACAAATAACTTCTACGTGGGTCCTGTGTGGCAGCTCTTTTATTTTAAGTTAGAAACTCTTCCAAGGACTGGCACACATCCCTGTCCTTGCTATTCTTGCTAGTGTCTACTTACAATTAAGCCTAGGGTAAGCGTCAAGTTACTGTCTCTAATGATCCTGATGTTTTGAGAGGCACTACCAGACATCAGCTTGCAATTCCTAAGATTCCCTCTGCCCCAAGGGCTCCTCTGTTTTTCTCCATCCAGTGAGTAAAGGTGAAGGGATCACAACCGTTTCAGACATCTGTACGTGTTCTGAGGTGGAAATGGGAAATTAGCTTGTCTTCCACTGAAGGAAACAACTCTATTCTCAAATGCCTCATTGGCACAGATATGTTACTTAGATTCATCTGTGTTCTTGAATGTACCATTAGTTTGTGTTTTGATTGGTGAGTAACCGTCCATTGTGAGGGATAGCTTGTCATCTCTTCTGTCTCACCTTGTTTGTTGTCTGTTTTGTTTTAGCTGTGAGGCACTCTTAATGTGTTGCCCAGGAGAGATCTGATTTTAAAACTTGTAGACTTAAGTGATCTTAAATTTCCCAGGAATTGGCACTATATGCATGTACCACCATTATCAGCTAGGCCATATTTCCCTTTGCTGATGAATATTTTAATTACCTATCTGTGAATATATCTTTCATTTTTGTTGCTTAAAAAGCTAAAAGTGGGATTTCTAGATGAAAGAGTTAGGGGTGTATTTGTAAGAAATAAGCAAACGTTCTTTAAAAAAAAAAAAAAAAAAAAAGTTTTCCATGCTCCTAGCAAGCAGTGTCTGTAGGGTGTAGAAGCTCAGAAGGCAATTCAGCATCTGCCAGGGTTAGTCTTTGTAAATTCGTCTTCTTCATTAATTGTTTCTTTTGCTCAGTTTTATTTGATTGTCTGCAGTCAATTGTTGAATACATATATAGCATATATTTTTCTCCCGGACTGTGGCCTGCCATTTTAGTTTTCAACAGTGCCTGAATTATCTAATAAGTGAGTTTTAATTTTCTTTTAATGTGACAGGGGCTAAGTGCAGGAACTTGTACTCACTGGGAAAGTGCTCCACCACTAAATTCTATCCCAGTGATAGTGTTAATTAGTCACATTTTTATATTTTATATTTGTTTATGGTGTGTTACTTTTGGAGCTTTTGCCTGTCATCACAGAGGTGTGCATCTTTGTTTCTTCTAGGAAGTTTGTCTTTTTTGCTAAACCTGTTATCTGTCTTGAAATAGTTAATTATATTTTCCCATATACACATATAATTAATTCTGCACTACTTTTTGCCAAGATTTTTCCTTCTAGAGTGAGTTGAATTATCAATTTAGTAAAATGTCATTTGAATATATTGATATTGGATGTATTTCTAAACTCTCTATTTGTTGCATTTGAATTTTAGTGTTTGTTTCTGTCAGTGTGTGCCTAGATGTGGAATGACAAATTTATCATGTTATTATTGCAAAATATTAATCTGTATTTCTTAAGGCAGATAATTTTTAAAAGCTATTTTGTCATCTATACACAGAGCTATTTTTCATTTATCTTGGTATTGTTTATAATATGTATATTTCCACATTCTTTTGTGTTCAATTTATTTGTATTTTGGCTAATAAAAATGACCTTTATTTGGATCATGTTTTTTAAAAATCCAGCCAGACAATCTCTATCTTTTAACTGATTGTTTAACCCATTCACATTTAGTGTGTTACTTAAATGCATTTTCTTGAGTGCTTCATGACATTTATTCCTCTCTTTTCTTTTCCTTTCTCTTGAACTGTTTTCTAATGTAACTTTTGTGAGGTGTTGTGGATTAAATGAGAATCCTGTGCATGGAGGGAAGTACTCTGTCACTGAGCTACATCTATAGTTTATAATATGATATTTTAACATATTTAATGACTTTTTATTATTTGCATTATATGTTAATGGTTGATTTATGGTTTATCATATGTGCCTTAACATTAGGTATTTTTGTTTTTTACTAGTTCAGTTCTTATAAAAATACGGCATTATTCATTTCCCCTATTTTGTCATTTTATTTGTATGTGTGATATATCTCTTAATATTACAAACTCAAAAATACATTGTTGGATTATTATTTTACTATCTGCTCATCACAGCTCTGCTCCCATAAGCCTCTTTTGTATTATATTGCCAATTGCATTACACTTATTTATGTTGCATGTGTTTATGATATCCATTTATGATTACAAGCCTAATAATACATTATATGGAAATTCTACTACCGTTTTTTTTTAATTAGGTAAGAGAGAGGAAGTGAGCATCAACAGAGTCTTTCAGTGTGTATGTAGGAGGGGATGTTGGGGTGGGATATTCACACTTGTGCAGGACAGAGGAAAATGGCCAATATCCTGCTTTGTCAACCTCTGCCATTAATCTTTAGAAACAGAATATCTCACTGAATCTGGAGCTAGGTTGGGGGCCAGGAATCTCCAGTGATCTTCCTGTCTCTGACCATGGACATACAAGCTGGGGATTTGAACTCAGCTCCCCATGTTTACACAGCAAGTGGTCTTTCTCTCTGAGCCATTTCTTTTTTGGACATGGGAATTTTTCTCACTGCTGGGCAGAGGCTACAAAGTTAGTTATAATCTTCCCCTAGGTATCTTCTCACAGTAGGGTTAGAAGCCTGTTGCTCTCAGGAGGTGACAGGAAGGGCTACAGTGTTATTGCTACTAACCAGCCGTATAGTGAGATAGTCCTTCTGTGGCACTGACCACGCCCATTGGGGTGGAGCCATGGGCGGAGTGACCTGGGGAAGGAGGTTGGAGAGAGCGAGGAAAAGCTCGAGGATCGGGTTGAATTTCCTGGTGTTCATCTGTCTAGGTTGTAAGTTATTTCCCCCTGAATAAACATCTATTCGGCCTATTTGTTTATCCTGATCCTTATTTAACCGAGTTACATACAGCCGGGATACATCTCATCCTCCAGGCCAGACTCCTTTGACAGCACTACACTGGCATAGAAGCACCTTATTCCAATCTCATAAAGGTGAAATATAGGCTTTGCATCAAACTTTTGCTAGGAATGGATGGGGCTGTGCTTTTGTTTCATTTGGTTTGCAAAGAACAGTTATTGGCTAAAAAGGTTTTTTGTTTGTTTGCTTGCTTGCTTTGCTAGGCTGCCCATTTCTTCGTCCTCTACCTAGAGAAAATGGCTTCTGTTGGCCTGTATTTCCCCACCCCTTTTCTTCCTTTAACCCCCCCTTTTTTCAGTACCCATTGGTTGTCTGCTCCTTTAACACCTAGTCAAGGCATATGATAAAACCAGAAAAGCCACAGACATCACCACTGTACCAATCCTAGAGCCCAAGGACCTTCATGTTCTGTCTTGGCTCCATCTACCAGAGTCTCTTACGTTAGTGTGAAGTGGAATATCTGGGAGTGTTAGTTCTCCTTAGTGGGGAAAACAGGTAAAGAAGCAAACTATTCCATCTCCTCAGAAGAGAAAGATTGCCTTAATAAATGTATGAAAGAGAGTTAAAAGATCCTCTGTTTTTAGCTTCATTTTTTAGATGATGCATGCGTAATTTAGTACTGCACACAGTGCAGAGAAAATTCTTACTAAACTTTCTCATTCATTCTACAAACGTTTCTTAAACATTTGTTATGTACCAGACAACGCCTGACTCACCACATACTCAACAGTAAGCCAAATGCATTGTCTGTTGTGGTAGAGCTTCTATTTTAGCAGGAGGAGAAGGATCAGCAATTGATCTTGTAGCCAGACAGAAATAAAAGAAATCAAGAAGATAAACCTGGGAGTCAAGGTAAATTCTCCTGGAGTTGCAGGCCATTGTGAGCTTCCCAAAAGGAGTATGCGGGACTGAACTCAGGTCCTCTGCAAGAGCAGTGCAGGCTCTCAGCATCTCTCCAGCCCCAGGATCTTAGTTGGATATCCAGCCACTCCAGATGAAGTGTCCATTGTAATGAGAACATTTGTATACATTGAAACTTCAACAAAGCCTGCTCTTCACATGCACCCTGACTTGGTTCCAGAAGGTGTGGATTTTCAGAGCAATGAAGGAAGAGGTATCATGTGAGCAGCCTGAGATGACAGGGTGTAGCTTTATTCTAGTAGATATAGAATGGATGCTAAAACCCACCTCATCTGTGAGGAAATTGAGGAAGAATGTTAAACAGAATAACTGTGATCTCTACACTTCCTGTTTTAATGTTGAGGCAAAAAAAAAAAAAAAAAATGACCTACATATAACAGATCCCACTCTTAACTCTACTTATGCAATAATTTTCATAGTTGGAAGACAGAATAATATGGCAGTTGCCTAGGCTTTGGGGGTCAACAGGTTAACTCTACAGAGCTTAATTAAAATGTAATAAATGCCTACTCTGTGCAGGATATTTTATTAGTCTTCATCATGGCTGAGGTGAGATATTCTTCATAATTATTTTCTAGGCTTTTAAATTTCTCTTCTGCTGAAGTGAGCTCCTCATTACTAATTAGGTTTCCCAGGCTAGGGAAGACAATTTCTCAAAGTGGCCTTCTCATTAGAAAGGGATATCTGCTACTGGGGAAAAAAAGAGTAATTGACCTTTTGCTACCTTAGGTTTTCAACATCCACCCAATAAAATCAAATTTTGAAGTTTCAAGGAAGTATTAGGGGAAAAATCACTTAAATAATGGCTGTGATAAAATGTTTTCTCTTTCTCTCTCTTTGACATTATGAAATGAAGTCCCCTTTTCCTTCCTCTTTAACATGTGTAAGCTATCAAGGGAAGTCAAGTTCTATAGAAAGGTCAACATGAGACTTCATCTAACCACTTTATCCATTCGTCCTGGAAGGGGAAAGGGTTCCACAGAAAAGGGCTTCTGAAATGAAATCGAATGGAAAGCCACAAAGTAACATGATGTTTTGAACATCGTGAAACTCACCTCTTTGCTGCTTCCCCAATTCATCTACGTCAGCATGAGAACCCTGCATTTGCTCTGCTGTCTTGCTGGTTCCACCACCATTGCCTCGAATCAGGACCATGCCTTCCAAACAGCCTCCACAGGCTCCGGGCTTTTCTGGTCTACTCATTCCTCCCACTGCACCTCTACCAGAGTTAGCCAACCATCTTCCTTGTGAAATCAGATTAGTTGGATGCATGCCCTAATTCTTCAGAACTATATGAGGGACTATACCTTTCACTGTCAGGCCCTCCCTTCCTGTGTCTGGTCTCATCTGGTGCCCTTTTGCTCATGAGGTCTATGCTGAAATGACTGTGGAGCTTCATATTTGTTTTCTCTTACAGTGACACCCCTGTTTCACTATTACCTGATAACTGGCTGCTCATCTCTGAGGAAGGAGTTCATAGTCCACTTTGAGACGTTTCTGTAGACTCCTAGGTATCACCTAATATCCTTGTCATACATTTTCTTTAGTCTTCTGTCTGGGTATGTATTCCCTTCCACATCTGTCTGAAGTATTTGTTCCCAACTCTCTCAATTGAGTTCCTCAAAGACAGGGATAACTCATTTCCTTGGTGATCATTTTGTGTACCAGACATGTACACAATGCCCAGCAAAGTTGGTTGAGTGCTCTTCATGTCTCTGTACATAATAGTACTCAACAAATGTTCAAGAAATAAATTGGTCACCAAAGCATCATAGAACTTATAATTAAGAGACAACTGAACTTTTAGATTGCAAAATTATCTTCAGATTTTATTTAGTTGATATACAGGATAGTGACAATGAATATCACATTTTGTGATTTCTTCTGCCACCTTTCAAAAGAAGAATGAATTACTCTTCACTTATGACTTTGGTGTGAACTTCCCTGCTCTTCACCCGCAGCTTGTTGACCTGGGACTCGGCAATGTCAGCCCGCTCCTCAGCCTCCTCCAGCTCATGCTGGATCTTGCGGAACTTGGCAAGGTTGACATTGGATTGTTCCTCCTGTGAATGGAAACACATTGAAGAGAAGATTTGGCATTTTCTGCTTGCTAATTGCCTTTGTTGCTAAAAGAAGCTACAGCATTTGCTCCATGAATGAGAAAGTAAAAGGTCCTGTCATTTGGTGGCATTCTTATTTGGGGGCAGAACATCCTCCAAATTTCTTGGCTCTTTTCCTGACAAACTGAGGATGTTATAGTGTCTGCACAGAGGCCAAAGACCAGGGATCTGACTGAGTCATCTTTTTGCAAAACAAGCTTTAAAGAGAAGATTCAGAGAGCCCCAAAGAAGAGTGGATAATTTACAGAATGAGAAAGATTAATTTTTTTTAAGTTCAGAGCTGGATTTAATCATAATGTTAAGTAAGGCTTAGAATAATTCAGATCCTCATTTGCATAGTCCCTATGAATGGTGGGAATTTGGAATGCTCTAGATAGTAAGTATAGTGCAGTGAAGAAGCATTTCTGTGTAAACTGGTTTAAAATATTACTTGATGCAGTCTCAGGGAAATGAGCTAGAATGTCTAAAGCTCTAATAATTTGTAGATTTCGATTTTCCAAATAAATATTCATTTCCAACCTAATTTGGGGCTCTTGGCTTGTTCATTGCCCTAGAAGAAAATCCCCTGAACGTGAGGGACTTCAGTGCTCCTGGACCATTCTGTTTCTGTAGAGATACTCACAGCCTCCTCCGCTTGTCTCTTGTAGGCTTTCACTTTAGTCTGCAATTTGTCCACCAAGTCCTGCAGCCTGAGCACATTCTTTCGGTCCTCCTCAGTCTGAAAAATGCAGCAAACGGAGGGTGTCATCAGCTGACACTGCCCTACGGTCTTTATTTTCTCAAAAACTGTAAACTTGGCAGAGAAGGCAAGCCCAGAGTCACCTGGTAAGTGAGTTCCTTCACTCTTCTCTCGTGTTTGCGAAGACCCTTGACAGCTTCAATATTGCGCTTCTGTTCGTTTTCAACCTCATTTTCAAGCTCCCTCACCTGGAAAGCAAGTTCAACAGTTTGCCTGTAACTGTTCACACACACAGTTTGGGAGCTGGGAGAACACGCAGACACCCACCCTGGCCTCCAGTTTCTGGATCTGCTTCTTGCCGCCCTTCAGTGCCAGCTGCTCAGCCTCGTCTAGACGGTGCTGCAAGTCCTTCACTGTCTGCTCCATGTTCTTCTTCATCCTCTCCAGATGGGCACTGGTGTCCTGCTCCTTCTTCAGCTCCTCCGCCATCATGGCGGCCTGGTGAGTGAATAAACAGAGTTGGTTAATGGCTGACAAGGCCCAGCAGGATTCAGATTTGCCACCTCCATCTTGCCCTCTGCTCACATCAGTGATGGCTTTCTTGGCCTTCTCTTCTGCATTGCGGGCTTCCTGGACGATGTCCTCCATCTCTCCCTGGATTTGGGAAATGTCTGTCTCTAGCTTCTTCTTGGTGTTGATGAGGCTGGTGTTCTGTTGCAAATTAAAAACAAAAATAAGAAAACTACATTTAATTATAGCTAGTGTATTAAGTCCTAAATTGTTGATAATTAGAAATGTTCAGAATAAAAACAAAATCAGAAGTTATTTGAAGCTTGTGACTTTTTCTACCTATATCCCTGGTCATAAAACATAAATTATTTGATGCAAATCTAATATCTATTGCCAAAGGTTATTTACTTGTTATCTGTGAATGCTTGTAAACACATAATACAATCATCTAGCATTAAATTGCTATGTAGTCTAGTTTTAGCTGTTGATCCATATTGGTTGGCTCTATGTTAAAGTTCATAAATATCATCTTTATTGATACAAAAGATGGACCAAGAATGAATCCCCATGTTTTTGGAAAGTTAACAGTATTTGAAATAGTTAATCAATTCTAGATACTTATATAATTAGTATGGAAAGTGTTACATATTAATTAATTTTATTTAATAATTTACAATATTGATTTAAACATTTTTATAATTTCTGATTTTAGATATTACAATGTTCAAAATATTCTGCTATATAGGTTTATTATTTAAAAAGTAGATGGCATGCAAATTAGCATAAGACAAAAATAATGCATGGTGAATAACCAGAGTCTACCATTAATAATACTCTTGCTTATCCTTTTGAATGTTTCTTGTATTTTTTTTTTTTTACTGTTTTGTGACTGTCTTTCTGTGAACATTTCATGATGACAATGCAAGGACATCCCACCATTTATCTAACAAATGCACTGTAGAACACAAGTGCTAACTAGCACTAGTGGTGGCTCCATGGATTTGAACCCAAGAGCTCTTTATATAGCATATATATACATATATATGCTAATAAATATCATAATGATTTATTATTTTTACATAATTTTGGCCTACTTATTGTCTGTGTAGAGTTTTGAAAGACAAGATGGCCGCCAGTGTTGTCTGTATATCTCCTCATAGGTGGTATTTTGTGCTCCTTTATATAAGCTTTCAAGTCCACAACTACATCATCCCTTGAGTGGACTTGTGAACTGTCTATGTCTCAGTCCATACTTAGATCAGATCATTCTGTGCATTTCCCAAATTCCTGGGAAGGTATCCCTACCAACATTACTTGTATATCTTGTGGACATCCCCACAGACTCCCTTTAGCTTCAAGGACTACATTTGATATGCCTGGTCCTGTGCCTCACCTGAGTGTGCAAGAGCTGCACACGCTCACTGGCATCCAGAAGCTCTTGCTCTGCCACTCTCCTACTCCTCTCTGTCTGTTCCAGAGATGCCCGCAGCTCCTCAATCTCAGCCTGCATCAGGTTTGCTCTGCGCTCAACCATGGCCAGCTGCTCCTTAAGGTCATCCTGGCCTCTGAGAGCATCATCCAGATGCAGCTGAGTGTCCTGCACAGAAATAAGAGAGACTCTTCCTTGTGTTACAGTTAAAGTGGGTTCAGATTTAACGTCAGCCTCACACCTGGGTCTTACCAACTCAAAAGTCTGTAGGAACATCTACAAGTACTGTTAATGACATAGCCTTGGAATTCTAGTGCAATACTTCAATCCAAAAGCACATAATGTTCTATTTCAGATCCCGAGCGGTAAAAACAATCACGGGTAAATCTATGAAATTTTTTGTTAGGAAAGCATCCTTAAAAATCAGCTAACCTGATCACATATTTAAGAAGGGAAGTCCGGCAGCTGGATTCGGTGGATTATGCCTACAGTCCTCCCACTTGGAAGGCTGAACTACTTCATCACTCTGTCTCCACATATTTACCACTCATTTTGCCTCAGGTGACAAGGCAAATTCTCTCTTGGACCTTTCAGACAGAACTTAGCTCCTTTCCAAAGTACAATTATCTTTTTAAAAATCTTGCTACCACATTGCTTTGATGATTTATGGCCTGTAATTTTCCTAAAACTTTAAGACTTGAGTTCTACAGTAATGCCTAGCCTGCAGACACAGCATGGGTTCACCCCAAGGTACCTTGAGAATTCCTTGTGTGTTCCGGAGGTTCCTGATGGCCTCTGCAGCCTGGCGGTTGGCATGGTTCAGCTGGATTTCCATCTCATTCAGGTCACCCTCCATCTTCTTCTTAATCCTCAGGGCATCATTTCTGCTCCTGATCTCCGCATCCAGTGTGCTCTGCATAGACTCCACAACCCTGAGGTGGTTTCTCTTCAACTGGTCTATTTCCTCATCCTTCTCAGCAATTTTACGGTCAATCTCAGATTTCACCTGATTCAACTCTAGCTGGATGCGTAGAATTTTGCCCTCTTCATGTTCAAGAGATGCCTTAATAAAAGCGACATTTTGGTGACCTGACTATGGTATTTCTCAAGGAGGCATTTAGCCCTCCTCCCCAAGCTTTCACACATCTCAGCTTAGATCATTGATTCTGCATTTGCAAGGTGTTTGTGTCCGGTTTTTCTTTGATGGTGTGCATCATACCCCTAAATCTTACAATATGGTAGAGCTCTGCTGCCATTCCCCTTTCAGTCTGTTTATAGTAGATAGCTGAGCAAACAAAGTGCATACCTCTGCCTCCTCTAGAGAAGCCTGTAATTCACTCTTTTCCTGATCAATTTGCTTCTTTATTTTCTCCAGCTCATGGATGTGCTTCCCTCCCTCTGCGATCTGCTCAGTCAGGTCAGAAATCTCCTCTACAGAAGAACAGATGAGAGGAAATGGTTGGAATGATGAAAATATGGGAGGGTCCAGCCAGGACTAAGTAGAATTGGAAAGGTCAGCAACGTGGGAGGGTCCAGCCAGAGCTAAGTGGGATTGGGAAGGTTGAGACTCACGCTGCAGATTCTTGTTTTCTCTCTTCAGAGTCTCAAGTTGATCCAGAGACTCCTCATAGGCGTTCTTCACCTTGAACAGCTCAGTGCTGAGAGAACGGGACTCCTTCTGGGAGGCTTCCAGCTCAGCCTGAGTCTCCTCATACTTCTGTTTCCATTCTGCTAGGATCTGGAAACCACATTATTAGTTAAACTCTGGACCCAGGCATAATGTCCCTTTCCCCCAGGAGGACACTTCACGGATCTCATGGACCACCTTGTCGAAGTTCCGTTGCTTCTTATCGAGTGCAGCACAGGCAGCATTAGACCTCTCCACGTCAATCATGAGGTCCTCCACTTCATTCTGGAGCCGCTGCTTCGTCTTTTCCAGAGAAGCACATTTGGAATTCACAGCTTCTACGTGTTCCTCTGCATCCTGCAGACGCTGAGCCAGTTTCTTCCTGAGGAGGTGGTTAGTGTGAGTGACCAAGAGAAGAGTCGGTTACCACAATGATCTCTGCCTAGCTGATTATTAGGAAAATGTATCCCTGACCCCGCCAAGATCTTTAATTTCTGTGTGCCACAGCTTTTCCCAGAATTACTCTTAGAGCCAATTTTATCTCTCTCAGAATTCTTATTTCCCAGGTGAGTTCTTCTCCATCTCAAGTGTTATCAAACATATCTACAAAACCAGAGAAAATGAGGAAGGGAGAGGGGCTCTGAAGCTGAATTAGGCCTGAAAACTCAGTAGAGGATACATTTCCTCAATAATGTTACAACTGAATGGGACATTATACAGAGGGTCTTCTTAACTGTACAGATATGGAAATTGTGAAATTATTTGATAATTCTTCGTGGCATGAATATTCTTTCCTATTTTTCCTTTACTTTGGTTTCCTTCTGTCTAACTCTTTGAAATCCATACTTGGCTTCCTCCAGCTCCTCCGTGCGCTGGATGGCGTCCGTCTCATATTTTGTCCTCCACTGAGCCACCTCACTGTTGGCCTTGGACATGGCCCTCTGCAGCTCGGCCTTAGCTTCCTGTTCCTCTTCATACTGTTCCCGCAGCAGGTCACAGTCATGGCGGGCTGACTGCAGGGCGTGGGCCAGCGCGTTCTTGGCCTAAATAACCGAAGATTGCATGATGTGAGTTTGTATTCTGATCATTGGTGGTCTCTTTGTGAAGTTTAGTAGTGTGCCAAGTTGCCCAGTTCTATGCATGAAAGTATCAACTGTCTCACCTTGGTCTCCTCTTCTAGCTGCCTCTTTAGTTCCTCAATCTGTTGTGTAAATGCTTGTTTGCCTCGGGAAAGCTGAGAAACCATAGCATCTTTCTCATCCAGCTGTCGGGAAAACTCGCCTGAGAGAGAAAACACGAATAATTGGACTCTTTTGTCTTAGCAAAAGGTGAGATGGAACAGCATTGGACCTTCCCTATTTCACATAAGGACATGGAAAAGAGCAAACAACGTCTCTGGAGTGTTAGAACAATGCTTTCTTTGGTATTTTAGGACTGAGATAACAAAACTCTTCTAATCCCAAAAGATTAATTTTCCCCCTCCAGTTGTAGCTTACAGTCATTGCTTTGTAATAACCTAAAGGCGAAGGAGTAAGAAATCATAAATGTGCGTGCACTGTACAAGGCCTAACCTCCCATCCCTTGTTGCTCCCAAGGTATTACTGCTCACTGACTGACCTGACTCTGTGTGTAAGCGTGCCTTCTGGGTCGACAGCTCATTGATCAAGCGCTGCTGTTCCTCTTCCTTCGTCTTCACTTCGCTCAGCTGGTCCTCCAGGGTGCGGCACATCTTCTCAAGGTTCCCCTGTGGTGAGAAGTAGAAAACAGGACGAGATGACACATATCCACTCAGAAGGCTGAGATTTAGAGATCTGTACCTATTGTGGCAGGAACGGAATATTATTTATGTTGTTGTCAAAGCCTTGCACAGTGTTTGGTAAGCAGTAGAGGAGCATAGGTGACAGACTGAATGAATGTGTGCTCATCAAAGCTGGATTCCTCTCCTTGGGGAAAAATGAACATCTTTTATGGCCCACATCATGTAAAGAGGACTTTTCCTTGTCATGGCATTAATACTGTTGTGGCCATGGCAACAAAGTTAAGGTGATTTTGAAAAATAAGGTGTGTAAACTTGAGGGATTCCATTCAACACAATGGTGTCAATCAGAAAATCTCAGATGACATGCAGTGTGGCTAGTTAGAGAGTCATATACAGTATATAGTCACTTTCAAGTGTTTCAGATAAAGATAAATCAAGAAGTTAGGAAAGACCTTGGCTTTTGAGACAGTCTCCATGTTACTAGCAAGGTCGTCGATCTCCATCTTTAGCTCACTCTTCTCCTTCTCCAGCTTCTGCTTGACCCTCTGCAGGTTGTCAATCTGCTCCCCAAGCTCAGCCACACTGTCTGCATGCTTCTTCCGAAGAGCAGCTGCTGTAGCTTCATGCTGCAGGGTGGCCTCCTCCAGGTCCCTGCGCATCTTCTGGAACTCAGCCTCTCTCTTCTTGTTCATCTCGATCTGGGCAGATGTGGCCCCACCGGCTTCTTCCAGCCTCTCACTGATCTCCTCCAGTTCCCGGGAGAGGTCAGAGCGCTGCTTCTCTGCTTTGGCCCTGGAGGCCCGCTCTGCCTCAATTTCCTCCTCCAGCTCCTCAATGCGGGCCTGGGGGTGGCAGAAAGTACAGACTCAGCTTCTTGGGTCAGTCACATTTTTCTTGATGAGTTAGACTGATGGAAGCCATTTACTTACTTGCAACTCCTTGATTTTCTTCTGCAGCTGCATGCCAAGGGCCTGCTCATCTTCAATCTTGCTCTGCAGATTGCTCATTTCAAACTCTTTCCTAGTTTAACAGCAACACATTAGCTTATGGTCAATTCTTCCTATAGCCCTATCTATGTATAAGTGAACTTTTTCAGACTGTTGGACTTAAAAGGGAGAGAGAGAGAAGTCCATGAAGTGCCCTTTTAATTAAATGAAAAATCAAAGTTAACATTTTTTTTTATTTTTTCTCCAGGTGTCATGAAGCAATGATTGGGCAACATTCAAACATGCGTTTCATCTGTGTGGACACAGTGAGTAGCCAGAGCTGAATTTTATCACACTTACTTTTTTAGTTTCTCATCAAGTTGCTGTTTATCATTTTCTATGTCCATTGTAGATTCTTGGGCCAATTTGAGGTCCCCCTCCAGTTTCCTCTTTGCTCTTTCTAGGTCCATCCGAAGCTTCTTTTCCTGTTCCAGTGATCCTTCAAGCTAAATGATAATGGATTTTGTTTAGGCTCTCAAGCATTGAACCACATGTTGCTAGCCAGATGCTCAAGAGAAAACTTGGAACAGAACAAATAGCATGGAGACTCAATGCCTGAATCTCCAGGCTTGTGGATACCACTGATGGCTTCATCTCACCATTGTTTATTGCTTTGTCCCTGTTTATTGCTTTTTCTAAGGAAAAAGATTATTTTTCAGACTTACGTCATCTACTTGCTGCTCAAGCTTGGTTTTGGCCTTGGTCAGGGTGTTGACTTTGTCCTCCTCTGCCTGCAGGTCATCCAGGGTCTGCTGGTGGGCCTCTTGGAGGGCCTTCTTCTCCTTGGTCAGCTTGGCGATATTTTCGTCCAGGCCTGCCATCTCCTCCGTGAGGTTTTTCACCTTTAGATATGAACAGATGCTAGGAATGCTTATGACAACAGGTTGTGTTGATAAAAAAAAAATACATGATAATATAACTTCTTAGGACAACATTAGCCTGATATGGAGAAGAGCAGCCAGAAATCAGTGTAGGCCATGAGACTGAATATAATGGGAGATAAAGGTGAAAACAAAAAGATGGCATGGTTGTAGCTTTTTCTTTCATGGTCAGTAATTTTAAGATTTAAGGTTAAGTACTAAATGAATACTTGAAAATCCTTTAAAGTGAATAGTAATTGTACCTTGTTCTCTGTGGCATGCTTCTCCTTCTCAACCTTGGCCAGTGTCAACTCAAGGTCATCAATGTCTTTCTTCAGCTCTGAGCACTCATCCTCCAGCTTCCTCTTCTTGGCCGTCAGCTCAGCATTGATCTCCTCCTCATCCTCAGCTCTCTCAGTTAGCTCTTTGATTTTGGCTTCCAGCTGAATTTTAGTTTTGATCAGCTGGTCACATCTTTCTTCTGCATCAGCCAAGCCATCTGCTTCCTAAGGGGAGAAACAGTGCATTTTCATTTGTAGGGGCTCTATCTGTAAGTACGTATTCATGTGTTAAAAGTTGGGAATGGATGATGATCAGTTGGTCAATGGATAGGCCATTAAATTGCCAACTATTAAAAAATTAAATAGACAAAATAAAAATATCCTTATCTTCTGTTCAAGGACAGTAACACATTTCCTCTAAAAATCCATGTATAGAAGGTAAAATCAGGAAAGGATAGCTTTGCTGCAAAATTATATGATCTACTAACCATCAGTCCTTTTGGAAAAGTAATTTATTAATTTTTTATTCAGTTTTTCCCCATCCAATTAAGGGCTTAAATTATCCTCTTTCCATGCTCTGATAAAAGAAATATACTTTCTAGTTAGTATTCAACGATATTTATGAAAGAGAATATTCTAATATAAGAGGATTCTCCATACATAAAGGAAAATTCCTAGAGGTATTTTCATGACTTTACTTACTAGTGACTAGACTGTGTAGGATGCACGTATGAATATAAGCATCATGGATGTATGTGTAGGATACACGTATGAACATAACCATCATAGGTGTGTGTGTAGGGGGGGATGTACATATGAACTTAATCATTTTGATGTGTGTGTAGGATGCACATATGAACTTAAGCATCATGGATGTGTGTTGTGTGTAGGATATACATATGAATTTAAACATCATGGATGTGTATGTAGGATGCACATATGAACTTAAGCATTATGGGTGTGTGTGTGTGTGTGTGTGTGTGTGTGTAGTATACACAAATGAACATAAACATCATGGGTGTGTGTACTGGATGTATTATGACCTTAAACATCATGGACATGTATGTGTAGGATACATATATGAACATAAGCATCATGGATGTGTGTGTGTGTGTGTGTGTGTGTGTGTGTGTGTAGGATACACATATGAATATAAGTAACATGGATATGTGTGTAAGATGCACATATGAACTTAAGCATCGTGGATGTGTGCATGTAGGATGCACATATGCATCAAGAATGCTTGTGTGTGTAGTATATACAAATAAACATAAGTATCATAGGTGTGGCTTTGCAGCCACTGTCTCTTTGGGTCTGAATCTTAGTGTTTTTGAAAGGCAGGAAATCACAGCAGATTCCTGGATAGAAATTGTGTACTCTGAAGCCTGGAATTGCTAATATCCAGTTTCATCCTGATTCTGTAATATGAAAGGGCTGTGTGCAATGTGTGGCACTCACAGCTTGAACCTGGAGCTGCAGGTCATTTTTCTCTTGCATCAGAGCTACCATCTTTTCTTCCAGTTCTTTCCTTTTTGCCTCTGACTTAGCCAGATCCTCTTTGGCCTTCTCAAAATCTTCCTTCATGTTGGCCATCTCCTTCTCGGTCTCTGCACTCTTCAGGAGGGGCTTGATCTTGAAGTACAGCTTCATCCAGGGCCAGTGCTTGACATTCATGAAGGCGCGGACATTGTACTGGATGCAGAAGATGGACTCTCTGTGATAGGAAAAAAAAATAGATACAAATGGGCAAAAATGTCTAAAGTGACTGTCACAGTTGCACTGAGTTCAGTGATGAAAGTTGTGGAAAAGACAAACATGCTTTGTTTCTCACCTCCTCTCCATCATCTTCCTGAACTCCACCCTCATCAAATACCCTCTGCACATGGCTTGAGTGCGGGTGATGAGCTGAGCTAATTTATCATCTCGCATCTCCTCTAGAGTTCCCAAAAGGCCAGCTTTAAAGAAGACCTTGGAGAGAACAGTTAGATTTGTTATTTCCACTCAAGCAGAAACCCTAAAAGTTCTAAATTTATGTCAACAAGATAAACTGGTGGCACCTTGGTGTGACCAAATTTATACTGGGTGTGGTCGATGTCAATAGAACCCAGAAGCTTCTCAGAGGCCTTCTTGCTATCAATGAATTGACCTTCTGGGATAGCACTTGCATTTAGAACTTTGTATCTGTTGGATGAAAAGCATGTTTAAAGCATGATTTTTCTTTACCAAGAAATAAAAGGTAGAACAGTAGTAGTAGCTGCTATTGAAACGATGGATCAAACAATGGCAAACCAAATGGCATTTAAATTTAACACTGCTCTATATGAAACATTTGAAGATGTGAGACAAACCTCTGCTTGAAGTCTGCATAGAGGATTCTGCTGGGGAACCCCTTCCGGCAGATGCGAATGCCTTCTAGCACACCATTACACCTCAGCTGGTGCAGGACCAGTTCATGCTCCATGGCACCTGGAAAGGGAAACACATTTCTACAGCAATCTAGAGAGAAGCCACACTGAGCTTGCTCTGTGTATGAGATGTGTCTTACCGGGAGTCTTAGTTTCATTGGGAATGAGGCAGCGGACAAAGTGGGGGTGGGTACTCTTCAAGTTGGTCATCAGCTTATTTAAATTCTCCTATAAAGCCATATGGAGAGATTTATAATAACTTGTAGCTATATCTTTTCTCTATAGCATTCTAATGAGTCATCTCAAACAAATCATGATGACCAAGAGGAATCCTATGCCTGGAAGGTAGATTTCTAGAACATTCCTAAACATACAGTGATAGTCCATATCAGTTCATTTTTCTCAAACCCTGCCAATCAGAAAAGTTTTGTATTGAGACTTTGATCATATGAAGTAGATGTAATAGAAAACAGAGGGTGCTTTTAAAGAGGGCTTGAGTTCATCAAAAATCACTTTACTACCAGATCTCTTATATTTGAAGCTTGGGAGAAAACTTCATTTATAATAATAAGCTTTGCTATGAAATAGATGTGGCATGACTTCTTTTCTTTAAATTTTCCTGAAGTGTTTTTTCAGATTTAAAAATAAATACAATACTACTTATTTTTTAAATTTTTATCATAAGAATCCTCTGAAATCTCTCATTAAAGACAGTTTAAGTGTCTTCTAAGTATAAGATTATACTGTACCCTGAAAAGAGCTGACACCGTCTGGAAAGATGAACCCTTCTTCTTGCCACCTTTCTTTCCACCACCACCACCCTCTGAAAAACAGAAAGGAAAAAGTGGAGATTGCTTGCTGCATCCTCTGAGTCCTCTTGTGTGCATCAGCATTAGGATGGTGGTGTCTCCTCAAATGTCTCTGGCACTCATTCCCTTTCTTCCTTCCGTAGCTCATCTACCTCAATTCTAGATGAAGATACAGTAATACTGGCATGGTTATAAAGACCCAGGAAAGAACAAAGAATTTTGTAGAAGTTGGAGAATATGGGTGGGTGATGGGACTCCCTGACACCATCCAGATCAGTCGTGTCTGCTTCCTGCATGATCTACCCAGAAGATAAAGGAGTAAGGTCCTACCAGTGCACATATTCCCTAGAACAGGTAGAGTTACATGCTTGCTCATCAGCTGGGACTCATAATTTCTATTTTCTTATTTCCCCAGGTTGTTGCATATACATCTGGACTTCGAATACTTAAGGAAGGAAACACAACCTCATTCAGATCCCCTAGTGCTGTGGCCCTGATGAATGGTTTCTTATCTCTGACTTTGCTAGACGCTTGATGATGGGAACAGTATTATTGATGTGGAAATGTGGCTGGTACAATCATCAGCAAACCAGTGAAATCTGCTTTCTAAATCTAAATCTGCTTTCTCATTTACAATTAGGCTGTGGGCTGTATGGTTCCTTATGCCTATGCACCACTGTTGTCAATACACTTTCTTTCATTTCATTTCATTTACATTGACTTGAACTTTCATAGTAGATTTTGCAACACTTATATCAATGGTTCTCAGCCTTCCTAATGCTGCAGCTCTTCATTTAATACAGTTCCTATGGTTGGTGACTCCCAACCATAGAATTATTTTCATTGCTACTTCATGACTGAATTTTTGCTACTGTTATGAATTATAATATAAATATCAGTGTTCTGTGGTAGCCTTAGGTGACCCATGTGAAATTTTCATTTGAACCCCCTTAAAGGGTCCCAATCCACAGGGTGAGAACCCTGACCTATATTGTCTCTGACAGACATGTATTTTTGTGATGTGATTCTTAGAACAAATTGATACTGTAAAATTTACCTGCTTCAGCAGCTTGTCCCCCAGAAAATAGGAAAGCCAGAGTCTTCAAGCCAGATTTCTGGTACAGCCCCACCACAGTCTCATTCAAGGGGTCCTTGTTCTTATCCAGCCAGCCAATAATGTTGTAGTCTACAGTGCCTGCATAGTGCACCAGTGAGAAGTGGGCTTCAGCCTTGCCTTTGGCTGGCTTGGGCTTCTGGAAGTTGTTAGACTTTCCAAGATGTTGTTCATACAGCTTGTTTTTGAAGGAGGTGTCTGTTGCCTTGGGGAACATGCATTCCTCTTCCAGGATGGAGAAGATGCCCATTGGCTAAGTATTAAAAAGGGAGAAGATAGTGATGAGTCCTTAAGAAAACTATGCCCCAGTAGCGTGTGTGATTGGTACAAACCTGAAAAGAAGGCATTCCAAAAGAAGAACTTGAAATTTTGTATTAAACAGATGAGATCCTATCCTATTACTCCCCTCTTCTAACAAAATATGACAGTCATCATCTGGAGAATATATATATATATATATATATATATATATATATATATATATATTGCTGAAAGACTTAGTTTAAAAGTTCATCTGTACCATCTGGCAAATGTGCTCAGTGAGTAAAATTAAATTCTAAAAGTACCATCGCAAAGCTCAATTTTTATCCTATGAATATATATCTGGAATACTTCTTTATCACAGTGTGACATCCTTCACAACAGCTCTAGATATGGCAAAGATGTGGAAAGAAGAGACTATGTTCTGATGACCTAATATGAAATGAAATTTCACTAAGAGGAAGGTGCATCTTCTGTTGTCTCATGATAACTCTTTGTACTCTCCCCACTATGGAGTTAAGCATTGGTAATCTATCGGTTTTACTCACAAAGCAGTTTGACATTTCTGAGACAAATTTGATATGAAAGACTGAAAGCAAATTCAACATTGATGATTATATGAATTCAAAATTCATTCTCAAAAATTACCTTGATAATACAGAAGTTGAGATACTAGTGAAGAAAATAAATAATTTTCTAGGGACTGCATAGTTTTGATAAGCAGTAAAACTATTACATCACCAAATTAACATATTTCTTAATTGTGCATTCTAGGTTTTTTCTATTTTTTGAGTTTTGTTCTGAGTATTTTCAGTTTTCCTAGCTGTCAATTGCATTTTATTTGTACTTTATCTTTGCTTGAGGAGATTTCACATAGGTACCACAACAAGATCCCAGTGTGTGTGTGTGTGTGTGTGTGTGTGTGAGAGAGAGAGAGAGAGAGAGAGAGAGAGAGAGAGAGAGAGAGAGAGAGAGAGAATGCACATGCTTGTATATGCTTGGAGGCCTGTGGAGACCAGATCCCTTGGTGCTGGAGTTACAGGTGTTTGTGAGTCACTTAATGTGGGTGCTGGAATCAAACTCCAGACTTCATGATAGGGCAAGCACTATTAAGCATTGAACAATCTCTCCAGTCCCAAGATCCCAACAGTTTTGAATGTTGATGTTGCTTAATGATTTCTGCCTAGATATGATACCTCAGTTGTACTAACCTAATTGGATTGATTGCCTTAATTACTAATTCCCTTGATTACTAATAGGGAATTCAGAACTCATTCCCAGCGTAAGGTCAAATAGAAGGTCTGTGTATGTACTTGGTAGTAATCATGAGTAAGGCGTGTTTTGATGAATTTAACAATTAACTGTCCAGCCTTAAGCATCGTATTATGCACTGCCTTGTTTTACAGTACACAAGAGAGGATACATATGCAATGTACCATCATAGCCACCCCAGGATTAGTTGACTATTCAAAGGACTACCTGCACTTTAATCTCTTTCTTCCATACCAATGAAATCATATAGAAATAAAAATGAGGAAGCTAAAAGCCCATGGTGTGTTACTTTAATCCTAGCATTCAGAAGATAGAAGGAGGAGGAGAATCTCTGTGAGTTCAAGGCTGGCCTAACTTTATATAGTAAGTTCCAAGTTTAGCAAGGGTTACATGATGATACCCTGTGTCCAAAACATAACAAAAGAAAACAAAGCAAAACAAAAACCAGGGAAGCATGAAATTATAAGAGGCAGTAGTGGTACACACCTTTAATCCCAGCATTTGGAGGCAGAGGCAGGCAGATCCCTGTGAATTTGAAGCCAGCCTGGTCTACAGACCAAGTTCTAGGACAGCCATAGCTGTTACAAAGAGAAACTTTATGTTGAAAAACCAGAGATATGGGAAAGGAAAAGGGAGAAAATGTGAATATGTATGTTTTGTATGTGTATGCATTATAGTTATTTTCTAGAAACTACTTTATTTTACCCATTTGTAAAAGATCACTTATGACATACCTGAGAACTGATCAGAGCACACAGGCATATCTTGAAATATCACTGATTACTCTTTGAGAATTGGGATTGTAAGTAAACATAGGAAGAGGGACAATTTGTTGTTCTTGTTTTAAAGTCTGAAAAGTCACACAAACCTTCTCAATGAGCTCAATGCAGGCAGCCAGGTCCATCCCGAAGTCGATGAACTCCCAATCAATGCCCTCCTTCTTGTACTCCTCCTGCTCCAGCACAAACATGTGGTGGTTGAAAAACTGTTGCAGCTTCTCGTTTGTGAAGTTGATGCACAGCTGCTCCAAGGTGTTGAACTATGGAAAGAGATAAATGTAGGAAATTGGTCATAAATTCCCTACTTGTACTATAAGACAGCTAATACATTGTCTTCAAATTTTGAGAAACTTTGTGTTATTATATTAAAGGATTAGATCTTCAGATCACCTCTTAAAGGGTGCTATAATTTTAAATCAAGTGTTAAATCCTCAAATGTTTCCCACGGAACAATATGAAATCTTGCTTATTGGGCAAAATGCTGTTAATAAGAGATTTTTGAAATATTCATTGAGGGTGAGCCAATCGAGCATTTCCACACTCATGTGCCTGAATCCAAGATCAGTTTTGATCAAGCTTTTATGGCCAGAGATGCTAGTCCTGAAAATATAGCATTTTCTCTTTTTCTTATTCACACTCATTTACTTGTGACCAGATCCTGCCACTGAGCCACATTAGCAGGAATTTGTACTTTTTGTAGGTCATATTTTCTATTTTGTGAAGAATATTTTCAGTGCTCCATAAAGAACAGTCAAGTGATTGCCAATATGCATTTGCTAATCAGTTCATTACTCACATCGAAGATCTCAAAGCCAGCGATGTCCAAGACCCCGATGAAGTACTGCCTGGGCTGCTTGGTGTCCAGCTGCTGGTTGATGCGGGTGACCATCCACAGGAACATCTTCTCATAGATGGCCTTGGCCAGGGCACCCACTGAGTTGTACACCTTCAGGGAAAGTGTCGGTTTAGTTGTTTGGGTTGGATACAGTAATGACCTTTCAAGCCAGTGGTTTAAGTGAGTCAGGGGGCTTAAATCACACTTACCTGCTGCACTGTCTGGCCTTTGGTGACATACTCATTGCCAACCTTGACCCTGGGGTAGCAGAGGGCTTTGAGCAGGTCAGCAGAGTTCAGGCTCGTCAGATAGGCAGCCTTGTCAGCCACTGCAGGAAGAGAAACAAGAATGGTTCAACTGAGTGTGACTCACACAACTTTGTTGCAAATGGTGATGTTGCTGACAATGGTTTTACCCCAACAGTAAGGTGCAAAGTTTGGGAATTCTGTCCAGTTGTTTATGCTTGAAAAGCACTGCCACACTTCACACTAACTTTACTTGTTCTTACAATAAATAGGAGCTTGGGGAGTCCATGTTCCGTGTGATATTTAAAACACAGCGAAAGTACACCACTGATAATAACTTGAGAAATCTTAACCCAGGGCTAGGAAGGAAATTTTGAATTATTCACTGTAATAGAATGAGTTTTCATCAAGAAGCAAGTACTTTTCTATAAAAAGTGAATGAATAATGACAAGGGGTGAAGATGTAGTCAGGACAAGGCTGTGGGATCAGTCCCAACACCATCACACACACACACACACACACACACACACACACACACACACACACACACCCCACAGGAAAAACAGAACAGTGGAATGGGCAGAAATAATAAAACTCCTGTAAATTTGCTCAGTTATGTAAAATACCAAGGTACCAATGTGTCATCTCCTCTCCCTAAAACTTCTGCCTTTCATTAGAAAGACAATACAAACAGGTCCCTACCTCTGAAAAGGCTCCTGTCAACAGTTTTATCAGATGGAAGATGACAACAGGAGTGTTACCTTCCGTGCCATCTGGCTCAGCTTGCTCTTCCCTTTGCTTTTGCTTGAATTTCATGTTCCCATAGTGCATCACAGCACCTGTGAGCTTGTAAATAGCCACCTTTTCATCTGCACTGAATCCCAGGATGTCCACAGCAGTCTGTTGAAAGAATTGAATTAGCAACAATTATCATAGTGGACAGCTTGTTCAGGAAACCAGGGGTGTGGCTCCCTGCTTCCCAACCACACTCTGCCTTGTATCTGACTAATACTTGAATGGCTTAGATAGCGGGTTCTTCCTCTCTGGTTCACATAGAAATATCATTTGAGTGGTGTGGGTGCTAAGGGCAGCATGTGAGTTGTCCACACACTGCATGTCTCTAGTCTCCCAGATGATTTCTTCTTTTCCTACGTTGTCTTAATTTAATGTGCAGCCCCAGCCTACCTGCCACCACAATTGATATGGACAGTTCAGTGGAAAGAGTTACGAGAACACAATGGCTCCCACTGTTTCTCCACATTTTCTTCTGATATCAGGCCACAGTGTGGCTGACCTTGGGGTACCTGGGCATGAACTTTACTGACCATTCACTAGTCCATTCACTAGTCATTCAGGGAAGAGATATCTATGAAGATACATTTCTTATTTTATTAAAATGCTTACTGTTTCCCCCTCCATTGGATTTTGGTTACGTTATTAATTAGCCATGCTAAACATTGGTATGGCTATTAGAAGGGAGGAAGCATCAGTGTAGGTACATTAAAGAGTGTCTCTCCTAAGATGTCCTCCTTTCTTCTGGTTCTAGCTCACTGGGGCTACCCAGTCCTGGAACTATATATAATTAACAAGGCCCTTGAGTGAGGTTGCTAAACTTCATAAAACCTTCCAGACTAGACAATAGGATATCTCCCAATTCCATGTCGTTTTTGGAAACATGAGCATAACAATATGTTACAGTGAATAAAATCTATATCTATAAGATAAAGGCATACACATAGGTTATTAAGTTATTTCAAAGAAAACGTGTTTTTTAAGCACCCTTCAACCCTATCTCAGTTGGATTGGGTTATCAGTGTTGAAAATATTAGGGTTAAGAGTAATTAAGGATTATGCAGAAATTCAAAAGAAAGTATAACATGTATCAAGTCTATGTATAAAGAAAATAAACTCAAAACATGATACTCTTTAAAGAAAAGAATAGAGAAGGAAAGAGTCCATAGTTTCAGAAATACACATAAAAGTTCAAGGAATTATCCAAAAGAGTGGTCTTTGAAAAAGACAACTCATTTTTCCTAAAGATTAGTAAGGAGAGGGCCATTGTGTTAGTCTGTAGGCATTGACTCAAAACAAAGTTTGCCCTTACATCTAACTATAAAGAACTTGAGAACTTCATTATCTGTTATTAAAATATCATAGTTTTTCCAAGACTCCTGGGGACAGGGGCTGACACAAAGTAAAAAAGAAATCACTATATTATAGGGGTACAAATACTGAGTGCAAAGTGACCAACTCCATAAAGAGTAAAAAAAGACCCAGCTCAGCGAGGGATGCCAGTTACCTAACATTTTTTGCAGATGATTGATATGTAAGCACACGTGTAAGATGCCATTTAAATATTCTGTGATTCCTCCTCCCCTCCCCTCAAGTGTAAGAAAGTCTGAAAGATAACACTGTCTGGTCCACCCTCTGTGCTAGTCCGTTTCACTCTGATGGGAGGAGAGGGCTGTGTGCTGAAAGGGGCCTTGCTCTCTCTCTTCTGTCACTTACATCTGTGGCCATCAGCTCTTCCTGATCATCGATGCTGGGCACTGTGATTTCACCTTGGCTGACATAAGTGAAGTCGTACGGGTTAGTGGTGATCAGGAGCATCTCTGGATGGACACATGGGAAAGAGCATGCAGAGTTACTTTGGTCATTGCAGAGAGACATCATAGGCAGGATGTTGGCTTTCTCGGCAGAAATGAATCAAGGTTATGCTTACCAATAAGCTCTGGTTTCTTATTGGACATGATTTGATAGAATATATGGTAGCTTCTTTCAGCCTTGAGCTGGAAGGTGACTCGGGACTTCTCTAGCAGATCTGGAAAGACACAGTAAGCATGCATTTAAATGGAGGGGGGAGCTGAAAATTGAAAATTAAGCCTTGAAATTCACACAGCTGAAACAAGAGCAAGGTTTTCCCCATCTGGGTGCCCCTGAAGAAAATATTCTCAGTCACCAGTGTTTAATAACTCACAGGTTTCAATATCTGCAGAAGCCAGTTTGCCAGTGGCACCAAAATGGATCCTGATGAATTTACCCTTAAAAAGGTAAAAAGAGGGTTGGTTAACAGCTGGGAGCTGTTTCATTAACTGTGGACCTAATAAGTGGAAAATGCATTAACGTGGTATATAGAGAAGTCTGGAAGTGATTCTCGCATGAATAGGGTGACCAAGAGACTTACAAAACGAGAGGAGTTGTCATTCCTCACAGTCTTAGCATTGCCAAAGGCCTCCAGCAGGGGGTTGGCACTGATGATTTGATCTTCAAGGGTCCCCTTAAGACAAAGGGAAAAGGAAGATAAAGCTTGGATTATCTGAATTGTATATACTAAAATATTAATTTCCCATCTGTCTTCTGCCTTCCCTTTTGATCACATCCTGTCTAGGTCAGGTTCTAAAGAGAGCATGGGAACCCACATTAGCTAGTGGTTGTGGGAACTCAGGCCTATAACTTGCTAACATGTTGCCTTGTTCATCTCCTCCTCACAAAACCCTTCCAAGCTTTATTTTCTAAACTCCAGCATCTTGGGCATCTTGTTGCTATGGTTTTCACACAACACAGTCACACTTTGAAAAGCCTGCTTTCCTCCATCCTCATCCTCCCTCAGATGGTCATGCCCACCTGCATTTTGCCAGAAGGCGCCTCCTCCTTCTTCTTGTCCCCAGTGACTGCAATTGTTGCGAAATACTGAATGACACGCTTTGTGTTTACAGTCTTCCCAGCCCCGGATTCTCCACTGTGAGGACAAAATGAGAAGTCAGAATATAAGGCCAGAGGCACTGCCCTAGCAATCAAAATTCAGCAAAGAGAAAGGCATGGTTTCTACATACGTAATGAGGATGGACTGGTTCTCACGATCTGTGGGGGAAAACCGCAGACAACGTCAAATGATCAAAAGCACGGACACTATTAATTTGTGTGATTCTTTCCACAAGTCTTAAGAGCTGAGTGTAAAAGGTGTGCTAATTATCACACTGGTGTTACCATTAATTAATGCAAAGGACCATGGATTATGGAATGCATCAATTCACTCTTTTACCAATGAAAATCAGCCACATAGCAGCTGGCTTCACGGTTTCATGTCCCCTTCAATCTCCTGGTCCATAGTTCAAGATTCTGTCATATTTTGGATGTTCCGGCTACCTTTCCTATATTGCTTATGAAATTTCAAAGCTTACTTTTAAAATGAGATAATGTAGTAGGTATAATTAAGATGAGGAGTTGATATTTAGCTTTCATTAACTTTGAGCTGGAATTAGCATCAACAAACTTAGATTTCTAGCATAGATGTATAAGCAAATTTCTGTATGCATTTGTAATTGATGTATCATATTCTAAATCAAAATTTCCACTTTGATCATTGCCACCATCACATGTATACAAGACATTTCATTCTCAAGATGCTGGTGGTATGCTGCCTCTGCTATGACTCTACAAGTGTTTTCTAGTGCTTTGTAGAAGCTGTGATTATGGATACACTCACCCGTCAGCATGAACTGATAGGCGTTATCAGAGATGGAGAAGATGTGGGGAGGGGCCTCCTGTCGCTTTTTGCCTCGGTAGGCTGCCACCACCTCTGGGTTGTATACTGGCAGCCACTTGTAGGGGTTGACAGTGACACAGAAGAGGCCGGAGTAAGTCTGTGGACAAAGTTGCTCAATTACCAATCACCTCATTACTCTGACTTGGAAAGAATGCTGTGTTAGCAAGGGAAGAGGAACTAAGAAGATGCCGGTCCTGATGAGGTTGCACTCATTGGCTGCTTCCCTCTGTTGTCTAATGCTGTACCAATGCTCCAGAGAGCCAACTAATGCAGTGAGCCAGAGAGCTCTCTCCACGTGTGTTTTCAAAGACACCATAATTTACCACACTGACATAATGAAGCACCTCAAAAACAGACAGTACATGGATTTGATGAAATATGACAGGGGACACTCACGTAGATCATCCAGGCTGCATAACGCTCTTTGAGGTTGTACAGCACAGCGGGCTCGTGCAGGTGAGTCATCATGGCCATGTCCTCGATCTTGTCATACTTGGGAGGGTTCATGGAGAAGACTTGATCTTCCTTGACTGTGACAGTCTGTTAAGAGTGGAAGGATTCAATTAACACTAAGTAGGAGAAAAAGATCCTTCATGCTTCCCTACCTTTTACCCTCTTCATTTTACTCACAGCTCCACCTTCAGTCTTGGCTGTCACTTTCCCCCCTTCCCTGCTCTGCACTGTTGCTTTCACATAGGACTCCTTAGGGTCCACCACAAACACGGATGACTTGGCATCAAAAGGCTTGTTCTGAGCCTCAATTCGCTCCTTTTCAGACTTCCGGAGGTAAGGAGCAGCCTCCCCGAAAACGGCCATCTCGGCATCCGAACTCATGGCTGCGGGCTATTGGTGGCAGCTCAGGGCCAGGTGCACCTGGGGAAAGAAATGGACACGAAAGACAACTCTGGTTTGTGGGTTTCACTTTAACAGGTTTTGTTTACTTACTCTCTTCTTCCTCCTGTGCACTGTGCTAGGGAACAAAGAGGAGACAGTAGTACATAATAGCCCTGTGTTGGCAGTTTAATTTTCATGATATTTTGGGCCTTTGTTCTCCCTTCTCTATTGTAAACCACAATTGAGAGGTGTGGAGGGATGGAAACCCATCCAACCACAGTTGTCAGGTTACAAATGTGTTCAGAATCTTTGTTTCTGTGCCTTTTGTTTGTTTGTTTTTACCCCATTTCCTTTCCCTACCCCTTTGTCCCATCTGTTTGTTTGTTTGTTTTACATTGTCGTGATACAAAGAAATGGAAAATAATTTTTATAACTTTATCATCTTAATGAATCTATTTTTACAAACCCAAATATTGCTGAATGTGGTAGCACACACACATTTAACCTCAGAACTTAGGAGGCTGAGGCAGGAAGATCTCTTTGATGCCAGCCTGGTGTACATAGTTCTAGGACAGCCAGAGCTACATAATAGATAGATTCCTACTCAAAAAAAATTATCCATTTTCCTCTAAACCATTAAAACTGAGTGTAAGGATTATTGTTTGTGTGTAAGAAGAAACATCTAAATTCTGGTTGAATATTTACAACATACAAACTCCTAGTTAACTGACAACTATTAGCTAAGTAGAGGGAAAAACAGGATGGATATTAATAAACTGTTAGTACAAGGAAAGCTGTAAGTAACAACAAACAATCTTGTTCCAGGTCAAAATTAAGTCCCTTCTGTCATTTTTTAAGTTGTCACCATTATCCAAGCAAAAGTAACTCCAAAGGATTACTTGAGAAAAGCAGGCACCCGGACTTTAGTAAGACTTCCCGGGGTGGGGGGGTAGGGGGGTGGGGGGGTAGGGGGGTGGGGGGGTAGGGGGTGGGGGGTAGGGGGGTGGGGGGTAGGGGGGTGGGGGAGTAGGGGGGTGGGGGAGTAGGGGGGTGGGGGAGTAGGGGGGTGGAGGGGTAGGGGGTGGGGGGGTAGGGGGTGGGGGGGTAGGGGGTGTCACGGCTGAGACTGCACTTCCCTGAGCTTTCACTAATTTCAGCACGCCACTTGTGTCTGCTGGGTCCTTACTCTGTTACATTTGATGGCATCTCTCTCTTTCTCTCACATTCTCTCTCTCTTCTTGAAAACATCACATTTCTAATTTCTCTCCTGAGACTGATAGCTAGTATGAAGTTTCAAGGCAAAACCAACTCTTTTTTTGTTGTTGTTTTGTCAATTGACAATTCTTGGTCAAACACAACAACTCCCTCTCTGGCCAGAGTAAAGGCCTCTGTGGAGTGGAGGGGATGGTACAGAGAGCTGCACGTTGGTTGCTAGGGTCAGTGATGACAACCTTAACCTTTTGTAGACTTTCCAGAAAGAGTCTTGGCCTTTTGTTTTACACAGTGAACTTACTCTCAATTTGGGTTTAGATATGAAATTTCCCACATCCTGTAGCTTAGAACCAGTAAAAGTCATATGGTGAGATGTGGAGGCTGAGATAAGTTTTTAATGGACAAATATTGAAACACTAGATGTTAGTTTGCATTTGTGTCTTCAAATGCTATTCTATGACATTGTTTTTGCAATTCTACATGAAGCACTTTTGAATCAGTTACACACTGAGCCCTGATGATTGCTGTTATGCAGTAGATCCTGAAACACAGAGAAAGACAACATCCCTCTACCCATGTTTGTGGTGATATATTGTTCATGATCTAATAAAGACACTGAAGATCAGAGACTCAAAGCAGCCAGCCACTAGAGAGTTCTCATCTCTACCAATTCTCAGACCCAGGGGGCTATCCACTGAACCTCGGTTTGCATCTCCAGACTGCACAGCTCTCCACCAAGCCTCAGAATCCTACACTGTTCTCTGAGATGGCACTGAGCTCCTTATCCTCTCTAGTGATGGAATTACAGGTGTGAGCTGTTTCTCTTTTAAACTGATTCACTCTCATGTAGCCCTGGGTGGCCTTGAACTCATAGAAATCCATCTGCCTCTGTCTCCTGAGTCCTAGGATTAATGGCATGTGCCACCACTGCCCAGCTTCTATGGCTGTGACTAGCTTTGCATTCTAATCTTCAGTGTCTTTATTAGATCATAAATAATATATCACCATACATATCTCAGCAGTCCTTTGTTGCTTTTGCATCACAAGCCTTCAAGGTGAGTTGGTGTGTGGTGTTGGGATCTGTCCACACAGTACCAATTGCCTTTAATGTCATCAAGTAACACTGATTTCCTTGGAAGCAATGCATTTTCTTAATTGTTATTACTAATTGTGTTAAATATAAAACTACTTAAAGCAATTATCTAATACATAGCATGTTTTCTTTATTCTATATGTTCTTCACATGAGTCTAATTATACATCTACACTTGCATATGAGGGGAGACCCACTGGGTGTATTGATTTGGTGGAACCATTGGCTTAGATTCTAGACTCCAATAGCCAGAGGGACCTTAGCAGCCAACTTGAATCTGTCCTTCTGATTTCACTGATGAGGAAACTAAGGTTCAGTGAGGTAAAGGGTCATCCAGGATCACCAAGGTGGTAAGTGGCAGCAGAGAGCTTTGAGCTTGGCTGGCCATCTAAATCCAGATCTAGTGTTAATTCCCTTGCAACACATGTGTGAAGACCCATAAAAGATAGCAGGTTTGACCCAGGGAGCTGGAATGAATGAAAAGCCTAGATTGGCACCCAGAAGTTTTGACTTCTGGAACACTTTTTTTCTTTTTCATTTCACTATGTAGCCTCTTTACTTGGTTAAATTGTATAGCAGTTCACATTAAATATTCATGGGGTTGTATTAAGAAGGCAATGTAAAAGAAAAATGGCATCAAATTCTGGTTGATTAAAGGCTTGAGAAGCCTAAGTTTTATGAGAAGCTGTTTTTAAAGACAAGTTGCTCCTGTACCCAATAATAAACTAGAAAGTAAAATAGTCACTCATTAAAATGCAACACTAGAGAGAGAGAGAGAAAGCCCTTTGTACTTTGGAGGGTAATAATAAATTTCTCTTACCTTTTGTGTTACCAGATGAAGAAGGAGGCAAGCCTGAGGCAGACAAGTACTGTTGAAAGAAAAAAACAGAGATGCTGGGCATTTTCTTTCTTTTTCTCCATTTAATCACAAAACACTAGAACTACATTGCATGCCATGCCTTTCACAGGGGTGTTAACAGTAAAGCTTGGGAAAGAATAGTGATCTGCCTTAAATGTAAACTCACTCACATCAGGAGTGCACATGTGTTCTGCCACACATACATACCTTTAAGAATTTGAGGAAGGACGGGACAGAGGCACCCCAGCTCCACTTTTATAGAGACCGTTCTGCAAACACAGCAGCCACCTCAGCTGTCCTAGCTGGGGACCTACTTGGCAAAACCATTTTTGGCAATCTCTTTGCACAATATTCACTGACTGTGGCTGTGAATGGATATAATTAGAAATATTTCTTGTCACCTATAAATAATTTGACAGGATGATCTAGGGTTCTTTATAGGCATTTGATAGCGGATGGGGATCCAAGGCTTCGGAGGATGTTTCTCTGGCTTGGGTGTTGTATCATTCATCACAAAATTCAAAGCCAGGTTCCTACTTATTCTCATGCCTATAAAGCTGTTTTGACAGGGTGAGCCTGACACGAGGAGAGTGGGACTAATTGATCTGTTGGTGCTTCGAGCCATGAAGGAGTCTGGGTGGAGCTTTAGATCTGACACTGAAACTGGAAGCACTGAGTGATGGATATTAAGAGAAAATTCCTAGGCAAGGCTCGGGTTTTAGGAAGATGGGTGACAGACTCTTTTGAAGTCTGAAAGTCTAAGCATGAAGGAGAAAGTGAAGTCGTAGGTTAGGCAGTGATGATGGAGCAGAGATACGGCAAGGCAGGATTGCAGGACTGCATACAGACTCTGCTCCCCTTCTGGAGGATTTGCCACGGATGTCTTCCACTATGCTTCCACGGCAGGGCCAATAGGCTGCTGTATGATAGCCCACATATGTTTCTACTGAATCATGGAAGTACAAACAGGAGTTCCTAGGGCACCGGGAAATGCTCAAGGCTAGCTGTAGCTCCAATGAGGTGGGTACTACATCCTTTTACTTAAGGTGGTAGGAAAGGCATGCTGTCCACAAAAGTCTCCCCTTGGACAGAGAAGGTGGGCGGGTGGCCCCGACATGTGCCCTTGAAAGGCAGAAATTGGATTTGGCTAACTTGACACGCACACAGCTGTTGCCGAATATGACAAGAAATCTACCAACTCTGACTGTCCCTCTGTTCTGACCTGGTATTTTCCACTTGTCTCCTGACTTAAATTGTTAATTCAGGAGGTGGCCATTTTATAATCCTGTTAGATTATAAATGTGTAAAACTTGTCTTTCACATGCCAGCAGGTTAAAGCTTTTATACTTTTAAATTGCCTTTGGACATAAAGCTATGAAATAGGTGATCAGGTATTTTTTTTTCTTTTTTCTTTTTCTTTCCTTTTTAACCTTCATGGCAGTGACCCACACAAGTGAGTGGCTTACCCAAATTATTAGGCTCTATGCCACCGAAAAAATTGTTCTGATCCTCTAAGATTTTCAAAACTCATTTTTCCCCACCTCTTTTGGAAGTTTTCATCACTGTTACAGACATAGTAACTATTTATTAAATCTATTTGGAGCTAGAAGCTGAAAGAAGAATATTTGAACTAGACCGAGGCAAAGAGTACATTAGTAGCAAAACGAGACTGGCTACGTGCCTAAGCGTCAGACCTTTAATCAGTTACTAAACACAACAATGATGCAGTAGTGGCCGCCAGCAGGGACCACAATAGTAGTTATCTGAGAACGCCACGGAGCATGCACAGGGAGAGAAGAGAAGAAATGCTGAAGGAGAATGGAGATGACTCCTTCCGGCTTGCTTGTCTAAGGGGTGTCTAAACAAAGAACACAAGAAACGAAGCTGAGCTCCTTTTGTACTCATTTGGGTCTTTATGACCACATACGTGTGAGAAGGACTGCCTTATTGCAAAGTAGAGTCTATTTTGGGTGCACTGTTCAACTGCTCGATAAACACTTCTTGCTGGTAATATTTCCCCTATTATCCTCACAAATTAGAAAATAGAGGTTTTTGAGGATTTGTACTTTTATATCTATTGCAAACAGACCTGGGAAAAAGTTAACACTGTTTTAACTTTATGGTCATAAAAGTTAAATAGGTATTGTACATTATTATGTTAAGTCATATAATTAGGTGTGAACTGATACACAGCCTCATTCCTGCACTTACCTCGGTATCAAATGCTCAGGCCGGTAGGGGGCGCTGATGCACACCTCCCTCTATTAGGGATTTAGGGCAGGGTTTCAAGGCAACTAACTCCTGAATCTCCAAAGGAGTTTAAGTGGCTGTAACGAACTTTAGTTGCTTAGGGAATGACCAGTAAACAAGTTATTTTCTGGTTTAGAAATAAATTCTGTGACAGTTGAATCTTGGACTGGAGATACGCAAACCTAGCTTCTGTGGTGCCTAGCCATACCAGGACACTAATAAAACTTCTTAAAACCAAACAAATTCAACTGGTATTTATTTTCTTTTAAATTACTCTGAGCCACCCCCCCCCCATCCCTACTGGGAAAAGTTACAGATATTCCCTTATGTCAGTCATTCATTGCAATCTATGTACTTCTTCCAATATGTGCTGTCTTGCCTTCACCTTGAGATTGCTTCCCCCTTCCCTGTTCTGCCATGTTATGTATGTTCTACTATCATATTATTATTATTTTTTAATCTGAATTGCAAGGCCATAGGCTCTTATAATTCTTCTTCATACACACTTCATTTTGATGAACCTTTCCCCACCCCTCTTTACCCCCTTCTCTGTCACTCAATTTGATATATTTCTACAATATCCTATTGCACATACCAGAAGTTTACATTTCCAAAACCAGGAAGCAATAAACAAATAAACTAAAACCATGACACTCAGATCTATGGAAAAATGCTTGGAGTCTGAAAGACAGAAATATGTCAAGACTTGAGTCCTCGTGTTGCTGGATACAAATGGGAAAATTCTGTCTTGGTGGCAAAACATCGCTTGGCCCCAGCGTTTGTGGGAGTTTTAATCATGCACAGCTTTCCTTCTTGGCTCCATACATCTTTCTGCTTCACCCGCTATGTGAAGCAGGGGCAACACCCACTAGTTGTTCATAACTAGAACAGAGCTTAGGGAAACAAGTCTCAGAAGGGGGAAAATGGAATGCTTCAACTTTCCCTAGCAACTCTGGTTTGTTTCACTCTTTAGGGCCCCATTGATTCCTGGGGGTGTGGAATTTTAAAGATTTATCTTATGTTCTTCATCACTGCCTGGATGTTTCAGACTTGAAGGGTCATATGCTGTCCCCACTGCTCAGGTAACATTAATAATTAGTGTTTGAGAATCTAATTTTCCTTGTATTGATGGACTATAATGAAAATAAATCAGCAGGCAATTTTAATTATTCCTGATGTCCCCTTAAATCCTCACCTGCTTAATTCCAGTTAGTCAGCAAGGTTCTCCTTGTTGTTTTGCTCCAGGAGGAGGCCTTGGAGATTAAAAGCCACAGAAACTTTTAGAGTTTATTTTTCTCTTTGAGTTTTGGGTACAACACTAGGATACCATTAATGCCTCCCCCCACACACACACAAAAAGGACCAGGATGCTACTGCCACAACTGTTGGCTCTTGGTTTCCACCTCAGAATTGGAAGGAGAATATACTATGTCCCTAGTGGCAGGATATCCATGAGACATGACTGTAAAGAGATAGGATGCACTGTGAGGAGAAATGGGGTTAAGATTTTAGTTTTCATGAACCAGTTATGTGTGGGTATGTTGGGATTCTATAATTTCATTGTGTAAATGGTTACTAATTGGTTAAAAGTGTTGAAACCAAGAAAATATGAAAGAAGAATTCATTTTTCTTAAATATATGTTACAGTTGGAGAAAATTCAAAAATAAAGTGTGACCAAATGCAGCTACTTTTATTTAAACAAGTAAAGCATATGTCAACCTAAAATTTGGACTTGCCTGTAGTAACAGGATGGAGACAATGCATACAACAGCTGAAGGGGAGAGATGTGTTAGGATAGAACAGGAGAGAAAAGACGGGAGGTTATAACAGAGTTAGAGAGAAGACATGGTACTCTAGGGAGAGAGAGAGAGGGAAAGAGAAAATAGTGCAATAAATGGGGGTTAGATATGAGGCATTGGAAAAAGTGAATAGGAGAGGCCAGAAGGAATGGGTGGACTACAGAGGTGGCTGTTATAAGTATTTTCCTGCCAGCCTCGTCCCAGAGCCATGTCAGTCCCAAATAACACACAGAGACGTTGTATTAATTATGAATCTGTCGGCCAGTTACTATCATTTTTTTATTGGCTAGGTCTGTCTAAATATTAACCCATTTCTATCAATCTAAGTATTTCCATGTAGTCTTATCTTACTGCAGAGAGGGGTCTGGACTTTTCCCTCAAGTCCCTACATCTTGACTCCCTTCCACTACAACTTCCAGAATCCTCCTTGTCTCCTAGTCTCACCTATCTTGCTTTTCTATTGGCAAACAGGGCTTTATTCACTATCCAATAAGAGAAACATATTTACAGAATGACTTCTCCCATGAGTGAACCAATACGGGAACTGAGTAGCTGAAGCAAAGTAGAAGACAGCAAGCATAGATAAGGAAGAAAGATAAGGTAGCAAGAAGTCACTGCTCTGGGACAGTGAGCCAGGATGTGTAAGAAGATACGTGAAAGTGGCAGGACAGAACAAAATAGCTGAAGAGGAAAGATGGCATGGGCCCAAATAACTGGACAGTAGAGATAAGACTAGATACAATGCTCCAAACCAAGAGATGACATAGGATCCAACAATGCAATGGGAGAGACAAGGATGTGTGGTTTGGTCTGGAAAATAAAAACAGGACAGAAGACACAATTTATGTAGTAATTCAACTGGACAAGACTGGAAGCAAGAGCTGAACAGGAAAAAAGCATTCAAGCATCAGGTAGTTAATCTAAATGTCAAGGATAGAACAAGGAAGATCCCAAGCATGCACATATGGGGCTTTCATTTTCATGTGGCAGAAATATATCATCTGTACTTACAGTGAGTAATAGAAAAAGAAACACACAGCTGGGAGATAAGAACCTTTCTTTAAATTTTTTATTTTAATTGTGTGGGTGTTTTGCCTGCATGTGTACCATGTGTGTGATTAGTGCCCACAGAAACCATACGACTATATCAGATTTCCTGAAATTGGAGTTAGAGATGGTTGCAGGGTGTCATGTGGGTGCTTGGAACTGAAATCAGGTCCTCTGGAAGAGACATTATCTCTATAGCCTGAGTTATGAATTATTCTTCAGAGTGTATTAAGATTTTCTTAAAGAAACATAATTCGAGCTGAAACTTTGAAGATGATTAAGCCTTAATTTCTATTTTAGTTACTTTTCTATTGCTGGGATAACATCCCAATGGCCAAAGTAATTTATAAAATAAAGGATTTAATTTGGCTAATGGTTTCTGAGGGTTAGAGTCCATGATGCTGGAGTGAAGGAAGAGCTGAGAGCTCACATCTTGATCCACAATCATTGGGCAGAGAGAACTAACTGGGAACGGCATTGACTTTTGAAACCTCAAAGCCCATCTCCTGTGACACACCTCCTCCAACAAGGCCATACCTCCTAATCCTTCCCAAACATTTCTGTCAGCTGGTGGCCAAGCATTTGAATATATGAGCCTATTCCATCCATTCTTGTTCAAGCAATCGCAGTTTGTTAAAGACATGGAGGTAAGAGATGATGAAGGGTTCTTGAAGCTGAAGAACAATGATGTGCTAAGACCCTAAGCCACAGACCTGAAAAGTTGATATAGCTGAGTCATAAAGTGGGAAGAGGAGGGTATCACCAGTGAAGCTTGTAAATCAGTCAAGGACCACCTTTGAGATTCTGGTGTTTTTTTTTATAAAAAGCAAAGGGATGGTTTTTTAAACTAGAAAGTGATATCATCAGATCTCTGTCTGGAGTTGTGAATGTCTGAAACTTGGGGTGGTAGCACAGGTATGTGACAGAGTAGATAGTAAGGGATGGTAGTTTGAAAAAGATGGCAGCAAAGATAGATGTTGGTGAGCTTCTAAATTGTTTAGGAAAGACCTGTGGCTTGAATAAAAAATCTTCCCTACAGGCTCATGCATTTGAAAATTTAGTCTCCAGGGAGTGGCACTATTTGAGAGGTTATTGAACTTTTAGGATGTAGAGACCTGCTGAGGATGTACAGCCCTGGAGATGGGCTTTGAGAGTTTATGGTCTAGTCCCACTTCCAATTCACTCAGTTTCCTGATGTACTGACAAAAGGTGCTCAGCCAGTTTCCTACTCTAGCTGCCCATTTTATGTGGTCCCCACTATTATGGACTCTTAACTCTCTGAAAAAGCAAAATAGACTTTCTCCTTAAAGGTGACTCTGGTCATGGTATTCTGTCATGGCAATAGAAAACTAACTAATATAGAACTTGGTTTATTGGGTATGAAAAAAAAATGAAAACCATAAAGATGTCAGGGCTGATCCCCAGATTTTGAGCATGAGCAACTGTTGTCATCCACTGTGATAGGAAATGGTATCAGATACAATCATGTTTTGAAGAAAATTGAAGAAGGACATGAATTCATTTTGTCTATTTCAGGTTTGAAGTGAGTGTTAGCAGAAATTGACCTGGAACTCAGAGGAAGAAAGAATTAGGCTTGGGATATAAATTCAGAGTTCACAGGGTATGGATGGTGCTAGAAGCCAAGAGAATGTATGAAGTCATATGGGGAGAAAATGAAAGTGAAAATGGAGGTGCCTTTGCAGCATCACTTCTGTCCTGAGACATAGAGTATGATGCCCACTAAAACACTGAAAGAATTTGGTTGTGTGTGGTGTTGTCATGTATCATCTATGGGGCTGATGCCACAAATTGCTTTAAAGTATAAAGATGGGCAGAATCTTTCTTGGAACATATGCTTGTAATTACTACTTAAAAGATATATTTTACCTTGTGAAAGTAACAGCATTCAGCCAATACTCATACTGGAAAAATGAAGGCTAATTTTTACTCGTATAGGTTTGAAAACAATCTACAGGGGAAGGGGAATAGTATCCAGGACACATCCTATTGCCTTTTCCAATTTAATCTCATTATATTGATTCTTCTGAGTGGCAATAGAGTGGATATAGACCCTAGAAACAGGACCTGGTTCAAACAGCTCAAATTACTTGTATAAAAGGAAAAAAAATTACCATTTCACTGAGTTATTGTAAGAAGAGAACCTTTGATAAAGCATGCAGGAGAGTGCCTGTTGTATAGTAAGACTATAGCAGCATTCATTCCCATACTAATTAGTCAGTCACCCCATATCAACCCATTAACACATTAAATTATGTCATATTTGTGATTTTTTTTAAGGGGAAAAGCCTAAAATGTGACTTGAGTCTATCATGCTGAGTTTCCAGGAGCATCTGGAGATTTGGTAAAGAAAGATTAAACTGACAAGGGAGAGAGAAGAGATGTCCAGAGACACAAAGGTAACTAGAGAAGATTGGAGTCTTAGAAATCAGAGGAAGAGAACATTCCAAAAGGAAAAGATGGTCAGAGGCATTCTATCTCAGTGAGAAAAGCCAAATTAATTAAGGGCACAGTGTTTGTTTCAGAATAAGAAGTCACTAAGGATCGTGGGACATCACTAAAAGAGAATAAAGGGAGCAAAAGCTAGGAGAACAAGAGTCAGAGAGTAAGGGAACATAAGGAGATGAATATGCTATATTGTGCATAGATGCTCAGAGAGGAAAGTTGAGAAAATAGACAACAGCTGGAGGTAGGAGAATCCAAAAGAATTGAGTAAATTTGAAGAGGTCTGGGAAGAGAATGGAAAAGAAAGATACTCCATTGCATAAAATCGCCGGGAAGGGTAGAGGAATGGGTTTAGTGCCAAGGAGAGTAGGTGGCTCTGCATGGAGAGTAGACCTCCTTATATGAAAGGAGAACATGGCAGTACAAACACTTCCTGGCATTCATTTGCATTTTTTAATTTAAAATACTTTATTGATAGTTATTGACACTCAGGGTATACAGGTTTGTATATATAAAATGAACTATATATAATTTATGTCTCAGTGATTGCCACAATCTAATTGATATGCTTATCATCACACATGCTGCACATTAAATCTTGAGAACATAGTTATCTCTTGAGAGCTTTATTCCCTCTCCCTAGCATTTGTCCATTTCCATAACTCTCAGTTCCTGGAAATCACCATTATATTCTCTGCTTCTATGAGTTTGACATTTTAGATTCCACATGAAAGTGAGATCATGAAATGTGTGTCTAGCCTATTAGACTTGGCATAATGTTCTGTGTTGAATAATTGTAGCTACAAGTGGCAAGATCTACTTTTTAATGACTTGGTGTGTTGTATCTAGAACAATGTTTCTTGATTTTTTTTGCCTTTTCACCAGTAATTGTTTACACAACACTAAATATCCACCTACATAAAACAGACATACAATTCAAATATATAGCTAAAACCTATTATGCTATTGGTGCCACATTGTACATATGTTTTTACTGTATGTATATTAACAAACTATTGCAACTGTAGCTATTTTTAGTACTTTTATATTTTAGCTGATTTTAGAATTAAAAGTTATTTAATCATTATACTATTGAGATATTCAAGTGAGGAGTGGTTGCTCACACTTTTAATCACATCACTAGAGAGACTGACATAGGATAACTACAAGCTTGGCAAAGTAAACTTGGGCCACAGTATGAGACCCTGTCTCAGGAAACAAACACAAACACAAGCAAGCAACATTAGGATTTTCTGAATTGACTGTATATTTACCTTAAGCGGTGAGTTTGTCTCCATGTTTTGGATTAGAGTTCTTTAATTTCAATGTGAAGGACTCTCTTCATTATTTCTTGTAAAATAACTCTTACAGTGATGAATTCTTTCAACTCTTGTCTACCTACAAAAAGTCTTTTTTTAAAAAAAAAAAAGAATAAAGAAAAATCTTTCTTTCCACTCAGTTCTGAAGGATGGTGTTTCTGTCTACCATAGTCTTGGCTGGTAGTTTTTTTTAGAACTCCGAGTATTTGACTCCCTCTGTTTCTGATTTGTGGAGAAGTTCTCTGTTAGCCTCCTATAGATTTCCTCCTACAGGTCCCCAAGAAATAAGTCACTTTTCTCCTGATGCTTTTAAAATTGTTGGCAATCTAATCATGATGTATCTTATGGCTTCCTTTGGGTTACCCTTTCTTGGGATCCTTCAACTTTAATGGTTCTGGATCTATATCTCTCCAAAGATTTGGAGAAATTTATCCAGTGTTTCTTCAAATTAGCTTTTTGTTCCCCTTTCTCATTCATGGCACATGTATTTATATGCTTGATGAGGTCCCATGATCCCTTATGCTTTCTTCATTCTCTTTTACTTTTTCACTTATACCTGGATACGTTCAAGTGCTGTATCTTGGAGTTCACTAGTTTTTCTTTTCTTCCAGTTCTATCTATCCTTGTGTTTTGAGGTAAGTTCACTAAAGGACACACACCAACAGCCATCCTAGCTTTAGACTTTATCAGGAGGGATTCACTTCTTACCAGCATTTCACAGCTTCTCTGTAGCAAATTAATTGCTGTATGGAGAAAAGGCTGGGGCACTTCTTTTTTCGTGTGTCCAGATCTTTTCTTTTCTTTTCTTTTCTTTTTTTTTTCTTTTTGTCCCTTTTACACAGACTATGAGATCGTTTGTTCAGGTCAAAGAGGAAAATAGGGTTTTAAGGAGACTGGAGATTTTAAATAAGGAGCAATTTTTAAAAGGGATCTAAGAAGTTTACTATATGACCCTAGCACTGAGGGGTTAGTATGCATGAATTTATAATGGTACCATTTTCTCATGAATGTGGGGAAGGCAACCACAAGAGTTGTCGCAGTAACTGTCTTTCTACTTGGGTTTAAATGGAGAGGGAACAGAGAATGAGAAAGGAGTTTAGAGACAGGCCAACAAAGTGGTCATAAAAGCCAGCGGATGGCACAATGGATTTGTGGAACAGGTGAACAGCATGAGCCTCAAGGAAAAACTAGAGGGACAAGAGTGCTGGGAAGTTGTCTTGTATGTTTACATAACAATACCAATTTAAAAAGCAGAGGCCATTAATTAGATTTTTAAAAATAATGCAAGTTGCATGTCGTAAGACAGTAGTCCTCAAGCACTGAATGTAGCACTAGCAATTGATAGAGGTATTTTTTCTAGCTAAAGATAAATAAGAAGATTGGGAGGGGGGAGAAGGAAAGGGAAGTGTGAGGGGGGAGAAAAAGATAGATATGCAAGAAAATGGAATAAGAGAACAGAGGGGCGGGAGAGAGCACGTGCAGATTTCAACTTAAGCTAATGGGTGGGATAGTGTCAATGGTATATAGAAATCTTGTGTTTTCAGGCACTGTCAGAATTAAGTGAAGGTTCAGCTAATATTTTCCAGCACAGCAGGGTCCTTTGCTCCCATCCTGCCTCTTTGCTAACATCTGTCCACTTATCTATCCATCCCCTGCCTCAAGTAAGTAAAGAGCTAGGTGGAATGGCAATGTGAGTATGACATGAAGTATTAACCTTTGGCAGAGAATTGGATAGTAAGGACTGTCAAATCTACTTTGTAAATTATTTTCAAGGTCTAGAGGTGTTGCACAATTTAACCTACTGGGTAACAAGTTTAAAAATGCTTCATTGTGTGTTGTTCCTTTTTAACTGGCTATATTTTGTTCTCAAAAGACCTTAGTTAAACTTCTGATAAAGACATTTACTATTTTATTTATTCACTATCTGCTGAAATTGACCTAAATAGAAGACCTGCACTTATCTTAGCACAGGTAGAATTATGGTGGTTCCAATAATGACAACAGCTACTGTCATAGCACTATAGAAAGCATTTCTCTTATCTGAAATATTTTGGCATTTGACGTTTTCAACCAAAATTTCAATTATCTACTGTGATTCTTATTCGTGGTCATACATAAATTTCAGAGGTAGTTTGGGCCTCAAAAACTAGGATTTCTAAGTCACTATGTGCATTTCACATAATGAGCTATTAATGTTATATACTAACTAGATTTTCCACATCTGTACAGTATATTATATCTATTTTGTGGTGTTGAGGTTCTAGAGAGATTAGACTGTCCAACATGCATTTAAAGTGTGTTTTTAAATTAATTTATGGCAATTAAAATATTTATACTTGAAGGTTTCATATTTCAATTTGTACAGCTTTTCAACCATGTTAGCATTAAGATGCTCTGCATAGTGCCAGTGCTGGTGAAACTAATAAAAATCAAAATATTTTCTATTAGAGGAGTGTGTGTGTGTGTGTGTGTGTGTGTGTGTTAGTGACAGCAGAGAAGTGTCATGCAGCACATATGTAACTAATGTAAAAATACAACATATATATATGCTAATTGACTTAGTGTTATCACCCGAATGATACAGATGTTTCCAAAGCATGGAAGAAAACGAGAAACACTCGTTCTTAATTCCTCCTTGCCATTCTTAAGTGTCATCCTGGGAACAGGTGCAATAAACAAGTGTCTAAACATCTGTAGATCACAAAGGCTACATAAAGATGACTGAGAAGTGGAAAGCCTGTTATTTCAAGGAATCCTAACCTTTTCTGACCCATGTTGTTATAGTGAAAGGTTTGCCTTTTAAATATTTTTGACAGTAATTAAAGACAATTTTTTAGTCTTGCTCTGCTTGTATGTAAGTAATTACCATTTTAATTTATTTTTACTTCATCTTTCATGAAGGAGATCAATAATCTCATTAACAGAAGCCAGCTGATGGGCCAAGCAGGGCTCCTCATGCATTTCATGGCACACCTCTAGGCTTCATACGCTTCCCACAGGCATGTGTTTAACTTACAGGGCTTGGCCTGGCTGCCCTCTATCATGTTTAACCTCAGTGACTAAGCACTTAGACTTAAACGTAAGCAAAATGTTCCTCTCTCTTTTTCTCTCCTTCATGTACAAAAAGTTCAACTAATAGGCAGACAGGGAACAAAGAGACTCACAAGTTCTTGGCAGATAAATTTTTTATCTCCAAAAGTCATAAATATAAAACAGAGTGACAAAGATCTTCACATTTTGCTCATCTCTTTGGTCACTTTCCTGCATTTGGATGAATTACTCTTCACTTATGATTTTCGTGTGAACTTCCCGGCTCTTTACCCGCAGCTTGTTGACCTGGGACTCAGCAATGTCAGCCCGCTCCTCAGCCTCCTCCAGTTCATGCTGGATCTTGCGGAACTTGGCAAGGTTAACATTGGATTGTTCCTCCTGTGAATGGAAATGTATTTATAAGGAAAAAAAAGTTCACATTTCTAGACTCTTGTGTCGGTGTGTTCTTGGGTATCTTTTTGCTAAAACCAACTCACTCAGTAAATTTTCAAAACAGTCTAGAGAAGTGTGTAAATTTTTTATTCTTCTATTAACTCCCCCTTATGTTTCTTGAACTCATTGATAAACACAGGTAACACCGTGCTGAACTTCTGGAAAAGCTGAAGCTACTGTAACTATTCCAGTCCCCCAGGCTTTATTGTCACTATTGTTAAGGCACCTGAGGATGGACCAGACTCAAACAAGCAATCTCTATGACACCAAACTGAATATAAATTATTGCCACTTGGGTCTTATATTATTCCCACTTAATAAAGGTCAGAAATTAGGCATGCTTATTATTCTCTAAAATAGTCTGAGTAGCCTCTGATTATGCTTGTAGATACAGCGATGAATTTGGAAAGGCCAGTTTTAATTTAGTCTCCAGTAATCGTTCTTTTTTAAACATCTCATAAAGAAGCCTCGCAAAATATGACATTCAGATTTAGAACATTTAGGGTGCTTAGAATTACTTTAAATAGGGTAGCTAGAAAAAGTCCTTGCATCTCCTTCTCCCAGAAGAAAGTAGGAGCTGGAGTGAAGCAAAGATGAGTGGTTTGCCAGGGTGTGGATGAGAGGTGCACATGTGGGCACATCTGTTCTCTCTTCTTCTTTTGCTGACTCCTCCCCTTTCTCTTCCTCTCAGAACTATGAGGTCAGGGGGTGAACAAAAGCCACCAATGGTCATAGGACCTCATGTACAATGTGTGGGTACATGTATCCATAGAGAAGCAAGAGACGCTTGACTCCAGCTGAGTCAGAGAAGGGTAAATAAGATAACAGAGCTGCTGTCACCTACTGGAACTCTTCACTGTGTATACAACAATGCCTTGCATTTACTGTAGCTAGAGTTCCTATTTCCTCCTCGTGCTGGTCGTCTGGTCTCCTTAGGTTCCATTTCAATAATGCTTATACCACCCACCTAGCCACTCACACCACAACTTGATGACTGATTATTTCTGCTTTGGTTCCTTTTACTTGCAAGGGCAGCCTACTGGCAAATCCTACTCATCTCCAGGATGAGTCCTGAATCTCACCAATCCTCTGTTTTATGCCTACTCTAATGCAAGCAACAGACCCACATGAAAAATTTCTCAACACTTCTTCCTGCACTTACTTGGGTTATCCAGCAATCTTTCCTCTACATTGTAGCAAGGACAATCTTTTTTTTTTTTAAGCATGAAGAAGGCCACCCCCTTGCTTCTGTGGCCTGATTGTATTTATTTTAAGGTGCATGCTTCTTACCATGGCCCAGAAGACCTTGTGGCCTGCCTTCCCACTGGCTCTCTAGCCCAGGTACACTGTTTTCTTCCTCAACCTTTCTGTTTCTTGAATAAGACTCCTTACAGTGCTTCTCCCCTCTACACTACTATGGGGACTATGCTTCAATTGGTTGAGTTTGATGCTTACAACTGAACTCAGGGCTTCAGAGATGCCAAGTCCACATTCAACCACTGAGAATCCAATCCTCATTCTCCCTAGGACATTTCTCTCTGGCTCATGAAGTGGCCAATTGCATCACATTCTTAGACACTTACTAGGTCATTTCCCTTTGATCCTTTCTTGTTTTCCTCATCTTTTCATTTCAATCCTTTAACTGCTTTGGGTTCCTGGTGTTTGTGACCTGGCGGCCACCTAGTTGTGTCAGGGGTTGGGGAACTCACCGCTTCCTCAGCTTGTCTCTTGTAGGCTTTCACCTTTGATTGTAGTTTGTCCACAAGGTCCTGGAGCCTGAGAACATTCTTGCGATCTTCCTCAGTCTGAAAGATTTTTAAAGTGTGAATTTCTTGAAAGTTCTATCTCAATTTCTGTACATGTAGGGTTTTTAATGTCTCTAAGATAGGGGTAGGAAGCCTGAGAGGTCCCGCCCTTTCCTTACTTGGTAAGTGAGTTCCTTCACTCTTCTCTCATGTTTTCGCAGACCCTTGATTGCTTCAACATTCCGCTTCTGTTCATTTTCAACTTCTCCTTCAAGTTCACGGACCTGCACAAGAAAAGTGGATTTAAAAATATGTATTTTTAGATTTGTTATTTTATTTTGTATATGAGTGTTTGCCTGTAGGTACACTACAGAGGTCAGAGGTTGGCATCAGCTGTCCGGGGATTGGATTTATAGACAGTTGTAGTCACCATGTGGGTGTTGGAAACTGAACTGACCACTGAACCGTCTCTCCAACCCCCAAAGGCAGATGTTAAAAAATATTTCCTATCATCTAATCAGTCGATGAGTTTCTACTTCTTCAAGTGGCCCACTGTTTATTTGTTCCTCCTGATGTCTTAGTCAAAGTGCCCCAACCTATACTGTCAGGCAACAGGGGTTATCTGTCCTTCACATCAGGATGCCATACAAGGTCTAGCAGTCTTAGGTATTGAAAGTTACATGCTGGAGAAGAAAGAGAAAACTACACATTGACCAGGAAACTCACCCTGGCCTCCAGTTTCTGGATCTGCTTCTTGCCGCCCTTCAGTGCCAGCTGCTCAGCCTCGTCTAGACGGTGCTGTAGGTCCTTCACCGTCTGCTCCAGGTTCTTCTTCATGCGCTCCAGGTGGGCACTGGTATCCTGCTCCTTCTTCAGCTCCTCCGCCATCATTGCGGCCTGGTGAGTGATAAAACAGAGTTGGTTAATGGCTGACAAGGCCCAGCAGGATTCAGATTTGTCACCTCCATCTTGTCCTCTGCTCACATCAGTGATGGCTTTCTTGGCCTTCTCCTCTGCATTGCGGGCTTCCTGGACGATGTCCTCCATCTCTCCCTGGATTTGGGAAATGTCTGTCTCCAGCTTCTTCTTGGTGTTGATGAGGCTGGTGTTCTGGTTAAAGTACAAAAAAATATAGAAATATTAAATATTAAAGAATGAAGTTAGAATACCCGATGTCCAAATAAACGTGTAAAGTAATTATTGACTAGCATCCCTCAGATGTTCTATAAATTAAGTGAGTTAACAACATATTTTTAAAGACAGTCAACTCTGGATATCATGGGTGAGACGAATGAAAATGTTACCCCTTGCCAGTTAAACATGACAAATCTCCACATAGTGCTAAGATACGAGCAAGAATTTCCCCTTCATACTTGTATACCCACCTGGGTGTGGAGGAGCTGCACGCGCTCACTGGCATCCAGCAGCTCCTGCTCTGCAATCTTCCTGCTCCTCTCTGTCTGCTCCAGTGTGGCCCGCAGCTCCTCAATCTCAGCCTGCAGCAGGTTGGCTCTGCGCTCAACCATGGCCAGCTGTTCCTTCAGGTCCTCCTGGCCCCGGAGAGCATCATCCAGGTGCAGCTGGGTGTCCTGTGCAAAACACAATCAATGAGACACCATGTCCTCAGGTCAATTCACCCCCTCATCTGGGGCCATCTCTTGGTGCCACCTACCTTGAGGATACCTTGTGTGTTCCTGTAGTTTCTCAGGGCCTCAGCAGCCATGCGGTTGGAGTGGTTCAGCTGGATTTCCATCTCATTGAGGTCTCCCTCCATCTTCTTCTTGATCCTGATGGCATCGTTCCTGCTCCTGATCTCTGCGTCCAGTGTGCTCTGCATGGATTCCACGACTCTGATGTGGTTTCTCTTCAGCTGGTCGATCTCCTCATCCTTCTCAGCAATCTTCCTGTCAATCTCAGACTTGACTTGGTTCAGCTCCAGCTGGATGCGCAGGATCTTTCCCTCTTCATGCTCCAGAGATGCCTTAAGGACAGCAAGGGGGGACATGAGCAGGAGAATGAAAATGTGCAGTATCCTAGGAAAGTTAAACTAATCTTCCTCACTAGTTTCTGTCTGTGTGCTACCATCATAACCCTTATATGCATCTTACTTCATTGCTATGGAAACATCTTATGTGTGTAATTGTTATTTTTATAGACTTCTATTTTCCCAGCAGATGATTCCCCTTAAGGGCCCTCCTCTTATTCATCTTTGTTTGTTTTCTATTTCTACCACAGTTCTTAATATGTACTTGTGGTGCTTTTATTCATGTTCATTCTTTATCTTCATCTCAGTGGAGAGGGTAAAGAATAATTTTTCATTTCTTGCACCCCGTAGAGCCTAATTCCTCTTGTAATTGTTGTTAAATGTACAATAGAGTGTCTACCTCTGCTTCCTCTAAAGCAGCCTGGAGCTCAGATTTTTCCTGCTCAATTTGCTTCTTAATTTTTTCCAATTCATGGATACGTTTCCCTCCTTCTGCAATCTGTTCAGTGAGATCAGAAATCTCCTCTGTTAAAGAAAAAAAAAAAAAATACAGAAATATGCTCAGAGACCGGAAGTATTCTTTCAAATCTCTTGTTAAAGAAAATGTGAGATGCACTCACGTTGCAAATTCTTATTTTCCCGTTTCAGGGTTTCAAGATGGTCCAAAGATTCCTCATAAGCATTCTTAATCTTGAACAGCTCTGTGCTGAGAGAGCGGGACTCCTTTTGAGAGGCTTCCAGCTCTGCATGTGTTTCCTCATACTTCTGTTTCCATTCTGCCAGAATCTGAATAGCAAGGGATGAGAAAGAAAAAGCAGCAGATAAAATTTGATGAGGTAGAAGGTAGAAGCCATGTGCTCTAGAAACTCTGAGTTTGATCCGAGTGACCCTGGATTGAAAAATAATCACAAAAGAAAGAGCTAACAAAGCTCAGAGGTATCACCTCGCACAATTCCTGCCAAAGGTAGGGCAGGTGAGATGAAGACAGTAATCAAGTGCTTTGGAAATCTGATCTCATTAAACACCGTAGAAAGATCTGGAAGCAGACCTTGTCGAAGTTCCTCTGCTTCTTGTCCAGGGCAGCGCAGGCCGCGTTGGTCCTCTCCACATCAATCATGAGATCCTCCACCTCATTCTGCAGCCTCTGCTTCGTCTTCTCTAGGGAAGCACACTTGGCATTCACAGCTTCCACGTGCTCCTCAGCATCCTGTAGACGCTGAGCCAGCTTCTTCCTGATAAGCGAAAATGGATAATAGATGGGAATGATTATCAGTAAAACTGACTATTTCAAATCAGCTACAATCAGTGAAGCTTGTTTTGTCCAGCCGGTTCTCCGGGAACTCACTGTTGCTCTCCCACCACCGGCTGCTATGAGCAGCTAAATTTCATCATTGTTACACTTTATGAAACCTGAGCCAAGACCTTACATGTCTTCCTTCCTTTGTAGAATTTGGAATCTACCTGGAATTACTGTCAGTTATGTCTGTGTCTCCACTCAGTTTTAATGCTCAGAGGGAAGATTCTGTGCCTTGCTAATCTTTGTGTTCTCATAAGCTGGCACATGTATTAAGTACTCAGCTGTTGACTATGTTGAATTCAAATGAAACATCCTTGCTTTAATCTGCATAATTGTATTTCTTCTTTTTTGCCAGCTTTTTGTTAATCCATCATTTAAAAATCTTTCCCGAAGTTACTATAAATGAATGTGTGAGGGTTTATATAAAAATCACCTTAAAGCATCTACCAAAACATTACTTTCGTCAGTATTTAGGTTGCTCATTATTCAGACAATGGATGCCTGACTGTGACTTAAACTGAGTAAGGTCCTTTCCTACCTAGGCTCTATCTCACAGAAATTCAGCCTTGAACTTTTGAATTTCATTGATTGTTTACTCCTTTATAAAAAGGTGTGCTTTCTCCCTTACTGCGGCATCTCTGTACCCCACATTTGGTCTTAACCACATATTTCTATTTCCACCTACATCATCTTTTTGCATGTAAAAAGTAAGAGCTACTATCAACCCAGATTATTTTTCTCTTTGCATCCATACCCCTAGGCCAATTATTCCATCAGTGGTTGAGAGAAGAGAAGCACACCAGAGTATATAATTTCCTGAATAAGCTACTATAATAATTCTATCTGCACCTATGTAGACAGAAAGAGGTCAGAGGTTCCCCCCTTGAAAAATTACTGTTCAGCTTCCTCTTGTCTTGTGCCTTTTCTCCTCTTACCATTCTTTCCATGGACTACCTAGGTATTTGTGTTCCCCATTTGGATTGATGGTCATAGGTATATATTGCCATTTTAACCAAGTCAGGCACATACTTGGCCTCCTCTAGCTCCTCTGTGCGCTGGATGGCGTCTGTCTCATATTTTGTCCTCCACTGGGCCACCTCGCTGTTGGCCTTGGACATGGCCCTCTGCAGCTCGGCCTTAGCTTCCTGCTCCTCCTCATACTGTTCCCGAAGCAGGTCACAGTCATGGCGGGAGGACTGAAGAGCATGAGCCAGGGCACTCTTGGCCTGAGAAGTAAGAGTTCAGTGATTTAAGAGTTTGTGTTCAAATGGGTACTTATTTTCTAAGCTCTTAGAAGCCACCAGCAAAAAGGAAACACACACAGAGGCAGACACACACTGTAAAGCCACACATAAAAACAAACAACTACAAAAACAATAGTAACCATGACAACGAGAATCCATCTGGCTTCACCTTGATCTCCTCTTCAAGCTGCCTCTTCAACTCCTCAATCTGTTGTGTGAATGCCTGTTTGCCCCTGGAGAGCTGGGACACTAGTGAGTCCTTTTCATCTAGCTGGCGTGAATATTCACCTGGAAAGACCAAGGTCCAGAAAACTCAGCCGGACTTTAGACATGAAAACTCTAAATAAAAGCTGGAGCAGAGAAAGGGCACTGAGTCTAAAATGAGGTAAGAGGCTTAGGTTTTTATGAAACCTCTAACATCCATTTCACTGTTGATGAGCAAGTCTGTGTCAAATGAGAATATGAGGAACTTTGAACCAAACTCTCTGTTTACGGGTCAACTAAGAAGGTTTGGGGAGATGTGTAAGATGATCTGATCGCAGATGAAAAAGGTATAGTATAGCAAACGGACGTGGCACCCAGATGTTTTCAGGCTAAGGAGAATCTCTGTTAGAAAGTCACCTGAAACAAGTGTGTGTGTGTGTGTGTGTGTGTGTGTGTGTGTGTGTGTGTGTGTGTGTGTAGGGAGAGATGAGCAATGGGAATCTCCAAATAGGTGACCCTGTAAGCAGAACCGACACTCAGAAGAAACTCTGGGAAGCATGTTCATATTGGGAAACAAGTAAAAGTCTTTCTGTCCCCAGAACAAGTTGGTTTTGGAAAATAAACAGTTCCCAAACTGAATGGTGTTCAAGTTTGTCTTCCATTCTTTAAGAAACATATTCAGAAGACACAAGGTGAGGAAAACCTTTCAGTATCTCATGTGAAACTGATTACTTACAAGTCTTACCTGTTTTGAAATTTATTAAGAAGCATTGACTCTGTAAGATCATACTGCTGGTAGGTAAGAATAAAATTGTGTGCTGAAGAGGGGAAATTGCATGGAACTTCTGAACCTGAGAGTAGCTTTTCTTGTACACGGAATGTCCTGCCCACCTTAATAACAATAGTACAGCCTCTGAGTCTCACAAGAGGAGCAACATTAGAATGGTGTTACAAGAGTGGTTCCCTGACACTGTCGGCTGAATGTTACTTAATAGTCCATGTGATCCATGAAACAACGTGTCAGCTCTTATGGAGGGAGATAAAACTTCAGTAGGAAGTTGGTCAAGTCAGTAAGCTACTGGTATTCACACAGAGACTTCCCTGTCTGTCTGGTCAAGGATAACTTACTTCTCTTTTGCTCCTAACTATTTCCTTACAGAACTGTGTTCATCACCAGCAATTCATACTTTGGACAAAGTACTCCATCATACCTGTGATGTGTCATCTTCAAATTGAGGATAACATTATGAAAAATTAATGAAAGCTTATGACAGAACTTTTGAAAAGTGGAGAATTACTATGGGAATTCACTTTGTATTTGATTAACTCTATTTTATTTTGAGATCAGGTCTTGATATGTAGCCTAGGCTGGTCTAACTCACAGTGTATGTCAGGTTGACTTTAAACTTAGAATCCTTCTTCTTCAATTACCCGGGAGCTACTACTATGGGTATGTGCCTAAATATCCAACCCATACTTGATAACTTTTTAATTACAGCCAAATCTGCTATATGATGTCCAGAAGCAAAAGTGACTGTATCAACCAATCTGCCTATTACCTATCTACTAAATTACCTATCTTCTTTAAAACAGCAACCTTATGCCATTGATAAAAAATGTGCTAACTCCATGGAAAGTAACATATGATCTCAAGTAATTTAGTACAGTTTTCAATAAATTGAAAATCGAGTCTGTGGTTCCAGAGAAACAGCTTACCCGATTCTGTCTGCAGACGACCTCTCTGGGCTGTCAACTCATTGATCAGCCGCTGTTGTTCTTCCTCCTTGGTCTTCAGCTCACTCACTTGGTCTTCAAGTGTGCGACACATCTTTTCAAGGTTTCCCTGCATTCAAAGAGTTGGAGAAGACATTTGAGCAAGTCCTTGCACCAAAGAAAAGTTTGAGTGATCCAGACATCACTGTTGGTTTGAGAATAAACTGTTTTAAAGAGTAATATGAGCCTTGGGTGTAGTAGGAAGCATAACAAGACACATGGTCTGGGCATGCTGCTACTGTGTTGTTCTGGGAAACCAGTGCTTTCTCTTGATTTTCTTTGCTGTGGTGTAGGATAATGATGCCTGATTGAGCTCACTGCATGTTTGTGAGATGCAAATTTTGTTTGCGCCTAAAGGAAAAATGAAAAGTCTCATGATTGACATAAAGCATTTTAAAACCTCAAACTGTATAGCTGGATATTATTCTTTTGTTTTCTGAAAAACCTCAGATTTCACTTTAGTATTTGGGTATGGCTATTCTCACTTAGGGTGAGCACACCAGGTTTACTCCCCATTTCCCTTGCCCTGACTTGTGATTTCCCTCCTTCTCTCAGTTCCTAACAACTTTTCAAGGTTTACATCTGTCCTACAGAAGTCTCTTGGATGTTTATAGCATGTTTGTACCTTGGATTTGGAAATAACTTCCATGTTACTGGCGAGGTCATCGATCTCCATCTTCATCTCGCTCTTCTCCTTCTCCAGCTTCTGCTTGACCCTCTGCAGGTTGTCAATCTGTTCCCCAAGCTCAGCCACACTGTCTGCATGCTTCTTCCTCAGGGTGGCTGCTGTGGCTTCATGCTGCAGGGTGGCCTCCTCCAGGTCCCTGCGCATCTTCTGGAACTCAGCCTCTCTCTTCTTGTTCATCTCGATCTGGGCAGATGTGGCCCCACCAGCTTCTTCCAGTCTCTCGCTGATCTCCTCCAGTTCCCGGGAGAGGTCAGAGCGCTGCTTCTCTGCTTTGGCCCTGGAGGCCCGCTCTGCCTCGATTTCCTCCTCCAGCTCCTCAATGCGGGCCTGGGGGTGGCAGAAAGTACAGACTCAGCTTCTTAGGTCAGTCATTTTTTTCATGATTAGTTAGACTGATGGAAGCCATTTTACTTACTTGCAACTCCTTGATTTTCTTCTGCAGCTGCATGCCAAGGGCCTGCTCATCTTCAATCTTGCTCTGCAGATTGCTCATTTCAAACTCTTTCCTACAGGGAAATCCCTTGTGTCAGTCACAGAGCCATTAACAGTCACCCCCCCCCCTTCCCTACCCCACAGACATTTATCTTCTTTGCTTACTTTTTAAGCTTTTCATCAAGCTGCTGTTTGTCATTTTCTACATCCATTGTGGATTCTTGGGCCAATTTCAGGTCTCCCTCTAGCTTCCTCTTTGCCCTTTCAAGATCCATCCGAATTTTCTTTTCTTGTTCCAAAGAGCCTTCAAGCTAAAAGTTAACAATTGATGAAGGTAGTGCCTAGAATAGTGGGATGTTTGCCCCAGGTGAAAATTGGTGACACTAATTCATAGTGTATCAGATGGTCTCTGGCAGTTTTGTGAGTTAGGCAGAATTTCCTCATCAACACTATCTTTGTATTATTTGCTTAGACTAAAGAGTCTGTGTTTAAAATGTGTAATGTGCTAAAGTGTACCATGACTGTTAGTGAGACAACATGATTCCTATATCTCCCACTGACTACATTATGAGCAGTATTTCCCACACACAATGGGCAGCACAGTAATGATTCCCACAACATGACCTTGGCTAATATGTCCTGTACTTACACATTTCCAATAGGCTCTCTGTTAGAAATCAGATCAATATGTACAGTCAGCTTATCGTCCATATCCTTATCCCATGTTCCCTTGTCCCTCTGAGCCTGTTGCCATGTTGCTGTACTTTCTGCCTAGATATGTGCCTTCTCCCTTGTGTTCCTGAAGCTACCAGTGTGTCTCATTCAGCTAAAGACTGTTCTGTTCATTGATGTCTTGGTGAACAAACTCTCATTACCTTTAATTCTTTACACTCATATCATCGGTTATTCACATGCACATTTTTTATTGATTATCTTATGTGTGCATCTTGGACTTCATACCAGCACTTTTGTTCTAAAGTTCTTGTGTGGGAGAGGAGCTTTGTTAATGCTCGGTGTGTCATGAAAAGACAAGCTTACACTTGCTTAAGTATAAACATTTTAAAAAACATTTCTATGGTGTTAGACTTACGTCATCCACTTGCTGCTCAAGCTTGATTTTGGCCTTGGTCAGGGTGTTGACTTTGTCCTCCTCTGCCTGCAGGTCATCCAGGGTCTGCTGGTGGGCCTCTTGGAGGGCCTTCTTCTCCTTGGTCAGCTTGGCGATGGTTTCGTCCAGGCCTGCCATCTCCTCCGTGAGGTTTTTCACCTTAGGAAGCAAACATGCTTTGCATTACATGTAATGTTTCAATAAGTTTGCTCTTATATTTTACTTCATAATTTAAAAGATTCATAAACTTTCCGTGTATGTATCTCATACCTTGTTCTCTGTGGCATGCTTCTCCTTCTCAACCTTGGCCAGTGTCAGCTCAAGGTCGTCGATGTCTTTCTTCAGCTCTGAGCACTCGTCCTCCAGCTTCCTCTTCTTGGCCGTCAGCTCAGCGTTGATTTCCTCTTCATCCTCAGCTCTCTCTGTCACCTCTTTGATTTTGGCCTCCAGCTGGATTTTGGTTTTGATCAACTGGTCACATCTTTCCTCTGCATCAGCCAAGCTGTCTGCTTCCTATGGAGAAATGATAGACATTTTTTAGGTAGGGTTTAGTTCCCTTGACCTTTTAAATTTTATTAATATTTTGAAAGCAAGCAAGCAAATTATGTTAGAAAGCATCAGGTTCTTTTAATTACCTTTCTACCACTGAACAAAACTGACAGAGCACTGACTATGAACTTGAATATTAACAAAGAAATGTAATTCATGGTTCCTGGCCCTGGTAAAACTGTGATACCACTGTTTTTCTATAACATATGTTTAATGCCTCAGCACATAATTTCAAATTGACTTTCTTTGTGTAATGTTTATTTTAATTGAGGCTTAGCATATAAAAGAAGACATTAAAATAAAGAATTGAGAATCCAGATCTTGATCAGAAGACAGTGAACATCAAAAATTGACTTAAAAGGAAGAGTGTCCTCCAGTGAGAATGTAGCTTGTGTTTTTTAAAATGGAAGAACCAAGGAGAATGGGTCACAGAGACAGTTGGTACTGGAGAAGTATTAACCTTGTTTCTCAATAAAAGGAAATGGGATTTGAAATATAAACTCTGTGACAGAATGGATGTATCTCTAGGCTCTGGAACTCATGAAATGGTTACTAAGTGAGTAGTAGAAGGAATGCTGTTACTATAAATACATGCAATCATATATAATAGTTGGATCAAGCTTAGGCACCCTCTTCAATAATCTCTTTATACTTGGTGGTGTGATGTCTTCTCACTTTGGAAAACTTCAGTCTATACAAACTACAGTAAAAATACAGACCAACCTTGATGTTTGCTATTCATTCTGTTGTATATTCAGAATACATAGCCAGTGGGACCGATTATTTCCCTTTATGAATTCAGAAAACCAAAAAGTAAACTTTTCATGTTTCCATGCTTGATTTTGACAGGAGTTTGGGGAAAACAATAGATTAGATGGTAGCCCCTGTTCACATATTATTCTCCAAGTCTTGGGATATTTATTGGGTCATCAGATGACACAATCAACCCAATATTTTATAATGTACATAAAAATGGACACCGTCTATAGAAAGACTTGCTATGTTCAATTCTTTCAGGTAGTCTAAATAGAATATTGTGATGAAAGGTTTTTTTTAGAAGACTTTAGGTTAAATTTTAGGAATATTAGTTTAAGGTTGATACATTACTATTACAAGGTCTTCTTCCTATTCACTAATAATATTGTTCTTTTGGCATATGTCAATAGGTAAAATTGTGGGAAAGCAAATATCCCCTTATTTCCCACCCTCGGTTTTCCAGAAAAATCAATTAAAAGAAAGGAAAAATGTTTTTTTTTTTTTTCTCCTCTGGGCAACTGAGAATCCAACTACACTGATTTACAGTCATGTTATGTGTGGAACATTATAGAACACTGAAAGGTGTTGTCAGTTTAAAAGCTCTGTGGCTAATCACTTTGTTTTGTGGAATTCTGGACATTTTTTTGGTCATCGCTGAGCAGAGACTTTAGCATCAGGGTGGTCTTTGAGACTCACAGACTGAACTTGGAGCTGCAGATCATTTTTCTCTTGCATCAGAGCTACCATCTTTTCTTCCAGTTCTTTCCTTTTGGCCTCAGCTTTTGCAAGATTTTCTTTAGCTTTTTCAAATTCTTCCTTCATGTTGGCCATCTCCTTCTCTGTCTCTGCACTCTTCAAGAGGGGCTTGATCTTGAAGTACAGCTTCATCCAAGGCCAGTGCTTGACATTCATGAAGGCACGGACGTTGTACTGGATGCAGAAGATGGATTCTCTGTGATAGGACCAGAATTAGACAAAGCTGCAATCTAATGGGAATCAGGACGAAAGGGACTAGAACAATGAACTTAATTTGTTGTTCTTATTCATACCTTCTCTCCACCATCTTCTGGTACTCCACTCTTGCCAAGTACCCTCTGCACATGGCCTGTGTTCGGGTAATCAACTGGGCCAACTTGTCATCTCTCATCTCCTCTAGGAGCCCCAGAAGACCAGCTTTGAAGAAGACCTGTGTGGGGGCAATGTTGCAGATCAGAAACTCCACACAAAATTCAAAGGGGCAGGAAGACATGAGGCTGGATTTCAAGAGGATTACCTTGGTGTGACCAAACTTATACTGAGTGTGGTCAATGTCGATGGAGCCAAGGAGCTTCTCAGAAGCCTTCTTGCTATCGATGAATTGTCCCTCAGGGATGGCACTTGCGTTTAACACCTTGTATCTGTTTAAACCAATCAAATGAATTACATAGCTGTTGTCACCAAACAAATTTCTCTGCCTTAGAAATGCCATTGCTGTTGAATAGTCTAACAGGATAGAAAGAAACTATATTATCCTTTACTTATTCTTTGTATAGTCAAAGGATGATGCTGTGTGTCCCCAAGTCACCTGAATTTTCTACTTCCCTATTTGCTAAAAGGGAAAATATCCAACCTCTGCTTGAAGTCTGCATAGAGGATCCTGCTGGGAAACCCCTTCCGGCAGATGCGGATGCCTTCCAGCACACCGTTACACCTCAGCTGGTGCAGGACCAGTTCATGCTCCATGGCACCTGGAAAAACATAAATGTATTTGGTGATATAGGCTCTAAAGCAAACACATGGGGACTCGTCTGGATAGATAGTAGAAATGTCTTACCAGGAGTCTTAGTTTCATTGGGAATGATGCACCGCACAAAGTGGGGGTGGGTGCTCCTCAGATTGGTCATTAGCTTATTCAGATTCTCCTATAGAATCATAAAATATCTTGTTTGATATGTGTTGTTTTAGACACTCATCTTTACAGACATAATGGCCATGGGTCACCACTTTGCTTCAATTCTACTGAATAGTATCAAGGTTTGAATTTCCCAGAGCCATGTCTGGAATCTCTAAATTCTTTGACATATCTTCCTGGTTTATGTTTCGTACACCTGGAGCATGTTTTCCTGTTAGATATTGAGGTAGCTGTTCACTGCTGATGGATCTCCTGGCATTTGTTATGTATGTAACATGGAACTATAAACATACAAAGATGCTACATTCATACATGGAACGTGTCCTGAAATACTTGCTCTGGTTTTGCTCCTAATCCAGTGTTGCCTCCAAACCTACCATCTCTTACTTTACTCTCACAAGCTCTTTTCTTACCCCACCACACAGCTGTGTCATCCCACTAGCTTCCTAGAAAGTGTCCATTTAATGTCTCCTTCTTGGAATTGACAAAAACTAACAGTCACATTACTGAGTATCAAAAGTTTACTGCCTTTCAGAGTCTTTCGGGATAACAGTAACATCCATTTTTCAAAATGTTGAGGTTGCCAAGAAAAAAGTAAAATTTCCTTGAAGACTTCTTTTTGTAATATCGTATCTGGTTTCTTATATTTCCTTCTTCTGACTCACTCTTCAATTGCTGCCACTGTTCCCCGGTCTTCCACTTTTCAGATCTATTCATCTGAGTCCTCTGCTAGTATATACTTAGGAACCTAAGTCACTCGGAAGCTCCCAAAAGTTTCAGAAAACTCATTATGCATGTATGTATGTATGTATGTATGTATGTATATATCACTCCTGACCCTTATCTTACTTATTGAGGTATTTCTTCAAAGATATTCTGACCCTGCCTAAAATTCAGATATACCACTGTCAGCTGACCCACCCCACCCCACATCCAGTTCCAGAGCATTTGAAACAATATCCACTCCCCCACTCCCTACCTACGGCAGCACAAACGCTAACATCCTAGACCCACTTAGAGAGAAGATGAAGTTTGTACCCTGAAGAGAGCTGACACGGTCTGGAAAGAAGACCCCTTCTTCTTAGCACCTTTCTTGCCACCACCGCCACCAGACTCTGAGGGGGCAAGGAAAGCCCAAGAGGTCAGTAAGAAGCCAGGCTTCTCTGCTTAGAATTTCCATATTAAATACAGATCTCTGATTGACATTCACCTGCTTCAGCAGCTGCTGCTGCCCCAGAGAAAAGGTAAGCCAGCGTTTTCATTGAAGACTTCTGGTACAGCCCCACCACGGTCTCATTCAGGGGGTCCTTGTTCTTGTCCAGCCAGCCCGCGATGTTGTAGTCCACGGTGCCCGCATAGTGAACCAGCGAGAAGTGGGCTTCAGCCTTGCCTTTGGCAGGCTTGGGCTTCTGGAAGTTGTTGGACTTTCCAAGATGTTGTTCATACAGCTTGTTCTTGAAGGAAGTGTCTGTCGCCTTGGGGAACATGCACTCCTCTTCCAGGATGGAGAAGATGCCCATTGGCTAGAAGAATAAGTACAGACACAAATGCCACATGAAATCTGTCTGCTCACGGAAGTGACATACCAAGGTTTTATTGTTTTTCCATTTACACACCATACAACTGTGATTGGAAAAGGGCACACTAACCTTCTCTATGAGTTCAATGCAGGCGGCCAGGTCCATCCCGAAGTCGATGAACTCCCACTCGATGCCCTCCTTCTTGTACTCCTCCTGCTCCAGCACGAACATGTGGTGGTTGAAAAACTGTTGCAGCTTCTCATTGGTGAAGTTGATGCACAGCTGCTCCAGGCTGTTGAACTAAATTAGTGGAGAAGCAAATTAGCATTTGATTCTAGAAGCCTTTCTGGGCTCTCCTCAGCTGGGCAACCTAACTGCTCTCATAGGATGGTGGGTTTTATCCCACATGTAGCAAACTCCCTTAATCAAATTTCATCTAGGTATCAATATGCTCATAGAAAAAAAGTTCTCAAATATGAGTTCAAAATGAGACCAATTAGGAATACAACTGTTAGGTAGTCAGCCACCTTTATTGACCAGATTTCTTAGGCAGAGAAATTGAAGTTTATTCAGTTGCTGTTTCTATCCACTGTACCTAGTCAATGCAGAAGTTACCTTAGTGTCAATACATACTTCATCTACCTAATTAAACAGACAGGAATCTCAAAGTCTATGTTCATTTTTCATCATCTTTCCTGGTGCCATTGTGATGCTATTGGTAATTAATCATCTTCTCTATCATTTACTGATTGCTGATTGTGAATTTGGAGATTATACTAAGGGCTTTAAGTGGAGCAATCTTACAACTGGCAAAAAGAATCCACAACATGGTGAGTTAGATTAATAGGTCCTCATTGAAACTGTGCAAAGGCCAGGTACAAGCCATTCCTACTATCATACAGTCAGGAAATGTCAGAGCTGGAGTTTAAGTCCCAAGTTCACACCCTTTCCCATATTTCCAGGCCTCTTGCATGAATCAGTTTATAATGCAGTTGTTTTTCATAGGTGTTCCCTGGGTGACTACAGGAATAAGAACTTTTCTGGTACTAGAAAGTTTCTGCAACTCACATCAAAGATCTCAAAGCCAGCGATATCCAGGACCCCAATGAAGTACTGCCTGGGCTGCTTGGTGTCCAGCTGCTGGTTGATGCGGGTGACCATCCACAGGAACATCTTCTCATAGACGGCTTTGGCCAGGGCGCCCACAGAGTTGTAAACCTTTAGAGACAGAGTAGTTTTTGTTGGCATCATCAGTGATGTCAAGGAGGTCTTGAGTGTGTGTGCTTCACAGAGGGCATGCATTTACCTGCTGCACAGTCTGGCCTTTGGTGACATACTCATTGCCGACCTTGACCCTGGGGTAACACAGGGCTTTAAGCAGGTCAGCAGAGTTCAGATTCTGGAGATAGGCAGCCTTGTCAGCCACTGCAGAAACATAATTCAAGGTCCCAACATTATCTTCTCTGGGCCCCACAATACACAGTGGTGGAGTTTTGGGTAGATTGCTTTGTACATTCTATGTGGGGATAAATTTGTGTGTGTCCACTAGAAGCTCAGCTACAAAGGAGACATGAGCTTGGACTCAATTTTCTCTGTAAACCCATGTAGAGAGTTTAGTTTGGTTTTGACTGTTTGGGTTTGGTACCTTCAGTGCCATCTGGCTCGGCTTGTTCCTCTCGCTGCTTCTGCTTGAACTTCATGTTCCCATAATGCATCACGGCTCCGGTGAGCTTATAGATGGAAACTCTTTCATCAGAAGTGAAGCCCAGAATATCAATGGCACTCTATGAGAAGCCAAGAAAGGATAAATATAAGGGCAGAAGACACTACTTGGCAGAATTTATAGTTTACCCTAACTAGGCTACAGCTGTCATGCTCTTACATAATGTGTCACTTACATCTGTGGCCATCAACTCTTCTTGGTCATCAATGCTGGGCACTGTGATCTCCCCCTGACTGACAAAGGCATAGTCATATGGGTTGGTGGTGATCAGGAGCATTTCTGGGTACATAGGATTCAAGGTATATGATTAGTATTAGAAAACGTTGATAAAAACAGTAACTTCCATTTATGAACTTAAGATTCTTACCAATTAGGTCTGGCTTCTTGTTAGACATGATCTGATAAAAAATGTGGTAGCTTCTTTCAGCTTTTAGCTGGAAAGTGACTCTAGACTTCTCCAGAAGATCTGGAATGGAGAATGGACATCATATTAGGGGAAGGGGATTATCAAGTGTCTTAGAGTGGTTTTCAAACTTGAGGTCACCAGCCAGGTCTTATGACCTCTGGAGATCGTGGCTCAGTGACCATGAGGTGCCACATGCTACATCTCTACAAATGCTGAGTTCCCTCTTACCACCTCTAGAATGAAGGTAAAATTGCTCACTTGTCATAGAGAAGAATCTTGACATTAATCTAGTCTGAAACTGCTGCTTCCAAGAGTCTCCTAGCTTTCTAATAGAAGAGCTACTAAAGGAAATAGTTACCAAGACTCAGAAATGGAAGTGTCACATACATTAAACCCATAGGCAACTCAAATACCCCTGTATTACTTTGTTCTTTGAGTATTTTGAGAGTGTTCTGAGCCAGGATATTTCAAAGGAATCCAAGAATGCCTGGCAGTTTCTACAGAATCATTAGCTCATGCCTGGGTGGGTAAAAGCACACTGTGGGCTTTGCTTAAGGCTGGCACCCACTGCAAGCCTGTTTGGCAGCAGAGGTGTTTTCTGAGCTTCATGCTGAGCAGGAGCTGCAGAGTGTTCCTCCAAACCCTCATTTGTTATTCTTAGATTCTGGTTAGAAGGTCCAGTTACTCACATGTTTCAATATCAGCAGAAGCCAGTTTCCCTGTGGTACCGAAGTGGATCCTAATGAATTTACCCTTGGAAGGGAAAAAGATGCTGTTAGCTCCAAAGCCTAATGTACAACAGAGATGTGAATGCAGTTCTTCCAATGTGGTTTCATATGAACCCAGAGAAGTCAAGAGACTCACAAAGCGAGAGGAGTTGTCATTCCTCACAGTCTTGGCATTGCCAAAGGCCTCGAGCAGGGGGTTGGCGCTGATGATTTGATCTTCCAGGGTCCCCTGTAAGGGAAAGATTGATCGATCGGTCCTCACATCTCAGGCTCAGGGCTTTCTAACTGAGAGCCCCCACCAGAGCCTGCACTCTGACTGCGACAGTCAGACCCACCTGCATTTTGCCAGAAGGAGCCTCCTCCTTTTTCTTCTCCCCAGTGACTGCAATTGTTGCAAAGTACTGGATGACACGCTTCGTGTTCACAGTCTTCCCAGCACCAGATTCTCCACTGTCCAATAAAGACCAATATGAAAAATTGAGCTTTGTGGCCGATGAAACTGTGTCTGCCAAAAGTATTTGCTCTCTCAGCATCTGTCTTTATATCTCTGTCATACTTTTCTAGGTTAAGTCTGTTCACTCCACAAATAGCTCATATTGTTTCCCTTAGATTGCACTGACAAGTAGGAAAATTTATTTATCATTCATTCATTCATTCACGTGGTTTGGGTGCTTAAAACATTCCACTTTTTTTTTTTTTTTTTTGAGGTGCTGAGACCTGTTCTTGAAGAGACTACCAAGCAGCCACTCAACCGCTGTGTAGTGAATGGAAGGATGAGTAAAAAGCCCCAAGTGATGTGTGTATTCCTTAACTCCTTAGACTAGCAAAAGGTAAGGCTCCAGTTAGGTCTTACAAGGGTAGGCCTCAGATAACATGGCTGGGGCTAACCCCCAAAAGCTTTATCTTCATTAGGCTGTATGCTATTCCCTGCCCTGGATTGAGCTCTGGCCAAGCTTCAAGAGGAAATTTTTACATTCCCTACTTTTCTGGGAATGCCACATGACACTCTCAAGTCTATACTGACCAACAAGATAAATTTCAGCACTGGACTCAATCTACTTTCTACAGTGAATCTAGAACAGTCCCCAGTCCCTCAATGACTGTGTCATTTCTTTTAGTATTAGCTAATTTTCTCTTTGGGTTTCTCATTTTCTCAGTGACAGTAAAATACCAAAAAGTTTCAGAATATAGAAATACATACGTGATCAAAATAGACTGATTCTCCCGATCTGGAAGAAAAGCAATGTGTAGTCAGCACATATATTAGGCACATAAATTTGTCTTGAGTCTCTAAATGTCACATTTTTCATGGCAGTTTTTTTTTTACTGTATTATTATAAAGTTATAGATGGGATTTATTCTCTGGTCTTTCAAGTCAAGAAAGGAAACCATAAAATGCTGTCATAACTCTATCACCACAGGAAGAGGATTTTATTGGTTTCATATAACAGATAGTCAGACACACACCTCCACCCACATCTGTAGATTTCAGGGGCACACTTCCCACTGATAAGTAGCTGCTACTAGAAATGCATAATGTACTCTGGTTTTACAAGTTAGAATGGTAACACTTGAGCCAGGGTTAAGATTACATTTCTAAATGGGCCAATTAACCTCACAAAGAAAAGTGTCATTTCCTGTGGACCCAGACTACAACTCTATGATTGACCTTTCTTGATCTGTTAAAGAATGATCATTTAGACATCTCAAAGTGATTCTCTAAGGGAAAACTTTGTAGGGTGAAAATTTCTAGTTATAAAACTTCTACGGATACCAAACACCATCTTTTCTAAGAAAAAGCCACCATCAAGATGGCACTCTGATGACTTTTAAAAAGGATAACACTTCCAAAAGTATCCAGAACAAGAAACTGAAGCAGTGAGGGACTTGATGACAAGATTTGTACTTCTATTCAAGCAATGTGTCCCTCAGCTATCTTTTTCTTATTATTCAGACACACAAAGTAAAGCACACTTTCCCGAGCAAGGAGACTATAAGACGCCAAGTGGCACGAAGAAGCCGCAAGCTCTGCAGAAGTATTGGAGGAAGCCAGAAGCTACTGGGTTTAGCTCCTGGCCTGATAGTGCCTACCCTTCTTGAGAACACCTTTCATGAGTATTAGAATTTCAGGAACAATCATGAAAAATTGATTCTTTCTAAAGGTCTTTGTTATTCTAACACTGTTGGATGACAGGTGATAAAACAACTCATATGAAAACCATTTGAGCCACTCACCCGTCAGCATGAACTGGTAGGCATTGTCAGAGATGGAGAAGATGTGGGGCGGGGCCTCCTGTCTCTTTTTGCCTCGGTAGGCTGCCACCACCTCTGCATTGTACACTGGCAGCCACTTGTAGGGGTTGACAGTGACGCAGAACAGGCCCGAATAAGTCTGCATAAGAAGGGGGAGGGACATAATTGTTGGATGGGACATTCATTATCTACTATTTTAAAAAAATCTTTTAATTGCTGTCTGGAGTGAAAGGCCATGAGAGCACACTCACGTAGATCATCCAGGCTGCATAACGCTCTTTGAGGTTGTACAGCACAGCGGGCTCGTGCAGGTGAGTCATCATGGCCATGTCCTCGATCTTGTCATACTTGGGAGGGTTCATGGGAAAGACTTGATCATCTTTTACTGTTACAGTCTGTCCATAAAGAAGAGATTTCAGGTTAGAAACTAAGTGTCAATCAAACGAGCCCTACCATGGCCAGCTGTAGATGTTTTACTCACAGCTCCACCTTCGGTCTTGGCTGTCACTTTCCCCCCTTCCCTGCTCTGCACTGTTGCTTTCACAAAAGACTCCTTTGCGTCCACCACAAACACGGATGACTTGGCATCAAAAGGCTTGTTCTGGGCCTCGATTCGCTCCTTTTCAGACTTCCGGAGGTAAGGAGCAGCCTCCCCGAAAACGGCCATCTCGGCATCCGAACTCATGGCTGCGGGCTATGGGTGGCAGCCCAGTGGGAGAGCCTTCCTGACAGAGGGAGGAACAATAGAATTTTTAAAACTGGGCTATTAAAATCATGTGTTTTTTTTTTTTTTTTTTTTTTTTTTTCATTCCCTGACAGTTGGTGAATGCATTGCACCCGATCTAACCAGCTCCCTGGCTGCCCTGTGTGGTTGAAATGTCAGCCTCCCTGTTCCTTGCCAGGGCTGACAAGTACTTCATCATGCATTTGGAAGTGGTTGTTTGTGGCTCACCTACTGTGAGAGATGTCAAGGCTGCTTCCTGTGCCTCATTTGTTATGTATATTAACCTTTAGAAGCTTCCTAGTATCAGCTCATACTAAACACAAAGTGAAGAAGAAGCTATAAAATGTTGCCTGGCTCCTTGGATTTTTCTTTCTTTCCCACTGGAATTTCAGCACCTTACAGCGGGGGAGTCCTCCTCCTTCTGGCATCCTTCACACTTCTGAGAACACGTGCTGGATGCTGAGAAGAGCTAGCTGGCTGGTAAAAGAACAATCAGGACCTGTGGCTAAAGTTTTAGGAACTCCTTTGCATGTGAGGAGTTTTGGGGGGTTTTATTTCCCTTATAGACTCAGCAATTGCAAAGACTACACACTAGAAGAGAAAGCAGAAATAGGAAGATCTTGGTTTGCCATTAACCCTATCCCTGTATCAAACTTCATTATGTTTTCTTTGTCTTTATTCATATTCTTTTAAATGTTTCCCCCCAACTTTTACCTTTAAAAATCTACTTCTTGCCATTCACAAACCCTGCCAATAGTCTTCATATATAACCTGTATTGTAATTTTAAGATATTTTCCCCGGGAAAGCTCCACTGGGTAAACTTTTTCCCATTTCTCTATTCAAACTGCAATAACTGGTATCAAAATTAAAGTGCTTTGTCTTGCTGAAACCACTTTCTCACCATTTAAATGTTCATTTGACAGATTAGGAGGCAATATGCAGATTTGTACTTTGGCAAGGCAAGGCTTGATACATTCTATCTATCCATCTAGACATCATCCCACAGTTCTTATTAATTAGTGCTAAAAGCTGTAGCATAGAATGCTTCTGTTTTTCTTTTTAAATGAGTAAACTGTGTTACATTGCATGCTGTAATCACTTGAAAGACAAACTACAAAGCAAGATATAGAAAAACCTCATGCACGAAGCTCCCAAGACTGAGACAGCATCTCACATACAGCAAAGGATCTGCCTTAGTGAGACCTAGCTTCCCAAGCCCCCTGGGAATTTTTCAAGAGAAGCATGATCAGCCATGATATTGAAATGCTTTTCAACCCCAATCTTTTCAAATGCTAAAGAAGATTCTTGCACTCAGAATGCAAAAAAAAAAAAAAAAAAAAAAAACACCTTACCTGAAGTTGAAGTGATGCAACCTCAACGGTGGGTCAGAACTGAAATTTTAAAAATTAAATGCCTTCTGATTAAATGCTTAAATAATAGTGACTCCCAATCAGAGCACAGTTCTTATCTGAGGAAACCAGGAAATGACTGGGAAGACCACAACATCTAATTACAATTGCTACAGACTAAGTTGGTGCTTCTCCGAAAGCCCTGCCAGGGGCAGAGGGAGCCAGGATGTGTGGCATGCACACCAGCAGCCAGGCATCCCTTCCCGTCCACACAGAGCCCTGTCCTCACACACTCTTACCTTGAAGCTTTATGAGGAAAGACAAGTCATTCTCATTCCAAGGGTGCTTTTATAGAATCAAATATGGAAAACACGTAACCTCCTCCTCTTTCTTAAAACATATTTGGCAAAACTTGTTTTTGGCAATGAAGATCTCCAAGCCTAATTCCCCTCATATTAAAGATGTTTGGATATAATTAGAAATATTCCCTCTCACATTGGGTTAAGTATATGAACCAATCTCCTATAAATAATTTTGAGTTGTTGGTGATAGGAAAACGATCCGCCCTTGGAATAATGTAAGGTGTTGTTTTAAAGACTGCTGAGTTCTGGAATCCCTGGACTTTGTTGCCTGGAGCTCTTGTGTTTCACTGAGTGCCCCGTGTGAAGGCTCTTCAGCTGCCCGCACAATTGCAATATTATACCACGGAGGAAACTTACTACTGCTTACCGACTGTCACTAAAACATTGCTGCTTCTTCCCAAGACGACAGGATTTTTTTTTTTCCAATTCATTGTCCTTTTTGAAGGATGCTTCAAAGCTTAACTTTAAAATCTGGTTGATGAAGAACAGCCAAAGACAGACAGCTGCTTTTGTTTCCTGCAGTCACCTCTGACTCACTGTCAAATCATCCCCTTCCCACTTGAGACCTATCCCCAAACTGTTGCCAGCCACACACACACACATTCTCTTATTAAGAAAAAAAATATCAAGTTGCCTGTGAAACCCTATTTCCTCTATGAAGTAGATGTGAGGAAATATTAAAACCTGGGGATTTTTGTCTATATATGTACACCAGGGAGTTCGACTTCTCCAGCAACCACTTTAGTATATATTTAAAATTTTACTTACAAACAACACTTGAACATTGTTTCCTGTTTTAATGTGTGTTTGCTTGGCTGTCCAAATAGCCTTGCATCTGTCTCATAGCTACAGTTGCATGGCTGAAACTGAGCCCCCCAGGCTCTTGTTTTACACCCAGCTCTGTTCCACTGATGAGGTGAGACAAGTTGCCATGTGAAAGTAGATATCTAGAGATGCAGGTTGTGATGGTCATATGATTTTATTACTGCAAGGGACTATGCCATCCACATTTCTCATTTTCTAACAAAGCAACTAAGCTCAAAGAATAGAGGAGAGTCCCACAAGTCACACAGCAGTGTAGCCCTTGGGCAACTGATCTGACCTCAGCACATGGACTGGTGACACTCCTCTGTGGAGAGTGGATTAAAGGCACCAGGAAGAGTCTCGAAACGCTGTGCATCCACCAGGAGCTTTCCTAGCCAACTATTAGCTGCTTTGCTCCATCAGGTACATCAGTTTGCTTCTTTACGTATGTGTTTCATTTTTGGGTGCCTGGAAAATGTGGCTAACAGTTCTCAGAGTGAACACTGACATAATTCTCTGACTAGGGTTTGATGGAAATTTTAAGATGCACTTTAGTTCTACTCTGAGAAAAGTTCCCAGGGAGCAGAAAGTAAGGCCTGGTTTTGTTGTTGTTGTTACCACCAAGTTATAAGATGCTTAAGCATTGATGGAAGAAGTGGGGGGGGTGTGAAAGGTGGGCCAATACAGAGAGAAGAACAATCCTGAACTCTTCCTAAGACCACTGCAAACTGGCTTGCATGATGAATTGCCTCCACGTGTCTGATTGAACCAATCTCAGACTTGCCACCTAAGCCAAGACACTTGATTACAGCTCACATGGGAAGTTAGCATTTAGGTTTTACTGGGTGTTGTCTAGGAAGGCTGTTTTTTGGCATGCATCATGCATCAAAGCTATCTCCAGTTCTAAAATGTTAATCTTCTAGGGAAATGTCTCAGTAATCTAGATAGCTACTATGTCTGTTTCTATATGCATTTCAGTGGACTGCTTGGAGATTCCTGATCTGGTCCCTTAGCCATTGCTGTTAGACTATTCCTACAATTATAGAGGAGGCTACAAAGAATGTGAAAAATAGGCACATAGCTTACCAATACCTATTATAACATATGGGATAGTGTTTTCTATGTGTCCATATCTGATAGGTACCCTACAGCTTTCATAAGAGTTATTTATAACTGATGATAAAGAAGACCCAATGCAAACACTGTGGTATTAATTATATATCCATGGTATTAATGATGGAGTTTTTGGGAGCTACTGAAGAATATTTGGTGTTTGTTTTCTTTATGCATTTATTAAACTAGGAGATTTAATGAGATGGCTAGTGTGAATTATCTCTGTAGAAATATACTTAGCACCATTCTTTGTCTAGATCTGCAAAGTAGGGTTTCTGTTATGGGATGTAGAAGCTACCTGGGATTTGACAAGACCAAGATAGCAGGGACAATGAAGAAGAAATAGAAATGACTTCCAGGGTTCTGTTCATTGGAACAGACTTTCTTGTTAGGTGACACCTTTACCAACTTAAAGTGTCTCAAGGAACCAAAGGTACATGTGAATATGTGAGCATTTCTTAGTAGCATATTGGATGTGACTGTTAAACAGCCTGAGGTTTTTCAGACTTTGACATTACTTTAGGAAGGTGACAAAAGACAGGACCAGCCTAAGGATATCGCTTGCAAAAGAACTTGGGTTCTTTATTTCCTTGCAATAGGATGGAATAGAATCCCATAGGGACATGACCAAAGGCTTCACATTTTGTGCCTCCCTTCAGTCAAGCCACAACCTCAGGGATTGCTCACTCTTCACTTATGATTTTCGTGTGAACTTCGCGGCTCTTCACCCGCAGCTTGTTGACCTGGGACTCGGCGATGTCAGCCCGTTCCTCAGCCTCCTCCAGCTCATGCTGGATCTTTCGGAATTTGGATAGATTTGTGTTGGACTGTTCCTCCTGAGAACAAAAACAGAATATGATAAACCCATGTTGTGATCGTTCTAAGCTCTGTAGGCTGGCAGAAACAGGACTTGGCATCAACAGAAGACTACAATCTTACCCTTTCTGAGATCTTGCTTACCATTGAAATTAACTTTAAGACTTGAGATTGGTGTCTCAAAATTATCATTCTAATTTTTTGACAAAAATAACTTTCTGAAAGGATCGTGTGTGTGTGTGTGTGTGTGTGTGTGTGTGTGTATCTGTCTGTCTGTCTGTCCGTCCATCCATCTGTCTGTCTGTTTTCATGTGTGTACGCAGACACTTCATGACCAGAAGAGGGCGGTGGATCTCCTGAAGCTGGAGCTACAAGTTGCTGCTAACTGCCTGGTATGGGTGCTGGGAACCAAACTCAGATCCTCTGGTTGACCTCTCCTGCCCCACCAACTAAAATATCTGAATGGACATATGCCATGAATAAGGCAAGGAAAAAAAGAAGGTCAGGGAAGTCGAAAACATACAAGTCAGCTGGTTAATGCTAGCTGTTAGGTGATAAATTGTTAACTAAACTTAGTTATTCCTTATCATATTAAGGATGTCTTAACAGTCATTTAAAATGCTGAAATGTCCATTAAAATTTACTATGGATTATTTTGGCACAAAGTAGCTGTTTCCTCCTGATTTAACTGTTGTATTGCCAGAGTTCCAAAAAGAGACCACTTTACATTGTAGGATTTAAGCCTATTTATCCACTGATAGGCAATTCCTTCAGCTAAGTATGGGCTTTAGTGTTGAGTGGGTTTTAGGATTTAATAATGTGTTCGTGCTGTGATTGCAGTCAGGAATAAGGCTGCCTTCATTTCTTCCCCTGTCCTCCCTTGGACAGGTTTTGGTATGAGGGTTATGCGAGCTTTGTAATGTGAATTGGAAAGCTTTGCCTCTTTTTTTCATTGCTCTTGAACAGCTTACATAGCTGGGGATTATCTGTCCCTTGAAATTTTGAAAGACCTTTCCGGACCTGGGTCCTTTTCAACAGTAATTCTGAAGTAACTTCTTCACCCAACTTGGTAACTCATGTTCTCTAGAAAAAAATTGATCAGTTTCCTTGTGATCTGAGCTCTTTGAATGGGTTTCTATAAAACACTAAAAAACACTCCTCTATGCACAAGGCATGTCTCTCTTTTTATTAGTGGTGTGCTATTTGCATTTCCTCTAATTTTCTTCATTAAGCTAGCTATAAATGTATTTGCTTTATTAATTCTCCAGAAGTGAAAAGGAATTATTAAAATGTCAAATTAGAAAATAGCATACTAAAGTCAGTTAATTTTTACCTTTAACAGAATTTCTTGCTTCCATTGGATATTAATGTATTGTTTTTAGTTTTGATTAATGCTAAAAGCTCAGAAAGCAGTGAATTAACTGTCTAAGCAGCTTTAACTGTATTCCATATATTTGTAAACGTCACATCTTCCTTGTAATTTCATTTATAATGAATAATTAACTGGTAATCATGCTTTTTTAATGTTTGTTTTAGCTCTAGTTATCTTTACTTTTATTTTGCATTTTATGTTTACAGATATTTTGCCTATATGTAGGTCTGTGAACCACTTGTTTGCATGGTGCCTATGGAGGCCAGAAGAGGGTGTCAGATCCCCTGGAACTGGAGTTACAGGTCGTTAGGGGTGCTGGGAATTGAACACAGGTCTGCCGGAAGAGTAGCCAGTCCTCTTAACTGCTGAGCCATCTCTCCAGCCCCCAAGAATTACTGTTAAGTTTGCTTGTTAATGGCTAGGTGCCTGGGGATTTCTGCTTATCTTTCTTATCTCTGTATTTCTTTGTCCCCACCAGAGCCATGGAGAACAGTTTGTATTATATCTACTTTTAGGGTTTTTTTTTGGGGGGGGGGCATTCCTTTGGAAGCTGGAGTTTTCCCTTAAAATCAAGTTATTGACACTAGAAGCAATAAGCAAAAAGTACAAAGATGTACAAAGCCCTAAAGTACAGAGTCTGTATACAGCAAACGGCTTATTTAATAAGTAAGGTAGTAAATCGAGTTAATTTAGTAGCTTTTCTAAACCAAGGACTCACTATTCTCTGTGCTAAGGATACTCACAGCCTCCTCGGCTTGTCTCTTGTAAGATTTCACTTTTGCCTGGAGTTTATCCACCAAATCCTGAAGCCTGAGAATATTTTTTCTGTCTTCTTCTGTCTGCAAGATTGTTAAGAACCACAAGGCATTACTCCCAAACACTTGCTATTACTGTGAGTTTCACACACACACATGGAGGGGAAATAGTTAAGGACCACTGCCTACCTGGTAAGTGAGCTCCTTCACTCGCCTCTCGTGTTTTCGCAAACCTTTGACAGCCTCCACATTCCGCTTCTGTTCACTCTCAACCTCGCCCTCCAGTTCACGCACCTACAAAAGAGAAGGCTCTAAAGAATTGTGTTCCATCCAGGCATTGGAAACAGGCAGAAATGGACAAACACCAGGACCCACCCTGGCCTCCAGTTTCTGGATCTGCTTCTTGCCGCCCTTCAGCGCCAGCTGCTCAGCCTCGTCTAGACGCAGCTGCAGGTCCTTCACAGTCTGCTCCATGTTCTTCTTCATGCGCTCCAGGTGGGCACTGGTGTCCTGCTCCTTCTTCAGCTCCTCCGCCATCATGGCGGCCTGGTGAGTGAATAAACAGAGTTGGTTAATGGCTGACAAGGCCCAGCAGGATTCAGATTTGCCACCTCCATCTTGTCCTCTGCTCACATCAGTGATGGCTTTCTTGGCCTTCTCCTCTGCATTTCGGGCTTCCTGTACGATGTCCTCCATCTCTCCCTGGATTTGGGAAATGTCTGTCTCTAGCTTCTTCTTGGTGTTGATGAGGCTGGTGTTCTGGTTAAAAATAAATGTTACACTTTCTTACGTTATCAAAGTACTTAGTGTTGCTTATTTCTTGAAAACATCAGATAAAAATTTCTAAGTAAAAGAAATGCTCTTCAGCATTAAAGAAATATGTTACATAGCACAGTTATACATAAAAAAAAGATAGGAATGTTGCAGAATAGTAAGCATCTTCATGTGCATTAGAAGTAGATGAAACAGCTTTATGATTTTATAATTATCATCTACCAATCAGATTATCCATGCACATAAGTAACATTACAACAGATGTTTGTAACATGCCATTTCTTCACAATAAAAATGTCAATGTTGATAGGAAGGGTGAAGAGATATGAGGATACTGTAGAGCACAGATACCCTTAAAATGTTCTAGAGAGAGAATCAATAACAACTGCTAACATAAAACAGTGAGAGATTTCTCAGTAACAGTGAAATTTGGCAGAATTTAAAACCTGGCTGTTATATAAAAAGTTCAGGCATTTATGTTTGAGATGCTTAAGCCTTTACTGCTGGGAGCTCTTTGTACAAAACCCTACCTGGGTGTGGAGGAGCTGCACGCGCTCACTGGCATCCAGCAGCTCCTGCTCTGCAATCTTCCTGCTCCTCTCTGTCTGCTCCAGTGTGGCCCGCAGCTCCTCAATCTCAGCCTGCAGCAGGTTGGCTCTGCGCTCAACCATGGCCAGCTGCTCCTTCAGGTCCTCCTGGCCCCGGAGAGCATCATCCAGGTGCAGCTGGGTGTCCTGTGCAAAACACAATCAATGAGACACCATGTCCTCAGGTCAATTCACCCCCTCATCTGGGACCATCTCTTGGTGCCACCTACCTTGAGGATACCTTGTGTGTTCCTGTAGTTTCTCAGGGCCTCAGCAGCCATGCGGTTGGAGTGATTCAGCTGGATTTCCATCTCATTGAGGTCTCCCTCCATCTTCTTCTTGATCCTGATGGCGTCATTCCTGCTCCTGATCTCTGCGTCCAGCGTGCTCTGCATGGATTCCACGACTCTGATGTGGTTTCTCTTCAGCTGGTCGATCTCCTCATCCTTCTCAGCAATCTTCCTGTCGATCTCAGACTTGACTTGGTTCAGCTCCAGCTGGATGCGCAGGATCTTTCCTTCTTCATGCTCCAGAGATGCCTTAAGGACAGCAAGGGGGGACATGAGCAAACATCAAAGAAGCTTGCTGGAGTGTTGCCTCTGTTTACACACCCCATAAGGTGTGTCCCCCATAGGGGGACTCAATTCTTCCAGAATATGTTGCTTAAACAATACCTCTGCTTCTTCTAGAGCAGCCTGAAGTTCACATTTCTCTTGTTCTACTTGTTTCTTTATTTTCTCCAGTTCATGGATACGCTTCCCTCCTTCTGCAATCTGCTCCGTGAGGTCAGAAATCTCCTCTGTTAATGGGGTGGAAAACAGGTAAGGGTGTGGTCAAAGCATGACATAGAGGAGAGATTCCTCTGAGTCATGGGTACTGGTGAGAGACAAAGGGCCTCACGCTGTAAGTTCTTATTCTCTCGCTTCAGGGTTTCTAGCTGATCCAAAGACTCCTCGTAGGCATTCTTCATCTTGAAGAGCTCAGTGCCTAGGGAGCGGGCCTCCTTCTGGGATGCCTCCAGTTCAGCATGTGTTTCCTCATATTTCTGCTTCCACTCTGCCAGGATCTGGAAAACCAAGAGCAGTGAGCTACTACGAAGGAGAGGAAAGGGTATGCAGAGCAAGGAGAAGATGCTGCAGGAATACCTTGTCGAAGTTTCTCTGCTTCTTGTCCAGGGCGGCGCAGGCCGCGTTGGTCCTTTCCACATCCAGCATGAGATCCTCCACCTCATTCTGCAGCCTCTGCTTCGTCTTCTCCAGGGAAGCACACTTGGCGTTCACAGCTTCCACGTGCTCCTCAGCTGCCTGCAGACGCTGAGCCAGCTTCTTCCTTGAAGATTACATGAAGTTTTAGGGAGAATAAACAACATTAACAAACAAAGCATCGCCACACTGAAGAATACTGAAAATTTCATATCAATTCTATTCACTCATTTAACAAAAATCGCTGGGGTCCTCTTAGTGGACAAAACAAATGCCACCTGCTTTGTGACGCTCACAAACAAGTGAAGGAAATCAATAGCAGTCGAGTCCAAAGTTTCTTAATAACACCTTTAGGATGTAAGTGCAGTCAAGAGAAATAAAACATGCTGATCACTGGACAATACCCCTAGCGATTTAGGGAAGGTCTTCCTGAGAATGCAAAATGAACTAGTGAGAGGCCTATGAAGACTGTTGCATATGGAGAGACCAGTTAGTATAGCAGCAGCAATGAATTTGGGGTACTTGGCAAAGAGCAGCAAGCTCTGCAGTTAGCAATTATCTATTATTCTTTGTTACCTTAATTGGATTTTAAGTCAGTGGGGCACGGATGTGTTCATTCTATTCAGGTATTATTACGATAGTCGGGCAAACAGAAGCTACTCTGCAATGTTGTGGCATGAATGTATAAAGTTCCTTATACATTCTCTCCCAAATGTGCACATACTTGGCCTCCTCTAGTTCCTCCGTGCGCTGGATGGCGTCAGTCTCATATTTTGTTCTCCACTGGGCCACCTCACTGTTGGCCTTGGACAGTGCCCTCTGCAGCTCTGCCTTGGATTCCTGCTCCTCCTCATACTGTTCCCGCAGCAGGTCACAGTCATGGCGGGAGGACTGCAGGGCATGGGCCAGCGCGTTCTTGGCCTACACAGAGATGGTTACACGTTCATTATGCTAGATACTTAAGTACTCAGTTCCCTTAAAGCTGATTGAACTGGGCCTTTTAGGGTCAATGCTTGGAACAAAATGCAGCCATAGTCTTAGATCAAGAATCACCTTTACTTCCTCTTCAAGCTGCCTCTTTAACTCCTCAATCTGTTGGGTAAATGCTTGCTTCCCCCTTGATAACTGAGACACCATCGCTTCCTTCTCATCAAGCTGCCGTGAAAATTCACCTGGGAGACAGAAGAAACAGCACTGCTGTCCTCTAAGTGAAGAAAGAACCCTGAAGCCCAGGTTGAGAGTTTGGATAATCAAATTACCTACTGACACTTTCAGGCTCTGTGCAAAATCTCTAGGTTTTCTAGTGGAACTTGTGTAGCAATCCAGATGACTAAATGCAGTTTAAGTTCCTTTTCCCTCTCCATAGTGAAATCTTCCTTATACAATATTATGCACAATTTGGTACTGACTGTCCAAACAAGGTCTAAAATATCTACTTCTAGAGACTCACACATGCTCCACATGTTCTCGTGTGTGTGTGTGTGTGTGTGTGTGTGTGTGTGTGTGTGTGTGTGTGTGATCCACAGTATATGTGTGAAAGGGGACAACTTGGTAGAGTCAGTTCTTTCCTCCCATCTTCACGAGGGTTCAAGAGATTGAACTCAGCTCTCCAAGCTTGGGAGGTATCACCCACTGAGCCATCCTGAGGACATCCAGAGATGATTGAGAGATGGACATGTGCATTGCTCCATTCAGAGATTTAATTCATGCTGACATAAACCAAAGGACACATAGGGCTGGGGACATAACTCATGGTAGACTACTTGCTTAGCATGTGTGAGGCCGTGGGTTTGATCCCCTGAATTGCAAAATAGGAATAGCAACAAGGAAAATTATGGGCTGAGACAGAAGCCCTGGGCTCCTGCTAGAGTGGCTTCTGATCTTAGCAACTGCTCTGTAGATAAATACTCATGGCCTCTCTGGATCAAAGCTTGAACTAGTCATGACCTTGATGCAGGATGAGCCTGAGCCTTCCGGTGAATCACCCATATTCTCATTTGCTTATATCAGGTGCTCACATTACCAAGTCATTTATTCTTAACTACCTCATCTTTATGCTCAGATACCATCGAAGATGGAGAATTAATTACCAGATTCTGTCTGCAAGCGTCCCCTCTGGGTCGTCAGATCATTGATCAGCCGCTGCTGCTCCTCCTCCTTGGATTTGAGTTCACTCACCTGGTCCTCCAGAGTGCGGCACATCTTTTCTAGGTTTCCCTAAAAGAGAGACAGAGACAGAGAGAATGAGAGAGAGAGAGAGAGAGAGGAATCAGGATGCTCTAGGACAGTAACCACTGTTATAACTAACTTTTCTGCAAAGGAAAATATATTGGTTTAAACAACTAGTCAAATTATCTTATAAATTATATAACGTAGACAATGTCTTTCCTTTTATTGAAGTAAAATTATAACACTATGTGTAATAGTAATATAAAATTTGAAGATTAGGTTCTGATTTTATGATTCTATAAGAATTATATGGCCTGTTCTATAAGAGGATATAAAAACTACTTCACTGTTTTTACCTATACTGGACCATTGTTATATAATAAAAACATATAAGAGACCTGTTCTATCCAGCTGGAAAACCTGGAAAACACAGGTGACTTGTGCTCAAGTCACCTATTACCACTGTGATACTCTGATATGCTTGCCTTCTTTAAATCCCATGTCTTGATATGTAAAAAGTTGTGTCATTTCTCACATTTTTGTATTACTGCAAATAACAAGTGGCTTAATATATATGAAGTGTCCTGTGCAAACTGATGTATCCATATGGATTAGCATCATTAATATCAATTCCCAACCATATACCTTGGCCTTAGATACTGTCTCTACATTGCTGGCGAGGTCATCGATCTCCATCTTCATCTCGCTCTTCTCCTTCTCCAGCTTCTGCTTGACCCTCTGCAGGTTGTCAATCTGTTCCCCAAGCTCTGCCACACTGTCTGCATGCTTCTTCCTCAGGGTGGCTGCTGTGGCTTCATGCTGCAGGGTGGCCTCCTCCAGGTCCCTGCGCATCTTCTGGAACTCAGCCTCTCTCTTCTTGTTCATCTCGATCTGGGCAGATGTGGCCCCACCGGCTTCTTCCAGTCTCTCGCTGATCTCCTCCAGTTCCCGGGAGAGGTCAGAGCGCTGCTTCTCTGCTTTGGCCCTGGAGGCCCGCTCTGCCTCGATTTCCTCCTCCAGTTCCTCAATGCGGGCCTGGGGGTGGCAGAAAGTACAGACTCAGCTTCTTGGGTCAATCACATTTTTCTTGATGAGTTAGATTGATGGAAGCCATTTACTTACTTGCAACTCCTTGATCTTCTTCTGCAGTTGAATGCCAACCGCCTGCTCATCTTCAATCTTGCTCTGCAGATTGCTCATCTCAAACTCTTTCCTTAAAGAAGAAACACAAGATAGAAATCCTGTTCATCACCAACACTGGAAGTAAAACCCTAAGCAGTTCTTTTGTGCTTACTTTTTGAGTCTTTCATCAAGCTGCTGTTTCTCATTTTCAATATCCATTATGGACTCCTGGGCTAACTTCAAGTCACCCTCAAGTTTCCTCTTGGCTCTTTCCAGGTCCATGCGAAGTTTCTTTTCTTGTTCCAAGGATCCCTCAAGCTAAGTGAATATAGTGTTTTGTCAGAAGGAATACATAGTTTCCTTTAGAAGGAAATCGTTCCCTTGATAATACACAGCTTACATCATCTACTTGCTGCTCAAGCTTGATTTTGGCCTTGGTCAGGGTGTTGACTTTGTCCTCCTCTGCCTGCAGGTCATCCAGGGTCTGCTGGTGGGCCTCTTGGAGGGCCTTCTTCTCCTTGGTCAGCTTGGCGATGGTTTCGTCCAGGCCTGCCATCTCCTCCGTGAGGTTTTTCACCTTAGGAAGCAAACATGCTTTGCATTACATGTAATGTTTCAATAGGTTTGCTCTTATATTTTACTTCATAATTTTAAAGATTCATAAACTTTCCGTGTATATATCTCATACCTTATTCTCAGTGGCATGCTTCTCCTTCTCAACCTTGGCCAGTGTCAGCTCAAGGTCGTCGATGTCTTTCTTCAGCTCTGAGCACTCGTCCTCCAGCTTCCTCTTCTTGGCCGTCAGCTCAGCGTTGATTTCCTCTTCATCCTCAGCTCTCTCTGTCACCTCTTTGATTTTGGCCTCCAGCTGGATTTTGGTTTTGATCAGCTGGTCACATCTTTCCTCTGCATCAGCCAAGCCTTCAGCTTCCTGGAATTGGCAATACAATCAAAATTAGGAAGAAAAAATCAACTCTATTTCTATGCTAACACTTTAACTTCCTTGACTTGGCCTATTGGGTTTCTTATGTTCACTTATTTATGTTTTCAAGGACTTTTGCTTCATAAACCACTTACTGTGTGCAATGCATTTTACATTTTTGGAAAAACAAACTATGTTGTTTTCCTTTATGACAGTGTGTTTTACAATAGATGAGAACACCTATCTCTCAAAGGCCACATTAATTTAAAACATAATTCATAATAATAGACATCAAACACATTTGCTCCTTGATGCTTTCATGAAATTAGTTTTCAAGTTGGCCCTTGAGAGATCGATAGGTATGGAGTGTGTAGAAATCAGGTTATAGCAGAAACAGCAGGAGACAGGTGGGGAAACATTTGTGCAGGGAAAGTGCAAGTTGCTAGAGATGCTGATTTTTTTTTTCTTTGTGGTACTGGAGAATGGTCCCATTGAAGATGCCCTGAATCCAAGCTGCAATGTAAAGTATTAAAATTTCTCACAAGGAAATTAAGGAGAATTGGAATTAATGAGAAACATGGATTATATATAATATATATATGTGTGTATATATATATATTCACATGTATGTATATATATTCATTTATATGCTAATGATCCTCTGCCATCATCCTTTGATTGCCTAAGAGACTGTGATGTGCTCCATGTCATAAACTTAGCTGTGTAGACAGGATCTGAGAAACTATCTGGGGAGAATAAGAAGGAGTTGGATGCAGATTTGAAGTAAGCAGAGAGAAGGCCCCTTCTGTAAGCCTGCAGAAGTTATTACACTGCCCCAACTTAACAGAAGAGACCAATCTTAACAGAAAGCATGTATTCCCTGTGATGAGTAAAGTTTAACCCAAACAGTTTCATACATTACATTTTCAGTTCAATGGAGGTATTTCTAAAAATGGCTGACCCAGAAGTGAGTAGTTAGTAAATTTGGTGGAATAAAGGTTGGAAGAAGACACACCAGATTAGATGCTAAGATTGAATTGTAGGTGTGGTATAATAGGCCTCTGCCCATGGAGATGGAAATAATAACATGATGAGGGTTGTACTTCCATTCAACAATAACATGCATGAATTTTTCTTATATCAACAATAAACACTAATTCAGTATAGTCTGGTGTAGAACACTGTCACCCATCAGCTGATCAAATGGTAATGTGAGGCCAGTGGATGTCAAGATGTTGTTTATAGAAGATTTAAAGGAAAAAAATTTTTCTCCCTGTTATCTTCCCATTAATGTATTATTTGGGATTGGTTTATGTTAATCACTTTTGAGGACTGTTACAAGCTGAAAAGAAGCCACAATTTCTGTAGATTGATGAAATGGTGTAGACTGGTCATTGTCACAGCACTGGTTTGGCTGTGTTTATTGGCCTGTGAGAGAAATGTGGTCATTGGACTCTAACCATCTCTCTACAATGCGTGTCTCCCTGTCATTTATACATCTCATTTATCATAGCCAGCGCGCCAACACTTTATCCTGATTAGTGATACTAAGGCTAGAGCTCCAACTTACAGCCTGAACTTGGAGTTGCAAGTCATTTTTTTCTTTCAACAGTGACACCATCTTTTCTTCCAGTTCTTTCCTCTTTGCCTCCGACTTGGCAAGTTCATCTTTGGTTTTCTGGAACTCTTCCTTCATGGTGGCCATCTCCTTCTCAGTCTCTGCGCTCTTCAACAGGGGCTTGATCTTGAAGAAGAGCTTCATCCAGGGCCAGTGTTTAACATTCATGAAGGCACGAATGTTGTACTGGATGCAGAAGATAGACTCCCTGAAATGCAGTGGTAACTAATTAGATATTGTGTGGATGATGAAGTAAGTGAGAGTAAATCTCTGGAGTGATGGTTAAAGGTTTTATCCCCCTCCATCCCACCTCATTCTTCACTTGCATACAACCTTGCAGATTAGAAAAGTTATATTTTATGGTGATGGTCAAGAACTCATAGCTGTCTATTTCTCTACATGATTGCATCTCAAACTTGGACATGGTTAAGAATCACCAGCAGAGATTATTAAATATATTGACTCTTGAATTTGACTTCAAGAAATTCAGCCAGCCACCTTGAGTGTATTTTTGAAGACACAAGATGTAAATCAACTGTGCATTTTTATACCTTCTCTCCACCATCTTCTGGTACTCCACTCTTGCCAAGAACCCTCTGCACATGGCCTGGGTTCGTGTAATCAGCTGGGCCAACTTGTCATCTCTCATCTCCTCTAGGAGCCCCAGAAGACCAGCTTTGAAGAAGACCTTGGTGTGACCAAACTTATACTGAGTGTGGTCAATGTCGATGGAGCCAAGGAGCTTCTCAGAAGCCTTCTTGCTATCGATGAATTGTCCCTCAGGGATGGCACTTGCGTTTAACACCTTGTATCTGTTAATATAGTTGTAGCTTGTAAAGATTTGTTTCGCAAACAGTAGTCAAATTCCAGATGATTTATTTAAAAATCAAAGTTTTTAAAATTATTATTCTTTGTCCACAGACAGATGTTATTTGCATAGTTTTTCAACCTATTGACTATATATTTTTAATCCCTTGTGCCCCTGCCACCTCTCTATTCTAGCCAGAGTTTCTCTGCATATAGCCATGGCTGCCCTGGAACTCACTCTGTAGACTACATTGGTTCCAAAGACACAGAGATGCACACACCTCTGCCTCCTGGGTGCAGGGATTAAAGGTGTACACTGCCATACCTGTCAGTTCCTTCTTTTTTGTCTTTTTATTAGACTATATCCTCAAGGATCATATAATTTTGTTTACATTTAAAAGTAGGTGACCTATGCAATATAATGTGTTATCTTTGATAGATTTGCTTTAATGAAAGATCACAATTCCAAGAAGTCTGCTTTTTAATTAATAAATGTAGCAACACTATTAAGTAAAAAAAAATCCATGAATTTGAGAATGAAAAGGGAGGAGGAACATGGGAGGAGTTGGAGGGAGGAAAGGGGGGAAATGTAATTATATTTTAATAATAAAAAATAATGAGGAATATAGCAGATGATGTTTTAGGTTTCAGAAGTGATCCCATTGGCCTAAAGATCAAACCTTGGATACCCTTTGATCGTGAGCAATGCTAGTCTTTGTCAACCTGCTCTAGACTCAGAGGAGGCCCGTGCCTCCTTGCAGTTGCTACCCAGAACTCTGTATTGATTCTCAAGATCAGCTTATCAGGGAGGAGAAAAGAGATCCAGCTAAGGAGTTGTCACCATGACATGCCCCCTCTTATTCTGGTGGATACTGGGGAAGCTCATCTGTGAGAAAACTGAACTCAAACAAATCAAGAAGGTGACCTACTTGTAGCTAGCTCTCCATGTGACATCCCAACCCAGTGACTTTTAGCTTTGACTTCAAGTGAGTATTTTGATCTCTCTGAACCCTACTTCATTTGGCGATCATAGTAGTTCTTATTTCAACTGTGTGGTGGGGAGGGCTAAATGGGATTAAGTAATGAAAAGGGTAACTCTCCTAATTACTGAAGCCAGGGTACATTATCCATGAGCCTTAGTAAATCTAGTGAACATTTTACACAGTGCTTAACAATAGTATCTTTTTTTTCTTTTGGTTTTTCAAGATAAGCTTTCCTTGAGTAGCTCTGGCTATCCTGGAACTAGCTCTGTAGAGCTGGCCTGGAACTCAGAGATCTGTCTACCCATGCCTCCCAAGTGCTGGGATTAAAGGCATGTGCCAGCACTGCCAGGCTCACATAGTATCTTTGTAAAGTGTTGTAAAGTGGGTTGTTTTGTGGCAAATTAAAACAAAACAAACAAACAAAAAGCATTAAATAGAGGCACACTTTCACTAAATTGCTTTGCTTACATCAAACTTGTTTATACTAAACATCAAAGACACATCATAATGAGGAGAGCCTGACCTCTGCTTGAAGTCTGCATAGAGGATTCTGCTGGGGAACCCCTTCCGGCAGATGCGGATGCCTTCTAGTACACCGTTACACCTCAGCTGGTGCAGGACCAGTTCATGCTCCATGGCACCTGGAAATACATGCTTATTTCACACAGAACACAACAAAGGAGAGATTGCAGCCATGCTTTTTGCTTTCACTCTGGAGTTTCTTACCAGGAGTCTTGGTTTCATTGGGGATGATACACCTCACGAAATGGGGGTGGGTGCTCCTGAGGTTTGTCATCAACTTGTTCAAATTCTCCTGTAGGATCAGGAAACCATTGTCAGGCTATCAGCAAAGGGATGAGCAGTCGGTGATGTCTGTAAAATCAACCTGTGCCTTGGGTTGACTGACTACATAACATATTTAATATGTGATTGTTTTATATGTGTGTGTACATGCATGTATAGCACATTTTTGGAGCTTTAGGCCAACCTTGGATGTCACTTCATAGGTGCCTATGGGTGAGACAGGGTCTCTCGTTGGACTAGATCTTTGGTAGGATAGCAGGTGTACACCACCATACGGTTTTTTGTTGTTGTTTTGTTTTATTTTTTAAGGTGGGTTTTGGCAATCTGAACTCAGACCACCACACCTGCAAGACAAGTACTTCACTGACTAAGCTCCCTGCCATTGGCACAGGAAGACCAGGCTCCAATCAAAGAAGACTTTTATTGCTTCTGCTGAGATGTAATCTCGTCCTCAGTATTCTTGTTGGCAGAAGCCTGGCATGTGCTCTTTTTCACATCAGCATTATCCTGATTTCCTCCCTGATCTTCGGCCACTCAAACATGTATTTACCTATTAGACGGTACCTCTATCTTTTACTAAACTATGGTTCTTCAATAAGGAACGCAGTCCTGCACCATATTTGGACCTTGCACAATGTTTGCAGCTCCATAGACAAGGAAATAGCTTTATATAACTTGGTGTTGACAAGTGATTGGATCAATGGCAACAATATCATATTAGCTTCTTTGTAGATTAGCTGTTAAGTTGCATTAATCTTATTTGTTTTGATGTTGGTTTAGTTTGGTTTACTTTTGGGTTTGCTGTCTTTATTCTCACAATGTATCCTAGACTGTTTTCAAATTGTTAGTCTTCCTGATTCTGCCTCTCAAGTCCAGGATTACAGGAGCACAACACCACAATGGACAGTTTCCTTAGTCTTACTGATGTTTTCTCACTTTCCTTAGATGGCTTTGGTCCTTGTTACCCAACTAGATTATGAATGACGGATCATTAAGTTCTGTAATAAAATATCCTAAGAGATACCCTTCATTCTGTGATGGCTTGGCATGAAAGGGGAGATAAGATAATGTCTAAATGACTTAAATCTCTCCCATTTCATATTAACGGAAGCTGTACATGTCAGCCCTTTTCTAGTGTCTCCTGGAAAATGTGGTCTCATTTTCTGAAGCTAAATTCCTAAGGTAATTGGAAGTGTTAGAGTCAATTCTTACTCTGAACAGGGCAGACACAGTCTGGAAAGAAGATCCCTTCTTCTTAGCACCTTTCTTGGCAGCCCCACCGCCACTGGCCTCTGAAGAAGGAAAAGATAGCATCATTCAAATACAGGGGGCTCCATTCTGCTGATTTCTGTGCTTTCAGTGCTCAAGCGGACTTCCCCCAGCCTAAGAGCTTCTTCCCACTGCATAGACCCTCTTGGAACCTTGATTTTTCAACTAAGTTCACACCCACTTTTCTGAGATCCATTATCTATGTGGCAGTGATATGAACAGCAGCCACCTAACCATGAAGAGTTGGAACTTTTGATATTGATGCTGGGCACACAGTGACTTCAAAAATCATCAGTAGAAGCTAGCACTGAAAGGCAGAAGTTGGTCACTTTAATGTCCTCCATAGCCCCAGATGCTTCACATTCAATAGAGTAAGAAACGAGGAAAGAATTGCAGAAAACCAGGCTTTTCATTGCTTGAGAGCCTGGTAATTCTTTTCTGGCCATTGTGATAAGTTCCCTGTCATTAGGAATGGAAGCCACCAGTGTAGCCTACAACTCAAGGAACAAGGGTTTGGCATGCCACCCTTCTGCTGAGGCTTTCTTCGGCCTCAGGATAATAGTTCAGCTGTAATATTCACAGAAAGTTGAGGCTTGGATTCCTTCCTCACCTGCTTCAGCAGTTTGAGCTCCAGAGAAGAGGTAAGCTAGAGTTTTCACTGAAGACTTCTGGTACAGCCCCACTACTGTCTCATTCAGGGGGTCCTTGTTCTTGTCCAGCCAGCCGGTGATGTTGTAGTCCACAGTGCCCGCATAGTGAATGAGGGAGAAGTGGGCTTCAGCCTTGCCTTTGACCACCTTAGGCTTCTGGAAGTTGGCTGACTTCCCAAGATGCTGTTCATACAGCTTGTTCTTGAAGGAGGTGTCTGTTGCCTTGGGGAACATGCACTCCTCTTCCAGGATGGAGAAGATGCCCATTGGCTGGATTGAAGGTGAGGCAAAGGCATCTGGGTAAATAGAAACAGCAGAGCATATGGGAAGGGGGCTCAGAGCAGACGGAATAGGATACCTTCTCAATGAGCTCGATGCAGGCAGCCAGGTCCATCCCGAAGTCGATGAAGGTCCACTCGATGCCCTCCTTCTTGTACTCCTCCTGCTCTAGCACGAACATGTGGTGGTTGAAAAACTGTTGCAGTTTCTCATTGGTGAAGTTGATGCACAGCTGCTCCAGGCTGTTGAACTAAATAAGTAGATAAGCTTATTTCTCTCTGAAATTAACTGGGCATTTTTTTTTTTGCAATAATTTTTAGATAGTGTAATACAAAACAAAGAAGTATGGAAGGTTTGAGGCAAGTGGAAGTCACTATGTTACTATTATATACAAAGTCTTAAATCGGCATTAATACTCTTTTCTTGAATTTGCTTAAATTTATACATCTTTTCCTGAGTTTCTACTTAATCTCCCTGTGTTTATTCCAGTTACCCCCCTGTGTCTTCCAGAGGCCTCATATGAAAGCAGATTCTAAATCTATAAGAAGCTGGTTCAGAGCCTGATTTGCAGGAACGCCATAATGGTCACAATTTCAAGTGACTAACAATTGTTGTTTAGTGTGAAATAAAAACAACAAACAAGACACAAAGGATCACATATTGCATAATGGCATACTTTTATATCTTTCAAAACTCTACCAAATGTCAAATGAACTAGATATACTTAGTAGAATTGAATGCTTTTCCACATTTTCTGTTAAAGCCAAGTTTTATTGTAATAATCAGAAAAAGATAAACTTTTAAAAAGCTATGAGCAGGGAAATGTATTTCATGATCAAATAGAATTTTTTATTTCATGATATTATATTAACAAGCATTAACTTTTAATTGCATTTAATTAATGATGATTCTAAATTATTAAGCCTTTATCAGCCTTTATTATCTCCCTGAGTATTTCTCAGTGTTTTCTGCACTGTATACTCAGAGCGTATTATGGGTTACTAACTTTCACTGTGCTAGTTAATGTCAGATTTCTTTATATCTAGGGGTTCCTAGAGCCCCTCCCTATCGACATTCAAACTCCTTCCATCCTGCTATGAATTGATGCATCCTCATTAAATTCATTGTTTTTCATTTGCTACAGAAAATGACTAGTGGTTGGCAAGAAAATCTCCTTATAACAGAAGATGATAAGAAAGGGTTCTAATACTCAGAATTTCTTAGTAATATAGCCATTGCTCTAAAGGTGCTCTATTGATCAAGCAACTCACGTCAAAGATCTCAAAGCCAGCGATGTCCAGGACCCCGATAAAGTACTGCCTGGGCTGCTTGGTGTCCAGCTGCTGGTTGATGCGGGTAACCATCCACAGGAACATCTTCTCATACATGGCCTTAGCCAGGGCACCCACTGCATTGGTCACCTGGAAAGATGAAGACAGAATTCTTGAAGTTACATGCAGAATGTACAATTCTTTCATCCCTTGTGGTGGTTTTTAATTATAAGCTTACCTGCTCTACAGTCTGGCCCTTGGTGACATACTCGTTGCCAACCTTGACCCTGGGGTAGCAGAGGGCTTTGAGCAGGTCAGCAGAGTTCAGACCCTGAAGGTAGGCAGCCTTGTCAGCAACTAAAGGGAAAGGTGGTACAATGGTATTAAGGCCAAAAGAAGCCCATTTTCTTTAAAAAACAAAACAAAACAAAAAACATGTAGTTTTCATTCATGTTTTCAGTATTTTCAGTACACTTTTAATAGTCTTGCACATGTTCTCACTGAGTTCAAGACCTTGACTACCAAAAATTATGTTCATGCTTCACACAGTGTATTATTTAAGTGCTCTTAAAGCTCTGATCTAAAATGTGAGTTTGCCTTCTTAGGAAAATTCAGAATAGCACATCATAAGGACCCAAGTTTCAAATGAAGCACGAAGTGAGGTGGAAGACGCAGCTGTACCTTCGGTGCCATCTGGCTCAGCTTGCTCCTCACGCTGTTTCTGCTTGAACTTCATGTTCCCATAATGCATCACGGCTCCCGTGAGCTTATAGATGGAGACCTTTTCTTCATTAGTAAAGCCCAAAATGTCAATAGCACTCTGCCAACAATATCAAGATGATAACTGTTAGGATATGATCTGATATTCATAGTTCATGTTCCCATCCCTCACTAGCTGGCCACACTGAGGAAACCACACCAGCACTACTGGAGGGAAGGGCGTGGGGAGGGTGCTTACTGGGGCAATGATGTTACGGTGTGAGTCACCTCACGAGTCAAAAGGAAGCTTAAGAGAATACCTGGTTAAACCTCAGCACTTATTACTTCGAAGTTATTGCGGACTTTAGCAAAATCTGAGGTGATAAATTGTAAAAGCCTCTTCAGGGGCAGCATCTAACCCCAGGGGTCCTGTGTTTGCTTAGCACCCTTCACTCTTCCTTTGCTGTTTCTCCTGGGGACTATGCATAGTGAGCCACACCTCTGATGCTGCACAGCAAGCATTGCTCTGTGCTCTACTTACGTCTGTGGCCATCAATTCCTCCTGGTCATCAATGCTGGCCACACTGATCTCCCCTTGGCTGACAAATGGGTAATCATATGGGTTTGTGGTGATCAGTAACATTTCTAAGTACATGGAAGAGAGCAAAGATGAGCACAGTCACAGTCTTCATCAAATCAAGAGGTTTTCAGACAGACGAGGAGGCCACTACATGATAAGAGGGTGAAAGATGACTGATGGATACTAAAGACCTTGAAGGTGATGCCATGACATTCTCTGACACTGCCTACTGTTTAAACATTGCTACAATGTAACAAATGGTATGCATGTATGACATTTTCAAAGATTCCCTTATACTAGTGTAGTCTTTCTGGAGGTGAGTATTGAAAAATCAGAAATTAAAGCAAACTAAATCCTTAAAGGGGAAAGGACACTATTAAGTCAAAGTTTTGCCTATCACTAGTGTAGAGCACTATGAAACCATCCACAATGCTGTGGAGCAATATTAACATTATATGAAGAAAACTATAACAGTCAGTAAATATATATAAATTACAAAAGTGTAACCATAACTTCAACTGTGTAAACTGCATGCATTTATCTATACATAATTATAAGTATAGAAGGTGAATAGAATGTTTATCTAAGTGTTATTTCATAGTAAAATTGGAGATGGTTTTTCACTTTTCTTTTGCTTTTTAAAAAAATTTTATGATAAGCAAATACAAAATTTAACCAACTTACTAAGCTTCCTTTTTTTTTTTTTTGATACTAGGGGCTGAGCTTGAGCTCAGCTCTGAGCTATATAATCAATCCTGTAAAGCTATTTTTAATGAAATTTAAAAAAAAACTCAACAAAATTCAGACATGGTGTATCAGGGTGGGCACTGGCAGGCGTGGTATGGTGACTTTGGAAAGGAATTGGCTGACATTCCTTACCAATCAGCTCAGGCTTCTTGTTGGATGTGATCTGATAGAAAATATGGTAGCTTCTTTCCGCCTTGAGCTGGAAAGTGACTCGGGACTTCTCTAGCAGGTCTAGAAGAAAGCAGATCACAAGTAATAAAGCTGTAAAAGTTGACATGACATGCGGGTTTAATTTCCAGCAATGTTAGCAGTCCTGAGAACAGAATGGCACTACAGATGAGCACTCACATGTCTCAATGTCAGCGGATGCCAGTTTCCCCGTAGTGCCAAAGTGGATTCTGATGAATTTACCCTTGAAAGGAAAACCAACATGTCTACTTTGTTTTCAACAATATCGAATCATTGAAAAATGTTCAAAACACTTGCAACAATACTGCTTTAATTTTAAACCGTGCCAGAGACTATTGACAACAGAAATAAAATGCCTGTCTTCTGTCCTACAAGTAGAAGGATTTTTTTATCTTTGATTTAGGAATTTAAGAGGTGATGCTGTGTTTAGTTAGCTTGGATTAGTTATCCCACAGTGTATAAATATATTAAAATATCCCATTGTTTCCCCTAAATATATGCCATTATTGTCAATTAAAATTACAAATAAAGCAATTTACAGTGTAAATAATAATAATATGAAAAAATTCCAAAAATGTCACACGTCCTTTAGACCTCAGTTTTTTGATTTGTGAAATTGGCCCAGGAAAACTACAGTATAATATATAGTGAATGAAAGAGTCAAGGACTACATTACAGACATCCCACAGATTTCGGCCAATGGACAGTGCCCATCACAGTGTACAAGATACTCACAAAACGAGAGGAGTTGTCATTCCTCACAGTCTTGGCGTTGCCAAAGGCCTCCAGCAGGGGGTTGGCACTGATGATTTGATCTTCCAGGGTCCCCTGCAAGGGAAAGGCCAGTCCTCACATCTCAGGCTCAGGACTTTCTTGTCGGAGATCCCCCAACAGAGCCTGGACTGGACTCCGACTATGACAGTCAGGCCCACCTGCATTTTGCCAGAAGGCGCCTCCTCCTTTTTCTTGTCCCCAGTGACTGCAATTGTTGCAAAGTACTGGATGACACGCTTCGTGTTCACAGTCTTCCCGGCCCCGGATTCTCCACTGTCAAACAGAAACAATCAGAATAGACTCCACATCTAGCCACTTCCACAGCCATGAAAAGGAGCATGTAAACCTACTTACGTGATCAGGATTGACTGATTTTCTCGGTCTACAAAAAAATAATTGCAGGCACTTAATGTCGTTCCTAACCCCCATTGTAAATGGCTAGAATAGTCTAAGGGCACGAAATGTCTATGTCTCAGCTTAGCAGCCTTAGGGCCTGGTGTACACTTGCCTAACATCTTTCCAGTTTGTACCTTGTCTGCTCCCCTACTTAGCACACATGTACCCGTTTATATCAAATACCACCACTCTTACGTCTTCCCAGAACATTTCATGGGTGGAAGTGGGGGAGATTTTATTATGAAGAAAATGCTTAGAAAACTTGGTACAGGGGTGACTACATGGCAACATTGCTCTGAAGCACAAGGTTTTCTTTCCAATACTCTACCACTAAATCAGTACCTAAACTAGACCTGGCTTTTCCATCCCCTTTTGATGACAGTTATAGTTAGTGATGCATTCATGGTGAGCAAAAGGCCTAATGAGCCTCGGACATTGGAAATATTTTGATGTATGAGGAGTAATAAGGGGTGCAGGTGGAAGCTTTGACAATATAGAGGTTTCATCATAATTTTAAGGGGAAGCAAGAGCTTGTTTTGATGCTTTACTGTGCCCAATGAATTCTCCGGGCCATTCCCCAAGGGACCACAAGTACATAAGATCAACTTAGCTGAGCAAAACACCAGAAAGGTAGAGTCACAGCATAATATCCTAACAGCAGATACTCCTTGAAATCTGACCGGTTGTTTCTGTCAGAGGCAGTAGTACCCGGTGTACTGTTGGTTATAATCTATGATGCCAAGGAGACAACCGCAGAAGCAGTTTATTCTCCTACTTCTTGCTCTACTGGTAATAGAGAACCAGTCTGTATGCATGACTGTGTCTATGTGTGCATGTGCGAATATCTACATGAGGGTGTTTGTATTTTTTGTGTCCATATGTCTCACCACAAGTAACCTCTGTTGACATTTAAACATTAGAGAGCTCATAAGCCATGCTATAATATCTCACACGAGACTCTGAGAAAAAGGGTCATCTCAAGTGGTGTGATGTAATTGATTTGAAACTCTCTCTGCAGGGAAAAGATTAGACACATGCAAAATCGTCAAGCCACTCACCTGTCAGCATGAACTGGTAGGCATTGTCAGAGATGGAGAAGATGTGGGGCGGGGCCTCCTGGCGCTTTTTGCCTCGGTAGGCTGCCACCACCTCCGGGTTGTACACCGGCAGCCACTTGTAGGGGTTGACAGTGACGCAGAAGAGGCCCGAGTAGGTCTGTGTAAGGAATGAGAGAATGACTAGCAACTCACTTAGTTAGGTCCTAATGAAAAGAAGCACTTTCTATGAGTACATTTCATCCTGGAATCAGCATGGAAACCAATGGGTGATAGAGCAACATCTCTGAGGGGAATGACCAATCCAGAGTTCCTAGTATTTCCCTTGGTTTTCGCCAAAGTCATGTCTGTCCATTTGTTTTAAAGTGTGAACTTTTAAAATATGAAACATTTTTATTGTTTAAAAGAAATGGGAATATATTTCTTTTGCAGAATTGAGACAATTCAAATGTATAAGAACATAAATTTGAACATGAATGTATTCAACAATAAGGGCTGATTGGGGACTTTGGAACATTTTAAGACAACATGATGAAAGCCCTTCAAAAATAAATGGGACAGTATGTAGATGTAGCAGCATTGGGAAGCACTGTAAAATATTTCTGAGTTATAGAGTGACAGCGAACAAATAAATGCATCATGATTACAATGCAGAGATTTAAAAGATGACTATCAACTGGTTAAGGACTGGCACCAGCCAATTAAAGTGGCTGTGGAGCATAAACATCTGACCTGTGTGGATGTTGCCCAGCTGAATGTCAGTACCAGCTAAACTGTGTGAAAATATGAATATACAATATGTGATATTCAAATGTTTATTGGATATGTATTATGTGTCAGGACCCTGCAAGGAAGTCAGACTAAAACATAAATAAGATGGCATCCACTGAGAAATTCCCAGGCAACACAGGAGATGAGGAAGTTAATGAATGACCAGAATAAAACACAGTCAATGTGAATGCAGGAATAGGAACAGCAGGCCAGAGTATTCAAGGCTGCCTGGAGACCCTGGAAGGAGTTCAAGGATGACAGGACCTGAACAAATTGTTGATTCATGGGGAGAGTGAAATTTGATCCCTAAAAACTCCATTTTTAAATGTTATAGTATGTTTATCTTTTCCTTCATTGAGATAATTTGACAACAGCATTAAAGAGGGAAAAAGAAGGCATGAGCATGTGTCTGTGGGAAAGCCAGACAGCAAGGACTGTGGCTTTCCCTTGGGAAAGAAGGTCGTGTTGCATTCAGGATGTATCTTACAGTCTTACAGCCACAACAATAACTAATAATTCTACTAGTGACTTAAAGTGACACATCTGTGCATCAGTGTGAGTGATACTCTGCTAGGACACATGATGCTGACAGTAAAGACCCCCAGTGGAGGGACACTCACGTAGATCATCCAGGCTGCATAACGCTCTTTGAGGTTGTACAGCACAGCGGGCTCGTGCAGGTGAGTCATCATGGCCATGTCCTCGATCTTGTCATACTTGGGTGGATTCATGGGGAAAACTTGGTCTTCCTTCACTGTCAGGGTCTGGTAAACAGGAAATATAACTATTGGTGTCAAGCAAGTGAACAAACCTTCAAACGCAGCGGAATGAGACAGGTACAACATGGCAGGCTTTCTGCTTACCGCTCCCCCTTCGGTTTTCACGGTCACTTTCCCTGGCTCTTTGCTCTGAATGGTTCCTTTGACGAAGGATTCCTTGGGCTCCGCCACAAAGACAGATGTTTTAGCATCAAAAGGCCTATTTTGGGCCTCGATTCGCTCCTTTTCAGACTTTCGGAGGTAAGGAGCAGCCTCCCCGAAAACAGCCATCTCCGCGTCGGAACTCATGGCTGCTGAACTCACAAACGCTAAAGGAGATTAAAAACAAACAACAACAAAATACAGTCTGCACTGCCTGGTATACCAACAGATTTATTATTATTATTATTATTATTATTATTATTATTATTATTATATTATTTGACCTGCATGAGTAGCTTCCCTGTATTATGTATGTATGTACATATGCATGCATGCATGTAATTGTAATGCTCACTCTGTGTGTGCCTGGTACCTGCAGAAGCCAGAAGAGAGTGTCAGATCCCCTGGAATTGGAGTTACAGATGATTGTGAGGCACCATGTGGGTTCTGGGAACTGAACTCAGGTCTTCAACAAGAGTACCCACCGAGCCTTTCTCCAGCCCAACCAGCAGATCTTTATAGTGTCTATCACAGGGGTCCAGCTGCAAATTACACTAGGCGGTTCTACTGCTACCAGGCTGCAGTTACTGCAGCAAACATCACAAGAACAAAAAGGCATGTGGTTGCAGTGCTGTGTGCTCCGGGCTTGACATCTAGCATCTCCCATCCTCTGAGACAGGCATCCTAGTTAGGGAACTGGGTTATAGGTAGAGTGATGCTGTCAAAGACCCTGTGACCTTGGAGAAGTCTCTTGAACATTTTGAGCCTCAGTGACTCCCTCTTTAGAGCAGGGATTATAATGCCAGCTTCTTTTCACTTTGAAGCCCCAGGATAGGGTGATAACATGGGGGAAACCATATTAAAATAACTAAGTAAGTGGAAAGGATTCCAGCTATCGTTTGCATATAAAATGTCTTTTACTCTAACATCACACGTCTTTCTGGTCATATAAAGTAAGCAACTTTATTTCCTCTTATAGATACTCAGCCACTTACCCAAAGTAGTTTTGGGAGAATTTAAATTTTGCCCCCCCCTTTTTGTTGGATGCTAGGTAGAGCTATTCAAGCATGATGTCTTTGCACACTAAACCAAGTTAAACGCATGAAGGAGACAATCCACACCCACCCTCATCCTTGTGCTCCCATGTGGCAGGGCTCCCAGTGCTCTAAGTTTCCTTGTACAGAGCATGAGACCTGGAAGCTTGTCCCTTGCTGCTTCTAGGTACAGGTAGCAGAGCAACGCCAGGTGAGAAGGGAATCCTGCTACTGTCACTGCAGGACCAATGCTTGCCCCTCGGTTAAAGCTACTCCCCCAATCTCTCTCTTCAGAGATGCAGCATGCGGTAGTAATAGGGCTACCGAATACCTTGTCTCCACATTCAAAAATTACACAACATTTTGTTTTCATAGGTTTTACAGGCCTATAAAAGTTTTGCAGAACCACTGTTCTAAGTACTTCCATTCTTGTCTGTTAAAGATCATGTTTACTAAATGAATTCTAATGGCTACATAAATACATATATTTTTACAAAGTCTGAGCTTTTCTACTAAGAGGATTTTAGTGGGTTTTTGCTCTTGTTTGTTTGCTGCTTTTTCTTGCAGATACAAAAAAAATCTATTAGACTTGATTTTGCTCACATGTCACCCTACAAGTGCCAAGTCACCAATGCAAGGGTGAAAGTCCTCCCTCCCTCCCTCCCCAGCCCCTTTCCTTAAATGCAGTTGTTAGTTTTTCCTGAGACAAGCACTTTCTCAAAGGATGCTAAGTGACATGAAGCCAGAGGTTCTTCATCACTCCTCCAGGGACTGGTTAGTTCAAGCCTTACCTTATTGGTAAATGAGAAGATGTGACTAGAAAATAAGAGGGTCCTGTATGAGAAAAGAGGAAGGCACTTGATAAGTTGAGAAAGAAAATCCCACTGGCTATGGAAAGCCGAAGGCTCCAGAATTCACAGATGTGAAAGCCACGGAGCTGCTGCCCAGGCGGTGGCCAGTGTCCTGCTCCCACCTACCTTGGAGCTTTTTAAAGCAGGACGAGTCAGCCTTGTGCAGGACTCTTTTATATGGATAGCTATGGAAACAATGCAGCTGCCTCTTCTTTCTTAAGTCAAAAGGAATTGTCTGGCAAAAACCCTCCTGGCAATCTAGCGTCTCTGCATAATTCTCATTCATATTAAGAATGGTTGGATATAATTAGAAATATTTTTCTTATTGAGTATGTGGATAAATCTCCTATGGATAATTTGAGAAGATTCATGCTGGTGGATGAAGACAGTGGCCAGCAGGGTACCTGGCTGCCCTTCCCACTTCTTTTTGGCCCTGCCAGGCATGCCATCCGTAGCCTTGCCTCACTTTTGCATATTTCACATATTAAATGATAAAAATAAAATACACTTATTTTAAATTTACAAGGCTTAATTTTCACCTCTTAATCCTCTCTCTCCAGTCCAGCAAAATTAAGCTGCATGCTTTCAACAATTGAAACAGAGAGAAAAATCTCTTTGTTTTCCCAACATTCTGGGTGTTTCCTGGCTCTTGTTAAAATAATAGTAAGAAAAGTAACAATTGTTTTAGCCAAACGGTTCCTCTGTATAGCAGCATGCCACTCGCTGCCCCCTCCTCGCTGGAGTGTATGCAAGAAAGAAAAGTGACTGTTCCCTAGTAGGGAAGGGTGGCTTTGGAGAGTACTTCCCAACGTTTTTTTTTTTTTTCTATCATAGCACATCAAGGGAAAGTGACAATATGAATGCAATACCCTGGAGAAGTGTGGGAGAGATTTGGCTGTATCTCTGTAAATGACTTGGGAAGGCTGTTTCTTCATATCTTCTTACCTTCTTTCGTTAATGAAATAAAGCAAATATATTATCTACCACATTAAGGAAAATACCAAATACAGAATATGTATTAAATTTCCAAATAATATCTTTTTTAAACTTTTAAAGTAAACATGAGCTAGATATCTCTGTCTCTCTCTCTCTCTCTCTCTCTCACACACACACACACACACACACACATGCATGCAAATGTCCATACCTTCATATATACTCAAATATGACATTTTTCTAATCAAAAGTTTTTATTTGGGGCAATAGTGGCACACACCTCTAATCCCAGCACTCAGAAAGGAGGCAGAGGCAGGCAAATCTCTGAGTCTGAGATCAGCCTGGTCTACAGAATGAGTTCCAGGATAGCCAGGGCTACACAGAGAAACCCTGTTTTGAAAAAAAAAAAGAAGGAAAAAGAACTTTTTAAAGTGATGCAGACAGTCTCTGCTTTCTTGATAATCAGCATCATGGAGGTCTTTGCACCCCATTTTTTTCATATTTGTTTAAATGATGTATGAAAACTTTGTCCAGGCTCTTTTTCTTCCTGCACTAACAAAATATAATGTTGAATTGTTTGGGATAATGGAAGGAGAATGTTAACCCATCTGAACTTCTTTACATATCAAATACTTCAAAAGTTGATGAAGACATGCTAAAATGGTCCTTAGTTGCTAAGTTGGTTAAAGGGCACATTAGTCACAGACACAGAGAAGGGCATGATGCAGTCAAAGCACAAGCTTTGAAGCCTGAAGCCTTCACTCTGAGCTATCACCCAGGACTGCAATTCTCCCTTCCAGCACCTTGCCTTCCGCTAGCTGCCTTCTGGGCATGGTGCCCTGCCCCAGGCATCCTGGAACACCAGCTTCCCAGCAATTACAGGGGTCTCTTGACAACAGCAAGACCCATCACACTTTCAGCTAGCTGCTGAATCCTGGTTCCACTGAACACATGGGCAAAGACGCCATTCATTGTGTTTACCTCCTGTGGGGATAGTGGAAATGCAGCCAAGCTCTAGCACAGCCCAGGCTACTCTCAAGGGACCCTTGTCTAGTTATCTCACAGCTAAAGGCAGCCCCAAGGTCACATCGCAACTGCTCCTCTAACACCGAGTGGATCAACATTCCATGGCGCATCTGTAGCTTTTCTGAGGCTGGGACACACTGGCTGGGCAGTCCTGCTTTGGTGAGCCATGCTGCTGGTTTCCACTAAACAGACATTATTAGTGGATATTCTCTTATTCCTCTTCTGCTCCCCATTAACTTAAGCATTCAGTGTTTCCCATTCTGTGTTGTTTCTGAACAGATGTTCCTTTTCAAATCATTTTTCATAGTGACTTGCACATTTAAGAATGTATATATTGTTTCCTCCGTTTGTGAGCTCTTCCCTCAAATGTTCTGTAATTCTGCATTACACGGGTAAAAACTACTTGATGTAGCACTTTTTAGTGTAAAGAAAATGCAAAGCCTCATTTCTCAATGTTTGAGAGACAAGCCTTATTTTTTTTCCCTATGTCTTTTGGTTCATGGCTTGTGACTGGTAAAAAGTCTCTGATGTTCTCTGACCAGCATTTTAGATACAGATCAGTCGTTGGGTTAGTGTACTTCCCACTCTGAAAACAAGTCAAGATTAACACCCCCTCTGTGCCTCCTGGATTTAAGCACTTCTCAAATGAGTCTTATGCTTTCCATGGGTCACCCCCTGGGTCATGGGTCATATTCAAGTCTGGTGGCTACTTCAGAAATAGGGGAGACTCAAAAGTGAGCACTGGTCTATACTGTTCCGGGAGGTTCCAAGGGAACAACAGCCACTGGCCTTGTCTACAGGAGGACTGAGTTTAAAGTATCAAAAAGACACTGATAAAGTGGCTCAAGTCACCTTTAAAGCACAGGGTCCAAGTTCTTTGCTGTGAAGGAGCTGTGTCTTACTCTTGAAAACAAAAACAAAAACAAAAAAACCAAGGGTGGAGCTAAAGTTTAGAAAGCACCCCAAACCCTAGTGTAGACATTCAAGATGTTCCACGTGTCCTTGTCTTAACATTCTTGTCCTTCACAGCTGACCTGAGTTAATTCTTGACTATATGTAATCTGTATGCCCTTAGAAACTTAGGATGCCTTCCCAAGACTTCATTTCCTCGTACATAAAAGGATTAGGAAGTGCTGCCACATATCAGTATTTGAGGACTAAGTAATAAAATCCCTGGAAACTTAGAACAGTGTGTGGCATCCCTTGCTCACTCAGTTGATCATATTTGTAATTACAATGGCCCTGATGCTTATGCTGAACTTTCTGCTACAGCTAAGACTTGCTTCCTTGTGGTCTGTTACCCAGGAAGCACCAGGCTCCATATAAGCCCCCACTGCACTAATGAAATGTCCGCCTCCCTTCCTTATCACTCCATTCATCACAGTCCAGCTCAGATCCCCTCACCTTCTTCTTGGCTATTCCATCTTATGAAGGAAATGTAGTTCAGTGCAGAAAGAGACACAAAGCTGGCATATTATGATAAATGTGAAGAAATGATAGCTTAGGCTAGATGCCTAGTGGGAGTAGATGAAGAAATGAGCTAACTGCTGGACTCTGGGGAGGAACTGGATGCTTGTTAACACTGGAAGGCTTACTCTTTTTGTGCCTTTTGAGTTTTGTGCTTGCAGAACTAGAAAAAACAGGATATAAGAGGAAGAAAGGCTTCAAGTCCCCATAGGAAGAACCAGATTCTACTATTGTTTTTAAAATAAAAGCTGATTATTTCTCAAAAGACTGTCTCACTTATGAATTGAAAAGAACAAATTACAATTGAAAAAGTTAAGAGCACAGAGTTAGAGACAGCAGGCAAAGGCCTGGAGGAGTCAGGACTGAATATGTGAATTTTCAGAAGGTCAGTTCTCTCTCTCTCTCTCTCTCTCTCTCTCTCTCTCTCTCTCTCTCTCTCTCTCTCTCTCTCTCTCCCCTGTAGACCAAACTTCTGGTCCATGGCTATTTCTAGCATTGGCTGTTGACACGGTTTTCTAGAAATTTGCTGTTTGGCTGGTCCAAACTTGGTAACTATGCACCAGCAATCCACCTGGACGAAATATGTCTGAATATCCAGATATCGCATTTTCTAAGAAATTACTTTATAAGGAAAAAATGAGGTTTTTGAGATAGCTCAGCAGGTAAAGGATCTTGCCTCCATGCCTGGTGACCTGAGTTCAATCCCCAAGACCCACATGAAGGAGAGATCAAACCCTCCAAGTATCAGAGAAAGAGCCAGATGGAGAGAAAGAGAGAGAGAGAGCACGTAAACAACTATAGCAACAACAGCAAAAAGGACAAAATGACAGGCAGAAAAAAGGCCTAAGAACACCATGTAATAGATGATATTATCATTCAAAAGCCATTTTACATTTTGATTTTCTGTATATGAAGTGACTTTGTAGTTGTCCCAGATTTATCCTTAAATGATTGTGACATTGTTTAGTGCTATATTGAAATAGGTATAGAAAAATGGAAGTTTGTATCTGTGTTGTCCAGGAAATTACTGAAAGTGTGCTTTATTCAAATCCAGCAAAATCCAGGTTTGTGTGTAAAGAATTCTATTTGTTGCTTAGGACAGAACAAGGTGAGCCACATCCTGCCTCCCTCACCCATAAGTCCCACAGCAAAAAGCATAACATCTGGAGATGAGAGTGCTTGGTGACAATGGAAAACTCCAGAAGAAGAGATTAACTGCCTTGAGACTAAACCGTTACTTTCTTTCTTCTAATTAAAAAAGTATGTAGGTATATGAACATGCCAGAAATTTGAGGGAAAAAAACAACAAAAGAATGAAAAGGATCGATTATCTTGTTTGCTTGTTTTGAGGTAGGAGCTCACTATATACATAGCCCAGGCTAGCCCCAAGCTCAGGATTCTCTTTCTCGAGTGCTGGAATGATAGGCACGTGTCACTACACCCATCCAGAGAAACGGCTTGGTGAAAGTAAGAAAAAAAACTGCACTCACTTGTGCACATGTCAGCATCCAGTTACTAGCTTGTGTCAAGTTAATATTATGCAACTGAGAGGTATGGTCAGTGTGCATACATGGCTTCTATTGTCCCCACCCCTATAACGACAGGGGCCAATGCACACTGCTTGAATGGCACCCATTATTTCAGTAATTCCACACTTTACATGATGTTCTGAACCTGTAAATATCTTCTGGGAGGTGCTTTTTTCTTTAACAGCTCCGAGAGATCATGATCCAGAAAAGAGTGAAGTGTCGTGTGTGTTCACGCTGGAATTCAAATAAAGAGGTCCTGCCTGCTTTACTGCTTCTGATGCCTAATGCATACACCTCTGAGTGTTGTTCCCTCCAGGCTGTTCTAACTCCCTTGGGCTACCAGCCTACAATCCACACCTCCAGAGAAACTAGGAAACAAGAAGGACCCTAAGAGAGAAATACATGGATCCCTGAAGAAGGGGAAAGGAACAAGAACTCCTGAGCAAACTGGGAGCATGAAGGGAGGGGGAGGGAGGGAGGAAAAAGAGAAGGGGAGAAGAGGAGAGGGGAGGAAGACTGAATCAGGGGAGGAATGGACAGCAAGAAAAGAGATACCTTAATAGAGGGAGCCAGTATAGGTTTAAAGAGAAATCTGGCACTGGAAATGTTCAGAGATCCACAAAGATGACCCCCAACTAAGAATCTAGGCAGTAGTGGAGAGGCCACTTTTGATGCCCTTCTCCTATAATGAGATTGATGACTACCTTAATTGCCATTCTAGAACCTTCATCCAGTAGCTGATGGGAGCAGAAGCGAACACCCCTAGCTAAGTACTGAAGCATACTCCTGAAATCCCAGTTGTTGTGGGTGGGGGACGAGCAAAGCAGTCAAGACCATGCTGGAGAAACCTACAGAACCAGCTGACCTGACCTAGTGAGAGCATATGGAACTGAGTTATAAAGCTGGGGAACCAGCATTGGACCAAAACAAGCCCTCTGACAGTGAGTGCCAGTCAGGAGGTCTGGGGTGTTCATGGGACCTCTGACAGTGAAACCAGTATTTATCCCTAGTGCACAAACGGACTTTGGGAACCCATCTATATGAAAGGATACTATTTCAGCCCAGATACATAAAGGAGGGCCTAGGCCTTCCCCCAAATAATGTGACAGACTTTGATGATCCCTATGGAAGACCTCACTAACCTTGGAGAGTGAGTGGGGAGTGGTTTGGAGGGGTCAGTGGGGGGCATGGAAGGATGGGAGGGAGAAGGAATGTGGAGGTGATATGTAAAATTAAGATTGCTTCTAAATAAAAAATTGCATATAATAAAAAAAGAAAGAGTGAAGTTAGGAAGAGGGAAAATCAAAGTCTATCTGGGGAAGTCATGTGTGAGGGCGGAGTCTAGGGAAGCAGACTGGGATGGGATGAGTCAGGAGCCACTGCTCTGACTAACTCATTAAAAACGATTGTCCTGTTCCAGAATTCCACAAGGCTTACCAGAATGTTTCCTTTTGCCTTTGTCCTCAGACCATTGACCTCCCTTCACTCCCAGCAAACCTGCTTGTTTCATGGTTGGTTGTTCCCCTTGCTGTTTTGAGACTGAGTCTTGCTAGGGGCCTGGCTTTGAGCTCACAGTCCTTTTCCCTCAGACTCCATTGCTCCTGCCTCCCTCTACCATGCTGTTTCCCTCGTGTTTCCACACAGTTCTGTACTCTCAGCTTGGGGGTTTTCCATCATCTACATGTGTACCAGCTACCCTGACCTCCCCCTATCTGACTCCTCCCCTGTTCTCTCCCCAACCCCAGAACACATTCAGGGATTCTGTCAGGGCTCCTAATATTTTCACCTTTCCTCCTTAACCAGCGTCTTCACCCATGTGGATGCTTCTTGAAATTGGAAACAGCTATGCTTTACTTCTGCCCAGGTTCCTGGGCTAGCCCATCAGCCCTACTTACAACCTGTGACAACAAAAGATTTTACAGGGCTATTAGCCAAAAGGGATAGAGGCCTTTCTTAGTAGGTGTGAAGCGCACACACACACACACACACACACACACACACACACACACAGGCAATATTGGCATGAATCTAGAATAGTCCACCAATGAACTCTTCAAATGGCCTCATACAGGACTTAAAGTCTACCCAACATTTCTTTGAGAAGTTTTACTTTGTTTGACTACAGTGAGATTTCTAAAGTTAAAATAGAGCTGGAAAAAAGTCACCGAGGAACCTAATTCTGTTTTATTTCACTTGCAAGAAGGAAAAGTCAAGATACTTTTGATCTTATCTTGCTAAGTCATCTCCCCCCCCCAAAAAAAAATCAAGCTAAAAACATACTACATCCATGCCCTCCCCAAAGAAAAGCAAGAGTGTGGGCTGGGCTGGAATCTCATGGTGGAGGAAAGATGTTTGTTCTTTCTGTGGATTGAACATTTCAAGGAGACCCACATGTGGGCTGCGTTCCACGGGACAGCTTCCTTCTCTTCCTGGTCTTGGCTTGCTCCAGGTCAAGCAACTGTAATGATGAGGAGCTGTTGAAAAGAAGGTTGTGTTCCAAGGCCGAGGGGTATTTTTAGGGCTTGAGGAGGAAGGGTTTTTTTTTATGTGAAGGGAAGGATGGGTATGTCATCCAAAGCTCTGGTCCTGTGGAGAAGCTGAAACTTGGCACAGTACAAGAAGCTGACCGCGAGAGGACCAAAGCCAAAGAGAGAGGCCTGCCTTGTAGAAGCCAAGTGCTGGTGACCTGCTTGTTTTGGTCTAGCTAGAAAATTGGACACAGAAATTTTCATAGATCTCATTATTTTGCCCCTTTTCATTATAAATCACCCCCAAATGCATACATTTGTTTGTTTTGATTGGTTTGTTGGAAGGTAGTGCATTCTTTTTCCCTTGAGCAAATAAGGAAAACAAACTAAAAATCACTGAGATAGCCATGATATGGTATAGCCTGTGAGAAAACATTGGCTAGCTAATTCTGAAGACTCCTCAAAGTAAACAGCCTGTAGATATCTGATGGGCTGAACTCCAACTGCCTATGTGCATGTGAGTGAGGAGTGTGCTTCGTAGTCATGCTACTGTACTTGAATCTGAAATGTCCCCCAACCACCCATGGACTAGGTCCCAGATTTGTAGTGGGATCTTTAGTTAGAAGTCTTTGGGGGCACTGTGAGTGTGTTCTTGGCCTTTGGGGCTGGTAACACTCTGACCTTTCCTATTCTTTCTTTTGTTACCTCTCACCATGAGAATGGCTTGATGTATTTTCTCTCTGTAGGCCCAAACCAATGGGGTCAATCAGTCATAGAACATCCAAAACTGAGCTCAAGTAAACCTTTCTGTTTACAAGTTGACTGTCTCAGGTGTTTGTTACAGTAACAGGGAGCTGACTCACAAATGTGTTCAACACATACTTAACATAAAGTAGATTGCAGGTTGGAAGAGAAGGTGGGAACTGCAGAGTTCCATCCTTCCCGGATGACTGACAATTAGTATGGGGTGCCTGACTGTTAGATAGACACTCTCTACTGGGTAAATGATTCTAAGTTGGCATTTATTTAAAGGCCATAGGATGGATGTGATGATACACACCTTGAGTCCCAGCATCTAGGAGGCAGAGACAGACAGATGTCTATGAGTTCAAGACTAGCCTGATCCACATAGTGAGATTCATTCCATCCAGGAATACACAGTGAGGTGTTGTCTCCAAAAAGGGGTGCAGGGTCAATAATTAATGATTTAGGGGAAATGCAGGAACTATCCTGTTCAACCTTGTGGTCTCAGTTTTACAGCTCAGAAAGTTTTACCTTTCCATCTACCAATCCGCCATACAGCTTTTGCTCTCTGGAGATCCCCAGCTGACATGGTGACAAACACCGCCTCTTATGCTTGAATTTGCTGCCCATAACACATTGGAAGGAAATGGACCTCAAGTTAGTTTTCCCTGGATAACTTCCTGTTTTTTTCCCCTATGAGTCCAAAGATTACTCATTTCTAAAAATGTACAGGTTTCTCCAACCATTCCCATCTCTACTGAGGCCCCAACCATGTAACACCTATTCAGCAAGGTAACTGAACTGTCTATAGGAACCTAAACTGTATTATGTCTCTCCTGTCACAATGTAGGTTTCTTGGACATAAGGGTAACGTCTGCACTTATCTCAATATTCCCTACCCCCACTGCAATCTGTACCTAATGAGTACGTAGCTCTTTGGTGATATTTAGCCTTGGGCATACTTAAGAACTACTGAATTCTGTGTCCCAGATACCAGCTCCCAAAATGTCCCCACACCAACAGCTTCAGCTTCACTTGGGAATTTGGTAACTTTACACATCATTAGTCCCCATTCCTGACCTACTATATCAGAATCTTCAAGGCTGAGGCCCATACTCTATGAGTCAAAAGGTAGGGAGAATATGGGAAATCTGGGGAAAGCACTACTATTTTAAAAAAATTAGGAGGTCAAAGGTAAAGCCGTCTTAGCTTACTGTTACATCTCCATCTCCAGGGCCTATCTTGGTGCCAGGAACATGGTCTGGACCCCCAAATGTGTTGAATTAAAAAAGAGAGAAATACAGGGCTTTTGTTTGTTTGTTTGTTTGTTTGTTTTTTGAGGCTCATAAGCTAGTAATGAGTGACCATATTTCTCACATCTGCTGGCTTTTATGACAGGCCCTTGGAAGATGAATATTCCCTCTGAAGGTGCTACTTATTACCAAGCATCAGTTACTTCACAAACTGTACACTTGTGGCTTCTCAGGGGGTTCAAGCTAGAGACCTAGCTACAGAGAATTCTGAAAACAAACAAATGAATAAACAAACAAAAAACCTAAAGGTCACACTTTAAAAGTTCAAATTCTTCAACAAATTAAATTTTGGATTTTTTTCCTATGAGAAGTTGTTCTGGTGAGCTCTCTTCACTCTTCTGAACTTCTGAATTGTGGTGAGGACAGAGCTCATACTGCAGAATAAAAGAAGGGCATCCTTCTGCATAACAGGTAGACCAGATGTAGGAGCAACTAAAGCTGCAAGGGACCACTGTCTCCAAAAGGTGTGGTTTACATGTTCTTTACACAGTCAGTTGCCATATGCAAAATCATTTGAGAAAAAATAAGGAATATGTCAAGGCATTTAAGAGCTCACAACCCAGAAGAGAAATTAGATTCTCAGACAGCTACAACCCTTCCTCATCCTCCACAGCACTGCAAAGTGTTTACCAAATATATGTTCTTTAATGTATCTATTTGCTTCCATACAAATTTACTGTCTTCACACCTCATAGAACTCAAGTGAGAGTTCTCATTCATACGTAGGTCTGACCACAGAAGCATCTCCCATGCATAGTGAAGACAGTCAGCATATCTTGAGTGAGAAACTGATGAAGAAAATACAAACATAATATGCACGTTACTATTCAAAACATGGATCTAGCCTCAGGTGTCTGTTCCCTATTGTCTGATGATGAACCATGCCCTAAGATCCCGAGAATAGACACAGTTCCCATCCTGATGATGAAATTTACTCCTGGGTGGCCTGAACCATATTGCTTAACTTTTAAAAAATTCTTTTCTTTAGGTTAACTATTCTTTGATTATATCATAGATAGATAGATAGTGTGTGTGTGTGTGTGTGTGTGTGTGTGTGTGTGTGTGTGTGTATACTACCTCTCTCTCTGTGTGTGTGTGTGTGTGTGTGATACATCCTGGTCACCCTCTCCTCATTGACACCAATCCCCTCCTTTCTCCAATCAAGTCCTCACCCCACTTTCACATCCTTTTGGTTTTTTTGTTTTTGTTTTGTTTTCATGACCCATTGTGTTTAACAGTGGTCACTCAGGGCCACCCACAGAACACAGGTGTAACACTATTCCCTGGTACATGAGTAACTCACCAGTGGCACCATCAATGAAGACAATGACTTCCACTTCCTTGACAGCCCTTGACTACTATTAGCTTCCCTGGGTGAGACATGGCCCCATAAGCTCTCCCCAAAACATGACCGAATGTTTACTGATTCAGAATTGTGCAGGCCGTGCTGTGGGATATCCATTTGCAGTGTGTGAAGATATGTTGGTTTAATAAAGAGGTAAATGGCCATTAGCTAGACAGGAAGAGGATAGGTGGAACTTCTGGGGACAGAGAGCTCTGAGAAGAAGAAAGGAGGAGTCACCAGTCAGATGTGGAATGAGCAGGATGGGCAAAATAGAGTGAGGTAATGAGCATGTGGAAGAATGTAGTTTTAAAAATATGAGTTAATTTAAGTTATAAGAGCTAGTTAGAAACAAGCCTAAGCTAAGGCTGAACTTTCATACTTAATAATAAGTCTCTGTGTCATTATTTGTGAGCTAGTGGCCCAAAGAAAAAGCCTGCTACAAAGCCATAGGCAGGCAGCTGTGGCTACTGTGAGTTCATGAGAGTCACAATATTTACCAGCCCTCCTTCCTATGGTGTGGTTCTTACATTCACCTCTTCTTCAAAGCTCATCTTACTGAGTCATTTGTTCTCAGCATCTCGACAAGCCCTGAGTCCCTGCCTTAACCACTTTCTGCTGCAAAGGAAAAATTTTTGGCAGCTTCTGCTCCCTCCTGGTTGTAATAGTGTGGTGACCAGAGAAAATGGCAGACAGGACGTGTTTGACCCTGAGTGCTGGTGTTAACTGTAGTGGAGCTAGAACATTTTAACCTCATCTTCTTCAATCCTATCAACTCACTCCAGTTAGAAATAATCATTCAAGATGGAAATTTCAGGCTGTCTTGGAAGCTTGAAAGGAAGTCATGAAGGACTCAAGGTGCTTTAGGTAGATGTTAGACTTCCTCAGACACTTTTGAAATGGTGGGAGATCTTAATCTGGCCCTCATATCTTCTTGGAAGAAAATAGAAAGTTTATTGACATAAACTGGAATAATCTGGAGTTGTCCTGCACCATCTCACTTGCTACTCTTAGCAGCAATTCTCAACCTTCCTAATGCTGAGACCCTTTAATACAGTTCCTCATGCTGTGGTGACCCCAACCATAGAATTATTTTCTTGCGTAAGACCCAAAAGTTAATCTGTATGCCCCACCTACTCAAGGGTGACATAATTTTCTAAAATGCTGGGAGTTGTAGTTCTTGGAAAATAACAGCCAAGCCACATGGGAAAATATTGTGACTATATGAGTGTTTGTCCATAAAAGTCCCTACAACATGTGTCTCAATGCTACTCAGCTGCAAATTCTGGGGACTGGTCCTGACCAAAGTCTATCTTGTCAGTATTTAACTAAAATTTACTTTAAATTTTACTCAAAATTGTGGAACTTGCATCTCTTTCATGAATTTCAGAATTAACAGTTGCTACTTCATAACTGTAATTTTGCTACTGTTATTAATCATAATGTAAATATCTTATATGCAGGATATCTAGTATGAGACACTCAAAGGGGGTTGCAACTCACAGATTGAGAACCACAATCATAGAGTCTTTGTTACATAAACAAATCAGTTTCCTGCAATGTTGAAAAGTGACTTTTAATGGTTTCAAGAACTGTAACTCATAACCTTGAAGCTATAAATGCCATTATGGACAATGATATATATATATATATATATATACATATAAATATAAAACATTGTTCTTACTGTGGGAAGCTGTGTCTACCTAAAGTAGTAAGGACAGGTTTGTCCTAAGGAAAATTTTAAAAGCAACCTTGTGATAATTAACTCAGTATGACTTCCCCATATAGCTCCCAAGCATTATTAAAGGACTTTTAAAATTAGGGGCGCAACTCGAGGAATTTCTTCCCTGAGGCAGTATATTTCACAAATAAAATTATAAACACAGAAAATAACTTTAAAACATGACACAGGACTTGATTTATCCTGACAAAATTGTCGTTTATTCTATTAAAGTCATTTTAAATTCTATGCTTATTACTAGAGGCATCAGTAATTTTAACAAAAGGGGTTTTATGTGTAGAAATAAATATACCTAATATATTCTGAGAATCACTAAACATTTTTCAGAACTGTGTTTCTAACTCTTCCTCTGCTGAGATGAGATGGACTTTTCTATGTATCTTGTCTTTTGTGTCTTCTGAGAGGAGCATCTTCTGATGGAGAGAGGCCTGGGCAATGGATAGCTGTAGTAGATCATGTGACTACCTAAGTAAGCCTCTAGCATCCTAAAGCCAGGAGGGGATTACTTGGTCCTGGGTTCCATGTATAGATGGTTTCTCCAATGGAAACATTCCCCATTTCCTTGTCTCTCCCCTTCTTTCTCCTCTTTCCCTTTTTCCTCCCTCCCTCCTCCAGTCTCTTTCTTATCTAACACCATCTTGTTTCTATAAAACCCACAGAGAAAAGTTGTCAAGGCATCTCAAAGGACCCGGGCATTAGATCTTCACTTTTAAACTATGCTAATACAGACTGGTCATCAGAATTTAAGTTCACAGGATAGAGCATTCTTGGTTTTAAGATTTATTTACTCTATATGCTTAATTGTTTTGCCTGCATGTATACATGTGAACTGAATACATGCCTGGTACCCATGAAGGTCAGAGGGGGTACTAGATCCCCTGAAACAGAAGTTGTGGGTGGTTGTGAGCCACCATGTGGGTGCTGGAACTGAACCCAGCTACATTACAAGAGCAGTCAGTGATCTTCACCACTGAGCAATCCCTCCAGCTCCAGGATGTAGTGTTCTTCTCACACTTTAACACTTGCTTCAACTTTGCTTTTCTCCCTCATACAAAAACAAACAAACAAAAACATTGCAAATACAAATGGGGGAACACAAACTAGATCAGAAGGCCTCTCTTTTCCTCAACAACTACTTCTTGTTGGTGAACTGGGTTTAGAGTAGCAAAACCATAGGTCTGGCCTGAATGAGAAGCCCTTCTAGCCAAGAGGGATCTGGCATGGCCTAGCATTGATCCTTCTCTTACGAAAGGCTCTCCTGGACTTCCTTGACAATGTGTTTCTCCACCCCCTAGAGGCTCTTCTTTAAAACCCCTTTCCTCAGGGTGATTGATTGGTGGTGAGGCTAGTTCATGTTTTACAGTCAATAATACACTGTTGTGTACATCAGTGATCTCTTAAACATTAGGTGGGTGGAGTTTACACATAAGTGCTCTCCATTCCCCAATCCCTTCCATCTCACTGTGAGTAGTGTAGTACATGGCCCTCTAGACTGTTTATATGCACTTTTAATAGGCACATATGAAATTTTTCAGTTAAAAAAAATATTGGACTAGCATAGTGGAACATGTTTGTCATCCCACTACTCAGGAGGAAGAGGAAGAAGGATCAGGAGTTCAAGGTCACCTCAGTTAAATAGCAAGTTTAAGGCCAATCTGAGCTACATGGCATCCTGTCCTAAAACAAAGAAAGGACGAAGCATAAAAATAAAGATGAAAAAAGACAAATTGTGTTCTACATTTTTAAAAAAAGTCTTTTCATGTGGGCAAATATAACATGCTCTATGTCATTTCTGATGGGCTGCCTATCTTTCTCTCTCTCCTTTAGAAACTGTACTGCCTTAAATTTTCTCATTCTTTCTGAAGGATGCTTCAATAATCCTGTTTTATACAATTAGTTCTTTCTATTGCAGCTATAATTTAATTCTGTGTAACATGAAAATTTTAAAGTTGACTTTAAAGATTATTATATGTATTTATTTAGCAGTAGGGAGGGCAGCAGGTGCATCACATATGTGCTTAGCAACCAGAGAACAACTTACAGGAAACAGTTCCCATGCTCTATAGTATGTGGCTTGGGGATCAAATTTGGGTCATCAAGCTCCTGCTAAGCCATCTCTACTTAAACTTAACTTATAAATGATAACTATATATTACTTTCCAATTAATTAATGAATCTAGTTGTTCCTTGGCATTCAAGATGGACTGAGTCTGGGAACCCCACTGGGTGTTACAACCCACCAATTGTCAAGTCTCCTATATAAGATGACATGGGGTTACCCTGGTTCCTTCTCACATTCTCTCATGTATTTTACATCATCTCTAGCCTGTTTATAATACTTAATGCAGTATAAAGAACATAAAATATCTTCTGTACTCTATTTGGAAAATAGCAAAGTTCAAGCATCTGCACATCCCCCTCTGATTGGCTGAGTCCGCTTCTAAGGAACTTTTTAGATAGGGTGGGTTGACTGAAGTCGACCTGTGTATGATTGAAAGTACTAAGTTTATCGTGAACTGGGTTTATCAAAGCTGTCTATGCTGGCTTCAACTTCTCCCATCCATTTGTGTTTTCTGCCCACAGCTCTGGGTTTTTACCAGTCCCACACTTCAGCCAGGATAATCTCAAAAAAGGTTGCAACTGGAAGAACAGGTCTTCCAACATGCTTACCTATTGGCTTGTTTAAACATCTTTGTTCACCTTATGTGCTTTCTCTTCTAGCTGAATTTCAGTCTTCCCATCCCGACTTCAACTTCAAAATTACATTTGCAACTTTACTGAGCATACAACTAACTTTGGACGGAGATACTCAGGTCTGTGGGTTTGGAAGCATGCATAAAGTAGTGTGAACACAGCCACTATCAAGACACAGAACAGTTTTATCAATCAAAAAAAAAAATCTCCCTGCTTACCACCTCTTCATCATCATACTTTCCTCCAGCTATGAAACTTTGTCCTGATGACCCCTATGTGTTCACTGCCACCATATTCCCGTCTTTTTAAGAACGGTATATAAATGGAACCATGGAGTTACATAACCCCCTGAGGCTGCCCTTTGACTCAGTACCCCTGAGATTCTCCAAGTTCTTACCTTGTCAGCTTCTTCTTCGTTGCTGAGATGCACCATTGCATAGATGTACCACAGTTTACCCATGCTCACAGTGTTTGCAGTTTGGGGACTGTTATCATTAGCATTGTCTTAGGCATCCATGTACATGATTTTGTGTGCATGTATGTGGTTTTTTTGTTTTGTTTTTGTTTTTGTTTACCTGCAATTAAATTCAAGAGTTGATAAGCAAGTGTAGATTCAGCTTTAGGTAAAACTGTTAAAAGCAGCAGTGTGAATTGTAGCTCCTCTGTATTATTTCTGGTAGTTGATATTGTCATTTTTGGTTTTCTTGGTTTGATTGAGACAGGGTTTCTCTTCTCAGCTCTGTAAAGTTGCAGTGGTTTGAATAAGAATGGCCCCCATAGGCTCAGAGATTTGAGTGCATGGTCACCAGGGAGTGGCACTGTTAGGAGGTGTGACCTTGCTGGAGGGAAGGCTTTGGGATTTCAAATGCTCAAGCCAGTCCCAGACTCTCTCTCTCTCTCTCTCTCTCTCTCTCTCTCTCTCTCTCTCTCTCTCTCTCTCTCTCTCTGAGTATGTGTGTGTATACACTGTCTATATGCATGTATGTGTGTTCACATGTCTACACACAGTTGCGGGCAGGTGCACATGTATGTGTGTGCCTGTGTGTGTGTGTAGAAGCATGAAATTGATGTTAGGAATCTTCCTCCATGTTCTTCCACTTTTAGAGTAAGACTCTATCAGTGAAATTCAGAACAGGTTCCCATGCCCAGCTGGCAATTACGTGAGTTCTGGAGACACAAATGATGGTCTCTTGAATACACAGCAAGTACCATAACCTTTTGTCCATCTCCCTACATCTTGCCATCCTTAATAATGTCACAATGAGGGTCCCATGTTTACATTTCCTACTGGGCTCCAGAACCAGGTAGCTGCTCACATTTGTTAGATGTGATATGTGATTGCTTTTGGCCTCACCATTTCATGTCTTTTTATTCTCTTAACATAGTCTTTCCAGGAGCAAAGTTTTAAGCTTTTTTAGACAAAACCTAATTTATCAACTTCATCCTTTCTGGCTGGTGCTTTGGGAGTCATTTCCAGGAACTCTTGGATAGTGGAAGGCTTCTTGCCTGTTATCTTGTAAGTGTGTTACAGCTATGTTTTTTTTTTTCATTGAGATATATGGGCCATTTTAGTTCATTTTATACAACTTATGAGACTTGGCTTTTACACCCAAATTTTGATTGACAATGTTTTGACTTGCAGATTAATTTAGGACAAAGGCCACTTTGCAGCACAGCATCTTTCCATCAGGGAACACGATGACACTGCTTCCACTCAGGCCCTTCTGTCATCTCCAGTAAAGTTTTGTGCTTCTATCCATACTTGTCTCACACATTTTACCACTTTATTTGTGGGTATTGTGTGTTTTCGTTGCTGTGGCATGAACTCCGCTCTCCATTGCACCTCTGATTCATTGTACCTGAAAACCTGAAGTGGCACAGCATTGGCAATGAGGACTGGAAGTAAAAAAGAAAGTTCTTGCATGCCCCTTGCCCTTACAGCACAAGGGCTACTCATTGTTTGCTCCAGGCAGGCTCTAAGAGAGACACTCAGCCCTTCCTCTTCATGCCCTGGTTCCCTTATGAGCACTGGGGATGGGGGTGGAGTGAAGTTGGCATGCCAGTCCTGCTGGAATGATGCCCGTGGCCAGCACTGTGGGCAGGGAACTGGCTACTTGAGCTCTGCCTCTCAATTGCTGCAAGGTACTAAGGGCTCTTGTTCTTAGCTGTGGGTTCTAACAGCTAACTGCTCCAGGCAAATAAGCAATCTTATCAATTCATGTGTAGTCGACTCCTAGTAACACACTAGCTAACTTTGCCATTGAATTTTATTTTGCTTTTGTTTTGTTTGGTTTGGTTTGGTTTGGTTTGGAATGACTTTAGTCACAGGAAAATCAGTAAAGAGGGTATAAGTCCATTTTACCCAGTTTCCTGTCACATTAAGATATTAGTCCAAAGTAAGACATTTGAATTGATACTGTTAATTAAACACAGCTTCTCATTGGCTTTTTGTCAGTTTGTACTTATGTAGTTCATAATCCAGCCTGTGCCTCACTGCCTCTAGTTTCCAGCATTTCTCAGCTGTCAATGTCTCAGGTTTTCACTTGTTTTTCACAGTTTGGGCATTTCTGGAAGAATGCTGGTCAGGTATTTTATAGGATGTTCCTCAATTTGATTTGTCTAATGATTTCTCTAACTATACTGAGATGACTTGGGGAAGATCACCATAGACACGGAATGGCTTCTCACTACATCATATCAAGGGATACGAGATTGCAACATGACAAACAACAGTGATGTGAATCTCTCAATTGTTGACTTCTGTGGTGATTTATCTTCAGTGACAACTGACTGAATTTGGAGTCACCTAGGAGACACACCTCTGGATATGTCTGTGGGGTTGTTTTCAGAGGGGTTTAACTGAGGAGAGAGAGTCAGCCAAGCCTGGTAGACTGTGTATGATTCAGGCACTTTCAAGGCTGGGGAGAAAAGACCACTATGAATACAGGCGATGTCATTCCATGGGCTGGGGGCCAGGACTGAATAAAAGGCATGGGAAGGAGGATGCAGATGAGTTAACAACAGTCCTTGTTTTCTGCTTCCTGGACTGCTCATGTGTGAGGTGTCCCAGCCACTCACTATTGCCTCTATAAACTCCCAGATCTTGCCTGTCCTCTTATACTAGGAGCCAAAACAAAACCTTCCTCCTTGAGCTTTCTTCTTGTTAGATGTTTGGCCGCACTAAATAAAAAGTACCCGCTTCCAGCTGGTGATGTTAAACTTGATGACTGAGGTAGTCTCAGCCAGATGTTTTAGTCATTTTATTATGAAGGATGTAAACCTTACATGAAAATAGAGTTGGCCCGGGTGTATGCTTATCCAGTTTCCACAACTGTTGGTGTTCTATCATTTACCTACAGATTTATTCTTTCCATCAGCTTCCACTGGGCAACTTGGAAGCAAGTTCTAGACACCATATTTAACCTATCAATATTTCAGTGCGAGTCACTATTAGCTAAGGATTTCTAGAAAAATGGTCATTGGCGGTTTCATTAAAACTGTATCTATAGTTTGTTTCAATGCTGTTTCTGTTTTCCCTCTCCACTTTCTTGGCATAGAGTTCCCCATTCTTGCCGCTTAACAGCTACCAGAAAGCATCCCTGTATTCAGCCATCACTTCTTAGTTCAAGGTAAGACACAGTGAGCTGGAGTAACAAGACATCAAAGCATCTCCCATGGCAGTATATTCATTGGCCAGGTCAGGTCACATGGCTACCACAAGCAACCAGGGAAGCTAGAAAACCCGAGCACTTGGCTTTTCGACCTCTCTAATTGAGGACAGCATGGGATGATGAGGTTGGGAATAGATGTTAAGTGAACCAACACAGAGTTATCTTTCACACTAATTTGAGGGAATGGAAAAGACTTGGCTGACAGTTACCACCATTCTGTGAAACTAGTCATTAGGACTGGACAGGGATTGAGCAGAATTGGCAGCTGGAGCCATGGCAACGCTCAAGTTACTACGGCCTTTGGTTTAGCGAGGCCTTAAGACTGCGGCCTAGCTGAACCTATTAATGGAAGCTGAAGCCCCAGCTGTGGAGCTGTAGAGAGTGGGGCTGGAGTCTGGCAGCCAGGTTAATTTGTCTTCAATGATTCCAAGGTGCAGTTGTTAGATAAAGTCATTCTGTGGGGCATGAATCAGAGCGATGCTAGATTGCCGAATACCTAAGTTATTAGTAGGTGTTAGAAGCGATATCAAAGCAGGAACTACAGAAGACGTACTCAGTTGAGATGACTAGAGCAAGAATTCTGTAAAATTTTTAAAAATACTTGGAAGGCACCTGCTTTCAATATTCTGTTATTTAACATACTTCTAAGAATGGAAAATATTAAACTTTGACATACCATTGACTCCGAGGCACATCTCGACCCCAGAAACCTTCAAAATGCCAGGGGATGTGTCTTAACATTGATGGAATGGATTTTCCTGATTTGGATTCTATGCCATTATCTTTTTTTAAAAGTTGCTTTATTGAACTCTAATTGATATCACTGCATTATATGTGTATACCTTTATAGCACCACCAGCCAGTGCTTACCAAGAAAGGCCAAGCTATCAAATCTTTTCACCATAAATTGCTTTGTTCAGATTTTTTATTCAGTGGGCCATTTTGTTTGTCCTTCTGTAAGTCACCATAGTGTTTTTGAATTTACCAACTTTATGATACCTCAGTGCTTAAACCCTTTTCAAAAATTCCCTAGTCCAGCTAGTTATAAAAATGTTTGTTCATCCATTCAACTGCCAATGGGTATTTGAGTCATTTCTAGTTTTTTACTATAATACTAAAGACTCTAGGAGTGCATGTGTAAACATTTTTTCACAGACGTACATGTAATTTCTTTGGGTAAGTATCTAGACTAGAGTTTCTGGATTGTAGAGCAATTTAACTTTATAATAAATTTAACTTTATAATAAATTACCAAGTAGCTTTTAATACTGGTTTTTACCATTTGGCACTCCCACCTGCAAGGTATGAGACTTCGGTTTCTGTGTCCTTACTTCCTAACACTGAATACTGTTCACCTGTTCACCTGTTGATTTTACCTTTAGCACTATCTGCTAGACTTAAACAGACATCTTGCTACAGTTTTAATCTGCTTTTGCTTAATGACATGATGCTGAGTATCTTTTAGTGTGTTGTTAGGCATCCATAGAGCTTCTCTTGAGAAGTTCTCTCTGCTTTTAAAAATTAGGCTACTTAGGACTGAAGTGTGGCTTATGTGCATTTGCAAAGCCCTGGCTTAAGTACAAAGAATAAGAAGGAGAAAAATGAGGAGGAGGAGAGAGATGAGGAGGAAAAGAAAGCTAGGATCTTTCCCTCTTTCTTGTTGAGAGGTAGACACTCCGCATACTCTCAGTGTCACTTTCTGTCTGCTGTGTGTTTTGTAAGGAATAGGAAGAAAGGAAGAGATACCTACACAAAGAAACACCATCAGCACCAAAGCAGCCTGAACCTGAAGTCAACCCACCTGCTACCAGGTTCAATGGGTTCCTTATTTGCCCCAGTTCTCCTTCTGAGGTGCTTTGTGCTCTTTGGTGTCTTTCTCTAGAATGCTGGAGCCCAGAGAGGATTCACCAAGTTGTTTAATGATTGTAACTCCACAGCAAGCTGAGAAGTGAGCCTGGGTATGGAGTGATGAGACAGAGGTCAAGAGAGAAGGACCAGTCAAAGCCATAACTTCAGTCAAAGCCATTGCTGGCTACGGTCAAAAGCTGGCAGCCTAGGTAGACCAGGGCTGTTCCTTGGGATGGAGGACAGATGCCACCTTTAAAAGTAATTCCAAGTCATTTTCCCCGACTTGCTTTTGGCAGTTAAAATAAATAAAATCAAGGCACAAGAAGACACTGGCTCCCATCACTTCCCTTTGAGGTCTTAGATTTATGTTTAGGTTAACTAAGATAAAGGAATTTGAAGCTTCATGTTAGTTTATAAGTATATGCTTTGACAGAAAAAAAAACTCCAAACCAAACACACTAGTGACAAAAATGGAAGGTAAAATAGGCCAGCATCAAGTTCTGAGATCAGGGAACAAGGCCCCTGTCTGTGTTCCAGGAATGTGAGAAAATGACACATTTCAAATCTGAACTAATTCTTTCCTCTTAGCTAAATTGCTCATGATTGAACAGTTCTTTTATGCGTCAAGAAAATGATCCTTTCCCTCCCTGGTCTTCCATTAAAAGCAATGGGACAATTAATTCTTCCTACCGAGTAATCTGATAATACAAATTCTTAAATGTGTGGAACCCAAATTTAGAGCTTCATCTAAAGATCGTGAATTCAAAAGAAATTCAATCCATTAAAGACCAGCTTCAGAAAGCCTTGCTTGAAAGCTCAGACAGCTCTAGCAGGAAAAAGTAAAAGTGTTTGATTAGGACAAAAAAAGTTTTAAAAGGGGTGGAAATTTTGAGAGGTGCTAACACCAGATTCATGCACAAAGAAACGGACAGCATACTAATGGCAGAAATAACTCAAGACAAATATTTTGAGCCAGTCGATCTTAAATGACAGAGTCCTTTTGCAAGTGGTGGCTAAGGTATTTTGCTTTACTAGAGAGAGGGTTCTGTAGAGGAGATTGATCTAGAAGCTTGCATAGGTAAGAGACACCCTCTCAGTTAGACTATGGGTTCCCAAGAAAACTCTTTGGCCTTGGGTCAGAAAGCAATGAAACAGAATGGTCTAAGAAGGAAAGAGAGAGGACATGAATGCAGTTATGATGGAGAGGTCAGTCTGCAGAAGCAGTATAGACCAGCGTGGGAGAGCAAAGAGGTCAGAGACAGGAGAGGCAGGCCAAGGTGAGGTGATCTGAGCAGACTCTGAAACAGTCTCACTAAGAGAGCATGGGTGTGCCGAGTGCTGTCTTTTGAGTTTATTTGCTCCCACCTATCAAATACAACCTACCTAAATTTAACAAGCACATCTTGGGATGGTTCTTATTCTACTCAGGGGATGGCTGGTTTCTCCAGCTCCCATTTGAGAAGAGCAGCACTCTCTCAAACATAGGATTTATTTCATTGCTTCTCTTTGCATCTGTTTCCTCCAAACAGTTTCTTGTCAATATCATGAATTGTCCTGCCAGCTTCACCCCAAGCAACCACTTCCACTTAAAACTTGGAGCTATGAATCCCTCACTAGCCAACAGTCTCTTGCTTGTTATGAGATGGACCAGGAATCGGGGTGTGCTCCTTTTTACTCTACCATTGGACACTGTCTTTCTCCCAGTCCCCTCAAAACCAACATACTTGTCTTCGTCTATGAAAACTTCTTTATTGGAGACTTACAAAAGAGATTTATGATGGTGCATATGAGGCTAATAGTGACTACCTTTATTTGAGCAGTATACTCTTACCACAGTACTGAGTACCTGACTTGGATGGCTTTGTTTAATTGGTAGGTCTATAGGACAGATTTTACAATGACCTCCAGCTTGTAACAGAGGAGTGCGAGCATGGAGAGATCCCATAAGTTCCTCACCCTCACATGTCCTCCATCTAGTGAGTGGTTTTGATATCTGCATCTCCAACTACCATGCTACCTTAGACTCTCAAGGGAGAGTCCACTTTTCCCACTCCTCGAGTCATGGGTCGTTTCTTCTCAAGCTCCTTCATGTACAATGTCCATCCATTTTCCTTTGGAAAATTATACCCACCTTCAACACAAAAGTCATCTCTCCATATATCTGTTTCTGTTTCCTTACACTCCCCCCCCCACACACACACACCAGAGTGATTCCTGGGAGCTTGAATATCATCCAGATGACCAGGCAAAGAAAACGGGGTGCTCACTAACAGGCAGACATTGTGAGGGAGGACTTTAGCTACATGGATAAAAGTAACTGTATCTCCATTCCGTTCCATCAAATACATTTCCTGTTACAGAGGGCCTGCCAGTATACTTACTGGATGATTCATTAAAAGTAGGCCAACTTTCCCAATACACATTTATTTCTTTTTCTTTTTTAAATTATACATCTAGTTTTATTATACTTGTTCTCAAATTATCTCAAACATACAATATAATGTATTTCAGAAAAAAATTGAAATTACAGATTATTGAAAACCTTATCAGTTTGCTATTTCTTCTTGTATACCAACATTCTGAACTGTCACAGCAATTGATGCAGAAAAGCCGCGTGTCATGTGTTAGTAAGTGATGCCAGATACAAATGGTTTGCCCTGTGGGTTTACATGGAGCTTCACTATGGCTGCAGTGAGAGATACTAATATGTAATCTGTTTAATAACATCACTATGTCATCATTAGATGAAAGCCAAAGTCATATAGCCATCATTGTAGTATTGCAGAGTCACTGACTGCTTTTCCAGAGATGGTGTAGATTAAGACAATGATGAGGTCATTTTCTTCAAAGACTCTGAAGGCACCAGCTCCTGCATGCAAGTCGGTGGATCCACTAGTAGACTAAAGAGCTAGAGTATTCTTGATTGGAAATGGGTTTCTTTCTAAAGAATACCATATAATATTCATAGCAAAACAATGTATATTGTATGTGATACAAACACCACCCCCGCCAACCCCAAAAATATTGGATTCCTGCCATCTGTCGCCCAGAGGTTACGAGCCTGGGGTTGTAGACTTATCTCACATAACATCCCTTTAAGTTTTGCAACAATATCTCAAAGTTAGACACCTTCATACCCCTGTATTGTAATAGTCACATAAACAGTAGAGAGAAATGCCTCTACATCATTTCTAAATCAAGATTGTCCCCCAAATGCAAAGTTTCTAAAAAGGAAAAAAAAAAAGCTTTGGTCTTTTCAGTTCATCTTGAACTTCAGAATTGCTGCCAAGGGATGATGGGCCCAGACAATATATGACAAAACAGAATAAATGCTTTTGTGAAAAAAACAGTGCACACACAGGGGCAATTGATTCCTGCCTGGCATGTCAAGAGGGAAAGATAAGGCAGCAGAGCTAGTGAGTACTGACAGTTGATATAAGAAATGCCTTCCAGAGCTGGGGTGTAGCTTAGCGGTAGAGCACTTGCTCAGCATGCACAAGACCTTGTCTTCAAGGTCCAGCATCACCAAGGGAAAAAAATCAAGTGTATCAGATTGTTTAATACCAATTCCAAGTGGAAGGTGAAACAATAAACTTGCCTATCACTTTCCTGAAAAGGCAGAGAAATCACCTTTAGGCAAAGCTCTATCTGGAGACTCAGTCATAACTCTCAGATGATCACTGCTTTCCATGTTTCTGCCATACTTTGTATATTATATATTCTGTATTGTAGATGTGTGTGAGGAAAACAAAGGGTAAGGGCTGTGTCCCTGGTGCCAGAAAGAGGAAAGTCACTTTCCCCTAGCCTGTGTGGGTGCCCAACCAGAAATCCCAAATAACTGGAAAGGGGAAGTGAGGTTGGTCGGTGCAGGGGTAAGCAATCCACAAAGGCAATGTCTACTTGGGGGCAATAGGGAGGGACCCAGGGTGAAATGGAGTATAGACCCCCAGTTGAGATGTCCTGGTGGGAATACAGGGGAGAGAGAACGATAGATCGTGGCTGTTTGACTTCTATTAGTAGGTTGTGTCAAGAGGCTCTAACATCCCAAATTGAAGTGCCTGAGAGATCGACAGGCACAGCTGGTGACCTCAGCAGAGTCTCCTGGGGACTGCTGTGGTCACAGAGCAGTTTTTTTTTTTTCCTATCGTGCCTAGCCACAGCCCAACCCCCAATATGACCTGAACCTGAAATCATCTGAAATCATTTCTACAGAGATTCGGCTGTTGGTTGTGCTCAGACATACACCCATAAGTAAAATGCACTTCCAAGGCACAGGACTACGTTCCTGTACTTACCTTTTTTGTGGTTCAAGAAGCAAGCATTCCAGGGTTTTAACCACTTGATAAAGTATATTCACAGACATTTCCAGGTCTTCTGTATTTATATGTGAAGATAGCACATGCATTTTGAAACCCTTTATTGAAACCTGCACAAATACCCAAAAAGTAAGCACATCATAAAACAATAAGGGTGAATTTTTCACCCAACTGAAAATATCCAAGTTATCAGCAACCAGCTCAAAACCAGAACACCACTCTCTCTCCAGCAGCCCCTCAATTATGTTTAAGCTTAATGCATTTTAGGAACAAGGCTACCAAAAAAAAAAAAAACCCTGCCATATTTCTCTGATATAACATGATGGTAATTTTAGAGTGAGCTGTTAACTTGGTCCTGTATTCCACCAATTGGCAGGCTTCTTTTTTCCTTTTTGCTCCCAAAAGCCAAATCTTAAGCAAAAATCTGAACCACCCATGGAAATTATTAGCATCTTTCGGTCCATCAGCAGATTCTGTTAAATGAACTGGCAGAGGATATGAATCTTTATTAAGCAGCAGAGTGGGCAGAGGAGCCGAATATCATGTAGCAAATACGTGGGGCCGTCCCTCAGTAATTTGATTCAGGATCCTAAGCACACACTCTGGGCAGTGCTCGTCTGTTAACATTTTCCTAGGGGTTTTGCTTTGTAAAGGTGATTATCACGGAAGATATCAGTGTGTTCTTTTTTTAAAAAGTGAATAAATAAACTCCATTTATACTAATAGTGCCAGAGCATCTGTATTTTATTGCACATTGGTAGGTTAGGGCCATTATTCTAATTATACTTACATAGCAAAGCAGATATAATATCTACCTATGTGCATATACATACATAGATTCAAATGGTATATGCATATTTATTTGAACTAAGAATGAGCCATGTGGCCATGGGAGTAGCAAGTGTGCCTTTAAACATGGATGTAGAGCTGTGGTTTTCCAGTTTGATTTGGTTTTCTTTTCTTCTGGAACAGGCATGAAACAGTTCTCCAACTGGGAGAACTGGGAATAGATGAGAACGGGGCTAGGAAGGGGATACCAGGGCAAAAGGATGGGAGATGAAAGGATGGCATGGTAGTTGCTCCTGCTGGCTGGTGTTGCTCATTAAATAAGAGGCAGAGGTCCAGCATGAGGTAGTGGGAGCATTCTTCTGGCAGCCCTTGGCTTCTTACTTATTCTCCACCCTTGCTGGGAGAAATGACTAAAGAAGTGATTGCCATTGGCTTGCCTGTTTCCAGGTGATCCAGAATTTCAGTTCTGCTTCCTGCTACCTGTGACCATGCATTGTCTCCTGGGGTCAGGGGTGTGTCCCTACCAGTGACAATGCTCACTCTAACATGTGTCGATCAGAAACAGCAAATACTGCTTTGCTGTTTTCTTAGGTGTTGCCAGCAGCCAAGATGTCTGCTGAAAGTCAACCTTTGTGGGCTTTGACTTGTGGTGAGAACGTGTAAGAGCTATATTTGAATGCACAGGGCGTCATTATTAACTGCAGATACAATGCCAAAGAGCACACTTCCAGGGTCTACTTGTTATATAACTCCACTCTTATAGTCTGTATCTCTATGGATTTGACATATAAGTAAGATTTCACTCAATATGTCCTTTTGCAACTAGTTTGCTTCGCCCTTCACACATCACAGACTACCTTCTTGCTAGAACTGAAGAATACCCGTGTGTACAGTGGACCTATTGTTTCTATGTCTTGGTTATTGTGAACAGTGCTGCGGTGAGCTATGTGAATGCAAAGATCTCTTCAAGGTCTTGATTTCAATTCTCTTGGATAAACACTCAGAAACAAGGTTGTTTGTTCAGGTAGTAGTCCTGTAGGGCTTCTTATTTGCTTTGTTGTTGAGACAAGGTCTCATGTAGTCCAGGCTATCCTTCGATTCTCTAGAAGCTGAGGATGGCCTTGAACTTTTGATCTTCCTGCTTCTACCACCCAAGTGCTGGGATTACAGGTATGTACCAGCACACCCAGTTTATGTGGTGCTGGGAATTGAATCCAGAACTCCCTGAATGGTGAAGGAACACTACTGCCTAAGCTATTCCTCCAGCCTCGGGTAGTTCTATTATTTATTTGCTGTGAAAAACCTCCCCTTTTTCCAAAATGGGTTGTACAGTTTGCAAATAAATTACTTTCTTTCTCCTTACAACCTCACCATCATCATGAATGGGGTCTATATCTCCAAGAAAGGACTATGCCAACAGCAATGACAGCTTAAGGTTTTAAATTTTGATAGAAAAAAAATTGCACAAGGAAACACTTTAAATATAGAAATGGTCTTGCTTTTGATTCTTAAAAATTAGTGTTTCTCTTTTTTCTCAATTGTACTGAGAATCAAACCCAGGGCCTTGAACCTGCCAGTTAAGCACTCTCCCACTAAGTTATGTCCCAAGCCCTCAAAAGAAGTTTTTTGTTGTTGTTGTTGTTTTTGGTTTTTTGTTTTTTTTTTTTTTGTTTGTTTTTTTAAACTATTAAAGATGGTTCTAATATAGTTCCTTTCCTTCCCTTATAAGATATAAACCCAATATGTTAAATATTGCTTTCCCCTGCAGTATTGAAGTCTACATCCAAGCCCTTGCACCTGCTAGGTAAGGGCTCAGTACCCCTACCTCAAATCTAATATACTTTTGTCTTCATTTAAATTTTTATTCCAGATAGCTGAAATGTTACAGATGGCCTTTGACCATTTGTTTCTCTTTGCCCCAAAGGACTATTGGAAAGGAAGCCTTTCATTGGGGAAAGCCTGTGGCTGCAGCAATGGTCAAATTACATTAGTCTGCACTTGGGAAACACAGAGATCTGGAAGCCCCACATTGGAGGTCACTGACAGGTGGAGGCCAAGGAAAGTTGCAAATGTGCTTCTCTTAGTGGAAAAGTGTGAGAGTGCCTGGTGATTGGAGACCGAGTAAATGATGGAGGAGGAGTTAAGGCTGAAGAAGTCAGAGGGAGGAGGCCAGTGGGCAGGGAGAACAGTTCAGGCTTTAGGAGGGAGGATGCCTGGGAAGTCAGCAGAGAGAATGAATCTGATGAGAGGTGATCTTTGGGATATGACAGGAAAGAACCTGGGATACCGTAAATGGTTGAAAAGAGCGCTAAGGTCAAGGGAAGCAGGATGGACAGAAGGGGGGAAGGGAGCAGAGAAACTAGCTTCCAGAGGACCTGCCTGCCCTCTCCTTGCCTGTAGAGTTTTGACTGTCAAATAGCTACCATGGGAACTGAAAGAGGTGGCTGAGTACTGGGCATGTCCTGTCTGTTTACTGAGCCACACAGCAGCCAAGAACTTGGTTCCTGACTTGTGAATAGGCCACTCTGCCAAGAAAAATTAGGCCTTTGTCTCGCCCACTTAAGTCTGAGTCTGAGAACTGAAGGGAGAACGCTCCTCACACCAAAGTGAGTCCGTGTGTTTGACCAATTTCAAGAAATAGTCTCTTGTGTCGGGTTGTCCCAGAAATAGCACATAAGAATGCTAGTGTCGCCTATTTTGTTATTAACTGGTGATGAGTCCCTTAAATTGTCATTTTGCTAGGAATAAACCTAGTTATTCTTTATCAATAAATTCATTAAAACATAAAGGCCAAGGACTTAAAATAGTCCAGGTAAAATGACACTGTCCCAGTGTTACCCTGGTTCATATAAAAGAGAAGCCAGGCAGCTTGAGAAATGAAAGGTTTCTGCTAAAAACAAGAGAAAAATGTCTTTACTGTCTTTACTCCTGAACTTTCTAGCACCTCTATCCCTGACTTGGGTAGGCACATCCAAAGTACAGAGTGCTGAGGAGAATGCTGTCCTGGAGGCTTGAGGTCAGCCTGGTGAAAAATGGTTTGTGTTGAAAGACAAACCACCTTCATCTGGAACTTGTAAACTTGAGCTGGGGACACATTTGTCACATAGCGACCTTGAAGTAAACAGAGTGGCTGCTCCCTCAGAAATAGGATTTTCATCTGCTGAGGGGATTGGGGTAGCTCTTCCAGGTGTGAGCTAGATCTGTCCTCTGTGGCCCATGCTTCTGGTTTTTAAAGGCACCAGTGATCAGGGATTCTCACGTGGTGTGGGTGGAGATATAAACCCAGGCCACATTTGTAAGAGGGCTGCTTCAGGGTGTCTACAAACACGGAAAGTGCACAAATCAGTTGGGTGAGCAGATCTACTTCTAGAAGTTTAATTTAGCCATTTCGCACATGTGTGCCAAATAGTTACCTAGTTGCACAGGTACACAATACACAGAAAGAGAGAGAGAGAGAGAGAGAGATACAGAGACAGAGAGAGACAAAGACAGAGATAGAGAGAGAAAGAGACAGAGAGAGACAGAGAGATTCATTGTGTCCAAGTTTGAATTGGGAAAGCAATGCTAGCTTTCATCCCTGGGAGATTCAGGTATACTATCAATACCCCAACATTTTTAAAGGAATAAAGGAAAAATGAATGGATTTTGTAAATGAATTGAAAGATACTTGTCCTACATCCCCCAAGGACACTTTGTGTTTCCCAAGACATTTCATAACTGGATCTTTGGACTTTCCCAGTTATAACTTCAAGAAATGCAAATATCTGATGTCTCCGTGTCCTTGAAGATCGGATGATTTGTATTATGAGAAGCAAGGCTTAACCTCAAAGGCCAGCATCACCCCTGGAGTGATGGTGAGTGGAGGGGGTGGAGTAGCCCCACAGCCTCCTGCAAGGATGTTCACTGTCACAGCTTCCCACAAACACCACTCAGATATTCAGGCCTCTGCGTTCAAAATGTGAATGCAGGAGAATTGCCAGCTGTCTCATTTGAGAACTCTTTACTTTGATTCTTTGCTAGTTTGAGCGTAAACTCTTTAGCTCAGCAAAGTTCACTCCTTAAATGAGACGAAACCATTCTAAAGCATGTATGTTTGCAACAATCAGGGTAGGATTATTCTTTTAATTTTGGGAGTGTGAGCAGACACTTTGAAAAGAGTCATATAGAAGTGGTCTTCTCTTGAATTATGCTATGAGACTGAAGGGGTGGAACACTGGTGCTAGCCGTGTTTGAGTATGTTGGAAGGCATTCCCTTGAGCTATTTTATTTCTTTAATCTCGTACATTTTCCACTCTGTACATTTATATAAAGCAATTCGGCAGGTCACATGCTTTTGCAACTGATAGCCTTACATTCCCATGTTCTTTGTGGAAGAAATAATAAAGCCTAAAAAATATAACTGCATCTATTGTCTAAAGAGAGAAAACCAGCCTGCTGCTCATTCTCCTTTGCCTGCATCTAAGAGCATTTAAGGATTTGTTTTGAAGAAGCTGCTGAAAATATGGAAACTTGACATCACCAGCACACTTGCTGAGATGCAGGAGCTTGGCTTCCCAGAACACTCCCTCAGCACCTCTGTCGCTGTCCACACGCCAAGTCTTGGCAGGTTGGTCACAGCTGCCAACGGACAAACGTCTCTGACATAGTCGGACTTAAAAACTTACAGGAGTGCATCTTCTGATTGGCAGATAAAGGGCCACAGGGATCATGGTACAGATGCTGTCTGCTGACTTCTGAGAGTGAAGGGATTGAAGGTGATTAGTTTGTCATTGCCTAATATAATACCATATTACATCTTCATGACAGACTAAAAGAAAAAAATGACTACTTATAAATTTGGACTCCTCCAACAGGTGGGGTTCAAAGCACCATGGATCAGTTTCTTGTATAGCAACATTGTGTTTGGCTTCTTAAGGATTTCAAATTTAATGTGATTTATTTATTAAAGGCTATAGTCCTCAAAAGTTTTAGATTCACTTAAAAGCAGGGAATAATTGTTTTCCCTTTAATAATATCATATTATTATGGTACATTTCTATGTTTCATCTTAGTTAAAAGGCTAATAAGTAATTAAGATTATACATTTCTTATTGTTAGAGATGCCATATTTATTAGTAAATGGTCCATATTTGTTAATAAAGTCCATAAAGTATGCGTGCTAGTCCTTGGGTTCATTAACTTTTGGCTAATTCTCACTTTCTGTTCTGGGATGCCATGCTGTATTCAGTTATTAGGTATCTTCAGGCATGGCAGACTCTCAGACATCTCTTGCTTTGATGGACCTCCCCATTTTTGAAAGTGTCTGCTTATTGTGTTTCACAGGACATTCTCCCATCACCTGAGACTCCTTGTGTCTAACACTGTGGTTTTGGAGGATGAAGTTTTCCAAGGTATCACCATTCCATCATATCACCTAACATCCAAGGACTTGTAGCTGTTAACTTTGACTTGAGTTACCTAGCCACTGGCATGTTTTCTGGGTTGGTCCAGCCTGCTATTACTCCTCCTGTCCTTTCCTGATCTAGTGGTAGCTGGAAATTGATAGGCAGACCACAGCCGAAGGAGTGGGAATTACATTCCCCATCCTGGAGGCAGAACATCTGCATAGACTGTATGGAATCCTTATATATGGAAATTTGCCTCCTACCACTTAGTTATTTGTTCAAATCAGAGAATATTTGTGGGTATTCATTTTACACTTTCGATGTGTTTATTCTGTTACTCAGATTGTTCCAACCTTGGCCTTTGGAAGACCTTTCAGTTGGTTTCTATGACATTTCATTATTTTTATTGAAGGTCATTTATTTCTTTGTTAGTTTCTCCTGACTTTCTGACCTTGTGAGATGCTTCAAGCTTGTTTTTATTTTGACCTTCTCAGTTGGATCTGTGTGTTGTTTCGGGGATCTCTGGTTGTCTTTACTAGGCATGGTTTTAGAAGCTGCTATCTGGACACTAGATGTGCTCATTGCTCATTGGCTGACAGAGCAAAAAATGCATGTGTACATATAACCTGTGTGCTTATACTATGCATACTAACCTATGATTCTTCTAAGTTAAATGCATGATAGTTTATGATTTGTGATGTAAACACTATGGGTTTTGACAAATACCAACTGTCATGTATTTAACATTAGAGTATTATACAAAATAGTTTTCCTGGTTTGGCCCCCACCCTCCCCACACACATATTTCTCATTTCACCTATCCACCACACTCCATTTCCTTGGGCTCCTGGTAACCACTGGTTTTTTTTTTTCCCACCATCTCTAAAGTTTTATTTCTTACCCAAAAAGTCACATAATTAGAAACAATGTGCAGCTTTTTCAAACTGATTTTGCTCATTTACAACATGCATTTAATCGTCATGTTTTGGTAGCTCTTTTGTTGTCGGTAAGGTTCTGTTTAATGGATACAGAGCAGTTGGTTTCTTTATTCAGTTATTGGGGGATATCCTTGTAGTGTCCAGATGTGGGGTTATGTTAGTGGGGATAGAGTGCTGAAACTTTGGCACCATGATGACCAGCTAAGAAAAGTGTTTTTCTCAGTGGTGCCAAGCACTAAACTTTTCAAATACTTGCTGATACGATGAGATATTACATGTGTATGAGATATGTGTATTGTTCAAAGAATGAGATGAATCCCTTGAGCTAGTCTAAGATGTTTTCCCTCAAAGCTCTTAGTGAGGCCTCCCTGATAGCCCTTTCCTGTTTCTCATGCTTTGCACCTATGGCCTCTCAGAATACAGAGGGCCTGATGTACTTCATGCTGGGTCTGACAGAAGCTACCTGCTCTCCAAGATAATCATCCAGTGGCTGGGATGGCGTTCAGTTCAGTAGATTCCTGATTCAGTGGACTTCTCACTGTTTGATAATAAAATAATATTTTATCTTTTCAAAACAAAAAAGTTAGATTTATTTAGAACAAGGGCCATTTTTTTCAATCAAAGTAAACACCTGTCAACATTATCTTTGTACTTGTCCACTTGACACAATGTAGAATCATTTTGGAAGCGGGAACCCTAATTGAGTAAATGCCCCCATCAGATTGGCCTGTGGGAAAGCCCTGGTCATTGTGGGTGGTGTCATCCCTGAACTGGTAGTCCTGGGTGGTATATTAAAGCAAGCTGAGAAATCCATGAGGACCAAGCCAGTAAGCAGCACTCCTTCATGGCCTCTGCATCAGCTCCTGCCTCCAGTTTCTGCCTTGAGCTGCCCTGACTTGCCTAGGTGAATAAAATAAACCCTTTCCTCCCTGAGTTGCTTTTGGGCATGATATTTTATCACAGTAATAGAAATCCTAACTAAGACAATCTACCACCATTCTTTGTTCCTTTTCCATTGACTTAAATGTTTTCTTTTTCTATATCTTAAAAACAAAGAAAATCCAATCAGACAAAACACCTGTGATTTCCATCCCATTGCATTCAAGGAGTGGAAGTGATTTCTAACCTCTATATACTAGATATTGTGACCCTACAGATTTTAAATAGCAACAAGATCTCCCCAGATACTACTTAGAGATGTCTAAAGTGTACTGTGCTCAAAGGCAGTCCACGAGTGGGCAACATCAGCTTCACAGGGAGCATGGTCCTTCTTCCAGCCCCTGAACCAGAGTCTGCATTTAACAAAAAGCCTCGGTGGTCTGCATGCACAGTAAAACCTGTTCCTCAGCCTGATGCTTTCACTGCACACTTGGCATAGAAAAAATTCCGTTGCAAAATTCTTTAGTCATCTAAGGAAACAGAAGAAAAATAGAGGAAAAAAATCCATTTTCTGGGATTGTTTTATCTTAATACATAATTATTGGCTTTTTTTTCCTTTCCCTTGTCTTCCCTTCCCTTCCCCTTCCTTTCCTCTATTCTTTTGTAGACAGACTCTTACTCCATGGTCAAATCTGGCCTTTCACTCATGATCACCCTGCCTCAGCCTCCCAAGCTCTGTGGTGACAAGCATGCATCACCTTCACACCCAGCCCATTCCCTACAATAACCGATGCATTTACTGGTGAGAGTGGTCAGCCCTGCTGTCTTTACTCCCTCTGTTCATGCTTGCAGCTATTTAAGCAAACACCTGCATGAGTAGACCAGTCTTACCTCACTTCCTGCAGGGACAGAGCAGAGATCAACAGCCTGTGAACTTCCAGAATACTTTAAAGGAGTTCATGTTGCCTTCTCTCAGTGTCAATGTTAATGGCAGCTTTGAAGACACCGATATAAAATAAAATACATTGAGTCAGCAGTGTAAGCCTGAAAAATGAAATGCTACACAGTGGAATGGGAAGCATGAATCTCTAAAATTAACTTCCATGTATGGATATCTGATGACTGTCCATGTCAAGCCCTGAACTGTAAATCACGAGTTCCCAAGGATAATGAGCTGTCAGCAGATTGACAGGGGTAGCAATTGAGATACATTTCAACATCTTTTTGACTGCATTTTAAACAAGACTCTGCAGTAGAGACAGCAAAGACCCTTGCTCTCCCTCTTCCGGGCCACCTTATCCTCTGAACTGTTGATGTACAAACTCTGTTGTGGGGCAAACCTGTCTTGTATAATATTTAGTGGTGGCTTCAGCCTTTCTCCTCAGCAATAGCCTACTCCCCTAAGATGTGGTGACCACAAACACCTCCAGACATTGTCAGTGTCGGACAGGGAAGGGCACTGTCTCCTGATTAAGAATCACTGCCTTATGAGAAGACAGATAATTTCAGAGGGTTAGACTTTGTTCCTCAACATCCCTGCTAAGGTCATGGCCACGAGATATTCCAGAACATTGAATCTGTGGAAATAGTTCACTTAGCACACAGACTTGGCATTTGATACATCAAGGATGCTTATGAGTGTTCACTCCTCTCTCTAACCTGTATGTAAACTTTATAACATGTATGCACTGGAGAACGTAGAAGCTACTATTGCCTCCACCTGAGACAGCCTAGCAGGCAGAGTTACAAACCCGTTCTCAAAGAGGAAGTTATGATGTCAGAGCTTTACAAACCCAGTGACACTTGGTCTCATCCTTGAACACAGCCCTAGACTCTTTGGAGCCCTTATTGGGACATAGAGTCAGAGAAACAATTCCCAGCTTTGTTTCAGCAAACAAACACCTGGGGTGGGGGTAGGGGGTGGAGAGACAGGATGAAACACTGCATGGAAAAACAGTGATGGAATAGAAATGAGCCCAGTCATTGCTCTGAAATCCTTAAAGCTGAGATTCTACTTCCAAACCAGACATCCTCCGTTACGTGTACCTGGTGGGTCAGATTAAGGAGGTGCCTGAACAGAAATGTCACTCTGAAATTTTATATAATAGGTAGACAGGAGACTTTTTAAAAATCAGCTACCAAAATGCCTCTGAGAATGTTTCCCTTCTTAAAACAGGACCATGACCCTGGAAATCCTGAATGTTCCAGCTCCAACAATTCTGCCACTGTCTAGACTTCAACCTGTTCTGAGAAATTGAGAATATCTAAGTTTGAAAACTTCTTAGATGTTCCTTGATTGGGAGTTGCCATCCTTCTCATACCTTCGCTCTACCATGAACCCCAGTTTGTTACATTGATGCTGTTCTCCTACCTGATACTACTATGCAATCTCTCTCTCTCTCTCTCTCTCTCTCTCTCTCTCTCTCTCTCTCTCTCTGCCATCAACCCAAGACCCACCTGGACTTAGCAAATCCCACTGTTTGTCACATGACACCAACAGCCCTCCTTCTTTCCCAAGTTACTTGAGAAGAAAGAGATGCTATCCTCATCGATATGCCTGTCCTCCCTTGGTCCGATGAAGTGACGTGATCAGAAGCTTGTGGGAACCAGACCCTGCATTTTCCTTAGGTTCAGTGTTTGCCAGTTCAGCACTTTCACTCATAGTGATTGTACAGAATGTGACTATGACAAGTAATTGGCATGAATTCACTATCTTTATGTGGGAGAGGTCGCCTGGAAATTCACAAATAAGCAAGTCTGGGTTAGGAATGAGAGGGGATGTTTTACTCTAAGTCCTTTGTGTTTTATACCATACAACTTTACTAAATTAATACTCCCCAAACACTAGCAAAATGGAAAGTGTAAAGTATGCTTCTGTTAAATCCTGAGGTCAGGATCAACGGCTACCAAAACCCAGTGTATCAAGTGATACCATGTGCACCCACCCTGGCCTTTGCTGCTCTTTGCAGTTATCAAATGTTCAGAGCACTCAACCCTTCCGTCACTTTGCTCTTACTGACCCCTTGTTTCTTGCCAGAAGCATCTGTCTCCTCTTCACCTAAAAAAAACATTCTGCTTTTCCTTTACCTTTCTAAGATTTCCCTGACTTTCCAACTCAGAGACCTCCTCTCATTATGACTGGGCTCTGTAGTGTTCCCCATCACTCACCTTTAGACCCTTGCTGCTTTTGTGGGTTGTATTTAAATCCCCTGTCTCTTCTCACTCACTCTTGAGAAAGGTATTGGAATCTGTCTTTGAATGCTAGCTCTCGTGAGTGACATGAAGTAATATTGATAGGTTACTAATTGATTGCCCTTTGTCAATCTCTAGCAAAGTTTTTTTTTTTTTTTAGATTTCATTGGGAGGCCTGGGAAAGACTCCCTCTCTCCCTTCCTTCCTTCCTTCCTTCCTTCCTGTCTTACCTTCTCTGGTGTAAGCTCATATGACTGTGTTTCTAGATAAAATACAGAGGGAGAGTGTTGAGGGAACTCAACACCTTCTAACCACAGAGGTTAGGTAGCCAGTAAGGGATCATGGGGGAGGACAGGATCTCCCAGGGAAAGGGAAATTGGATATAGTGTTATGGACAGATAAAATGGAGACTGCAGAGAGGATTAAATAGGGAGATTGGAGAGAAGGGTAAAGGAAAGACTATGGGGAGGGAAAACTAACACTAAAATCATGTGAAAAACCATATTGAAACAAAATGTAAAGGCTCCCTAAAATATACACAGATGTAAAATCTAAATGAAGTCATCAAATAGTAGGAGAGACAATGTCCCAACTAGACATCTTATACTACCAACTAAAACCTCCAGTGCCAGGAATGGGTTACATCTTGTTGAGTCATTAGCCAAAGAGACCCCATTGAGTGCCCCCAAATATCCACAACCTGATGATAAGGCCCTACTGCTAAAGACAGTACTTACTTATGTCATATAAGTCAAGCTGGTGTCTAACTAGAAGCTTCTCCCCTACAGACTAGAATCCATGTTGCTAGAAGGTTCTTTGCACACTAGCAGAAGAGAATGCTAATCATCATTGTCACCCAGCTACAAATCTTGCAACCTACAACAGTTACCTAACTGCAAGATATACTAGTGCAATAGCGACACACATGTTATGGGAGCAACCAACCACTTTTTGATTGGAATTAAGGCTCACTCCATGAGATGGAACCCATAATTGGCACCACTAAAGTGACCAAGAACCTGAGTTTAGATAGGTCATGGGCCAAGGGGAAAACCAACTATTATTTGCAAAAGGAACATGGAAATAAGATGACCCCTAATGACCTATTTCTAAACCCATAGATCAAATCAGGACTGACCCACATATGAAACCATAAAGACTGTGGCAACACACACAAGACATGCACAGGTTCAAGTCAGATGGAGCCTCAGAGTTGAGAAGAGGAAGTAGACACAGTGTTCTGCCCTTAACCAAGAAGCTATTTATAATGGCTCCTCTAGCCCCTCTAGCAAAGGGAAAATCAGTTATACTCCAATTGAATGTCACTGAGTATGTCGACCACACTCCAAGGCAGGCTCCATGCCCAGGAGTAGTTGGCCAACATAAAGCAAGCTCCAAGCATTTTGTTTTGTTTTACTGCTTTTTGTTTGTTTTGATTTTTTGTTTTTGTGGTTTTTCTTTTTTAAAAGAGATAGAAAGATCATAAAATTACATGGGTAGGGAGGTGGGGGGGGATCCAGAAAGAGTTTAGAGAGGGAAAGACATGAGTGAAATACATTATATGAAAAACATTTAATTAAAAAATAGAATAATAATAATTTAAAATAATAAATAATAAGAGGCCAGAGGCCATGAATTTGAGACAGGGGGGTACTTGGGAGGGGTTGAAGGAAAAAAGAGAAAGAGAAAAATGGTGTAATTATATTTTAATTTCAAACTTTTTTTTTAAATGTAATGTAATGTATACCACATGACCAAGGAAACCCTCTCAGCTAGGGAAACACAAAGACCTATGTGATTATGCTCATCATGTCACTGCTCAGTGTCAGAAAACAGGAAACAACTAAGTGTTCATCTGTAGAGCTATGGCTATATACACTGAGCACAACTTGCCTAGGGGGACTGGACCGTGCAGCAGCTGAAAAGAGATGAATGGGCTCTTATGTGAGCTGTGGAAGGAGCTTCTGGACTTTACTGGGTATAACTGAAAGTTCAGACCCATACACAGCACCATTGAAATTTAACAGCACATGCCCAAATGCTCTGTAGCTTCTGTATATGTGCATAATTATGAAACTGTACATAAAGATAAGAAGAGCAAGAACAGCTCTAACATGGAGGGTTGGGTAAAGCGCCTTCTCTACGTATAATTTTGAGGTTTATCTTAAAACTATGCATTTAAGGTCCAGAAGTGGTGCTACATGCATTTAATATCAGCACTTGGGAGGTGGAGGCAGAGGCAGGCAGATCTCTATGAGTTCAAAGCCAGTCTGGCCTACCTAGTGAGCTCCAGGTCAACTAGGGCAGCATCATTAGACTCTCTCTCTCTCTCTCTCTCTCTCTCTCTCTGTGTGTGTGTGTGTGTGTGTGTATGAGAGAGAGAGAGAGAGAGAGTGTGTGTGTGTGTGTGTGTGTGTGTTTGTGTGTGTGTGTACATGGTATATAAGTATTTCTTGGCAATGAAAAATATTTTTAAGAGTCAAAATATGTCTGTGGACATTATACACCAAGGTGATGATTCTTAATTTTAGGGTGGGGGGCATGAACATTTGTAATTCTGATGAAAGATTTCCCCTAAAACTTCTGTAAAGGTCTGCAATTTTTGTTGTTTTGTTGTTGAATTTCTGAGAGTTGTGGGAGTCCCTGAAGCCTGGCCCTAGCCCCCTCTGACTTCCTGAGCCCAGGCTGGGTACATCTGAACACAAGGTCCTGAGGATCACACACACACACACAGTTCTACTCTTTCACCCCGGTTTGACCAGAGGAATCACAGCGCCTGGGAGCTATTTTTACTAGTGTCAGCAGCTCTTCTCCCCAGATTGAATTTCCCCAGAAGGTAGATTTTCGCTGACATCTTAATACTTGGAAGAGAGCAGCTGATCCTTGAGGAGTGAGTGGATGTAGCAAATGGCCTGTGGAGTCACAAACAGAAGCTGATCTGTACTGAGGAAGCGTCCAGCGTTTCTTGTCTGCTTTTAGACATCACCAGGTCCTTTTTAAACTTCTGCAATGTCACCCTCCCTCACACAGAGCTGCCCTGGTTTCCATCTTGCCATTAACACAGGTGGATTTTTTTTTTTTTTAGTGACTTTGCTTATACATTTTTAAAGACGCAAGAGACACAAAAGAGCCTCCTTCCACTCCTGAAATACCAATCAATATTCCTTTCGCTTTTCCCAAAAATGCTTGCAGAATGGAAGCTTGTATTTGCCCCCTTTGGGTCTGCTTTAAAGTGTTTTAGTGGCAGAGCCGGTCTTCCTGAGAGCAGATCTCCTCCGCATAACACACTTTTTATTAAGTCCCAGCACTGCCAGCAGATTTACAGTCTGTACCAAATCTGATTAAATGTGCTGTGCCTGCCTGTGCCGTGAGCGCCCTGTACATAGGGTCCCCAGGGAAGAGCTCTTCTCCTCTGTACCGTTCCCGCCCCCGTACACATAATTAAAATACTTTTTAAAAATTTAACCCAGGAAAGAGGAGCCTGGATGGATATTATATAGTGTCATCTAAGAATTTCAGAAGTTCATTCTTTTTAAGAGTAAGATGATTTTTTTTTTTTTTTTTTTTTTTCCTGAACTGGCGTTCCTACCTTGGATCTTGTGCAAACTCTCTGCCGCTGAACTTACACTCCTAGCCTGGAACACGATGAATTGTGTTTGCTGGAGATGCAGCTGCTGAGTGTTTAGTCTTTTGCATCTTTGAGAACACTTTCTGTGGCTGGAATTGAGATCGAACCCTGAGCTCATCTAGCCTACCTTTGCAGGCTCATCTCTCACTGCCTGCCTTGGTAAACTCTTGCCCCCAGCCACACTGGCGTCCATTCCCTTGGGCAAACTGTTTTCTGCTTCAGCATCTCTTGTCAGTGTTGGTTCACTGTGCTCTGGATCCATGTTTTCACAGATTTCTCATAAAGCAGTTACTGTTCATACCCATCATTGGCTCTCAGTTCCTTTTGACATTTGAAGAAACAAACCCAGAGCCTCGTGTCTGATCATGTCCCCAGCCAACTTGAGTCCCCTTTTGGTGTCTGAAGAATCTTGTCTCTCTCACTCATGTGAAGGTTGAATGTGTCTTCCCTCTACAAATCTGTGAACATTCCAAATTCTGAAAATTAAAAGCAAGACTGTTTCCCTGTGGGTTTGTAATTGTTTGAGATGGGACGACCAAGCATATAAATACAGAGTGAGTTCCAGGACAGCCAAGGCTACACAGAGAAAAACTGTCTTGGGGAAAAAAAGTCTTCCCCTGGTAATTTTATGTGTCACCAAACCCAGGGTTCTGACATATGCTCCATGAACCGCTTTTCATGAAAACAGAATTCACAATTTTATGGTTACACTTATGGCTGGAGACTTGCCAGTGGACCCACCCTGAGTCTAACTTTGACTTTTAATTTTGACTTGGGTAGTGTGTTTTCTGTGCAATAACCATGAGCCATGGAGTCTGCAAATGAAAACTAAATTCATGTTATTCATTTCCAAAACCCTGATTATACTTTTCAGCTTGAGTTCAACCTATACAACAGCCATTTTGAGCACCCAACATGCACTTAGAGCCATGATGCTGGTACCTACTGTGAAGGGGATGAGGACCAGAGGACCAAGCAAAAGTGAACAGCTATGGTTCCACAGAGCTGACACAAGGCTAGTTAAGAACACCAATACAGAAGGGGCAAGGCTTGAGACCCTCACCAGGTGTCACAGTCATAGCGGCGGGAAGGAAAGTCACTTTCTCTAGGAGGGGAAGGCTTCCCTCAGATGGAGACAATTACAATTTTTTATTTGCTTTTTTTTAAGTTCTACTTTTATTCATGTATGTGAGCACATGTGTATGCACACATGTATGCAGGTGACCACAGAAGCCAGAAGAAGGCATAGGATCCCCTGAAGCTAGGTACGTACTGGAAGATGAACTCTGGCTCTGTGCAAGAGCAGCAAGTGCCCTTAACTGCCAAGCCATCTATTCTGACTCTGCCATCTATTCCTAAAAGACAGGTCTTTCTGAGAGAATGAAAGGTGAGCCATGGCAGCAGGTGGAACACAAAAGTCATGTTCACCACGTGGTCTAAGAAAGCAAGGTGAGTCTGGAGAAAAGTCAGCTACCTAGGGTCACCATTGGCTGGGGCAAGGGAAGCATGAGCATACGGTGCTCTAGAGGAACAGGGAGGGATGGGGGACAAAGGACCTTTAACTAGCCCACCTCGGCATGTGACATAGCAGATGCAGTCCTCAGAAATTCTCAGTGCCCTCCGCCATCAGCCATAGCCTGAGCTCTGGAGGGCAGCACTCAGGAGGAAGACATGGGCTTTGGATGGAGATTCTTTCTGAGCCCCCAAACCTAATGTATCTGTGGCTTTAACAAATTGTTTCCTTCCTGTAAAGGCTCTTAATTCATAACTCAGAAGTGAGATTGGCACCTACTTCCAAAGTCTGAAGAGGAAGCAGGAGAATGCACGTGAGGGACTCAGTACTGTGTGGCACATGGGAGTACTCAGGAGGTGTGGAACAGGTTTGTAATAACAAGCAATGGAGCTGGGCTGTGGTGGCGCACGCCTTTAATCCCAGCACTCGGGAGGCAGAGGCAGGTGGATCTCTGTGAGTTCAAGGCCAACCTGCTCTACAAAGCTACATAGAGAAAACCTGCCTGGAAAAACAAAACTTAATAATAATAATAATAGACAATGACAATAATAATAAGCAATGAAGAATGGTGTCTGCTGAATAGTATGATTAATAATACAGTTTCCTTGATCAGGATCAAAGAAAAACCCAGGGTCAGGCAGATCAACTGAGGTCACTTGACATGATAGAGTTCCTGAGATCATCCCCAACAGAATCTGTAGCTCTGGTCCCATCTCTCAGCCATGCCTGGCAGGCTCATTCTGTCCTCAGATTTCTTACCCCACAGGGATCAAGGAAGGAGAGCCCAGGCCTTGGATTATAAGGACATTCTTGCTTCTCCCTGTGTAAGATGATAATGCCAAAGGACCCTGGCACCAGGCACAGGAATGTGGCCTGTCCAAGGCTCCTTGTCCCCACACAAGATCACAGGGCGCTTACTGATATTAGAGCCTGGGGACTATCTTAAAAGTTCTTGTTTCTTTCTCCTGGTTGTTCTTGTTTAACAGCAGTGTTGTACAAGCAAGTACAGTACATAATTTTGCCTCTTGGGAGAGTCTGACATGGTTTTTTTTAATATATTAAAAAAAAAGTTTAAATGCACTTTATAAGAGCAGTTTTAGGCTCCCTGCAAAATTAACATCCCATCCCATACTCATTCTTCCTTATGCATATTTGTCCCCAGTATCGATGTCAGATGGTAATATTTGTCACAGCCAGCCTGCACCCTGAGCCTCTGCTTTGTTGCGGGGTTCACTGTTGGTTGTGTATAATCCATGAGAGTTGCTGGCTCACTCCACCAGTTGTCCCTGAGGGAGCAAAGGCACACCCTGGGCAAAGATTATGATGCTAATTTGGGTCCAAATAGCTTATTTTATAACAGGGTGTTTTAGACTGGGGAATAGCACAAAAGCAAGAGAGACATGGAGGAAGGGATGAGACAGTGGAGAAAGAACCAATTATTTGCCCAGGCAAAGCTCACTCTTACCTCTGAAGCTCTGTGGGAGTTAAGGACAAGTTAATGGCAATTTGTGACTCAAGCGTCCCATCTCCCTTTCCTGGCACCTCCCATCCTGCCTCTGGCTCTGGACTTTGCTCATTCCAGAGAGGTAACACTGCCTTTGGATCTTTCTCCCTGCACACCTTCCAAGACCACATGGTGAGACACCCCCCACCCCCTACCCCAGCCTTCCACCCTCATAGATTCAGGGGAAATTTTGGTTCTGAAGTAGAAATCTCAGGAGAAGACTGGCTGACTCTGCTGAGCTGTTCTCTAGTGTGTGTGATGATTTATCTGGTTTTGAGTTCTCTTACAGAGTTCTCATAAGGAAATATAAGTCAACCCCCAGCTTTGACAGGGGAAGACTTCTGGGAGGCTGTCTGTTGTAGGAGCCAGGACGACACTGAGATGTCCTTCCAAACCAGAGCCTGAACAGCTGAGGAGCTCCAGTTACCCAAGAAGTGAGTGACATGGACACTTCTTAAGCCAGTTGGAGGCAGAGATGGAGTAGGATTTGGGGGGGGGGATGTAGGCAAGGACAGAGGAGAAAGGACACAGCCAGAAGTCTTGGAGAAGGCAGTGGAATGCCCTGGTCTCTGACTCTACCCCTCCCATGCCCTGGGGAACAAGGGTGATTCCCACTGTGAGTCTTAGGAGACCCTTGGTGCTTTACCAACTGAAAATATTGAGTCCCCTGGGACCTTCAAGACACACTCACAGAAAGGGACTGTTTGAAGTGAAGATGCACGCACCCGTGCTAGCAAATAGAGTCTAGCCTAAATCTTTGATGCAGGATTTAAAAGGTACAAAGTCTATTCAAGATGAATTAGAAATGCATGCCTACTGTTCTTACTTTATCTTGATTTAGTTCCCTGGTGTATTTTTTCCAAAATGACTGTGGCATTATTTTTTAAAAAGTTATTGATAATCACAAAATTTTAATTGGTTTGATAATCTTCAAGAAAGAGGCATTAAGACAAAGTCAAGGGGCTTACCTTGGCTGACTTGTGGAGTGGGGGCAGAATTGAAATGAGAGAGGGAAGACAGTCAACTTCCTTAGTACTGCTTGAGGTATCCAGTAAATGTAGATGTCACTGCATTTTTAAGTAAATTCAAGAAATAAAAATGTGTTTGAAGCATCATGTTTTAGAAAAACAAGGAAGTTTTTTTAACTCAACATATTTTACTTGTGCAAGTATTTTAACCGAACATTATTTCCTTAACTCTTTAAAAGTTTTCTATGTATCACATGTGTGTGTCATGTGATATGAATTTGTGGCTGTGTATCTGACATGTATATGTGGGCTGTGTGTCTGGTGTGTATGTGTGGGCTGTGTGTCTGGTGTATATGTGTGGGCTGTGTGTCTGCTATGTATGTGTGGGGTGTGTATCTGGTGTGTATGTGTGGGCTGTGTGTCTGATTGTATGTGTAGGCATGCATACCACAGTTCGTGTGTGGAAGTCAGAGGACACTTCCGCCTCTACATGCGCTCCAAAATTCGAACTCAGATCATCCGGCCTGAGAACCAGAGCTTTTACCCGATGAGCCATCTCATCAACCCTTACTCCCTCAGCTCTTTAACAAATCCTTCCTGTTAAATGTACATATCATTTTATGCAACAGAAGCTGAGTTCTGCATCTATCTCCCAATATAAACAATGTGAGCCTTTGCATCACAATAGATTTGCATATCTAATGAACTTATATCCACCCTTCAGACATGGGAGTTACAACTGCAATTCCGGGAAAAAACTTGCTTTCTTCTACAAAGACAAGTTGAAGGGAAAGTTAGATAAACAATTTAATAAGTACCCATGACCTACCAGTCAGATTTAATAAATGTTTTTATTTACACCAAATCTTTAAGAATAATAAGTACTACAATTCCCCCTTGCTTTTCTCCCAATGGCAGCAGCTTTACCTTCAAGCTGGTGTATACATTCCTGCTTTATACCTTTATTCTATACGTAAATGAATTAAAAATTCATGGCCTTGGTTTTGGCTAAAAAGGCTAGTTTGAAGGATTCCGGGTGCTCTCATTTCACCAAGGGGTCCTCCAATCCCTTCCTTTTTAAATTCAATGTGTGGTTATGCTTAGGGGTGTGTGTGTGTGTGTGTGTGTGTGTGTGTGTGTGTGTAATATGTTTATGCATCAGTCTCAGCAGAAATGCCATGAAACAATGTGTGAAGATCAGAGGTCAGCTCTCAAAACTCTATTCTCTACCTTCACCATGGGCCCCAAGGATTGAACAGAGGTAGAGGCCTGTGGACCGAGTGCGTCCACCCACCAGGCCATCTCATCAGCCCTGCAATGCCTTTCACGTCTCTTCTCTCAAATTTGAAATCCCGGAGAACTCTTCATTAAAACCCTAATTAAGGATAATTTATTGGTCAAATCTCAAGGACCTTTCTCATCCTGAGGCTGAACTCAGAAGACAAGGAAATACATCTTCCCCCCCCCTCCCCCAGTTCAGAATATTATGAGTCAGTTTAGATTGTATTTATAAAGAGAGAAGATTAATTGTCTTACACCAAAAAAAAAAAAAAAGGGAAAGTAAGTCTCAGTAAATGAAGAGATGGATTGAAAATTCTGAGTCCTTCAGAACCCAAAGGGCTAAAGGTGGCATTTAATTTAAACTGTGCCCTCTGGTGTTTCTTTCTGAGCACTTGCTCCTCTTCTATGTCAATTTAAGTGTTTCAGCAGCAGATTCCAGGTGACAGATGGGCAGCCTCCTTTTCACAGTCTCTATCAGTTAGGCTGAGCCATGACCTATCTAGAAGACGTGAACCAAATCACCTGGTCCCTGGTCCTTGTGTCCATCAGTCTTTCTCACTCCTGAGGTAGGTGTCCTAGTTAGGGTTTCTACTGCTGCCATGAAACACCATGACCAAATAGCAGGTTGAAGAGGGAAGGGTTTATTTGTCTTATACTTTCACATTGTTGTTCATCAACAAAGGAATTCAGGACAGGAACTGGAGCAGAGCAAGAACCTGGAGGCAGGAGCTGATGCAGAGGCCATGGAGGAGTGTTGCTTACTGGCTTGCTCCTCACGGCTTGCTCAGTCTGGTTTCTTATAGAACCCAAGTGTTACAAAATATTTGATTACACTGTAAAGATGTGTCTCTACCTAAGGCAACTTCTGATTGATTTAATAAAGAGCTAAATGGCTAATAGGTAGGCCAGAAAGAATAGGTAGGACTTCTGGGCAGAGAGAGAAGAGAGAAACTAGGAAGTGGAATCTAGGCACGTGATTTCACCAGCAGACACAGAGCAAGTTGTAACATGACAAAGTATAGATTTTTAAAATATGGGTTAATTAAGTTATAAGAGCTATTTTGGAAAAAGCCTACATTAAGGCCAGGCTTTCATAGTGAATAAGAAGTCTCTGGGTCATTATTTGTGGGCTGGCAGTCCAACAAGAAAGCTTGTTATATCCAGAACCACCAGCCCTGGGATCGCACCACCCACCATGGGCTGGGCCTTCCCCCATCAATCACTAACTAAGAAAATGCCTTTCAGCTGGAGGAATTTTCTCAGTTGTAGCTCCCTCCTTTCACACTACTCTAGTTTGTGTCAAACTGACATAAGATTAGCTAGCACAGACCCCATGAGGATCAGCCCCTGCCTAGTTCCTATGGCCACTATAGTTTCGCCCATTGCTCCTGCAATCGAGGCTCACCAAGGGTCTACAGCACTACCCTAGACCTTCCCAAGAGCACATAGCCCTGGAAGTCTCCAGATGTATTTGATGCAAGTCTGTGGTGTGACTGACAGCTAAAGGAAACTAGTCTGCTACTACATCCATTGCAGTTCAATTTGAACTTCACAGGTTTTACTGCTGAGGACACAGCTTAAATGGTATTGTGAAGAATCATTTTTAATAACATGTTAAGAGATGGCTTAGTGGTTAAGAGCTCTTCTGGAGGACCCAGGTTTGATTCCCAGCACCCACCTGGCAGCTAGCAACTGTCTGTATCTCCAAGGTCTGACACCCTCATACAGACATACATGCAGGCAAAACACCTGTAAATAACAAAACACCTGTATATAAATAAAAATAAGTTACTTTAAAAAAACATGTTAAGGATGTAGAAAGGTGAACATGAGTAAGGAAATGTGACAATTACATGTGAAAGAGGAGATTTAGGAGACAGCTGTTGCCCAAAACAAAGCATAGCTTGGCTTAGACTGCTGGAAGTCACTAATTATGTGAGAGCTAACTTTTTTGGTTTGTTCTTTGAATTCCATGGGTCTTGCTTTATTTTCTTAGAAGTAGAACTGCTGAGCTGGGTCAGGCATCATGAGCCACCGGGGTAGATTTGAATCACCTGGGTAGATTTGCAAAATACTGATGCATAGCATCTTCCAACCAGCTCAGTGAACAGCCCTGAGGGATGGGTCCATGCTCCATATCTTGTCATCTTTCCTGAGTTCCTTCAGTGATTGTAATGTGCAGATGGAACCAAAAGCCACCAACCCCGGGTGGCAGCTGAGGTTTCTCACAGGTAGAGGGTTGACTGACCTGTTTTCACATAGACTATAAACAGCAGACAGGTGGCCCTCTCAGGTGCAGCCACAACAAGACAGACAATTACCTGCTGATGAGGTCTGCCTGGAAGCTTCCTGGGAGTAGATACTATTTTGCCAGCTCCTCCCATGCCATTTGGTATATTGTAAGTACTCAAGGAAAGGGTTCCACATAGCTGTTTTAGAATGTGGTTTACCAGGCACATAAGACAACCAAGTAATCAAAATTCATCAGTGGTCACCAAATTCATAAGCAATTGGTTTCTGTTACCAGAATCTGTTATTCATCTATAAAGGGAGCGTGTCTAGGTCCAAAAAGCCGACCCAGTCTTAGCCCTAAAGCATTCTTTTCCAGGCAGATGGGGTCATAATGTCACTGGGCACGTTCACCAGCTGTCTGTTAGCACAGACTGAGGCAGCAAGCCTGCAATAAAGAAAAGCAGCTTACTTGGGTTCAGAGTTTAGAGGTTTTAGTCCAGGACTGGGGAGACCCATTGCTTTCAGGCCTCTTATGGGGGAGGAGGACAGCACATCGTGGCATGGCACAAGGCACAGCAAGACAGCTCACCGTGTGGCTGGGATGTACAATCAATCAATAAATAAATAAGTAAATAAATAAAGAGAAGGGGGCTGGCATGCCCCCAGTGACTGGAAATCTTCCACTAGGCCCCACCTTTTCAAGATTCCCCTATTGTGCTGGACAGCAAGTCTTTACTACACCTGCCCTGGAGCCCATTCCAAACTGAATCCCTGAGGGAGCAGAGTTAGATAGTCCTGGTGTCCATTTTCGTGGCCATTTTATTTTTATTTTCTGAAGTTCTGCTGACTATTTCCGCATCAGGGGCCCAGGGATCCATCGGGAGACAGAACATGCCGGACCTCCTGAGATACACTGATAGGCTCCACTTCCCAATTCCTCTTCCCCAATATTCACTCAAGCGACCACCCCCCCCCCCCTTGCGTTTACTCTCCCGTTACCACAGCACACAGTATCCCAAGTGTCAGGTATTTTGCTGCTTGCTGATGGCGCAAGGGGAGAGGCACGTTAATCTCCTGAGTAAGGTCACCCCAGATCACTCTGCAAGACCGCCTTCTGGAAAGCTGTCCTGCGCACAGTTAATCCCTTCCTTCTTGCAGGCTTGCTTACGGAGGTGGCACCTGCTGAGCTTGCGTGTTTAAGAGACTCCTATTTTGAGGGCTGTAGTGCTCTGCTCACCACCTACAATTACCACGACTAAAAATACTTCTGAGTGAGAAGAGTCTTCAAGGGGACTTGGCGCCTGGACTGTCCTCCTCCTACTTTGGTGCCATGTCTCAGGGCAGCACCCTTGCTGTTCCAGGGCAGCCCATTGCCGGTGAGATGGAGGGCTTCACGGTTGATGGAAGCCCTGCGGTTATATCTTCTTCCCCCAGAAAGGTACCCAATGGTGATTTTCCAGATAGTTCCTTTCATCACCGCTTAGCCACCGTGTGCAGAAGCAGTATCTTCCTAGACATCAGCCAGCGTATGTCTTTCTCATGGTAATGTAGGCGTCCATCTCCCTCAGCTAATATGATCCTTCCACCTCCGGTGGTGTGATTGAGGAGCTACACAGCACAGACCCAGGCTGAGGAAATCTCAAATTATTATATGCAGAGAAATAGACTAGGCACAGGGAAACAATTTTCACGGGATCTCACTCCTACGTGGAATCTACTATTAGGATCTAATAGTATCCTGATAGTATCACTGGGTGATGGTGGCACAGACTTTTAATTGCAACACTGGAGAGGCAGAGACAGGCAGATCTCTGCAAGTTCGAGGCCAGCCTGGTCTACAGAGCTAGTTACAAGGCAGTAAGGCTACACAAAGAAATTCTGTCTTGTAAAACAAAACAACAACAAAACCTGGACACAGTGGTTAAGTCTGGGAGTGAGGTTGGTAAGTGGAGGTACAAAAGCGACTGTTTTCATTTTCAAGCCTGTGGTGCTCTTTTAGACTGTTTCTCCATCCATGAAGTAAGATACTATCCCTGTGTAGTCACGTGATCTTCTGAGTCCCTACGCTAAAAGCCATGGATGGGAGGGATGTTATTCTCTCTCTCTCTCTCTCTCTCATCACTTACTTTGCTTTCCAGTCACTCCTGTTGGTGGGTTAGAAACACTCCCTTTGAGGCATTGCCTCAGGATAAAATTTCCCACACTGAAATCTCCAGGCAAATGAATGTAATCCTTGCATAATGTGGTTTCCTTTCTAGGGGGATATTTGTAAATTGTATCACACACCTGCCTACCTTCTTTCTACACATTTACTACAGAGAATTTCACATACCTTAATGTGCATCTATTAAAAGTTCAGTAACTTTGACACATTCACAGACATGTGCAACCATCAATTGCTATTTAATTTTAGAACACTTCAACACCCTCAAACAGTGCCGCCCCTGTAAAGCAGCACTGTCCATCCTCGCCGCTACCCTCTTTGGCATCCACTCATCAAACTTTTGTTTGTGGAGATTTTCTGGGTCTGGATATTTCAGGTGGGTAGAATCATATACCGAGTGGTCTTTTGTTCCTAAACAGTGCAATTAGCAGTGCTTGTCTGTCTGGGATACCTTAGCTCCTTGGTACTGATAGGCAGTTCTGCTCACCATAACCTCAAGAAGCATTTCGATGGGGCACTGCCTGCTTCCAGGTGGCACTGTTAGGGCCTGGCACTGTTGCCAGGCCATCAAATGATCTCTTTAATATAATCCTGTGGTCCTAAACTCTTGTTTTAACCATAGTTTCCTCCCCTCCCACCCCTCTCCCCCAACACACAAGCACACACATCACTTTTTTTTTTTTTTTTTGCATACTTGTTGTATTAGAGCATAAATTAGATCAAGTCTGGGGCTCACGGTGTGATTCCACCATAGATTTTTTCGGTGTTTCTCTCCTTCTAGGGTGATCAAACAGACCGAGATGCTCTCTCTCCTGCTGTCTTGAGCACCTTGTGCCATCCACTATCTCATCCCCTGCAAGGATGTTGTGCTCTCTGATTTCATCTGCATTAAATCCTTTGATTCCTCATCCTTCCTCTTCCATTGCTTAAAATAGTCTACAGCACTCAAATCAAGGATCCCATCAACCTCCCCATCTCTAAGGCTGCATAATCCTGCAAGAAAACTTTCCCCTAGTCTCCTTCAAGAGCACATGTAATGAAAACGCTCTTAAATGAGAACGTGTAGGTAGAGTGGCGGTTCAGACAGTCCCAAGGTCAGCCAAGTCCAGGATCATCTGAGTGCCTGGTAGGGAGAGGGGATGCTTGCTATCTTGACTCTCTTGGGAAGTAAGTCCCTGTAATTGCTTTATTTGTCTCATGGAATAGGTTGAAGACAGAAGAGTTGGATTGGGGCCATCACCACAGTTCTGGGTTCTTGTCACAGTTCTTACAGGAAGCTTTGAGGTTTGAGTCGGCTTGGCAGGGAGGACGTTTCACTAAGGGAGCATGGACTCTACTATGGGGATTTGAGATTTGGTGATTCAAGAGAGGTGTGGGGTGTACTTGCCCTTGCTAAACACTTGAGTCATTCTGAATCTGGAGAGATCACAGTAGTTCAGTCTCTGTCAGAGAACCAAGCCCTTTGTAGGACCTGCCTTGGGCTAGCAAAAGGATGGTGTGTAGAACAGAGCACAAGAGGTGCCTAGGAACATCTCCTGAGTGACAAGATCTCCCACATTGAGCATAAGCCGTTGGTGGAGATGTGAAGAAGGGTTCTCAGGCCAAACTCTGCACAAGTGCTGTATGTTATGGCCCTCGGGCCATGCTGGCAGGTGAGAAGACAGCACATGGAAGACATGTTATGGGATGACAATGGAACCCTCCTTGAAAATGTCACTGTGAACTAGAAAACCAGAAAAGCATTTAGACTTAGACCTAGACAGGATACTCCAGGCTTAAAGAGAGGGAGGGAGAGAGAGAGAGAGAGAGAGAGAGAGAGAGAGAGAGAGAGAGAGAGAGAGAGAGAGAGAGAGAGAGAGACAGAGAGACAGAGACAGAGACAGAGAAACCCCTAGTGGTCAAAACCAAGATGACCGCCTTAGCCACTGAGCTGGTCCACAAACTCATCCATTCATTTGTGTCCCTGCACTGCCCTCTGCTGGTACCATTCAAAAATGCAACTTGGTTTTAAAGGCTGAGATTGGCACCTCTAACAACTTTTTTTTTTTTTTTTATGATGCCCTTAGTATTTGGCTTTCAGGACCAATTTTATTCACCTTCGTGAACAAAGTCATGCTGTGATGAAAGTAAAATGAACAGAAGACAGAGTATTTCATGCTTCTGTCTGGTCCAATCATTGTCAGGCAATTCAGTTAGCCCTTGGGTACTGCTGTTCCTATCAGACAATATTGTGTGGGGGCCTTTAATCAGCACTGTGGCATTGATCCTCTAGAGCCAGTACTGTAATTATTCGTATTACAGACGAAGAAACAGAGGCACATAGAAAATGTCTCACTCTTAATAAATGAATATTACATTCAGTTCCCAGTGCCACAAGCTGTAACTTCATGCCCCGCTCCCACCATGAGCAGAACAGACAGAGAAATATGGTTTTAAAGTATAGGCTTAAAGTATTATGTTTTTTGAGATTAGAGGCTAAATTCTAGATGCGCTGTTAGCCTGGCGTGCAGAGAAGATGACAACGGAATGGAGAGGGTGTGGTTAAGGCATGGGAGCTCCCTCATCATGAAAACACAGTTTCTGGTTTCTGGGGATTAATTGGCTGTCTAGTGGGCTTGGAAGAGCCAGGAAGGCAGTTTTGTGCCCAGTGCAGATTACGCCTGGTGAATGTAGCGGGCCTACGTATGAGGAACATTTGAGGATAGGCTTGGTCTGGGGTTCACTGTGGTGGATAGAACTCCAGACTCCAGAGCCCCAAAAGCTTCAGGGTCAGCCTGCCCACCTCTTCCTGCAACTGAGGGCAGTACCCGCTCTGGCCTCTAGGTGGCAGCTTAGGCTCATTAGAACCCAAACCTGTTTTCAGTACCCACCAGCTGGCAACCGTTTTCGTTGTAAACTCTCCCAAAACTGTGCTTCAGAGACTCTGGTTTAGTTGATCTTGTGTGCGGCCTTGGCAACTTATTGTTGGTAGTTGTTTATTTGCTTGTTTTCTCCAACAGGTCCTTACTATGTTGCCTGGCAACTTATTGTTGGTAGTTGTTTATTTGCTTGTTTTCTCAAACAGGTGCTTACTATGTTGCTTCTACTGGTCTCTAAATCATCCTGGATTCAAGCAATCCTCCTGCCTCAGCCTCCCAGGCAGCTAGGTGTGAGTGGAGGCCATGGTGCCTGACCATAAACATCACTGTTTTTCAAAGCTCCCCAGCTGGTTCTGCACCAAGATTAGGAGTGACAGTTTGCACACTGCGCCCTTTGGGTTTGGTGGACAGCTTGTTTGATATCCTCCTACCTCACCTCTGCAGTAGAGCCTGGGTCCCCAGAAATGAAGGAGCATTGTGAGCAGAGGTATCCTGTGGAGGATGGAGAATACACTTCAGACAGGAGAGAGAGCAGGAGAGGTTCTTCTCAGACACAGAGAGGAAGGAACCCTAGGAGCTTATGCAGTGGTGAAAGGCATTTCATCCCCTGCAGAAGAGTTAAGCCATGTGGAGGGCACATGAGTGTCCCAGTCAGCAAGAACCCCAGCCTCTTCCACTAACCAGAGCTTTAACATTTACCCTGGTGGGGGGGGGGCACTGTGGGTTTCAGGGCTTTGGGGAAACCTGGCCAGGCAGAGAGGTGGTGAGCGGTGGCAGGGAGGAGTTGGGGACAGCAGAAGTGGCTTTACAGAGAGAATGGGGTCTTCCTACATGGACATATATCCTGAGATATTAGATACTGCCAGTGGTCGACTCTTTCCAGTGACTTCATGCAGCAGAATGATGGCTTCCCTGAATTCCTCCCTACCCCAGTGCCCTCACAGAGAGAAAGGGGCCATGTACAACAGCAAGGGCATCTGTTGCCATAGCAACTCTCAAGACATCAGGTACAGGCCTACTGTGATGGCCCAATCCTCCTTGGTCATAGCCTCCAGGGGTGTCCAAAAAAAGAAAAAGAAAAAAATCAAATTCAATACTCAAAACTCCATGATAAACAAAATTTTAAATTAAGACAGGATGCCTATTGCCAACTTTTATCCCCTCAACTCAAAAACTCAACAACATCATTTTGGCATTTTCTAATTGTGAGGGAAAATTAATAACTAAAAGATATGGACTCGTGGCAAGAAGGGAAAACCAGAAAGAACAAGTGCTTCTGCCAATAGATATAGATAATTCCCTGACTGGAGAATACATTCTCCTTGCTCCCCATTATCTTAAGGACAAGGCCACTGAGCCTGCCCGTCCTAGAGGAAGAAAACCCCCTAACCTTGCAGGTGGGCTAAACAATCTCGCCTTGTAAAAACTTTGTACTCTGTGAAATCTCTGTAACCTTGGAAACCTTATGGACTGAGACTAGCTGCCTCAAACCTCCCTTTCCCTTTAAAAATGCTTTGCAATTGTAAGCGGGCACCTTACTCTTCTGATAGAGTGAGGTTCCAACCGGTTCGCTTCTTAGCAATAAAAACCTTTTGTTTTTGCAGTCAGGAGTCACTTCCTTGGAGGTTGAGAAAACCTGGTAGGCACAACACTAATAAATGCAGGCTGAGGTGGTGGGGATCCTTTCACTGTCCACCCACCTCTTGCTGGAGCCACCTACAAGGCCTTGGCACCTGAGGAATGTTATCAATTCTGATGTGGTCCCTGTGGGAACTGTGCTCCTGGCAGATCAGTGATGCCACCTAGTGGGAGAATCTGGCACCAAGCGGGTAAAGCTGCTGGCAAGCCAAGCGGATATTCAGGAGCCTCTGGTATGGGAATCAATGCTTAGGAGTTTGCACAGTGGTAATTGAGATGGGGAGGATGGAAGACTGTGTGGAAAGACAGGTCAGGAGGTAAGGCAGGCAGGGTGTCCCCGTGATAAAAAAGTCTTGTGACAAAGTCTTGGCACACCCACACACAGGTAGCCTGACCCTGAGACAGATTCTTGCCTCCTACCTTCCCATCAGTGAAGACCTCATCTCCAACTTCCATAATCTTCACTTGACCTAGCTGGGACAAATTTGAGAAAAAATCAAGTTCTAAGATTCTTTGAAAACACAGGGTCTCTGGGTAGGTGCTGGAAATGCAGGGATCAATATGACAGAAAGTAGGAAACTACTCAAGGTGACACGGGCAACTTAAATGGTACCCTAGGAGCTGGGCCCTGTGTCCCAGTGAAATTTTGGTTTCTGGACATGACACAGCTCATGAGCTCACCACACGGCTGTAGTTACTCAAAGCAACAGGATCAGCCTGTATTCCGCCAGACAGGGCTAACAGTACTCGGTGCGCTACAAAAAGAAAGACGGAAGACAAGGGAAGCACATGAAGGTGGGAAGAAGACAAGCTACACCCTCAGCTCTCTGTTTTAATCATCTTGCAACAAGGCCTCACGGAGTTACCCAGGATGGCCTTGAACTTAGTGTTGCTGACCAGGCCCTGACTTTTCCATCCTTCTGCCTCAGGTTTGGTAAATAAATATGATACATTGTAAAAACTTAAAGAAATATTCATTTATTTATTGACAGTTTTGTACACCTTCACTGCACCCCTCTCCATTCTCTAGCACTTATGTTCCCCCACACACACACTCCCTCTTCCATGGTGTTCCCTGAGACTGGGGGGTGGTGGGTAGAGGAGCTGGGGTTACCATAGATGCCCCATGTAGAGCTGAGCACTGGAAAGTCACATATTCTCAGCACTTTGACCAGTTATGAGTCTCTGCATTAACCGCTAGCTGTTACAGGTGGAGTGTCTCTGGCCACGGTTGAGGCTAACGCTAATATACACATTAAGAAAGAAGCTTGACAACGCGTCCAGCAGTGGTTCCTGGCACTGTAACCTCCTGAGCTATGTGCATTTGACACAGTTTACAGTGCCGGGCCTCAAATCCAATCAGAAACTGGTTGGTTAGCCCCAGAACCTACTTGCCACTTGCATGTGGGCACCCCCCACACACACCCTACGCCCAGAAGATCAGTATTACAGCCTTCAGGGTTCGCTGCTGGGCAGTACTGCTAATAACTTGTCTCCCACAAGGGCCTGCATAACACCCCTGGCACTGTGGAAGCTATCTAGCAGGGAGGAGGTTTTCAGGGCAAGTCTGGCTTGAGTTCTCCATGTCCCGCGACCAAAGTGTATTGTATCTTCAGCAATAGGGTATCATCATACCATTGTGGTGGAAACCAAGAGCTTGTGCTCTTTTAGGGCCATCTGTGGCCTTCCTGACCAATAATGCCTAAAGAAGTATTCCAAGCCTGACATAGTTTTTAATTTAATAGCCCATATTTTCTTGGGAAAGCACTGTCTATCCATGCAGGCAAGATACTTGTGTTCAAAACTCATTTTTATTTTTAACTTTTTGTCACAGAGTAGTGTGTTTTCCTAGGGGTTTTACATACACCCTTAGTTTTGTTTGCCTGTGTGTGGGTGTTAGATTCCCCGGAAGTGGAGTTAGAGACAGTTATGAGCTGCCATGTGGGTGCTGGGAATCAAACCCAGGTCCTCTGGAAGAGCAGACAGTGCTCTTAAACATGGAGCCGTCTCTCCATCTCTCAAGGTTTTAACTCGCTGTGCTCCTCACGTCCCCCAAGTCCAACCTCACCTGAACCTTTACTCCCCAGTTTCCCTCTCTCCTGTTTTCATTCCAAGAGATCACGGGTTCCTCGTTTCACCAGCCGTTAAAACCCAAAGGGTGAATTCGATGAAGTCATGAAATGCAGTAGGAAATGTGTCAAACTCGCTCTTTTCATGGAGAGTAATGATTCGTATTCAACTGTCTTTTTTTTTTTTTTTTTTTAATCTCCGGAGCTCGCTCTGGACGGCTTCAGGCACAGAAGCACTATTAATATTTTCTTACAGAGATGTCAAGCCCCACAAAAAAGCCAGAGTGCATTTCTTATCCATGTCTCAGACAACGGAGCAAAGGCAACAGGTTACTCAGGATTACAAGACAAGGCAGAACCTGAAGGGAGAAAGCAAGGACGTTAATGCCACGATTAGCACCAAGCGCTCAGGCCTGGGTCAGGGTTTGGAGTCTCAGCTTAGAGAACTATCTGATGACAGGCTAGAAGAGCCTCAAGGTCACCTTGTCGCTAGTACCCATTCTGGTTTCTGGGTAGCTGGGCTGGCATTGAGCGCCCTCAGAAGGGCTCCCTCAGTTCACAAGGATAACGCCACAATGATTTTCCCTAAAAGATCAGTCTTTATTCTCTAAGTGTCTTGGAGACATGGGGCTGTGTGCTTTTGCTCCTGCTGACCAGTGACAAGAACATCAAATCTAATCAGTGTGAACTCATGAACCACAAATCCCATGGAAGAGCCTGTTGCTGCAGGGATGCTAAACCTGGAGCTAGATGACAAAGTGACTGATTCACCTCTGCACCCTGTTTACACTCTCCTGTGGCTTCTGGGCATTGACTGTGATTGGCATGTACTTCACTCTTGTGTGTGTGTGTGTGGGGGGGGGGGTGCGCAAGTCCCCAAAACCAGGAGTGTGTGATGAGGCCTGGATCCCCAAGGCTGGCAGGCCCTGGGAAAACAGGAGACTTGTATCTTTCTGACTTACAATGAGTTATTGAAAGACTGAACTGTGCCACTGGGAACATGCCAGGAAATCTTAGTCTTCACACCTGTTGCCCTGTGAAAGAGACCCCCAGGCCCATAATAGTTGCAAGTGTGGTATATCCCATCCAGGGCAGAGGCTGAACCACATTTGGAAATGTATGTCTCTCTTCCCATCCTTTCCCTCTCCCTCTTCTTCTACCTCACCTGCCAAGGGATTTCTGCTCCTATTTCCCAGTTCTGGGCAACAGTAGGTCCTTAGTAAATAACAGATGTGTGAAACACAGACCTGAAATGCCTAGGTGCTAATGGCCCCCATCTGGGGTTCTCACAGGGCAGCACCACACACACACACACACACACACACACACACACACACACACACACCACACCACACACACACACCATACTAGCCCAGGCTTCCTCTCTGATACTTGAACCTGGCTTCACGGGCCTGTTGTTTGAGAAGCCGACAAAATGGAGTTCATGGTTAAGACTGTCTCAAAATTTGCAAAGATCGCTTCTAAATTGTATTGTCTCTTCCTTACTGATATGAGAGTCAGAAGAGAGAGGCAGGAAGTGGTAGTGGAGAGAGCTGGGTTTCCTGAAGGGTAACATATTCTCCCCACCATTCCCTTTGATTTATTCTACTAAGAATTGGATTCAGCAAGGGCATGTGTGTCTACTGTGTACAAAGCATGTTGCTATGGCTAACCTTCCCTTTGGGGTTGTTGTTTTTTGTTGTTGCTGTTGTTCTTTTTCTTTGGAGGGGGTGGGCAGGGATTGGTTTGGTTTCTCATTTCTTCATATCTTTACTTGGGTACTCATTTTCCATTTACTGTCCTTGGAGTTCAAGGTTCTGTCTTATTTGTCTTTGTACCATGGGGTTATACACCATATGCTTGCTGGAAAGCCCCAGTGTTGTGAAATATTATTTGAAGACACATTGCCCTTGTTTGAGTAAATAAAATTAGCCTGGGGTCAGGAACCTGAGTCATCAAGTAGCTGACAGGAAGTGTAAGGAAGAGACCAGGTGCAGCTAGGGTTCTTAAGTGCGGGCAGAGCAGACAGACACCCTGTTTTGTGGGGAGACACAAGCTGTGTTAGCCACTTGCTGTTCATCCTCTATGAGCAAGCAGAGTTTCACTTCAGCCTTTGAATCCTGATTTTTATAGAGGGATAGAGATCTAGATAAAGTTCCCTTTAGCAGCCATGATAGAGTGGGTGCCTGAGGAAACAGAATTCCAACCTGGCTAAGGCCAGTATGGCTGAACCCATACTGGTAGCTGTAGAGTGGCAACTGTCAATTAGGAGGGAAGGTGCTTAAGGAGTTGCTCTGAATTTAATGAAAGACCACACCCTAGAAGGTAGTAGTGCTCCATTTTCTTCATGTAAGTTGAGTCTTCTCTCAACAAGTCAGGTGGGAGGTCTATTCTTTGCTCATCTAAACCCCCCACCCCACCCCACACACACACACACACACACACACTGCATCCAAAGAGGACCCTGTCTCAGTTGTTAGAACATGCCCTTAAGTGGGGGCTTCTCACTCCTCATAGATAGCATGACCATTCTTGTTTAAAAATAGTCAGTGCCATCCTGGGCTTCTGGCCCCGGTGGCCTGCAGCAGAGGACACAAGAGCCTCTGGAATGTCTCAGCATAGCTGGGGTAACCAGATCTCTGCTCAGATCCAACAAGCACTCTTGGAGCCTCTCGGCCACAGCTGTTTTTAGCAGTGGGATTGGAGAGAGGGCGCAAATAGGCCTTGGTGTTCTGGGAGGCTTGTTCCCCCCATGGTCTGAGGTACAGTTGCTTTATTAAAACTCAGCTGTTGGAGTGACCCAGGCATGGAGAAATGAAAAGCTACCCTCACCAGCTGCCAGTGGCTGCAAGATGCTCCATCTACCCACATAAGGACATGTTACTCCTATTAGAAGCTGGTCCCTTGGTTCCTTAAGAGGGGGCCATCTGCCAATAATAAATCAAGCCTGTGGCCACTCCAAATAAAGAAGTCCCCAGCTGTCAGTCCCTTTATACTCGACAGGCCTTTTAAAAATCCTCTTCTTGAATATATATTTCTTTCATAATTAAAAAAATACAAAAGGTAATAAAAATAGAAGTAATCTACTGCTTGGAGATTTGAGATTCAATAAAGAACTTGGCAAGTCAGAAGTTTCTGGATCATATGAGGATTACAGGGAGAAAAAAATAAATCAATTCTTTACCCGACTAGCAGAAGAAAAATAAAAGAGAAAAATGGGCTTGTTCAAGAGATGGAAAGTAATTAGAACTAGTCCTTAAAATCTGGGGACAATGGGATTCCACCCAAGGGAGGAAAAAAACTGGCGGGGGATATGTCAGATGTCACAAATGAGATGATGACCATCACGTCCTAATGAATGACCCCATGGTCTGTGTGAGGGAGAGTCCCAAGGATGGGGTTCAGCCCGCTGCTGGGCTGCAGAAAAGCTAACAGTGCAGTGCCTGGAGGGGTGAACGGAGTCAGCAGTCAGAAAGAACCAAGGCATTTCTGGTTCCGTCAGCCCCTCCTCCTCAGGGTGTTTCCACTGAGGATTTGGCTGCTGCTCCTGTAGACAGGCTTTGCAGGGTAAAAGTGGCCTTGGAGTCTAAAGACAATGCCAGCTCTGCTATTTTGACCTTGGTTACCACATGCCTTCTCTTCTTCTTCTGAAGTAAGCAAGTATAACAAGGCCCATCTCGTCACTGTTGAATCTTTATAGGATGATGTGAGAAGTGACTGCGGTCCACTTTGTAAGAGTGCAGTAATAGTGGCTGAGTTCATCCTGGTCTCCCTTGCCAGGGCGGGCTACCCCTCTCAGGCTTGTGTGTCATGGCTGCTCCTCATTTGGAAGGAGACTGCTTTCATCTATAACTGAGGGCATCCTTTGCTTTGTGGAATAAGGAAGCTCATAAAATTCATGATACTTGTAACTCTCAGAAAATAAATTTTTCCTACCTATATATCCTTCACAAAATCACTGGCTAACACCAGGGTCATCACCAAACTATGTTTTCATGTGAAATGACACATTTCACTGGTGATCCCACACAGCCTCAGGCGTGTGTGTGTGTGTGTGTGTGTGTGTGTGTGTGTGTGTGTGTGGTGTATGTGTAGTGTGCTGTGTGTGTGTGGTGTATGTGTAGTGTGCTGTGTGTGTGTGTGTGGTGTATGTGTAGTGTGCTGTGTGTGTGTGGTGTATGTGTAGTGTGCTGTGTGTGTGTGTGTGGTGTATGTGTAGTGTGCTGTGTGTGTGTGGTGTATGTGTAGTGTGCTGTGTGTGTGTGTGGTGTATGTGTAGTGTGCTGTGTGTGTGTGTGATGTATGTGTAGTGTGCTGTGTGTGTGTGTGTATGTAGGCACATGCACACGTACACATACAATATTTTTTAATAGAGCATAATGTTAATTTTTTTAAGTCCTCACAGTACAATTGGCTTATAGGCCTGCCAAATCTCACTTACCCTTCTGTATTGTTATATGCACTGTGTTTAGTTTTTAAACCCTATTATTTGTTCAGGTGAGTTCCCGATAGCGTGGATTTATTGGTTACATCTTATAACCCTAAATTCCCTGAATTGGTAGTAATCCCATCTAGACCCAGTGTAGACTGTTGGTTGAGAATCTTTGCAACCAACAGTATGCACACCATTGTGTGGGGAGGCAGAGAATGTCTGGCGGCCTTATCTTTTTCTATTTCTGATAGCAATTCATTAAGGGCTCCCACTTTTTATGAGAACTGTGACAGCCCAGGTCTCTCACTTCTCCCTCACTCACTACCTAGAATACCTGGGGGCAAAGTTTCCTTTGCCTTCTCCATTGCTGCCTCCCACGGAAGGCAGAGTACAGCATCATTCCTAACCCTAACTTCTGAGAAAATCGAATGACCATTGCTCTCCTGGCCCCACCTCAGGTCAGGCTGTGGAAGTGACTTTTTCTCAGTGCAGTGATTTCCTTAGTAACAGCAGCCTCAGAAGCCAGGCCACTTTGGAGCCATGGTGTCACCATGAAGTACTGAAGACAAATTAAAGCCACGCGTTCTTAGAGAACAATGATTGGAAATCACCAAAAGGACAAGGCCAAGCAGAATAGTGACCTCCTGCCCCCACAGCCACAAACCTCAAGAGGTGCTGACTGGTCCCAAGCACTGTCAAAAGCCCCATGGCATTTACTTCCCTCCCGAGTTAAACTGGGACATCCCGGAACCTTCTAGTTCTCAGTAAGGAAAGAGGGACTTGGCAACCCTTCCTGATGAGGGTATTCATAACCACCTATTTTTTGAGCTCATTTCTGGTTAGAGCGCTCTGCCCTGCTGCCTGATCAGCTTCATGGTTGTCCATTTCTCCAAACATTTGTACTCTTTGGGTAAAAGTCAGGTTCATCTGGGGATGTGGGAGTGGTTTGTTTATTCAGCTCTGAAATAAGGCAGATTGCACCCAAGATAACAGAACTTAGTGGGAGATATGGATTGAACTCTTCCTTATTTAGAAAAAAAATGCATTTTTTATAGTGGCCAGGGATTGAACCCAGAGCCCCATGTATGTGAGGTAAGTGTCCCAATACTGAGCTACACCCCTGGCCTATGAGATCATGAAAGAACCAAACACTACCGAATTCATCTGTATCGTGTACAGAGCCCAACCATTATTAACCAATTTCAAGATGCATTTCCCTAGCAAAATGTGTAGGAGAGAAATCCTCCAAAGGATTCCTGAAACCAACCTTTGTGTTTCTCTTATGTGATATTAATAGATGAGTTTCTTAAAGCTCTCTCCCCCATCCCACTGAAGTAATGCCTAACATAGAAGTATTTTAAAAACTATTTTTAGTCTCAAATTTAAACCAAAAGCCAACCCCACTACACATACACACAAATTTAACAATTTAATCTACCAAGTCATCTGCTTACTGATATTTCATAAAAATAATTACCAAAAGAGGAATCATTTCCATGTGGGGAAGAGGGAAACACACAAGACAAAACAACTTGAAAACAAGGCAAGTTTTATTGCATGTGGGAAAGAGTCACATGGAACTTAGGCATGATCGCCAGGAGCCATGAAAATACACATCTGCATATCTTCTGCCCTGCGTCAGGGGGGGCTCGCTTACTCCTCACTCTCATGGACCACCATCTAGAGAGAATGTGGATGCTCCCAGTCAAGTCAAGCAGCACAGACATTTCCTGAACCCCTCTTCCCGAAAACATGAAGGAGTCATTTGTATACTTCAGTGGGATGCAGGGAATTTAGGGTTCTTGGGAGGGTGTATGGTAGCCCACATGAGATCGCTACATTGCCTGAGATTCTTGTAGGCAGAAAGAGCAGGTTAGAGTATTTGCAGACACCTTCAGCCACCTCTAGATGGCGCTCCTGAACAGCCTCTGTCATACCGGCAGAGGGCGCTGAAAGATAGCTCAGTGGACAATGATTCACCTGCTTTCTGGAAGGTGCTGTATTTTATTTGGGGGCTACAGACCAGGATTCTAGTGGAGCTCCGCCCAGGCTAGTGAATATAAAGAAAGTTCTCTCTGAGTTTGATATTCTCCACCTGGGAAGTAGAGGATTCCCCACAGCAACTTCCTGCTCAGAGGTGTCTGCTCTCTTGAGCACTTCCCAGATCAGCTTACCCTGCTGGAGGTGAAGTCCCGGGTCTTAGCCCGCAGTTTATTGACTTGCGATTCCGCAATATCAGCACGTTCCTCAGCCTCCTCCAGCTCATGCTGGGCTTTCCGGAACTTGGTGAGATGAGCATTGGCTTGTTCATCCTACAGGCAAAGAGACCAGCGGGTGAAATCAGCATGTCCCTCTCTCATGGCTCCCTGTGGGAAACGGGCCGGCCACACAAACATCTGACTTACAGCCTCCTCAGCCTGCCTCTTGTAGGACTTGACTTTCACTTGAAGTTTATCCACCAGATCCTGCAATCTCAGTACATTCTTCCTGTCCTCCTCACTCTGCAAATAGGAACGCGGGGATGCCGCTAGAGAAGGGCAGTGTTGTACCGTGGCCTAGCCAGTTTGGGGGGGGGGGGTGCAAGTGTTCCATTCTATTCCAGACTTGGAGTGCCATTTACACCTTGGAGAGGAAACTCCCATTAGGTTGTTCTTTTCACCTACCTGGTACGTGAGCTCCTTGACCCGACGCTCGTACTTCCTCAGGCCCTTCACAGACTCTGTATTCCTCTTCTGCTCCCCTTCCAGCTCAAACTCCAGCTCTCTGATCTGGGGAGATGTTTGGGACATTATTCTAGACCTGTTCCTTGAGTGGCGTAGGCTGGGAAGCTGGGCTTGGCTGGGCTTCCCCCTGCTAGTACCCGCGTCTCCAGTTTCTGGATCTGCTTCTTGCCGCCCTTCAGCGCCAGCTGCTCCGCCTCGTCTAGACGGTGCTGCAGGTCCTTCACCGTCTGCTCCAGGTTCTTCTTCATGCGCTCCAGGTGGGCGCTGGTGTCCTGCTCCTTCTTCAGCTCCTCTGCCATCATGGCGGCCTGAAAAGCAAAGTGTTCAGGGAGAAGGCTCAAAAGCCTTGGAGCTGTGGAAATCAGCATTCCGGCCAGAAAGCATGCTTGCAGAAAGGTCAAAGGATAAGACCCTGAGTGATCTCACTTCCCACCTGGGAACAGGACAAAAAGCTACACCTGGGATATAAGATGCATAAAAGAAACTCTACAAGGATCAGGTGAGAAAGTGTCCTGAAACTGCTCTCCTTGGGACCTGTTCAAACCCCAGGGGGTCTTTATTTTGTCATCACCACCACATTGTTTCAAAGGATCCTGAGACTTGAAAGGGATAACTTGTTATCTAGAGTTACACGGGGAAGGGATTTGAGAAGTAAAGAATCTGTATTCCTTCTTTGCTTTCCTGGGAAAGTAAAACGGCATTGAGGTGGTGTTCCCTCAGAAGGCAGCAGGTGGCGCCATTGCAGCTATAGAACCAGAAAGAAAGCTTGAAGACACAGGAAGTTAAAAGATGTGAGGGGACAGTACCCTCAGAGGGTCTCATTTCCAGCAGCCAAATGAAAGAACACACATCTTTAGAGACAGAAGAATAGTATACTGCCACCCCTCTGTCGGCTTTTAACAGTACAGGAGAGGACCAGTGAGTTTGATGGGAAATGGGAATGGTCTGGGGGCAGCCTGTACCTCATGAGTGTCCTACAAGGGTAGACTTCTACTGAGCATGTCTAGGGTTACGGGGAAGGAGAGCTTTCATGAGGCACAATCTCTCAGTAGCCATATTGGGGGAGGGGGCAAGAGCCTCACATCAGTAATAGCCTTTTTGGCCTTCTCCTCTGCGTTCCTTGCATCCCTGCTGGCATCCTCCACCTCACTCTGGAGCTGTGTGAGGTCTGTCTCCAGCTTCTTCTTGGTGTGAATGAGGCTGGTGTTCTGAGGAGGAGGAAGGAGCGTCAGACAGCGTGTCTGGGGATGACCCTCATACTCTATGCTCCTGCCCTCACCTGGGTGTGCAACAACTGCACCCTCTCGTTGGAATCCAGCAGCTCCTGCTCTGCCAGCTTCCGTGCCCGCTCCGTCTGCTCCAGCGTGGCCCGCAGCTCCTCCACCTCAGCCTGCAGCAGGTTGGCTCTGCGCTCCACGATCGCCAGCTGCTCCTTCAGGTCCTCCTGGCCCCGGAGAGCATCATCCAGGTGCAGCTGGGTGTCCTAGCCAGAAGATAAAAGTGTGTGAAATGGAGGGCCAAGGACCAAGAGCCCCACCTAGTCTTTGCATATCTGGACACTGGAAAAGCCCCCTCTTATCCCCATCCCAGGGAGCTGCCTCCACCTTCAGCTGTCCCTGGACATTCCGGAGGTGCTTGAGGTTCTCTGCAGCCTGGCGGTTGGCATGGCTCAGCTGAATCTCAATCTCATTGAGGTCACCCTCCATCTTCTTCTTGAGCCGGATGGCCTCATTCCTGCTGCGCACCTCAGCGTCCAGGGCCCCTTGCATGGTCTCCACTGTCCTCTGGTAGTTCCTCTTCAGTTGTTCAATCTCCTCATCCTTCTCAGCAATCTTCCTGTCAATCTCTGACTTCACCTGGGTCAGTTCAAGCTGAATTCGGAGGATCTTGGCTTCTTCATGCTCAAGAGCTGCCTGTAAAGGACAAAACCAAAAGGAACAGTTTCTGCACTACTTGTAGGGCCAACCACATGACCTTGGATCAGCAAGGCTCCAGTGAGATATTCCTAAATCAAATTCAATAATAATCAAAGCTACCTTTAAATAAAAACCTCTAACTTACCTTCAGTGCAGAAATGGGACATTTCACTGTTATTCATTTATCCTATTGATTAGGAGCAGGTAGCTCTTTAGCAGCTATTTTAACTTCAGCTAAGGGTTTGTAAATTTTCAGGTGTAGACCTATTTTAATGTAGGGATTTTCTTCAATAAATTTAAGATAACTCCGAGGCACTCTGTCACTCGACTTCACCGTCGTGGAGAAAGAGTGAGTGTTAGGATCATGATTCCCCAAAGGCGAAGTGTTAACATCTCTCCCCCAAGCCCACATCATTGCCTCTGTTCCGGTTTTTGCCTCCCCACTCATGCTCACCTCTGCTTCCTCCAGCGCCATTTGGATGTCAGCCTTTTCCAGCTCCATCTGCTTTCTGGATTTCTCTAGCTCATGGATGCTTTTCCCATTCTCAGCAATTTGTTCAGTGAGATCTGCTATCTCTTCTGCAATGAAATAAGTTCCCATTGCATCTGGACACCTCTGCACAGGTTCCCGGGAATGCAAAGCACACACTCAAGGCCTTTTGCTAGTTCTTTATAACTCTGGGGACCTCTGCTTCCCAGACATAAGACACGGGATAGAGAGACCCAAAACAGCAGCTCGTCAACATGCACACTTTATACAGGTGCAGCAGTGGGCCCATGTGAGCACCTGAGGGAAGGATGGGGCCTCACCCGCCCCCACACGCTCTGGTCACGATGGGTGAGAAGAAGGGTTTCCCACAATCTCAGACCATTTGCAACGCTTACGTTCTAAGTTCTTATTCTCCCTTTTCACAGTTTCAAGTTGATCCAAGGCTTCCTCGTAGGCATTTTTCAGTTTGAAGAGCTCGGTGCTCAAGGATCGGGACTCCTTCAGAGCCGCCTCCAGCTCTGCCTGGCTCTCCTCACACTTCGTCTTCCACTCAGCTAGCACCTGCAACATCATCATGGAAGGCTGTTAGTGAGCTCTCTGCCAAGCTTCTAACAGAATGTCACCACTGAGGTGACTGAGCTCAGAGTTAGGTCTCTCAGCTGTCTGCCTGGTCTAGCTTACTGAATGAGCTAAGGTTTCATTCTGTTAACTTACTCGGGATAATCAAGTATTGCTGTACTCAAAAAGCAAATGAATTCTTGGAGAAGAAATTAGCTAGACATAATCATCCTTTTCCTAATTAAAACAAAAATGCCCCTGAGCTTCTGGAAATATTTCATTAAGATGTTTGTTCAAATCGCACTGGTCTGACACAGGGAGGGAGGGACCTATGTCTGAGTCTCACATCAGCCACCTAAAGACATGGGTCATACGAGCAGATGGAAAAGATCTTGTTCTTAGAGCACTGTGGGAATTGGTTCACTGCTACAAACAATCACCCAAAGGGGGCCTCTGCCCCACCCCATTCCATGTCCACATCATGGATGGAGAAACAAGATCCTGGTGAAGCTCAAGGATCTCCCTGAGACCACAGTGCTAAAGTAGGGCTGAGGAGGGAGCAGATCTCTTCCTCCCACAGCCCCCCACACCCCTCACACCATGGAGTTCAACCAACATGGAGCTGCCCCACACCTTGTCAAAGTTCCTCTGCTTCTTGTCCAGAGCAGCTGCCAGGGAGTTGGCTCTTTCTACATCCACCATCAGATCTTCCACCTCCCCTTGCAGCCTCTGCTTGGTCTTTTCCAAGGAAGCACACTTCGCATTCACAGCCTCAACCTGCTCCTCCGAATCCTGAAGACGCTGAGCCAGTTTTTTCCTTCAAGAAAATGAGAAGGAGGCAGACAGGCACTGTTAAGGTTCCGTTTTCTTGAGCGTCACTGCTCATCAAACTGGAGCCATTAATCCGCGTGGCTCCTGTGCCTCTGCACATAAACCCCAAGAGACTCCCCCATCTGCAATGGCCTGTCTCCGATCTAACCAGGGTCAGAGTTGATGTCTTAATGAACTATGCTAATGCGCACGTGACGTGACGTGGAAATGTCTAGTAACAAAACAAGTTCATTAAGTTCATCCCACTCCACTCTAAAGCCAATGTGCTGAGCCATGAGATAACTTAAGGGTTCTAGTCTGAGTCGCCTACTTAGCCTCCTCCAGCTCCTCTGTGCGCTGGATGGCATCCGTCTCATATTTTGTCCTCCACTGGGCCACCTCGCTGTTGGCCTTGGACAGCACCCTCTGCAGCTCGGCTTTGCCTTCCTGCTCCTCCTCATACTGTTCCCGCAGCAGGTCACAGTCATGGCGGGAGGACTGCAGGGCGTGGGCCAGCGCGTTCTTGGCCTGTAAAAAAATTAAAAGGACGCCCCAATTAGGACTATGGGTGCCACACAAACCAGGTATGTCCTGCTGAACGAAGTCACTTTTTTTTTTTTCAATCTTGCTTTTAGTTTGCAGGGGTACCTTGCTCTCTTCCTCCAGCTGCCTCTTGAGCTCCTCTATCTGTTGAGTAAAGGCTTGCTTGCTCCTGGAAAGCTGAGACACTATGCTTTCCTTCTCTTCCAGTTGACGACTCAGCTCACCTGTGTCGGGAGGAAATAGTTCATTCATGCATGCATGCATTCATTCATTCACTCACTCAATTATGCTAATTGGGGTAGGGGACAAATAATGAGATGAGACCTCCTCTTGAGAGAGTATGGATGTGTCCAGGAAAAGGAAATGGCACCCTGATAAAATACTGTTGTAAGCTACAGGAAGCCAGGCGTGACCCTGCCAGCAAAAGCCAGGAGAACTTGTATGAATTTGAACACCTCCTGGAGCATCTCCCCACCTCCCTAGAGGCTGATGATCCTAGGTGTGTCCTTAACAACAGGTCTTCACCTCTAGAAATTTGAAGTTGGACTCTTGGGTGAATATGATCAGCCGGGGTATATACAGAAGTCAGAAGAGAAGCAGGATGCTTATGACCCTAGAAGGTAGTTCAAAGGTTATCTTTTCTCCCTGTGCTAGCCTTTGGCTACAGCAAAGAAGCAATTGACCTGTGGTAGGGGCCAGTGTTGGCTGGAGCTGTATTTCCTGGATAAATGCCCAAATTGTCCCCTCAATTGTTACTACACCATGAGCCTGCACTGTTCAGCCCATTTCTGTCTTTATTCTCTGCAATTCCTGAATGCAGTCAGTGGGCAGGAAATAGAAAGGCCACTGTTCCTCCTTCCGGTCCTATCCAGGTTTTGTCAGATGCAAGTTTATATTATCATGGAAGTTTGACCATCTGCTTTCTTTTTTATTTTCACTAGACAGGGTGTTCTCCTCCTGGATGTTCAGAACAGCCTATTTTGTGAATTGCTTCCATTACCTTTCTTCTAAAATGTGTTTTTAGAAACCCTTCCTCAGCAGGTATACTGGCACTGGCCTTTAATGCCAGGTCTAGGGAGGCACAGGCAGGCAGATCTCTGTAAGTTCCAGGCCAGCCTGGTCTACATAGGGTTTTCCAGGCCAGTCAAGTTTATAGAGTGGGACACTTTCTTTAAAACAAAGCAAAGCAAAAGCAAAACAAAACATTCTCTCTTGCAAAGGTGCTACCCCTACTAGAGCCATCTAGTCTCCAGAGTAGCACACACCCCACACCCCACCCCACCCTGCCCCTGCTCATGGCTCACCCGCCTCAGTCTGCAGCCGTGACTTCTGTGTAGTCAGCTCACTCAGGCTCCTCTGGGTCTCCTCATTCTTGCCCCTCGCCTCACTTAACTGGTCCTCCAGAGTTCGGCATATCTTCTCCAGATTGGCCTGAGGATTGGAAGGGGGAGGGAGGTCTGTAGGCGCCCTTAGGTTGACCTGCGGCAGGTGTCCTCTCTGGACGAGCCCACCCGGCCCCTCACCTTGGATTTGGACACGCTCTCCACGCTGCTGGAGAGGTCGTCAATCTCCAGCTTGAACTCGCTCTTCTCCTTCTCCAGCTTCTGCTTGACGCGCTGCAGGTTGTCGATCTGCTCCGCCAACTCGGCGGTGCTGTCCGCGTGCTTCTTCCGCAGGGTGGCCACAGTGGCCTCATGCTGCAGGGTGGCCTCCTCCAGGTCCCTGCGCAGCTTCAAGAACTCGGCTTCACGCTTCTTATTCAGTTCAATCTGAGTAGAGGTGACCCCTCCTGCCTCCTCCAGCCGTTCACTCAGCTCCTCCAGCTCGCGGGCATAGTCACTGCGCTGCTTTTCCGTCTTGGCCCGGGTGGCTCTCTCTGCCTCTATCTCTTCCTCCAGCTCCTCAATGCGAGCCTGTAGGGAGCAGCCAGTTCCCCTAAGAGACTCTTAGGGTGACTATTCACAACAGCTAACAAGGTGTCATCAACCCATGAAAGCATGAAGAAAATATCCTTCACTTAAATGGTGGCATATTACTCAAATATGAAACCCTACCATTTGCAGGAAAATGGAGGTGACTAGACACAGAAAAACATGTCATGCACATTTTCATGTGAAGAATTTGTTTGTTTGAGTCAATCTGAATATGAAGCAGTGACTGCTGACTGTTAGGAAGGTAGGGAAAGTGTTTGAGAGGGGACTGAGTTAGTGCACACTGAACTCGCACGAAGAAACCCATTACTATATAAAATTAGTTGACAGTGATGATAGAGCAGATGAGGTTTTACTCCACCAGATGAATCTGCTCACAGATCTCTGCCCCCTACCCCGCAGAGAGATGTACGTGCTGCTAATCTTCCTTCAAATGAATCTTTCCTACACCAAATGGTCACTGTCCTAGAAATGTCTCCATTCACCTCCATGCATCTTATTGCAAGTTTGGGGGACATGGTTCACATTGTCACCACTGCCATGTCAGCCTGGCCGAGTTAGGTCCCATGAGGCTGGCAGCCACACAGTCCTAAGCCTGCCTGCTCTAAATGGCTCTGAGCAGACACCACCCATGTTTCTGAGCCATCTACAAGGGCAGGCGAGAGCTGAAAGCCTCCTACCTGTAACTCTTTGATTTTCTTCTGAAGCTGGAGGCTCAGTGTCTGCTCGTCTTCTACTTTGCTTTGCAGCTGACTGTGCTCAAAGTCCTTCCTGTGACAGGACACAGAGAATGCGTGAGGATGGAATCCCCAGCCACTCACAGAGTGGAAGCCATGTTTGCGGGACATACTTCTTAAGCCTCTCATCCAGCTGTTGCTTGTCATTCTCCAGATCTAATATGGACTCCTGGGCAAGCTTCAGGTCCCCCTCCAGCTTCCTTTTGTTCCTTTCCAGGTCCACACGTAGCTTCTTTTCTTGTTCTAGAGAACTCTCCAGCTGCAAAAAAGCATCAGTTCCTCTTTAGGATCAAATGATTTCCAAGGGCGCAAACCAGCTCCCACCCCTGCCCAGGACTCTCCCACCCTAAGGTTCAGGACCCCCAAGACTAACACCCTGTGCTCACATCATCCACTTGTTGCTCCAGCTTGCTCTTAAGCTTGCTCAGAGAGTTGACCTTGTCTTCTTCAGCCTGGAGGTCATCCAGGGTCTGCTGATGGGCCTCTTGGAGAGCCTTCTTCTCTCTTGTTAGCTTTGCAATGGTCTCATCTAACCCAGCCAGCTCCTCAGTAAGGTTTTTTACCTAAAAGAAGTCATGCACTATTAGAAGAGGAGCTTGGTTCGAAGTGAGTGCATCGAGCCGGAGAGAAACAACAGAAGAGTGACAACCTTGTTCTCTGTGGCATGCTTCTCCTTCTCAACCTTGGCCAGTGTCAGCTCGAGGTCGTCGATGTCTTTCTTCAGCTCTGAGCACTCATCCTCCAGCTTCCTCTTCTTGGCCGTCAGCTCAGCATTGATCTCCTCTTCATCCTCAGCTCTCTCTGTCACCTCTTTGATTTTGGCCTCCAGCTGGATTTTGGTTTTGATCAGCTGGTCACATCGTTCCTCGGCATCCAACAAATTTTCGCTCTCCTTTAAAAAGAAATCACAATTCCCTTTATGGAGCGAAGGTTTGAGGTACTGCTGTCATTCATTCTATACGAAGTCCTCTATGAAGCACTACAAGTAAAGCCCAGCACCCACCCACATTAATCTAGCTTTCCCAAAATCGTAACCAAATCTGAAATACAAGAAATCAAAATTCTGAAATACATACAGCCTGTACTTGAAGTTGCAGATCATTCTTCTCTTGTACCAGAGTGACCAACTTTTCCTCCAGCTCCTTCCTCTTTGCCTCTGACTTGGCGAGCTCATCTTTGGTTTTCTGGAACTCTTCCTTCATGGTGGCCATCTCCTTCTCAGTCTCTGCGCTCTTCAGGAGGGGCTTGATCTTAAAGAAGAGCTTCATCCAAGGCCAATGTTTAACATTCATGAAGGCACGGATGTTGTACTGGATGCAGAAGATGGACTCCCTGAAAACAAAACATGGACCAGCAAGATGTATCAGCAGCTAAAGGTGCCTGATGCTAAGCCTGACAGCCTGATTTTGATTCCTAGGCCCCACAAGGTGGCGGCAAGAACTGACTCCTGCAAGTTGTCCTCTGATCCCTACATGTTTGCCTTGTCATACATGTTCACACACACACACACACACACACACACACACACACACACACACACAAAGAAAATAATAAAAAGTAGTTTGAGAAGAAAAAAGAAAGCTATTGTTCATTTCCTACAAGGGATTCTCTCTTCCCCCTTCTCCCAAAGAGCTCTTGCTTAAACAAAGACCCATTTCTACCTCCTTTGCATCATCTTCTGGAATTCCATACGCATGAGAAACCCTCTGCACACGGCTTGAGTCCGAGTGATCAGTTTGGCCAAGCGGTCATCCCGCATCTCTTCCAGGGTTCCAAGCAAGCCAGCCTTAAAGAACACCTTCCGAAGGACGGGTAAGGAGAATGAGTCATCTGGCACATTGTGTTAAGAGGATATACAAAGGCTAACAGCATGAGGCAGAATTGACGCACTACCTTTGTGTGTCCAAATTTGTACTGTGTGTGGTCGATGTCGATGGAAGCCAAGAGCTTCTCACAAGCTTTTTTGCTGTCAATGAACTGGCCCTCTGGGATGGCGCTGGCATTCAATACTCGGTATCTGCCATTGTGAACACAGAAATAATCACAGGCTGTTGACAAAGACTGGTGATTGAAGGCATCTCTTCCTATAGACCAGAAAGCTTAGTTCCCAGGAAGTAAAGAAACCTGCCCATAGTCACATCTCTAGATAGTAACCTGGAACAAAGACCTTGCATCTCTCAGGCCAGGGCTTTCTTCCCCTCCCTGTTGTATAGCAGACAAGTTCCAAGGTAATGTGGAAGACACAAGGATGTAACCCTGTCCAAGGAGTAGGTTATCTCACACTGAACACCAACCACAACTGCTCTTTTGAAACGAGTCTTTTCTTATGATAGTTCTTCCCTCAAATTCCAGCCTTTATCCACGCCAAAGGACAAACAAAGAATTTTGACCATGTACCTTTGTTTGAAGTCCCCATACAGGATCCTGTTGGGGAAGCCCTTCCTGCAGATGCGGATGCCTTCCAGCACACCGTTACACCTCAGCTGGTGCAGGACCAGGCTGTGTTCCATGGCCCCTGAGAACACAGACCAGATACCTGAGTTTCCCTTGGAGCCCTTATGGACTGAGCAGCCGCTGGAGGGCTGGGGGTGTCTCACCTGGGGTCTTGGTCTCATTGGGTATTATACAGCGCACAAAGTGAGGATGAGTGGTTCTTAAGTTGGACATCAGTTTGTTCAGGTTTTCCTAAAGGAAAAAGGATTGCCTTTGGCAGCCTACTTCCACAGAGGCAGACACTTGCATGGTGGAGAAAACAAAACTATATGGTTTCAACTTAAGAATTGTGAAACTGACTCTGTCCTTGAATGGTCCCAAAGCCAGACATATAGACAACTGGCAGAGTTGGACATTCCTAGCTTGAAAATCTAAAATGCTCTAAAACCTGAACGTTTCCTTTTTTTTTTTTTTTTTTTTTTAAATAAATCTGAAATCGTTTGAGTACCAACGTGACACACAAAAAGAGTGTCCCACCTACTGGAGACAAAACAGCAATATGCTTCAAATATCATGTAAAATTACCTTCATACTAACTGTGGGCCTATATGGAATACAGATGGATTTTGTGTATAGAGTTGGGTCCCATACTTGAGAAATCTCACTACATATTCAAAACAAAAAACAAACAAACAAACAAACAAAAAACAGCAACAACAACAAACCACTGAAGTCTGAACCACTTCTGGTCCTAAGGACAGAGAAATGTCACCCATTTTCCCAGGTTGCAAGATGGTCACCAGCCACAAAGTGGTTTCCACAGAAAGGGTGTCTGTCTCTACTGGGGCCTGAGGAGCTCCTTCAGGCATCCTGAAGGCAGCTAGGTAACTGGAACTGAGAACTCACGTATGTAGCTGGCCACCCCTGCTAGTTATAGTAAGTAATGGAAATAAATCTTGGTCCCATATGTGTTAGACTTCACGTGTACATTGTCAGGCTGTCAGTCAATTGACCTGACTCCGTGACAGCACTGCTACTCAGGCAACATGACTACCCTTGCATAAATCAAGTCTAGGATCTCAATGTTGCTCATTTTGCCATGACTCAAGTGAACTGTGAGCAGAGTAACTCTAAAGTTTCTTACCCTGAAAAGTGCAGAGACTGTTTGGAAGGAAGAGCCTTTTTTCTTAGCCACTTTCTTCTTCCCACCGTCAGCTGTAAGACACAAAAGGGGGCAGGCACTGTCACTAGATCTACCAAGTCTTTTGGATGCTGCGGAAAAAGGGAGGTGATCCTTGAGGACAAAGTCCCACCCCCATGACTGGAGTCTGCTACTTACCATCCGTTGTAGCAAAAGTGGCATAGAGGTGTGCTAGGAGTCTGTTTGAAGACTTCTGGTACAGCCCCACTACAGTTTCATTCAGGGGGTCCTTGTTCTTCTCCAGCCAGCCTGAGACATTGTAGTCCACAGTGCCCGCATAGTGAATGAGGGAGAAGTGGGCCTCGGCCTTGCCTTTGACCACCTTAGGCTTCTGGAAGTTATTGGATTTTCCCAGGTGCTGGTCATACAGCTTGTTCTTGAAGGAGGTGTCTGTCGCCTTGGGAAACATGCACTCCTCTTCCAGGATGGAGAAGATGCCCATTGGCTGGATTGAAGGTGAGGCAAAGGCATCTGGGTAAATAGAAACAGCAGAGCACATGGGAAGGGGGCTCAGAGCAGACGGAGTAGGATACCTTCTCAATGAGCTCGATGCAGGCAGCCAGGTCCATCCCGAAGTCGATGAAGGTCCACTCGATGCCCTCCTTCTTGTACTCCTCCTGCTCCAGCACGAACATGTGGTGGTTGAAAAACTGTTGCAGTTTCTCATTGGTGAAGTTGATGCACAACTGCTCCAGGCTGTTATACTGACACCAAAATATAACATTCACATGAAAAATTAGAACTCTTTCAAAATGAAACTCCATCAGCCTTCCTCCTCCTCCTGTATCGGGTTCTACCTGCTCATCTATGTTTTCAGAGCTGGTCATGATTCTTCTAGGCCTGCCTCTGACCACGTCTCCCATCTAGATGTTTCTCCTACTTCTGGGCACCTCTTGGTGCACTTATTTTGGGTTTATGCATCTACATGCCCCACAGGCTTCTGTTTCTTCTCAACTAAACTTTGAGCCTCCCTTCTTCCTGCCTGCATGGCTGCCACCTGGTGAACACCAACTACACATTTGCTTCTAAGTCAGATAATTCTATCAATGGCAAATTTCGAATTCTCTGGCTCTCCATTGGATTTTTCTCAATTTTACGTATTTGGTGATATCCTTTAAAATTCCACTTGAAGGAAATCTACAGCCTTGTGTAATATATTTGCATATGTGTGTGTGTGCTCACATATACACACATTTGTATGGGTGCACACACATGTATGTATATGAACCTGTAGAGGCCAGAAGAAAACTGTGGATGTCATTCCCCAAGCAACATCCACCACTCACATTATTATTATTATTATTATTATTATTATTATTATTATTATTGAAACAAGATCTCTTAATGGCCTGGAAATTTCTAGTAGGGTAGGCTGAATAACCAGTGAGCCCCAGCATGTCTCTGTCTCTTCTGCTGAGAACACTCCACCATGTCCAGCTTTTTTTTTTTTTGTAATGCATATATTGTAAGCATCATACTCTGGCTCCCTACTTTTGAGGCAGGAGGCACTTTACTGACTAAACCATCTCCCTCACCTCTTCAACTGTCTGAAAACAATGCAAACCGTCATGCTATGCTATTTCCCCCCTACTGACTCACTCACACTTCCTATCCTTCTTACAAGAAAATCATCTTGGTGCCCCCACTTTGGGGTTATGAAAACTCCCTCTATGAAGAACTAAGAAAACATACATAATACCAACCTCAAAAATTTCAAAACCGGCAATGTCCAAGACCCCGATGAAGTGTTGTCTCGGGAGCTTTGTATCCAGTTGCTGGTTGATCCGAGTGACCATCCACAAGAAGAGTTTTTCATAAACAGACTTGGAGAGGGCATTCACAGCATGATGAACCTATGGGAGGAAAGGCCAGCAAACTAGTAAGAAGGCTGTGACCATCGGTCCTCGGGCCCCTCCTGGCCTCCAGGCAGCTCCTTACCTGGTCCACAGTTTGGCCCTTTGTAACATACTCATTCCCGACTTTGACTCTGGGAAAGCACAGGGCTTTGAGGAGGTCTGAAGAGTTCAGGCCCATCAAGTAGGCTGTCTTGTCGGCCACTGCTCGGGAAGAAAAGACCGTGTTCAGTGAGGTAGGAGGAAAGCCATCCGGATGTTTCATCTCAGCATCTTTCCATTGTGCACATCCCTTAAATATCTAAGTGTGGCCAATGACACTACATCGCTCAGAGAGTGTAGGAGATTTCATGAAGCAGCAGGACTTGGTTCCAGAAAGCCCTGGCCATTTCACATTGCATCTGGAATAAGACCTTTCTAAGAACTCAGCAGAAATGAGTGGAGGGACCAGAGAGGTGACTCAGGAGGTAGAGGCACCACCAATCAACACTCCTGGCAACTGAGTTTGATCCCAGGCACCTGTATTGTGGAAGGAGAAAACTGACTCCTGAAAGTTATACACACACACACACACACACACACACACACAGAGAGAGAGAGAGAGAGAGAGAGAGAGAGAGAGAGAGAGAGAGAGAGAAAACTAATAAGATCTTTTAAGTTTATGCTGATGGTTCCTTATACTCTGCAGACCCAGAAGAAGTTCCTCCTCCTTCCAGAGGGGAAGAAAAATCAATCATTTTCAAAAGAGGCTCTGAGTGTCCCCAGGGGAATGACCCCTCTGCTCAGGCTCTGTACCCTGCTATGGTGACAACGTACCTTCCGTGCCATCTGGCTCGGCTTGCTCCTCTCGCTGCTTCTGCTTGAACTTCATGTTGCCATAATGCATCACGGCCCCTGTCAGCTTGTAAAGTCCAGATTTCTCCTCTGGGGTGAAGCCCAAGATGTCAATGGCACTCTGCGATGGAAGGAACAGCTTGTCTATCCATTACCCTCAGCATAGGGAGGCTCCCCCCACCTTTCTGTGGTCCTCCTTACATCTGTAGCCAGCAGCTCCTCAGCATCGTCAATGCTGGCCACCAGGATTTCACCCTGGCTGATGAACGGGTAGTCATAGGGGTTGGTCGTGATCAGCAGCAACTCTGAAATGACCAATGTTTGAGGAATTCACACGCATGTCATGAAAAATCCCCCTGGGTGGAACTGTGCTCCTGAGCTCTGACCTGGGACTTCAACCACTGGAGTCAAAATTAAATGAAGAAGTAGAACTCTCTAGAGTCTAGACGGTGGTCACGACATAAAACATAATCTGTGGGAACATTTGCAATCCTCCATGCCTCCACCCTAGGAAACACATTTCTGTCTTTTTTGCTTTGCAAATGAATGTTGCATGCCAGCATAGGTTGTGGACAGTGAGTAAGGAAAACCGGATGAGTATGTGCCAGGACAGGAGCCCAGGCTGGGGGCCTTTTCTGATAGCCTTTTCTAAAGGTGGCTGGAAACTGGAAACCTGTTTGCAGGCTGGTGCCCAGAAGGCTTAGCTGGTACAGATGTAAAGTACAGGAGGTAGTGAACACAGAAGCTTCTATCAGCCTCTAGAAGCAGAATGGCCCTACCTAACTGGACGCTGGCCTTTCATAGCTAAAGTAATTCTTTGTTGAAACACAAGGGGGCGCTCAAGGACCATTAAGCGCTTAACTATTCAAAGTGTACGGTGGAACCAATAATGATTTTGCCGTATTACAGCACATCTGATCACATTTTTCAAGTCGGTACAGTCAAGTTTGTAAGATGGTCTCAGCAGGTAAAGTTCTTGCCGTGTAAGCATAAAGACTAGAGAGTTCGAATACCCCCTAATAATCATATAAAAACTAGGTGAATGTTGGAGGGGTCTATCTGTAATCCCAGCGCCAAGGAGGCAGAGATCGGGTCCTAGCTAGAGTAGCTCTTGGTGAGGGACCTTGCCTTAATATTAAGGTTGAGAGAAATTGGGGAAGATACCCAGATTCAGTCTCAGGCCTCCGTATTCACAATGCACACCCACAGACACACATGCACCTCTATACACATACTCACATGAATACCACATAATTCTGAGAAATGATACAGTTGCTGTCTAAAAAGCCATATATCCCACGGCTGATATAAGTCTCCATTGCCTGTAGAGTCACCTATAGATGCAACTAACTCTTCTGGGTCTAATGATCCAAAAGCCCAAAATCGACTTCCTCCTCCCCTCCAGGCCCACCCACCACTTCCACCGCTTCCCACCCCACCCCCACCCCGTGACCTCACCAATCAGCTCAGGCTTCTTGTTGGAAAGAATCTGGTAGAAGATGTGGTAGCTCCTCTCAGCCTTCAGCTGGAAGGTGACTCTGGATTTTTCCAGCAGATCTGGAATAGAAGCACAGGCCTGTGGCCCACTCTGCTCTCTGTGGCTGCGAGAGCTCACTTGTCCCACTGAGTGTACTTACAAGTTTCAATATCTGCAGACGCCAGCTTCCCAGTGGTGCCGAAATGGATGCGGATGAATTTTCCCTGTGCGGAGAGAGAGGGGACCAGATCTTTCCGCTGTCTGAGCACTGCCCGGAGGAGCCTCTCCCTCCGCAGTATGAAGTGTGTCCTCCCCTCTCCCTTTCCTCGTTCCATTTTGTGTGTCTGCCTCCTCCTGTGCTCCCCATATCTCACTAATGAAATGACTGGGGTGCCAAACCATGACCGGACCTGCTTACAGACTCCTTCCTATTGTACTTAAGGTAATATCCAACGCCTTCCTCTGGGTTAATGCCCTTATTAATAACATGTCTCTTCTCCCTATCTGTCTCCCCACTTATCACATGAGTCCTCTGTAGGAGAGTCTCATGCAGGAAACAAGCCACCCTTCCCTTCGTCCCTTTCTTTACCCAGCAGTTTTGGCTCACGTGTTCAAGTCCCAGAAAGCCCTTACCAGACGGACAGCCCTGTCTGTTGGGGACCTGATCCCCAGTTACTCAGTTACAGCATTGAGTTTTTGAACCTCACATACACATGCCCGGTGCATTTGCTCCTTCCCATGCTCTCTGTTCGTTCCCCAAGCTCAGGCACCCTGACTGCCCTGCAAGCTAAAGATTCCATCATACTCAAGGGCAGACTCACAAAACGAGAGGAGTTGTCATTCCTCACGGTCTTGGCATTGCCAAAGGCCTCCAGCAGGGGGTTGGCGCTGATGATTTGATCTTCTAGAGTCCCCTAAGCAAGAAAACCCGAGAGGAAGGGAACATGTCTTTGTAAGCCACAAAATGAAGATTTAAAAAAATAATAATCATCACCTGTTCTGCTTTCCCTGCCTGCCTGGCTTCCTGGCTGCTCCAGGGATGCTGGGCTTCCCCCTTCTACTTGACAACTGAAAGCAGTGTGACCTTCTCGAAACACTTCTGCATCTCTCTTGAGCTTGTCAGCGGCTGGATCTCTTGAGTGGACATGCTTTAACTTGATCCTCCAGTTAGTTAGGTTGTTTGACTCTTGCAGTCCACTGAGTCGGGGGACATGTATTCCTCACACTGCTCTGGACTGCTATCTGTGACACCACCCTGAAGGAACAATCTCTCTGACTTGTCTCCAGATCCACCCTCTTCTAAAGTACTTGTGTCTCATCTGCTAAGACATCACAGGACCTGGACCTGTGGTCAACCACACGCTGTCCCCCAGGCTCCTGCACCCTAGCCCACTCTCTTTTCCTTGCTCCCTTCCCCCACCTTCATTTTGGAGTCCTTTTTCTTGGCAAGATCTCCAGTGGCTGCAATTGTTGCAAAGTACTGGATGACCCTCTTCGTGTTCACAGTCTTCCCGGCCCCGGATTCTCCGCTGTTTAGAAGGATGGAAAGGCAAAGAAAGGAGTCCTGTTCATAAACCAGCACCCTAAGATGTCACCCAGAGGGGAAGAGGACCTGGGCAACTGCCTTAGTTGATCTGAGTATGGGTAACCCCAGTTTTCTGAGGCTTTTTCACCCATTCCCCAACCTGTCTTTTCAACATGGGCTTTGCTCCAAAGCTCCATCTCATGAACAGAGCTGAGGGAATGGCATCCTTGGCCCCAACTGCCAAGCCTCTCTAAGCAGGGGATACTCACGTGATCAAGATGGACTGGTTTTCACGATCTGTCAAAGGGAGAGAAAAACAGAGCTGATGGCTATGTCTAAAGAGGTTGTGTCCATCAGGCAGGCAGTAGGCTGCAGCTGCTCCATTCCTTTCTCCCTTCATTTATTTCCTGATTTACTTTGTGTTTGTCTGCTTAGTCATAGGTGGGGATTTAAAGAGCTTCTGTCCTGATAATGAGACTCAAAGACATTAAGCCCTGATGAAAACTGAGGCCTCCCGTCCTCTGAGGTTGAGCCATCTAAGATGGTCAATCTTTGTTTCTGATCCTTAAGAGTATTCATATCCTATGTCTAGCCAATACCCACGTCACACACAAACTCCTCACCCTGGCCCCCAAGGATCTAAAGCCTCTTTTCTTCTTTGTCCCTCCTTCCCTAGAACTTCGCACCACAGTGACCCTGAACCTATCCAGTTCCCACTCCTCGTCCCCATATTTTCTCTTAAAAACACACCGGTCAGCATGAACTGGTAGGCGTTGTCAGAGATGGAGAAGATGTGGGGCGGGGCCTCCTGGCGCTTTTTGCCTCGGTAGCCATCCACCACCTCAGGGTTGTACACCGGCAGCCACTTGTACGGGTTGACGGTGACACAAAAGAGGCCTGAATAGGTCTGTGGGAGTAAAAAGATATACACATGCATACATACATGTACATTATATACATTAATATACATACATGTATACATACATATATAATATATTTATATACAGAGGTATATATGTATATGTATATATATATGTATATACATATATATATATATATAGAGAGAGAGAGAGAGCCTTTACTCTTATCCTAGGCTTCTTTTGATAACTCATAAAGAGGAGATGATTTGTACTGATGGATGAAGCAACTGAAATTCAAAGAGGAAAGAAGCCAGCCCTCCCACAGCTAGTACCATGCTGACCCCACCATGACCTCAGCTTTCTTGTCCTTAGGGCCCCTCCTCCATAACTCCCCTCCTCCCCACCTTCCTTCCTACAGCCCTTGCCCTTCCTATCCCATCCATATCTTGCTTTTTTCCACATCTTTCTTGTTATTCTCTCCTCTACTCCCTCTCTTTTGGCCAAAGAGGACTCTTTCAAAGGCTTCCCTCCCCCACCCTCACCCCTCATCGGATGCCACAGGAAAGCCTGTTGGCAAGTAGCCACTGACATAGATCATCCAGGATGTGTAGCGGTCCTTGAGGTTGTACAGCACAGCGGGCTCGTTCAGGTGAGTGAGCATGGCCATGTCCTCGATCTTGTCGAACTTGGGGGGGTTCATGGCATACACGTCCTCTGGTTTAACCACCAGGGTCTGAAACGGAAGAGTCATGAGGTTTGTCTAATGTTCCCTAGCCATTGGAGAGCTGTGTGTGTGTGTGTGTGTGTGTGTGGCACCCTGGGAGAGACTGCAAACCAGGTGAGCAGGAGAAATGCCTGGGTGACACTGAGGGAAACCAAGGTTACCATGACAGATGGTGGTGGCACAGCATGTGCTCTGTTCCGGCCACTCAGGACTTTTGATTGTCTCTCTCTGATTGGGAGTGGGGGGATAGAGAGAGAAGTAATGACGGAGGACTTCTGGGGACTAAGTGGGGGCTGTGACACAGATTGGGGGCCAAAGGAAGCAGCTGTTCGGCTGTCCCTGTGGTTCTCCTAGGGCGTGTCTGCAGCAGGCCGGGTCAGAGACACTGTGTCCCTGGCTGGTGCCCACAGGGCCTGCCAACTTCACTGCCCTGTAGAAGCAGCTTTCCAGGATGAGACCCCAGCCTTCTTCCTTCACCACCTTCTATGCCCTCGAGGAAGAGTTGCTGGCCCATCCTTCCCTTTCTGCAGCATCCCTGCATCTCTGATCTGGGAGGGTTGCTTTCCCCACCAAGCCCTGGGCTGTCCCCTGTGGAGAGCTTATAGATGGGCCTGTCAGCCCCTGCCCCTCCCTTGTCTTTTGAGTGACTCTGGAAACAGCCAGCCCCTGAGCAGTAGGGGCCGGAAAGCTGTCTTCTTCCCTGCCTCCCTCAAGCCCCCCTGGGCCATGGGCTCTCCTGTGCTCTCTCAAGTCTGTTCTCCCTAGACTCCATTATAACCCTGCATGGAGTCTAGCTTCTGCCTTCCATCCTTCTTTGGAAGCGCAGCCTCAGCTTCTGCATCTGGAATATGTAGAGATTCCTTCTGTGAGCATCCATGTTTGTCCTGCCCTCCCCCGACCGCACCAGGGCTCACTGAATGGCATCGTTTCCTTCACCTCTTGCATCTTCTGCCTCCATCACACACATACTCACACATGTGGTGACTGAATCCAGGACCCTGTGCACGCTGGGCCAATGTTCTATCATTGGGCCATACCCACACCTCTTTTGTTTTCTTCCTTGTAACATTTCCAGATTCAGGATTTTCTAAAGTCCCAACTTGCTCCCACAGGATGTGGTGGGCTCAATTGCCCAGCCCAGCCCAGTTACAGAGAGCCTGGTTCTTGACGTTGACCTTGTGGTCCTCTAGGGTCCCTTACCTTCCTTGGTTAGATGACCATTGACAGAACTGGGGGAACCTACAAACAGCGGGTGTTCCAGAAACACTCAGCCCCTGAGACAGTGAAGCTGGTCCTCTGGCCCAGGACAAAGCAAACAGTGGTAAAAGACACCCAAAACTAAATGCTCTGGTCAAATGCCAGTGGGCCCATCTCCCATCCTGCTACAGAGGCCTGGGCATTCTGCTTTCTCCCAGGGTCTGGATACCTAACATTGTTTCAGATGCTGACTTCCAGGCCCAGTCTCTGGCTGGGAAAGTGGGGCAGGGTGGGGAGGGTGGGGAGGTAGTCTTCCGCAAAGCCACTTGAGGAGCTGGGTCAGTGCTGAGGAAGAAAAAGAACAAACACCTTACCCTGTTGTCTTCCGTCTCCACGGTGACCTTCCCATCCTGGCTACTCTTAATTTTCCCCTTGGCATATTCTTCCTTTGAGTCAACCACAAAGCAGTAGGTTTTGGCATCAAAGGGCTGGTTCTGGGCTTCGATCCGCTCCTTTTCTGACTTGCGGAGAAACGGTGCGGCTATGCCGAACACTTCCATCTCAGAGTCGCTACTCATGGCGTCAGCTGCAGAACAAACCCAGCATTCAGACCAGCTGCTCCCTGGCCAGGCAGCAAGCAGGCAACCTCCCACTCAATCTAGTATATCAACCTGCCACACACCCCTACCCCGCCATGCATAAAAGACTGTCAGACTGAGTTGAGGACATCTGGGCTGTTCCATGCCCAGTGGGGCTCCACATAAGGAGTCGGTCCTGGGAAAATGTAATGTGCTCTTATTTGCTGAGTTGTTACGTTGTGGGCCTAGGTAGAGTGTGTTTAATACAAGTGTCTCGATTCTTTCAATCCTGTGAAGGGGCTTTTTATGCCACTCTTGACACTCCATTTTCCTCTTCTGAGATGCACATATGGTAGACAGACCATTCAAAAATAAATACCATGGGAAAATAAATAAATAAAGGCATCTCTCAAAGACAGAACCCTGAACAGCAAATGGAAGAGGCAGTTTCGAACTGTTTTCAGATGGCTCCTTCTTCCCACGCTAAGAATAGTCAGGCGGCAGAGGCAGCGGGATCTCTGTGAATTTGAAGCCAACCTGGACTATCTAATGAGTTCTAGGCTACCCAGAGCTACATAGTGAGATCCTGTCTTTAAAAAACAAACAAAACCACAAGGAAGTGATGGGTGCCTCTGGCTACAGCCCCAAGGAAGAAGGAACTTTCTCTGGGTCCCTGAAGCCTAGTCTGTGTTTAAGCTCTCCCTGGGGTAAAGTAGTGCTGCTGGGTGGCCTGGGTTTGCCTGAGGGCTTCAAAGCCCAGGGACTCGCCCTGATCCTCACCTGAGTCACACCCACAGGACAGCAGAGAACAGCAGCAGCTGTGGAGCTACAGGACCTGCAACAGCACCACACAGAGATGCTTAGGGATGCCACCGTTTCTGCTTCTATGTTGAACCAGATCTTGATGAAAATCAACTCTCACACACAAAAGCCTAGATGTTAGAAAGAGCCTCAGCCCTGAGGCAAGCTAGAGGACCAGACAGGTCATGTCCTCCAACTAGGCAGAGCTGCCAACTGTCTGGCAGTGGCTCTCCCAGCCCACTCCGATAGTGTCTTCAAATTGCAAGATCATTCCATGTGAATAGGACAAGGACTCTAAATGGACTGAGTCCCTGGCAATAAAAGTGTCTGTTAGCAGGCGAGGCCAGGCCTCCTGACCTGCTCAAGGCAACCGGCATCAGGGCATTGAGCCTCACCTCTCACTTCACACATGTTCTTTGAGAATACCTTGAGAAGAGAAACGAGGGCCACCTCATGTGACAAAGCCAGGCAGGGCCACAGCGCAGAGCAGTGGCTGAACCAGGTGTGAAAGCATCAAAGGCCAAAAGAGATACAAGGAAAGCACTGTCACTTACCTCTGACCACGACAGAGTGAGCCACAGAGGAGCAGCCACCCCCTGGGCTTTTATAGGCCACCACTAACCCCCTGGGCTCATTCTTTCTCTATATTTGGAAAGAGAGTGAGTAGCACCGCAAGCTGAGAACTGGCCCCTTCCACGCTTTTTTTTTTTTTTTTTTTTTTTTTTTTGTCATTGCCAAGGGAAAAGTATATATAGAAATGAGCAGGGTCCGAAACCATTTTTCCAACTGTAGAAAGCTGGGAATTTGAGATGCCTCGCTCTGCACTCAGGGTTGGGGCTTCTTCACCTGATACAATGGAATTGTCTTTGCTTTAGGAGCCCTGCCTGACTCCATCCTGCAGGTCCTCCCACCCTGGAAATCAGTGGGGGCCACTACTACTTGGGGACAGGGGTATCTGCTTGTTGTGTTATTTGCTTAGGAAAATCTCATCACTTGAGAAAAAAAATGAATAAAATCAGATTGAACCTGTTGAAATCCCCTTGGGATTATGAGACAGAGTCATCACAAGCTGAGGTTACGGCAGGACAGTTGCACTGTAAAACTTGTGCCATGGAATTATAGGGTTTTGTTTTGTTTTTTTCTCCTTTTCCTTCTCTCCCCTTCCTCTCTTTGCTTTCTGTCTCATTACTGTTGTTATTAATGTAATCCTTTCCTAAGCACTAGTAGGACCAACAAGAAAGTTAATGACAGGGAGCTATGCCACCAGCCCATGTTCAGAGTGACAGCTGCTTAGGACCTGTGGTTATCAAGACATATTACCACTTAGGAAAGAGCAGCTGCCAGCCAGGATGGGGGATAAGGGAGGACGATGGTGGCCTGCAGAGAAAGGGAGGGTGGGTATTATCCAACAGATGTTGTCATTTCTAAATCAGGACTGGAATATTCAGACAAGAATTAAGGCATATTTGAAAGTTCTGTCCATTTCCATTCCACTGATTGTTTCCCACCCGCTCTTCAGGGAGAGGGGCTAAAGAGGCACCCTGTAGTTGTTCATTTCATAGAGAACCAGGTGCCGATATATCCCACTTGAGAATGAGGACTGGCCCCTCCCAGCCTACCCACACATAGAGAGACAGAAACTAGGTGAGGAAGGGAGAAAACAGGACAAAAGTTTTCATAAAGAACATTTATTAAACGCCGTCTGTAGGTGCTTTCCTATCTAGGATGCTTCAAGACGAAACACAGGAATTGGAAAATAGTCTTTCCCCCATCAGAAACCACGTTATGGGTGATGAGTCATAGAGACTCCGGAGATTCATTTCCAAGAGTTAGACAATTTCAGATCAGAGCAGCACACATTTATATATCCAGTGAGGCCAGGCAAGAGAAGTGACTGGAGAGTATGTTGAGACTTGCTAACCCCTGTGCTACCCAGCAGCCCACTGTGGAGTTACATCTTATTGCTCCTCTAGCTCCAGTTTGGACTGAAATGTCCATCTTCCTTCTAGCACCGTCACTACTGAAGTGTCCATCCTGGCTCTGAATTTCCTGGCCAGTGACACATTGTTCCAAGCTTCCATGCTATCTCCTGTCCAGATCCTGGAAAGAGATGGGCAAAACAGACATGGGACGGTGAGGGAACAGACGTTAACAGGCTCCCAAAGATGATGCAAGAGACTGGGGCTGTGTCTTAGACATTGGTGTACACAGGCAGACAGATAGCTTCCTCCAGGTTCTTCTTCATCTGCAGTCCTTGTTTGGAGGGACTTGTCCCATATAGCCGTCAATTATCTGCATAACTAGAGCCATTCCCATCTCCAGGGCTCAGGGGAGAAATACTCTGCACAGGTTGCTTTTACTACTGCTTTTCTAAAGTCAGCTATCCTTTCTTCTTGCCATCAAGTAGACCCTGAGCCTGGAAGAAGGCACGATGGAGTCAAAACTGCTGCATAGAGAGTCCCACAAAGTCGCTTGTTAAGCCCCCTTCCTTACATGTAAGGAATTGGAAACAGGAGAGAGGGGGAAGGGCCCAGGGGCTATGAAGAGAGCAGCATTGGGAACAGAGGACAGCGCTCCTGAAGTCCTGAGAAACATGGATGGCAACGGTAACCATGGCCCAGAAAGCAGCATAAAGAGTGTATGGAAGAAACCAAGAGGTATAAGTGCTCAGAGCAGTGGTGGGCACAGCTTTCTGCAGAAAGAACGTGGGGGCTGAGAAATTAGATGCACTGTAGTTATCTGTCCCTAGACCATAGGATAGGACATTGTGCTTCCGGGACCTGTTCTCACATTTGTGAAATGAGAGTGAGCTGTGCATCTCACAGACTACTTAGGTGCGTTCTGTAGGGTATTCAAGTATTGGGCACACCAGTGTTTGTCAAATGTGAGCTCTCTTCTCTACTTGAGTGCATTAGGGGCTGAGATGGCTCCCTATCTAAGTGGTAAACTTTAGTGGACTATTCTGGTATGTGTTTACTGCATTGCAGAGAGGGAACAAGATTAGATAATATATTTTAAGGTGTCTATCTAAAGAGAAAGTCTTAGAGATGAGACTTTATTTATTTTATCTTATTTTTTGCCACCAGAAGAGGCAGCTTTCTGGGGGCAAACTGGATGCTCTCTTGGCATGGAATTCTTCCTCTGATAAACAGGGGACAGATGACATGTAGTATATTATTAGCCATCTCTGGGGGAAAAGAGAAACCCTTGTTCTTTGAGCCATCACACAGGCAGAGCTAATCCCCACAGCCGGAGCCCAGGGCCTCATTTATCCCTTAGGAGCTGGAAAAAAATGAACTGTGTCTCAGGAATGCTGCAGGCAGGCTCAGGAGGTCAGGTGCTCGCCACCTGCCCTGGGATGCCTAGCTGCTTCCTCCCTGGCTATCTGCCTCCTGTTTGATGTCTGAACCCACAGTGTGGATGCTGGGGCTCCCAGCCCTGCAGCAGCATTCCCAGGACCACTGTGTGCCAGAGCATGATGTCAGCTTCAGTGAGCACATGTCTCCTGGATCAAGTGCCTTCTCCAAGCCCCACTGTGATGGGGATCCAGTGCCATTGGTCCCAAACCATTGCCTGGTTCTGAGGTGAAAGGTAGGGGCCCTGAGCCAGAGAAAAATCCAAGCAAAGAGAGGCCAAAGCCCTTCCTGATCCAGTTCATCTGCAATGCATACTTTCCCTGATTTGTTTTGATGCTTTCATTGAAACAGTTTCCAATGTGCAGGTAAGATCAAAGCATCACAAATGATTTCCCATAGGCAAGGGACACACAGTGGATGCTTGGCTAGTTTTGTCCATTCTTCTGCCCCTCTTCCTCCTCTGCCTGCCCCTTCCTACTCCCCCTCCTCTCCCCTCTCCTTCTCCTCTTCCTCCTCCTTCTCTTTCTTCTCCTTTTCCTCCTCCTTCCCATCTTCTCTTCATCTTTTCTTTCTCTCATTTTGCTGTGTCTTTGCAAAAAAGGAGAAGCAGACAGGAATTTTCACTTTTGATTAAGCATCTCCTAAAGATATGAACAATCTCCACAATGCATTTTTCCACCTAATAAAATGAACGATAATTTCTGCATCATTTCTTTTAGTCCATATTATCCACTCCCATAGTCCATAAATTTGTCCCATTTAGATCTCTTCTCCCTGACACCAGGAATGAATCTACTTTGGGGTACTCTGTGGCTGCACATAGCCAAAGAGATGGAGGAGGGCTATGGTTTGACTTTTTATAACTTTTGTACTGGCCTAGTCTAAAAGTTAACACATTCAAACCATAGTTTTCAAAAGCCTCCCTATCCTGCCAATGTAATAAAAGTTAATCTGACTGCCTTCCATCATGTTACTTGTCTTAAGTACTCACTATGAATGCAAGGGCAAACATGGCTAGCACTTTCAGTCTCTTTGGGGCACTGCTCTGAAGAGTTTGCAAGCACAGTTCATCTACTCTTATATAAAAACTACCTGGGAGACACCAGTAGGAGCTTTCATTATTGAGGAAGCTGAAGCACACACCTTTGATCCCAGCACTTGGGAGGCAAAGGCAGGTAGATCTCTGTGAGTTTGAGGCTAGCCCAGTCTACAGAGCAAGTGCCAAGGTAGTCTCCAAAACTACACACAGAAACCCTGTCTTGAAAACCAAAACCAAACCAAACAAACAAACAAACGGAATAAGAATGGCAAAGCCAGGCTATGAAGCACCCACCAAAGGTGGGAAGAGGTAGAGACAGCTAATTCAGAGATTATGACACAAGCTGAGTTACCCACAAAATGAATCTGGAGAAGCTTTTGGAAAATGTCAACTCCTCATCTGTCACAGACAGAGCTGGTGCTGAAAAGTGACCACATGAGGATATGATGTCATACACTGGTAAAAGAGAAGGGAAAGACTGGAGGGGAAGGTGTTTGTCAGGTTTATGACATTCATCTGGCTCAAAGGAGATGACAGCTACTGTCACAAGTCAGTGCTGGACCGCAATGATTGATGGGGCTCGTGTGGTTGGGAGTGCGGAGTGTCCTGTTGGAAGTGGATAAGAATGTTCTGATGGGACAGGAGAAAAGAAATTCTAAGAAAAGCAGCTTGCAAAGAGGTAAGGTCCAGACAGGAGAGTCAGCAGTAACAATGAAAGACACACGGGCAGCGCCACACAGAAGGAAGAAGATAACAGCCCGTTGGCAATGGGCAGACATGAGGAAAAGAGATCGAAGGTGTCATCAGGTTACCATGCCATGATGGAAAACAAATGGCATTGTGATGGCGGCAATGGAGAGGGCAGCAATTAAGATTTAAATCATGGCCTTGTGGTGGCTTGAGTGAGAATGTCTCCCTTGGCTCCTGTGTTTAAATGCTCAGGCCCCGGTTAATGGAGAATGGTTTCCCTTGGCCCCGGTTAATGGAACTGTTTGAGAAGGATTAGAAGGTATAGCCTTGTTGGAAGAGGTGTGTCACTGGGAGGGGGTTTGAAGTTTCAAAAGTGCACACCATACCTAGTCGCTCTCTCTGCCTCCTGCCTGCAGATCAGGACGTAAGCCCTCAGTTACTGACCTGGCACCATGCCTGCCTGCCTGCTGCCATGCTTCCAACCACGATGGCCACAGACTTACCCTCGAAGCCCGAAATGAAATGCTTATACATTGCGTTGGTCATGATGTTTCATCACAGCTATAGTAATTGCAACTAAGATAGCCCTTAATTTGGAGGGTAACATAGGCTTCATTTAGAGAAGTATTTCTACCTGTTCAGACCTTAGAAGCCACTGAAGCAGTTGTTGAGAGGACAAAGTCTGCACAAACAGCTTGACAACAGGAGACCCAGAGCAATGGCATGGGAGGGGTAAAAAACGAATAAAAACTGAACAGGCGTGTACAAAAAAACTATGCACAAGTGGTGCTACAGGAGGGAATGAGCCTACTCCATAAAGATACAAGCCCGTTCCCAGGCTAATAAGACAAGATTCACAATGCCAAGGAAAATAGCATCTCTTTCCCCTGGAGCGTGAAAGTCGGTCCCAAATTTCAGACATGAACGATAAACAACAAACAAAGAGGAGACAAGCCACAGGGATGCCACTGCGATGATTAGAACACAATCCACAGCCTGCTGTGGCAGCAGTCACCTTTAATCCTAGCACTCAAGAGGCAGAGGTGGGTGGGAACCCTGCCTCTGAGTTTGAGGCCAGTCTGTTCCTCATAGTGAGTAGTGAGTTTCAGGCCACCGGGCGTACATAGTGAGTCCCTGTAAATAATGCATAATAAAAAATGGAGAAAACAAAACATGCCACAGACCACACACAATAGAGTCACACTGTGCACGAAGACAGGCAAAGGGACATGACGGGAAGTCTAGACAGACGCTCTGGAGACATCTGAAGAGAGCTGCTAGTGAAGACAACTGCACCTCAGGGACAGGATGGGTGGGTTTTAATAAGCAGTGCTCGGACACCTGTGGCCATCCAGAAAAAGAGAATGGTGGGAATGTATTTCACACCCCTCATCACATTAAACAACATGTCAGGTTCAAATGTGAAGAAAGAAACCAGAACTAAGGATGCATATGTTCTAACAGGGCTGGGTGTCCCAGGGAGCAGACTCAGGGCCTCACCTACCTGTCCTGAATCAGAGTCCAGTCATTTGGGCAGGAGCCAAATGTTACAGTTTAACAGCCAGACCCTGGGTAGAGATTGGAAATGTGATTTCCCCATATGCCTTTCCCCAAATGCTTTCATCTGGTCTGCTAGGTCACTGGATCTCAGGGAAACTCATGCTGGTGAGGAGAGATGGGGGACCCAGATAAAAATATAGGGGGAAAGCTACTTCTTTTTAAGTCACCTGCTCATGTGACTTCCCATGAAGACCCTCCCCCCCCCCCAATTCTTAGATTCTATGTTTAACTCAGTCTTCTTCCTCCTGGGGTTTGCTAGCAGTTAACTTGGGCGGTGAAAGCAAGGCCAGGCATGGTTGTGTACATTTTTAATCCCAACACTCAGGAGGCAGAAGCAGGAAGATAGCTGTGAGTTCTAGGCCAGCCCGGTCTACATAGTGAGTTTCAGAAGAGCCAGGGCTATGGAAAAAGACACTATTTCAAAACATCTAAAAAAAAAATTAGAAAACAACCATACATTTTACTCCAAAAGATAGGTCCAGATTTAGGGTTAGAACACTTGTGGGTTGAGGCAGCAAATTCCCCAGAGAGGGTTCCTGAAAAAGAAGAAGGAACAGATGGAGTTTGGGGACCCCTATGCTCAGGTTTGCCTGAGTGGGGCTGGGGTGTCTGGTTGGAAGGTCTAGGAACCCTATGACCCCAAGAGCTTCACTTGGAGGGTGAGGAAAACAAACAAAAAAACACACTTGTGGTGATATAGTATTTATGATTTATTAAAGCTTGCCTGAGGATTCAGAAAGCAAATTAGTCTCAAGCTATAGAGATCAGGAAGTGATGGCACACACCTTTAATCCCAGGACTCAGGAGACAAAGGCAGATGGATCTCTGAGTTCAAGGCCACCCACAGCTACACAATAGTGAATCAGTGTAAAAGAGTAACAGAGCTCATGCCTTTAATCCCAGCACTAGAGAGATATAAAAGATAGGAGCAGGGTCTTCAGGAAGTCTCTAGCCATGTTGAGGAGAGCATAGCAGTCTGAGTGAATCTGAGGAGCAGTGAAGTCAGAAGTCTGAGGATTGCCCCTTTGTTCTGAGCTGAGGTAGAGGTAAGGGCTAGTAGCAGCTGCTTTTCTTTTCTGATCTTTAGCTTGAAGCTTGAACCCCAGTATCAGTCTCTGGGTCTTTTATTTTTCATGTTACATACATTAAATTTATCATCCTGACAACTTTTAAAGATCTATAGCAAACAAAATTGGCACAACTAAACAAAAAGTGACAAAATATAATAAAATATATCTCATGTAATAAAGTATATCTCATAAAGGCATATTGTATATCATAGGAAATGGTATTTAATATTACTGAGGGTATGAAGACAGATGCATAGCAACCAATCATGGACAAGATGACAAATAAAGCAGCAGATACTGTATCCTTAATATACAAATACGTTTTAGAAATTAAAAAAAGAGAGAGATTAAAAACCCTTTCAGCTAGAAGTAAATGGTAAGCCAACAAATGGAATAATTTATACAAAAGATATACATATATGCATATTAAAAACACTATCTTTTTATAAAAAAAGTCATATTAAATCATGCCCAATTAGATAGAAAAAAATCTGAACACTGTCAATTCAATTTGTTGGCAAGGAGAGAATAGACACACAGTTTTTCTGGTTGTTAAAAAATGGTACAGAAGAGAATTTAGGAAAATATTAAAACAGTCAAGGAAATAAAAGTAGGTATGTGATATCCTGTTGACCCAGAAAAATCACTTTAGAACCTACTCCAAAGAAACACCTCCACAAATAAAATAACCCCCCCTCAAAAAAAATCATTAAGCACAGACCACTTGTATATTTACTTTTTTTGTTTTTTAAGATTTTTTTTAGTCTTATTTTATGGTTATGGATGTTTTGCCTGAATGTACTGCGCACCCCATGAGTACAGTTCCCAGAGGCCAGAAGAGGACTTCAAATCCCCTGGAACTAGAGTTACAGGTGGTGGTTAGCTTACATGTTGGTGATGGGACCTGAACTTCCTTTGAAAGAGCAGCCAGGGCTCTTGACTGCTGAGTCATCACTCCAGGGACAGCCATGTTATTTACTGTGGCATCATTTTTACAATAAAAGATTGGAAGCAGCATGAATGCTCATAAATACGCAGTTGATAACATGATTTGTGCCATGATGTATGGTGGTTCCATGACAGAATTAGAAATATTTCTATGAGCTAATATGAATCATTTTCCACAATTTATTATAAATGAAAATAAAAAGAGAAAGAGAAGCCTGGAGCAATGCATGAAAAGTGCAGACTTTGGTACAAGGGAAATAAAATATCTATTTGCTCATTTTTACCAAGACACAAGGTGCCTTAGTTACTTTAATGTTTCTGTAATAAAATGCCATGACCAATGTAACTTATAAAGAAAGCATTTAACTTGAGACTTACGGTTTCAGAGGATTGGAGTCCACAATGACCAAAGAAAAGAATGGTGGCAGCAACAACTGAGAGCTGACCTGCTGACTTGAAAGTTGGAGGCAGAGAGAGACACTGGGAATGACCGGAACATTTTAAAACATCAAAACTCACCCCCAGTGACTACTTCCTCCAACAAGGCCATGCCTCTTAATTCTTCCCAAATAGTTCCATCCTCTGGGGACCAAGTATTCAAGCTGAGGTAGGACCAAGCTCCTCCCCTTGCATCAAGGTTGCCCTGCCCCTATCTTTAATAAGAGGCCACCATACACTAGGGCCTCTAACCAAAAGTAGTGATGGACTTCAGTTTTGTATTTGTGTCAACAGACACTTGGGCAAGAGCAGTACTGATGGGCCAGGGGTAGGAAGGCCTCCTGGGACCGTGCCAACTTCCATTTTCCCTTTGTACAGATCACAAAGGTCTATACTTTACTCATGAATTACACAATTTATAACTAACATCTGTCACCACCACTTCTTGGGTCCCTGTCTGGTGTAAGCATGAGCACATGGTGGATTGCTCTCTCAGGGAGGGGCAGGGATCGACAGTAGCTCCCAGAATCTGGTGGCCCCAAAGCATGTGCATCAGTAGGTGTCCGTGGTTAAATGTAGGCTACCTGGCAGAAGGCACCACACACAGGAGCCAACTATAGACAGGCCTAAGTTCAGAGCGGGATCCAGGGGTTTGAGGGACAAAAGGCAGTGTTGAAGATTATCCAACCACTCAGCGGAAAATCTGGGAGCGACTCAGTCTCTGTGAAGTGGCAAAATCTCTCGTTTCATATGCATCTTTTCTTTATTTTTTTTTTGAGATTTTTATCATTTAAGTTTGAATTTTAATTAAAACTCAATTGCATTACTTTCCCCATTTCCTTTCCTCCCATCAACCCCTCCCATGTCTACCCTCACTCTATCTCAAGTTGGTGGCGTCTTTTTCCTAATTATTGTTACACTTATGTAAGTGCGTAAGTACATAAATACAACCTACTGAGTCCATTTGGTGTTGCTGGTGTGTGAATGTTTTCAAGGCTAACAACTTTGCATTAAATAACCAATTAAGAGGCTCAACTCTGGGAGAGTCTAATTCCCCCAGTCTCGACAGTCATCAGTTACCTCTAATTCTTTGTCTAGGGTAGGACACTGAGATGTCCCCCTTCTGTGTCAGCATGTTTATTGTCATTGTTCAGATTTCGTTTAGGCAACTGTATTGTTGAGGTGGTGGCTTCCCTGTGAAGTTGGATGTCTTTTTGGCCACTCATGGTTCTCATCTTCATATTCCTTGTCCTTTTCCTCTCCAGTATTTTTTTTTTTTCTATTTTAGGAACTTTCATATGTCAAAGGTTTTAGTAATCTTGAGTGCATTGCCAATGCTTTCCTCATTTGTCCCTGATCTTATTTGAGCCTTGCCACAATCCCAGGGAATAGGCAGAGCAGGTGGCCATATCCCCACTTAATTGGTGAGGGAGCTATGACTCAGCAGGGCGTGTTTGTTGCACAGGGGATGGGGCTGCAGGAGGTGCTGGTCCTTGCTGTGAGCATATTGCATGTAGCTACCCCAGTGCCTCAACGCTGATAGAATATTCTTGGATTATGAAAGAAACAAATATCCCCTGTAAAGTTTAAACTTGCTGAATGTCTTGACCTTAGTTTCTTTCTACCTAAAATAAAAAGATCGGGGGCAAGAAACTAAATAATTATAAACCCTCATCTCTGGTACCTTCACTTAAGGTACAAGAGAGACACATGTCTGTATGTGTATTGAGGCAAAGTGTTGTCTGTCATAATATAGGACATTCTCTGGGGTGACACAACAGCCTGTCGCTAAAGGCGTTTCTCTTTGGGATTTGCATGAGGCTGTGCACTAGAAGTTGAAGTCATGCAATGCCTTTCTCCAGTCAAAAGCAACTAAGCACAGGGCAACAGTAAACCTAGCACCTCACTTTCATAGCTGATGGGAATTAGATCAAGAGGTCTACCACTGCTTCCTACAACCCCTGCAGACATTACTAGTGGATCACAGCACATAACATCTGATCCTGCCCTTAACATCATAATCCCTCTTAGCATGCTAATGATGAAGGCAACAAAATGCATTGACATCAACATAGAAATACACTGTGTCTTCCTTAGACCTGACCACTTTTCCTATTAATGACTCTTTTATAAAAAATTACACTGGGGCTGGAGAGATGAGTCAGCAGTTAAGAGCATTGGCCACTCTTCCAAGGTCCTGAGTTCAAACCCCAGCAACCACATGGTTGCTGTAATAAAATCTTCTGGATTAAGATCTAATTCCCTCTTCTGGTATGCAGGTGTACATGCAGAACACTCATACATAAATAATAAATTTTTAATAAAATTGTATTGCACATGTGTATGGTGTATGTGTTCATCTGTGTGCAGATGCATATCCCCATGTACACAAGTAAAAACCAGAGGACGACCCTGGTGACCTGCTCTATCTGTTTCTTCCTTATTCTCTTGAGACAAAGTCCCTAAATCTAGAGTAAGGCTAGCAATCAGCAAGCCCCAGCTAGCCTCATGTCTGGCTTTGTTTTATGTGGGTTCTGGGATTATTGACTTACAGAAAGTACTTCCATGCATGCAGCCATTTCTTCAGCCTCAGCAACTCATATAATATTATCATTCTTATAAACATAATGCATATTCACTTGAAAAGGCTAAGGAAACATCAAAAATAAGAAAATAAAATACTTCATGAGTGCATGTCCCATTGTTGAACAACTGTTGATATTTTGGTATGTATTTTTAATTTATGCAAAAAATGAGATGAAACTTCTGTAGCTTACAACCAGAACCTGGAAACAACCTAGATGTCCTTCCATGGAAGAATGGATAAAGAAAACGTGGTACATTTACACAATGGAGTATTGCGCAGCAGTAAAAAATGATAACCTCATGAAATTTGCAGGCAAATGGATTGAACTAGAAAAAAATCATTCTGACCCAGAAAAACAGTGTATGTACTTACTCATAGGTGGTTATTAGGAATAAAGAATAGGATAACCAAACTACAATCCATAGCCCCAGAGGGACTAAATGGCAAGGGGAGACACAAGGAGGGATGCATGGATTTCCCTGGGAAGGAGAGGTAGTAGGGATCACTTGGGGACAGGGTTTGGGGGATGGGAACTAGGGGGAGCAGTCTGGGCGGGCTGGGTGTGGTAGGCAGGGTGGAGGGGGAGAGTAACAGAAGAGATGTCTTGCTGGGGGGGCCTTTGGGGGTTGGGGAGAAACCTGGTGCCAGGGAAGGTCCCGGGAACCCACAGAGATGAGCCCAGCTAAGACTCCTAGCAATAGTGAAGTGTTAAGAGCAGTTTTCCTGCCAGCCTGATCCCACTGCTGTGTCAGTCCCAAATAACACACAGAGACCCTGTATTAGATATAAAGCTGTTGGCCTGTTACTAGCGTTTCTTATTGGCTAGCTCTGTCTTAAATATAACCCATTTCTATTAATCTAAGTATTTCCATTTCTATTAATCTAAGTCTTATCTTACTGGAGAGAGGGTCCGGACCTTCTTCCTTCAAGTCCCTACATCTTGACTCTCCTCACTACATCTCCTATAATCCTCCTTGTCCCACCTATCTTGCTTTCCTATTGGCCAACAGGGCTTTATTCATTAACCAATAAGAGAAACATATTTACAGAATGACATCTCCCATCAGTGAACAGGGTGCTTGAACTACTGTAAGCAGATTGTTGCCTTCCCTAATTGCAATTAGATTCTCTATCCAGCAACTGATGGAAGCAGAGGCAGAGATTCACAGACAGGCACTGGACTGAGTTCTGAGTCTTGTGGAAGAAAGGGAGGAGGGATTATACCAGCCAGGGGTATTATGATTTGGAAACCCAGAGACAGCTGACCTGAGCTCACAGGAACTCATGGACCCTGCAGCAACAGTCAGGGAGCCTGAATGGAACTGACCTGGGCCATCTGCACATTTGTGACAATCATGTAGCTTGGTTTCTTAGTGAGGCTTCTAACAGTGAGAGCAGGATCTCTCTCTGATGCTTAGTTGGCTTTTGGTAATGTTTCCCATGCTGTATTACCTGGCCCCATCTCAACGTAAGGGATGTAAGGGGAAGAGCTTTGTCCTGCCTCAACTTTGTCCAAGCCCATAGGAGGCCTGTCTCTTTCTGCACAAAAATGGAAGAGTGGATGGGGAGGGAGGTTATGTGGGAAAGGGTTGGGGACAGGAGAAGAGGGAGGGGAAACTGGTTGGCATGTAAAATAAATGAAAAAAGTTATTTAAATAAAAAATACTTTTGAGGCTTATTTATTCAAACCATGTACTGAGTATCTTTTCATACCCTTAAATATTAACCAACAGCTCCTTTTTAAAACTTACTTAAATGTAGTTATTATGTGGTCCTGGGGATCAAAACCAAGGCTTCACAAATGCTAGGCAAGTGCTCTGTCACTGAGTCATGCTCAGAACCCTGCAGCTCCACTTGAATGATCTTGTGGTTTTCCATTTATGAATTACCACTGCTTATCTGCTGTAGCTGAGCACATAGGTAGTTCTGCACATCACACTAATTTACAGTATTTAAAACACAAAAATGTTCCAGGCGTTGGTGGTGCATGCCTTGGATCCCAGCACTCAGGAGGCAGAGGCAGAAGGATCTTTGAGTCTGGGGCTAGCCTGGTCTACAGAACTAGTTCCAGTACAGAGAACTGTCTTTAACACACACACACACACACACACACACACACACACACACACACACACACACTGTTCTCACTCCAGTTATTTCTGTGGACAAAGTAGAATAACAGGTTTGTTATCTGCTGTGAAATCACCATCCAAAAATGGTTGCCATGGTTTCTCTACCAATTCTATGCAAGAGTCATTATTAATGGATATCATTCATTTTAGTGTCTCATGAACCTGAGTCAAAATTCCACTGTTTTTCATTAGTGATCACTAGTAATGCCACAGTTTTCACTATGTAGTCTTTTGCCTGGATTTTCTGAATTTACTCACACGTAATTTGATCCATAAACACTTCTTATCTGTTGGGGTCAGTAATTATTTATGTATGTTTTGACCAAGCCTAGAGGTGACCTATTTTATGCATTGTCTTTGTTCCAGGCACAACTGCACTTCTAGGCTTTATGGTTGTTATGAAAAAGGCTCAGAATCTCCAGAGAAAGAGCAAGAAGGGAGGAAGAGAAAGCATCCTGTCGGGCCTAAAACTGGATGATCAAGGACTCCAGAGCATTGCCCCCCCCCCCCAGAGTTGAGATCACAGCACAGCAGCAGGGGAGAAAAATACTAGGCTGTCTATACATTTACATTTTTATAGACAGTGAACATATGTAAGACTATGCAAAAGTATGTTCACTCCATTTATGAAATAATAAACTGGTACCATGTTATAGTTTATATTTGTAGTCTCCACCAGAGTTTTATTAGTTTTTCTACAAACTCAGAGGGATCTGGGACCTTCCTTCCTACACCACCATGTTGATACACCAGATACTATGAAGGTAAGCATCAGGCCTAAAGGCCATCACAAGATCTCAGGGCCCAACAGATACAAGGGTAAAGCTGTCTTTCTCACTCAGTCTGGGCTCTTACCTCTGCATCATCCTTGGATGGAAAATATATAATGGGTTGCCAACAGCAGACCCACCCAGGAATACTTCAGATGTCTGGATTGTAAGGGAAATATCTCCAGCTCATTCCATAAAAAGGGACTGAATGGGGCACCAGGATCCTTGGACTGGAACAATGACCAGCTGCCATTCTCTTTAGCAGCTAAAAAAGCCCTTCGAAGCTACTCTGCTAAACTAGCGCAAGCTGCTGAGCTGAAGCCTTCCTCACATCCCAGACATGCTTTCTTTCAAGGCCATTCGCAGGAATGCTTCTCCCCTCATGTTTTGAAGGTACAGAATGTAGAGTAGCATGCATAAACCTTTTTAACTTCCAGGTATGTAAGCCACCACATAGCTCAAGTCACAGAACACTTACTTCCATCACTCTGTAAGGGCCTTATGTCTGCTTCAACCACAACCAACCACTCCAAGTCCTGCTGGAGCTGAGCATATTCTGGCTTGTGCTCCCGGAATCTGATATTGTCCTGGTTTTACAATGATCCTGGTTTTACAAATGAAAATCCTAGCAAGTAGGCTGTTGCTTTTGTCCCGGCCCATCCTGCACACTACTATACTATGCATCCTCCTTGTGCAATACGCACACAATTACAGCATGATATGGAGTATCATGGCTTCTGGGAATCAAAGGACCAAAGTATAATCCTGAGTTATCACTACTTGGACATTTGATGACATTAAGTGGTCATTGAATCTTAAATATCTTTTAAGGGATCATGTATTAAATGCATTGTTGCCAGTCATAGTGTTACTGGGAAATGGTACCACCTTTGAAGGATGCATTTGTTTGCTTTTCCATTGCTGTCAAGAAACACTCTAACAAAAAGCAACTTGGGGAGGGAAGGCCTTGTATGTCCTACAGGTTATAGTCATCATCATCATCAAGGGAAAACAAAGCAAGAACCTAGAGCAGCCGTTCTCAACCTATGGGTTGAAAAGGTGACAGCCAAATCCAGGTATTATGGCAGTTTAATTCAGAAACACAGCCAAGATCCATTACTAAACTAGCATTTTCTTTCTATTTTTGGAAATAGGGCCTTACTAGGTTGCCTGGTTGTTCTCAAACTCCAGGCCCCACAATTTTCCTGAGCAAGGTCCCAGGCACTGAGCATTTTCTGGAATAGCTGCTGATAACTTCTCAAAAGGCCGCTTATCCAGGTGTGACTCGAAGCATCAGCATATCAGGTCCCCGTCCTCAGGAAACCCAGGTCTCTGCATGCTACCCAGACAAGAGAGGTGAGCTCCAAGCCTGGGAGCCTGCATGTTAACATCTACCCACACTCTTCACAGAAGTGAAGTCATGCTTGTTCAAGTTGTTAAACTGATTGATTATAGCTTTATTTTATACACTGTATAATCTGGTACATGTGAAAAAAAAACTAGATCAGTTATAATTAATATCCTTATTTCCATTTGGTTTACCACTGAAAACCAGACAAATCATTTCACCTTAAAAAACAAAACAAAACCAAAAAAAAAAAAAAAAAAAATGCAGGAACTGAAGCAACAGTTATGCCCAACAGTAAGTTTTCTCTTTCAGTAGTCAAAGCAGCATCTGCTGAGGGAACGAAATGAAAACTTGACATTCCTTTTCAAGGAAGACTGAGTTCTATTCTCAAGTATAAAGATAAACTTGAATGCTTATCTTGACCATCTGCAAGCAAATAGGCACACAAGTTGAAAAGGCAAGAGCACTATGGAAATGACACCCCACTGTAGAATGTGGCCCCACAATTCGACTGAGCAAGGTCCCAGGCATTGTTGGGGTAGCAATGCTGCCCTCCTTCCTATGGAAGGGTGCTCTTGATGGCTCTGGGAGGCCTGTTCTCCACTGGCTCTGCTTATCCTGGCCCTTTGGACTCATGGGAGATATGTGGCAGACCGGGTTGGCTGAGTTCAAGGGCAACATCTCATGTAGAATGAAACATCTCAGGGTATGAAAGGCCATTCTGTACATGTTACATTATATCCGGGCTCCTCTGGGAGACAAAGCCTCCTTCCTCTTCAACAAGACAATCCTGTGTCTGGTGACACCACTCTGGCTACCTCTTCTTCACGTGTGACCTCATGTGTGCAGCAATTGAACCAGCTATTTCTGCCGCCTTCTTGTTTTGGCCAAAGTAATCAAGAAACTCTCCATCTGGTCCAATCAAGTACATTATTATTGTATGATCAACCTGTAAAGAAGAGGGGGAGAGGCATGTGTGAAAAACGGTCACGGACTTCATGTTGCTGAAGAGAAATATACTGCAGGTGAGAGATGTTAGCATCGGTGCTTGAATAACCACTATAGCATACACTCAGGGAAGCACTAACTACAAAATGGGCCTGTGCTGACTGTGGCACATTCACAGCCGGGGACCATCTGAAACCTCATGGTCCACAAATCTGCAATGGCTGCTGCTGTGGGTCAGCTTAGGATTCTTTGGGTACAATTCTTCATATACTCACCCGTGCATTCTGAGAGAGGAATTCACCTTCTATTGGCCTTCATAAATAACCTATGCTGTGGAACAGCAATGCTGTTGTGAAACACCTTCCACTTAATTGGGCATTTCTCATCTGATCCCCTCTCCATTCACACGGAGTTGTCACATGGGAGTCGATCAGTGGTCAAAACTACTCTGAGTAGTTCAGAACCCAGTGAGTGCCTGGGTATCCATTCTCATGTTTAAGGAAGAATTGGCTCTCAGTACTGCCTAACCTCTGCTTGCCACGCTTTATGAGAAGCCAGAAACCCAACCACTGGTTGAAGCATGTAATTTACAAATCCTAATAGTGATTTTGTCCAGGTATGAGTGATTCAAACAAAAACTGGAAGATGTTTTTCTCTCCTGGGAAATCGGCAATTACTATTCTGAGCTTCATGCCTGAAGCAGACTGCTTGGAAACCCCACCAGCCACAAATGCTGCTCTATGGGAGGCTCTTCAAACCACCATCCATTTTCCTGACTATGCTCTTAAAATGTCTCAGTTCCAATTTAAGTTGAGACTTGTCATCATTCTTTTTAGATATTCATTTCCACAATATTTTAAGAGTAGATCTGGCATCATAAGTCCTTGTAATTTGTCGCAAGATAGGAAGATAGGAATACTATCATACACACCAACTGGAAACTCCCCAGAATATACCCCAACCCACATTATCTGGCCATGAGGCTATTACCTTTTTATACACACACACATTCATAAGGACATAGCAAATGGAAAGAGCCACTCCCTGCCATCAGGAAAGAATGCCACCAAGAGCTCAGACAGCTGGTGACTTCATGTGGAGAATTCACTGTAGGAGCCAGGCAGAGTCTGGAATTTCTCCTCCCATTTGACAGAGGGCTCATTATTAAAACTCTGGCTTAGACTCAAGCCTTTCTCCGCAGCTTATACCCTCTTTCCTTTATTGTTTCCTTTTTTAGAGAATTAATTTTTTGACAATTTCATGTGCACATATACCCATACCCCTTTCATTTTCTCTATTCACTTTCCTTCTTAAAGAACAGAACTTGCAGTATGTTGGACTGATTTTTGAGGGTTTTTAATATAAATTACCATATTACTAGTATGTGGTAAAACACATTCTTTTGCCCTTGTCAAACTTGTCATTCATTAGTCACTTTTCAATTATTGTTGGGACAAATCAACATTTGTTCTAATAGGGACTTTGTGAAAATCTAGTAATTTGTAGTATAGAAAAACAAAATCAGCAACTACACACCCTTTCTTCCTTGGTGCATGTGTACAAGTGGGTTAAGTATGCCCCCCCCCCCACACACACACAGAGGACAGAGGATGACGTTGGGTCACTTTCAGCCTGAGACCCTCGAAACAAGATCTCTCACTAAACCTGGAGCAGACTGGGAGCATCAAGCCCCAACAACCTCCTGTTACCAACCCCAATAGTGCTGGAGTTCCAGGAGTGCATGACCATGCCTGGCTTTTTACATGGTTGCTGGGGATATGAACTCACGTCCCTGTTCTTGTGCAATAGGCATTCACCCCTCCCTTGTCATTTGAACCCATTCTCTATTAAGTATAAGCAGGCTGGGGAGGGGAAGTTATAGACACTACTAAGGGTCAGATCTAACATTAAGACCTAGCACCTGTCTATTTTCAAAGTCCACATTCTTTTATAGCTATGTTGCCACTATTTCCAATTTAACTGCAAAGGTGGCAATTCATGTGTTTTTTTAATACACATATTTACTGCCTAAAAAAAGTAGTGCATGCACACTACTCTTTTATTCTGAACTCCCAATGTCCTTTGGTTTTTCTAGCAGGGAACCACTGTCACTAGTTACTATTATATTCTCAGAGACATTCTCTTCATTACTATGTCTGTATCCAGCACCACCTACACAACTGACACTTCATCACAGTCTCTTGTCTTTACCTACAATGCTTCAACAAGATTCAGCTGTGAGCTAATTTCCAAGTAACATCCATGTCGGTAAAAGCAGTTTCACATACTTCCACACTACCCGATTCATCCCTATCAACAATGCATGGAAACACCTGTTAAAAGTTCACTCCGACAACCCATTTCTTAGTTTTCCAATTCTAACAACAGATTTTGGCTTTCCAAACACAGCTAAACTAACATGTTTTTAAAAGGTGTACCACTAAAAAAACCCTCATTTCCTTTGTTATGAAATTGTCTTAGCTTAAACTTAAAAAGTCATTTGTATTCCTCGAACTATTTTCTAACTAACATATATAGAACGTGGTATCACGTGTATAATAATTATGCATATAGTAATGTGCAAATTTAGCTTTGTGGTGAATCCTGTTTGGTATGCTCAATTTATATCCATTGTCCAAAGACTACTTCTATCACCATTGTCTGAGATTATGAAAGTATAGTCCCATTGCACCTCAAGGCAATCTTTAAGCATTGCCCCTTACTGGTCCTCAAATCCTAACATACTTCCATCTATCCACAGCTTCAAGCTACAAAGGAGTCACACTAATGAAATATTCTAGGAACCTTGGAAGTATCTCCCCCTGTTGGTTGATTTAGCAAATGCACAGCAATGGACTCACTGAGAGTTCAGACCAGCAGACCTGTAAGCTAGAAAATGTGCCTAGGATGCCTCCAAAAGGTCAAGGAAATCTCCAGAAATTGATATTCTTGTACTTTAATCTATATGACAAACGTAACAACTATAATTTAGATTATCTGACTCACAAGTACAAATTTCAAGGCCTAACGTTCTTGGACTATAATGAACTCACTGGCTCCAGACTGCACTGCTTGAGACCCACAGACAAGGAATGCTAATTCTTACTTCACAAAGGGCTACTGTGGGGTCACATGGGCTAGCTTCTTAACCCCATTCTGCTGTGAAGAGCAGCTTTGGTTTCAGTAAAATATTTGTCATTTGAATGGAATGTTTCCCTTGTTTTTATTTTTTGAGACAAGGTCTCACTTAAGTGGTCCTAGTCGGATTAAAACTGATGAAGTGTGACACCAGGCCTGTCTGAACTGAAATGTTACAAATAAAACCAGCCATTCTGTTTATTTGTAATTTTTTTCCTTTTAACTTCAGAACAGGCCTACAACAGAATTTAACAAAACTTATTTATCCCTGGACGATTAGCCCCTCCCATCCCTTCTGGCACTCTTGGGTAAACCCAAACCAGCCACTCTAACTGTATCAAAGGGGAGATGTTTAAAAAGTCCTTCGTCCCACGGGGCCTCCTCTTTTGGCACTTATCACTGCAGGTGCACGAGACAGAGGCCCAGGAGAGCCTGACTACTTCTCTCAAACTTAGGGCTTCAGGAAAAACTCACTTTTTCTTGTCCCTTTCTTCCACAAATCCCAAGTTTCCCCAATGCTATGAGGCATCAGGCCTAGGAGCTGAAAGCTGAGCATTGACTTACTATGTAGTCCTCATCTTCATCCTTAGGGCCAGGGCTGTAATAGACCCTGTATGCTCTGGCCACTCCATCAATCTCTTCTTTTGTGCCAGTCAAACCAACCAATTTGGGAGAAAATTCTAAATATGAAAATGAGAAAGCCAGTGAAAATTTAAAAAGACAAAAAACATAACCATCTTTACTTAAAACAAAACTGAAATAACAGAAAAACATACATAAATAAAAGCCCTAATAAATAGGAGCCACTATAAAGCAGCTTTGGTGCTCCTGAGTCTCCAAACATTTCTGCATGATTTGAAGGAACATAAACTCAGGGAAAAAAACAAAAATTCTCCCATGACATATGTTGGATCTTTTTGTGATCATAATATAATAAAGACCCGAAAGAAATGTACTCTAGTTATTTAAATTAATTTAGTTAAAAACATACAGTTGAGGGTTCCTCAAGTATTTCAGGTTTTCACTGCATTGTATGGGAAGAAACCTAGTTTCAGAACCTGGTAAGATGGAGCAGTGGATGTGAGAGGCTTGTGTGGTGGCTTGAAAGAAAATGACCCCCAAAGGAAGTGGTGCTATTAGGTGTGGCCTTGATGGGGCAGGTGTGGTTTTGTTGGAGAAAGTGTGTCACTGTGGAAGTGAGTTTTCAGGTCTCATATGCTCAAGATCCCATCCAGTGTCTCAGAGTACTTTCTGTGGGCCCCGTGAGCCAAGAACCCTCAGCTCCTACTCCAGCACCATGTCTGCCTGTTATGTCACCAAGCAACACCATGCTGATAATGAACTAAACCTCTGAAAATGGAAGCCACCCAACTAAATGTTCTCCTTTGTAAGAACTGCCATGGTCATGGTGACTCTTAACAGCAATAGAAACCCTAACCAAGACAGCTGGGAAGGACTCAGTCTGAAATTCAAGGCTCAGAATCCACATGGAAGAGGAAGTAGAAAGACTTTAAGAGATAGAAGGGATGGATGACTCCAAGAAACAGTGTCTTCTAAAGACAAAAGGCCTGATGCACATATGAACTCAGAGACTGTGACAGCATGCATAAGATCTGGACATGTTCAACCTTGACAAAATCTGAGCACTGAGAAGGGAAAGCGGACACAAGTCCTGCCCCTAGTCAAGAAGCTATTTGCAATTGATAATGACTGGGAAAAGGAAAATCAGTTTTCTCCAGTGAAGTGTTAATGGCAATATCAACCACACTCCAGGGTAGGCCCCATGCTCAGGAGTTGGCAGCCAACAGAAAATGAACTCCATGTTCTTTTTGTGAACTTTTGTTTCATTACTGGAGCATTTTTTTTTCTTCTTGGCTTTTTGTCTGTTTTGATTTTTGTTCTTTTTTTTTTTTTTAAATTATTTTTTTGTTTTTGAGGTGGGAGGTTGGGTGAGTAGGGAAGGCCTGGGAGGAGCTGGGGAAGGAACATGATCAAAACAGACTGTGTGAAAAGAACTTTTTTTTTGTTGATTTTTGAGAAATTTTGAGACAGGGTTTCTCTATGTAGCCCTGGCTGTCCCAGCACTCCATATAAACAAGGCTGGCCTCTAATTTATAACTCCCTAGTACTGGGGTTAAGGGTGTACACCGCCATACCTGGTAGGAAAATTAACATAAAAAAGCATTGTTCATGGGGTACCTACAGCCAATAAGAAAATTCATACAAAAACAAATCAGTCATAAAACTCATGCGCTGTTATGTTTTTTAGAATTTATGTAATCTTGTTTAAAACAGTTGAATAAAGCAGAGAAGGGTGGCACATACCAGCACTCCAGAGGCAGAGGCAGGTTGATCTCTGAGTTCAAGGTAGCTTAGTCTATGGTGACTTCCAGGGCATCCAAAGGCACAGTTAAAGCCAGTTTAAATAAGTAAGTAAGTAAATAAATAAACAGCCCCCCAAAACAAAAACACCCCAAACAATAACATCAAGGCTGACTTCAAATTTGTTTACACTCTAAAATTCATCTTTAATCTCCCATTGTACATAATCCTGAGTTTGTTTTTCCATTTTAACAAAAAAGACAGTGAGACACAGAGTTAGAAGTAATGCACTCTCTCTCATTCCCCACTTAACTTAGGTGTACATGAAACTCAAGTTATAACCCTTCCTGTGATAAAAGTACAGAGAACAGCGCCAAGAATGGGCAAAACTGTTTCTCGTGTGTTAACAAAACAGAGCTGCAACTCTGAGCTTCACTGTTTATTTGCCAGCAATGGCTAATAATACCTTAACCTGTCTATTTTGGTTTACTACCGAAAACTGTTATGTATAAATTATCAGTAAAACAAACCTTTCACATAAGTTGAGATGGCTTCTTTTGTGTCCCTTTCTGGGTCAATGGTGATGAAAAGTGGAGTTAAATTTGGCAGGGATGGAATACTGTCTGAAAGAAAGTTCCAATTAGTCAACAGTCACCATAAGGGGGAAAAAAAAAAGACAGAGAGACACAGCAACACTCAGAAAAGGTGGTACTATAGCAAAATGGCAGGGTAACACAGAGGACAGATTAGACTATCTGGAATGGAGTAGTTTCTGTTTGTGGTGTGGTGGAGCTAGACAGAAGTACTACCAAACACATCTACTGATACATAAATGCTGTTACCCCAGATCACTTCTAAGAGCCATCTTATTTCCTAATGCAATGAATCCCTGTAGTTTTTCTTACCACATCTCAAGGACAAGGCAAGCTATCAATAAAGACTGAATACACTGACACAATTCAAAGAAGTACACTTCTTTACAACTGCTTTTAATAGGCACTAATAAAATATCACTTATCACTCCAGATTTCTGAATCTAACCATCAGCGTCACTGGGGAAACACAATGAGAACATGTCACTAAGACGAAATAGAGGCATGAAGACATGTTTAAGTGATCTGACACGTGGCACCCAAACACGCCTCCTTAGGTAGAGGGCAGGGTCCTGTAATCAAAGCATCAAGCTGAACATGGAAACTATGTTCCTACAGACCAAATAATTACAACACCCTATCTAACACACTACAGGAATATGGGAAACAGTACTGTTAAAGAGTGTATTAGCAACTGCTTTCTTACCTATTTCATCCACAACTTGAATCATTTTTTCTAGTTCTTCTGGACAGATATCAGGGCAATGAGTGAAGCCAAAATAAATCAATACCCACTGGCCTAGGAAGTCCTTGTCAGTTTTGGGCTCTCCATCATGAGTTGTGAGGGAAAATGGTCCTCCTAGTAAAGGCTTCCCAATGCTTCGATGCCGTTGCTTCTCCAGCTCTTAAAGAGATGGACCAAACAAAACAAGTCACTGTAACCAAGTCACTCAAATATCTGACATAGAGTAAGCATACTAGGAAGTATAAAATACAGAAGAAATTTCAGCTTTCAAGACACTAACAAAAATATTTTCAGAAAAATAAGCATCAGATAAGAAAATTAAATGCTATAATACATGATAAGCACCGTAGTTAAGTGGCAAAATGTGTTCTCCTAGAACAATCGGTCCTAAAGTGTTCAGTGTGGGGGCGAGGGAGCCTAGATGTGGGGTGTGCTAAAGGCAGCTTCATGGGAAAGGCAGTGGTGATGGGACCTTAGTTTTGTACACACACACACACACACACACACTTAAAAACAAGTAAATAAAAGTTTAAAAACAAAACAAGACAGACCAAAATTTAACCACTTACTTTCTATCTTTTCTTTCTTGAAGTACTTCATTCCAGCCAATAAAGATCCTCCAATGGCAAAAGTCAACGCTAAAGACTTCCAAGAAACGGGCTACTGGGACAGAGATTTCAACAATAAAACAAGTAAGATGCAAACACTTAACCACGCTGTATTTACTATCTAAGTTTTCAGAGCAAGAATGTACACACAAACCATTGTCATATATGTTGAATGCTTCGGGTTACTGTGGGATAAATCCTGAAAGTTTCTGTGAATACAGTCATATCTACTATGAAAGCACTTGTTTCCAGGGAAGTTACCCGTTAATTAAAAAACAAACAAACAAACAACAGATAAGATCTGAAGATTGAGCTAAAGTAATTGGTAGAAAGCTTGCTTGACATATACCAAACCCCTGTGTTCCGTGCCAAGCACTGCATAAAACCGGGTGTGGTGAAGCACACCTGTAATCTCAACACTCTGGGAGAGGAAAGCAGGAGGATCAAGCTCAAAGTCATGCTTGGCTACATATCAAGTTCTAGGCCAGCCTGAGATATAAGAGACCTGACCTCAACGCACAGAGCCTCTCAACTGATTACTGGTTTATGCTGATACTGTACTCTTTTTAAATGTTTGCTTAAGATTCCCCCACTCTGCAAATCCACAGCTCTTATTAACAAAAGCAAGGTAGAGGCTCTGAATTAGAATGAGAGGAAGATAAAAAGGAACAGGAGAGAAAGGGAGGAAATAAGGAAGGGGGGGGGATCCAAAATGCAACAGAGGTCCACATTTTTGTTTCAATTTTAACTTACACACTGAACACTGAAGCCGGGTTCAGTGAGATTATAAAAGTGCTCTAGACTTTTGAATTGTAATAAAGCTGAGATCCTTAAGATCCAAAACTGATTTTTTTTTTCCTTCCTGGACCAAAGCCCCAGGTTGAAACCGTGCGGAGGGGGAGTAGATTCTCAAGTCCTATCGAGGCTGGCAGTATAGGTGACCAGGGAACAGTTCTGTAAAAGCTAGGACTACCGGCTGATCAGGAAGCAAGGAGGTGACTCCATGGTCCTTTCAGGGCACGCCAGGGAGTTCCCGAGGTTGTGACCTAGCAGGATACGGAGATACCAGGCTGCAGAGAGCGCCGAGTCCCGAAGATTCCATGCAGACACTCACCCCGGGCTTCGGGCGGCGCGGCCCGGATTGGCCGCCCTTGGGCTCGGGCCCCTGGGCCTCCGGCGATGGCGGCGCGACGCTGAAGGCCCGGACCCCTAGACAGCAGCGCGCCTCTCCCGGCCGCGAACTCCCCGCCGGACCCCAAAGCCCACGGCCGTGAGGGAACAGACGCCAGAGCTGGCGGCACTGCGGCCGCATCACCGCACAGGGCGACAGCACCAACGCCGCCATGAGTTTAGGAAACCGCCCCTCTTTGGGGCCGCCCCTCCATTTCCGCAGGAGCTTCCTCTTCTGCCGGAAGCTGAGCGAGGCCGCTCTCTCCTCTGGGCTCGGTGGTGATGCGGTTTACCCGTGGGTTGTCAAGGAGTCCAGGGCTGGGCGGCTGCAAGCGGTAGGTGGTTCTTCCGGGTGGAAACGGGTGGTGCGGGCTGTAGGCAGTGGGCCCTGGGCCGGGGTGCCTCGGGACTCTGTCCTGGGCCTGGCGGCGGCTGGAATAAACAAACATGAACGAACATCGCAAGGCAGGACTGGGGTAGTAGGTGGTCTCGGGTCTCCTAGTGGGGTTTGCTCTTCGAGCTGCAGGAGTCTGGGGATCTCCTCCTCCCCAACCTAAAAACCGGCCCGGTAGAGCTGCGGAGGTCTCGGACCCCAAAGTAGAAGTCGTCCCATGACGTTTGAAATACCCAGGACTTAGAAAAAAAAAGTAAGATTTTAAGTGTCTAGAACGATAAGGATTTAAGACCCCCGCGCTTCCTACTACTGTACAAGCTGCCTGAGAGCAAGGCACTGCCAAAGTGTGTAACTGCGTCATACCCATGCTTCATTTAGTCTGCAGTGGCTCGTTTCTTGAAACGGTCTCATCACATCCGTCCATCCCTCATTTTAAAGTTTGTTGCTGCTTAATTAATTGGCCCCAGCCACATACTTACTTTTCGTTCCTTGAGACATTTTAACTGGTATTCCGTTCATTTGCTTATTATTATTTGCTTTGCACGCAATGGGCAAATATCCCTAGCTTGTTACCTGCTCTTGGTTATGTCTTAGTGTCAGCAACCTTTGCTCCTCCCTCCCCACCCTGCTTCTGTGGTTGTGTGGCCTTTGGAAAACACTCCCTACCTACTCTTTACCCTGCCGCTCAAGGGGACCCCAGCATTGCTTGAGTGATTGTTGCATTGGAGCATGATGCTCTTTATCTAGTGTTTGGACTATCTGACCTATTGTGCTGCTCTCTTAACTATTGTAGTTTAATGGTATTTCTTCTCAAGTTGATTTGGAATCTTTTGAAATTTATGCTCAAAGCTAGTAGAAATTTTTTTTTTATTTTTAATACAGAATTGTTGAAGTTAATGAAGGGATTTTAATATAAATTTTAAGAACAGGGGCTAATGGAAAGATGTTAGGAGGAAAGTACACACCCAAAGCAAGGATGTGGGCCTCTCAGAAGAGTCACATTTAAGTGTCTTTGTAACAGATACATATATGTATATGTATATGTGTGTGTATGTAAATACACACACACATATATAAACAATTTGGATGGCTTCTGAAGTTATATATCAAAAGATTGTCGAACAAATTTTCCTTTTGTTTTCATTTTTCTGGGAAATGAGATAGGCTGGGGTTCACTAGATATAGGATTACACAAGGGCCTTGTGGCATGTGCAGTGCAAATAAAGATTATAGTCTTGTTTTGTAAAATTTCCAGAAACCTGTAGCTTTATGTCTGGGAAAGGAGCAGGGTGATATGTGCTTATGCCTTAAGTGTAGTTCATTGCCATTTAACCTTCCTATTTGAAATCTCTATATAAAAGGGAAAACTGTTTCTTTGCCGGCAACCTTCACAGCAAACATTATTAATAGTGGGGAAATCTTGGCTTTCAGGTGTCAAGAAACTCCAAAAATGATTCCTTTTCATGTCTCCTACCTCACTTCCCCTCTGAGACTTTGACCCCTTAATTTTAAGAGTTGCTGGTGGTTGTAGATATGTTTCCTATAACTTATTTGCTGAACAGGGATAATATATGCCCTGTCTATCTAGCCATCAGCTGACTCAAGCTACCTCATCAATACAGAATGTGAGAGAATCTGAGCATGGAGATTGCATGAGCATCATTCCATGGGAATGTAGATGAGAGGGTGTCATTACCCGCCACATCAAACCACATAAGCAATAAAGCATGCAGTAGATTGTTGCACCTGGTTCTAAGATTAGCACTCAAGTCACTGGGCCTTTTAATCAGGTGGTACCTGAGACCTGTGCTGTTAATGAGTCACTAAAACTTACCACAGAACCCTACAGTGATTCAATTGTGGTCTATAAATCTTGGAGGATTGAGGATCCATATCCCAGTTGTCAGTTGCATATACCCAGCACTTTAACGGTGGCATAGGTTCTCTGTGTGCTGTTGATAGACTATCGGGGCCATCGGTGTGACTGTCCTCAACTTTTGGAAGAAGTGTAGACCTGATTATATACTGGTGAGTATGGGAAAATACAAACAACAACTCTAAGAATTTTTTTATTTTATTTTTAAATAACATTTCAGATTGTGCGTGTATACATGAGTGCAGGTGTGTGTGTAAATCTGGAACTTATATTATTAACAGAAACCACCAAGGTATCAGATGGATTTGCTTACAGTTCAGGAACTTCTCTTAAGAGAGACGGGGCATACATAGTACAGTCTGATGCTTATTTTATCATTAGTTGACAAGGCCATTTAAATTGAATGCAACTTTAAGAGGGATGGGCTAAAATGGAAGTTTTCTGAACTTCCTGGTACTGTAACATGTCTGCTTCATCATAGATTTAGACTCTTGTGACTAATCACAAGCATGCCCTGCCTCGCACTTCCTCTTATTGACACTGACATTGTGAAATACTTTTCTCTGAGTGTGTATGGGGTATTTGGTGGAGACGGATATTGTGGGAAAAGTTCCTGTCAGTTGGTTGTTTATCTTCCATTGCCTGACTAGAGAAGGATTTGAGTTTCTGGTCTCTGTTCACAAGGGCCAGTCTATCAAGCCCTCTTACATCTAAAGAACAGCCCAGAACTAGCAAAGAGTAATTTCTCTGTATGCTTAGTTCTCTTTGCCCACCCTTAGTCACTGTGGTCCTAACTGTCTGTCCCTGAATGCGGTCTGGTCCTTCACTCTGGATTCTTTTTCCTATAACAGGCCACAGTGAAGTGTTGCAGAAGCCCTCATTGGGATAAAAGACAGGTTCTCAGGCCTTCACTCATTACTAGTTACCCAGTAAGAGTAGTTTTGATCTTGTTAGTGGTGTGTGGACCATGCCTCCCCCCCCCCACACACCTTTACCTCCCTTATCCCCTTCTTCCCATTCTGTCATAAGTTAAAAACTACCAGCGAGTGGAGGGGACGATACTATGAGGTCTCTAGAGATGAACTGGCCATGCCCTGTGTCTTATATAAGAAAAAGATGTCTGAAGACATACGAAATTTTTGCAAATGAATTTTCTGTTGGTTTCAGGGCTACAGGTAAAACCAGGAGACAGAAACTGGTGGAAGGAGATTCACTTAGATGAGGGCTTGAGAGGGTAGACAGTTATTGAGGCTTCTAAGAGATACAAGTAGTTACACTGAGATAATATATATTTATCCCCTGATCTTTTTCTTTCAAAGTCAGAGCTGACCCAAGATTTTCTGGGAATTGGCACCTTTATTTTCTCTTCAGGGGCTCTGTTTTTCTGCCAGTCAGCTCAGGTTAGTTGAGGAGAGAGAGGCTGCTCTTTAGAAATGCCCTTTGAACTCAGAGTAGCAGGTGAGAGGAAGTGGGTCTGTAGAAGATGAGCAGAAACTCTCTTGCTCTGCTTATATTACACATCGAGGCAGATCAAAGGGGAAGATGAGCTCTCTGCTAAGTATTTTCTGAAAAGAACCCTAAGTTTCAGGCCCAGTATATTTTGAGTAGGAGGAATTGCCAGACCCAGCACCTCTCAAGCAGCCCATTGAAATGCTAGTTCTGTTTGTTGACTTAGTCCCCCCCATCCTCATCCTTTTTCCTTTCAGGTAAATCTTTTACCCCCACCGCCCCCACACATTTAACATTGTGATCAAGGATCCCTTGTGTCTACTAGTATCACCAGTCTGATTTTATATTTTCTGTTTATTCAAGATGATTTAGTTAATAACACTGTAGATTACCCCCCTTTCATTGTCCTTAATTTTTGTAATGAGCTCAGATATATTTTGCTCAAGGCGGTCCTTGAAATAATGATCCTCCCACCTTTGCCTCCAGAATGCAAGAATTACTGGCATACACCATGGCACCCCACCCTTGACTTTAGTTTTAAAAGCCATACCTATGTGGTTTTGGTTTATAGGCAGAACAGACTGGAAGTGTGCGCCCCTTGTGTGATTCTCCCCACTTTTCTTTGGAAAATTGTCAAACTTTAACCTAGTCCCTTGTTTCCCCACACTGCGAGTGTATAGTGGAAATTGCATTTGATAGAATTGACTTAACTGACAGAAAATAATTTGGCTTGCCTCTTGGCTTAAGGGGAAGCTGTTGAATAACAGTGATACAGTGAATGACTAAGGTAGTTCTAGCGGGAACCAGTGGGTTCAGGTATTCAGTATTTCCAGGACCCTTTCTTTTATCACTTGGATTTATTTGCTCCCTTCCATGTTAGATCTTGTTTCTGTTAATTTGCCTCTGAAACTCAAGTTGTGTTATACTATAGATGAGAAAGTTACAGCCCACCATGCATAGAAGGCCAAATTAGAGTCCATTTACTTTCAGCCTAGCCAAAGAGTGGGTTAGTGCCTCAAGGAGATTTCGGTACAGAAGTTCTGGAGTATAGCATTTTTAAAGACAAAAGACCACACTGACCACAAGTATATCAGTCTTAGATAAGGGTCAAAGTAACCTTGCATCATCTGTGTCAGCAAAACTTAATAGTTGTTCCAGTCACAGCATGACAATTAGTTTTGACTTATACCCTTATCAGTTATTTATGTTAATCTTTAGTTTGTACAAACATTACTTATTTTGGTCAGTAAGTCTGGACCATGGCCAGGGTCATGGGAAACCCCAAATGTGTCTGTTGTGGGGGATTGGGCTGAAGAGTGCCTAAACAGATATAAAATGGAGTCAGGACAAGACAGCATTACCTTAGTCATTTCAGTTTAGTGAAAGTGGCTGCAGCAGCTGTGCTCAAGTTCCTGGCAGATGTTACTAAGCTGAAGTTTATGACCCAGCTTGGGTTGTGCACCTACCCCTAGGTGGTCAGCCCAAATTGGTAGGTCACAAAATATGACCTCAGAAGGGAAATTGGCCTGAAAGAAAATAGGGATCTAGTTACATAAACAACAGGAAATGACTGTTAAGTGAGCAAAAATAACATTTGCTTTCTGGAGAGAAGATAAGATCATTGGGTATAGGTGGAGTTTTTCATCTGGACCACCAGCTGCTTCCCAAATAACCACCCAGAGATATATTATTAATTATAAATGCTTAGCCGATAGCTCAGACTGAATACTAACCAGCTCTTACAACTTAAATTAACCCATTTCTATCAATTTGTGTGCTGTCCCAAGGCTCATGGCTTTTACTTCTCCTGTATGCCCTGCTTGCTTCCTTTCCTTCTGGCTGACATCGCCTCTGACTCCAAACTTCCTCTTCCCTGCCCTGTATTCTCTCTGCCCTGAAAATTGAGCCTAGCCATTATCCAATCAGCTTTTTAGTAACAATGAGAGCAATACATATTAACCAAGATTGTTGTACTGAAACTGGGACTAAGCCTTCTCAAAGAAATCCATAGAACTTACTGTGATCTAGAAGTTGACGAGTTTAAATATCAAACAAACAGATTCATTGGGCACAGCTGAAGGGCATTCTGGGGTCAGTCTTGAGCTATGGGGATGATGCTCATGGGACAGACTTGCTGCTGCATGACCTTTGCATTAATCCTATTCAGCTGTACTTGGAATTGCAAATGCCTGAAACTAATTAGATCAGAGATGTTTCAGCTGAGTTAGATGAGACTCTGGGTTTCTTGTAATTTTAGTTTCGTTTTCCACCTTTCCAATAAGAATGTTTTTCGCTTACACTACTGCACCATCACACATATTTAGACTTGATAACCAGTAGGGTTTTCAATTAGCAATTGGAAGAAGAGAACAAATTTTTAAAAACACTCTAATAAAAAACACTCTTTTAAAAAAGTTAAAGAAGAAAGAAAATGTTTATGTGAACATGTACGTGGTTACTTGTGTGCCACAGTGCACATCCGAAGGCCACAGGATAGCTTGGGGGCTGTGGGTCTTAGGAATTGAACTTAGTTCATTAGACTTGGCAATTAGCAAGTACCTTTACCCAGTGAGCCTTCCAGTGACAACAGTTTCTGAGAGGAGAGCCTCTCATTCTCGTGTCTAGCTGTGGTCTGACACCTGTGCTGAGCATGGAGCTGGAGCATCTCTGTCAAGGGTACACTTGAACTGTGAGTAAGTAGGAGCCAGACCGAGCAGCTGGATGGCAAATCAGGAGTCAGAAGGATTTTTAGAAAGTCAGAGGAGTTTTTAGAAGGTCTTAGTCAGTTCAGATAGCACTACAGTGGTTTATTTCTCATAATGATAGTTGATAATTTGGCAACTTGGCCTTATTGGTCATAATCTTTAGTATTCTGGGTTATTTTAGAGTTATAAATTCTGTTTATAAATAACCTAATGAGATTCTTTTCCCAAGTGTAAATGGAGATTATGTGTGGAATGAAAAGATTTGTTTTCTGTTTTGGGGGATTGCTTCTAAGATTAGGAAAACTGGTTCAAATTAGAATTCAGCTGTTGAAGCAGAGCCTGCTGCTCATGGAAAGGACAAGGCTTACATTGATGTCATAGTGTTTGTATTTTTATTTATGTATTTCTGTGTGATTATGCACATGTATATTTGAGGACACACCACCCCCCAGAGGCAAGAATAAGATAGCAGCTACATTGTAGCTGGAGTTACAAGGAGTGTGAGCTCTCTGACATTGGTGCTGGAAATTCTGGTACCCGCAGGAAGCTCTCTAAACCACTGGGTATCTCTCCAGCCCCTGCACTGGCTTTTTAAATTTTTAAATTATTCTTCTTGGTTTTAGTTACTTTTCTGTTGTGATTTTTAAAAATTGGCAAAAAGTAACTTAAGGAAGAGTTTAGTTTGGCTTATAGTTCAGAGAAATAAGAATCTTTTGTATCCGAGCAAGGTAGCACACTCCTTTAGTCCCAGCACTGTGGAGGCAGAAGCCAGCAGATCTGTATGAGTTCTAGGATAGCCAGGGCTACATAGAGACCCTATCTCCAACACCTCCCTATCCCACCCCATGTGTACGTAGTAGCAGGCAGGCATGGTAGCACAGCAGAGAGCTGAGAGATCATGTTTAATAGCACCGTGAGCCAAGAGTGAACTGGAAGTCGGCAAGGCTTTAAACTCAAAAGCCCACCCTCAGTGAGTGGCCTATTTATTTCAACAAGGCTGCAGCTCCCCAGAATGCCTCCACCTGGGGGGGTGGGGCACCAAGTTCCTGAGCCTCTGCGGACATTCCTCATTAGACCACCTCCTTCTCTTTTCCTATCACTATCTTCCCTTACAACTTCAGATACAAGAAAGGGAGAGACTAATTCTGCATCAACAAAGAGAAAAGACTTGGCCAGCTTGACTATCGCAGAGTGGACTCTCTATGAAATGTAGAGGGGATGAGTGTGTATGTGATGGTAAATGCAACCGGTGAAGTTTTGGTGGAATTGTTTGACTCAGGAGAGGCTGTATACCATCATATTTTCAATGGGTGCAAAGTGAGAAATGATTCCAGATTTGAATTTGACTGTTGCAGTTGGAATTCCTGATGATCGATATGATAGTGCCCTTTTGTAAATTGTTAGTCTTTGAGTGACAGAGGTTATCATCTTTTTTATGGGTGAGAATTGAAGCATTTTAGAATTAAGACATTGACTTCTAGAGCCCACACACTTGTCCATCTGTCTTGCTGTCTAGTTGATTAACCTATTTTATCATTTTCTTCTATCCATTGGATAGCTGCAATATTTTAACATGAGTATCTTTTCCTTCTTGTTAGCTTTTTTAGAAGCCTGCTTGGAGATTATGGCTGAAAAGTTGGACCCCGAAGCCCTGGCTGATGGTTCAGAGCCACTTTTTTCCTTTGGAGTTATAGCAGATATTCAATATGCTGACTTAGAAGATGGATTCAATTATCAAAGAAGCAGGCGGAGGTACTACCGACACAGTCTTGTTCACCTACAGGGTGCCATTGAAGACTGGAATAAAGAGACAAGCCTGCCCTGCTGTGTCCTACAGCTCGGAGACATCATCGATGGCTACAATGCACAGTATAAAGTATCAGAAAAGTCTCTAGAACTTGTCATGAACACATTCCAAATGCTTAAAGTCCCAGTTCACCACACATGGGGAAACCATGAGTTCTATAACTTCAGTAGAGACTTCTTAGTGAACTCTAAACTTAACAGCAAGTTTCTAGAAGACCGAATTGTACAGCATCCTGAGACCATGCCATCAGAGAACTATTATGCTTATCACTTTGTACCATTTCCTAAATTCCGGTTTGTTTTACTTGATGCTTATGACCTGAGTGTCTTGGGCATAGATCAGTCTTCTCCAAAATATGAGCAGTGTATGAAGATGCTGAGGGAGCACAACCCAAATGTGGAGTTAAATAGTCCCCAAGGTGAATTATTGCTTTGAGCTGAGAATCTAATACATTGTCTTTAAATTCTTCAGCTACCTTTTATTCAGCAGGAAGATGGATGATTAAGGTAAAAGTTTATTGTCGCTGTTGTTCAGGGTCAGGATTCTTACAAGCTTGATGAATTGGTTATAAGTTTTGAATGCCCATCCTGGAGGGGGGTGTGTGTACACATATATGTATGTATATATATATATATATATATATATATATATATATATAGAGAGAGAGAGAGAGAGAGAGAGAGAGAACCATAGCAGTGTGTAGGTAGGGCAGATAATAAATTTATTTGTTAGCTTTCCAGCACTGATTAATTCCTAAAATAATCAACTTATAAGGAGGAAAGCCCTGTCTTGGCTTATAGTTTGTGGGTTTTTATTTAGTCCATAGTCCCTTGTCCTGGTTGCATTTTGACCTGTGGTGAAACAACATGTTATAACAGAATACATACCAGAGCAAACCGCTTGCTCACAGACAGGAAGCTAAGTGGGAGAAGAGGGTCTGAGCTTGTAGTCTCCCTTGTGACTTGACTTCCCTCACTAGCTCCTGCCTCTAAAAGATGCTACCAACTCCTAGTAGCAGCATAGTTAGTGACCAAGTCTTCAGTGTATGAGCCTTATTGGACATTTCAGATCCAAAGTATAGCATTAAATGAAACAAAAGCAAGATTATCTCTCATGATTAACTGTGTTGGAAAAGAACAGCAAAGAACTGGGGGTGCTGTTTTAGACCAGGTGAGCAGACATAGGTGCTCCCTGGACTCAAGTGTTTAAGCTGTTGTCTAGGGATTTACACTTGGAAAGAGTGGGGTAGGAAGCTGGAAGGCACAGGGAGACACAGATATGAAGGCACTAAGTTGCACAAGACTTCGGCATTACTAAGCAGCACAGGATCCACCTGGCAAAGGTGACTGGCACTAGACTGTGTAGTGGGACCTGAAGGACGTAGAAAGGGGGTTGCATTTTCAGTGTAGTGGAAAGCCAGTGAAGTAAGCAGAGGAGACCAAGGCTAGAATTCACGTCACTGTATTTATATATTGCTCTACATTCCTAAGATGGTGCTCAGATATCCCGGAAGAGCATTTTCTCTATGTTAGTAAAACTTGAATGTCCAAATGAGGGGGAAAATGACATGCCACGGGTCTAATTTGCTGAATTCATTCAGGACTTTCTGAGCCCCAGTATGTCCAGTTCAATGGAGGATTCAGCCAAGAACAGCTGAACTGGTTGAATGAAGTTCTTACATTCTCTGACCTGAACCAGGAAAAGGTGGTGATTGTGAGTAAGTATGTAAATTGTTTCCTTGGTTACCTGCATTTTGGGAATTGGGAAATTATCCATGAAAAAATAGTAGTATTTGTATTTTAATGCCCTCTTTCTGTAAAACAGATGTTTTAACTACACTTTTTTTTTGTTTTGAGATTTTAAAATAATTTTATTTAGTGTGTGAATGTTTGCCTGAATGTGTCTTTGAGTACCAGGTGTTTGCAGTACCCCAAAATACCAAAAGACGGTGTCAGGTCCCCCCTTCTGGAATTACAGACAGTTGTGAGATGACTTGTGGGTGCTGGGAATTAAGAGCAGCCAGGCAGTGCTCTTAACTGCTAAGTATCTCTCCAGTCTTACTTAATAGTTTTCACTGACCTATAATATAAATCTTAACATTTATGAAGGAAATAACAAAACCATTTTGCCATCTATTATTGTCTCTGAGTTTCCCCTGTAGGTTTTGAAGTGGACTTTTCCCAACTGGGATCAAATTATGTACTTTTAACTGAGAAGTTCTTTTCAGGCCCCACCAAGTCTTAGCTTTAGGAGCCCCAGCTGACAGTGAAATTGCTACTATGGTGTCACTGTTGTCCAGTTAAAGCAGAGCTATTATGAGATGGGACAGCAAGCTCTTGCAGTTGTCTACCAATCCCACCATTCCAGAGGCATTAGTTTTCCTTTAGAACCAGTTTTGAGACACACTGCCGTCAGAGATAGTAGGCAATTTGGAAGGTGAGCCTGCTCACACATGATGTCTGGGTGCCGTCTTCCTCTTTGTTTCATGAGTGTTGACAAACAAAACCTGTGAACTAGAAATTTCTCAGCTTGTAACATCATTAATGAAAATCCTTTGAAAATGATAGGCTCTTCAGGTGATTGATAATATAATCTGTCTGTAAAGTACATTGAATAGGAGCATGTCTGCTGCCATTCGACCATCCTTTTAGCCTCTCTTAGCTCATGTGAGAGGAAGGAAGAAGGGGAGGACACACACAAGTGCTTGGGCACATACACTTCCTCCTGCTTTAGGGGTCTTTTCCCTACTCCCTCTCTCACTAGCTTATAAACAGGTAGGCATTAAATGGAACTTGTTTGGATGTAAGGGTACAGATGAGCAGGAGCAGAGTAGAGCAAAGTGATTGGAAGGAAGCCAAGATTGGTGAGTAGTGCTGTTCCCTTCAGAGTGCAACTCTGGCCTGGTGCCTGGTCTCAGGAGGACTGGAAGTCCTGCGTATTTCCTCTCAGCCTGAGGTCAATGTTCTGAGCTTTCAACGGTTTTTGCAGCTGCAAATTGATCTGGCAGTCTTGATCTCCAGAGGTTCTTTAGAATCTCCTGAACTGTTGCTGTTCAGTGACATTTTTATATGACACAACCCTGGGCTGTTTTTTTTTTTTTTTAATCATTTTTTATATGTAACATCCCTATTTATGGAAATCAGTAAGATTGGATTCCAGTGCAGAATCTGGCTGACTCCTCGCTGCCTTTCCAGATGCTCAGCACAAGATGTCTTGGGGATTCTGTAGAACTCAGACATCATTTTCCTATACAAATGTGCCTTCCACCTTATATTTGAACCAGTTACCCATCTGTTTGTTCTGTGTGCCAGAGATAAGGCTTTAGATTGCCTGCTTGGTAGCTCAGTCTGGCTTTCAACTCATGATTTGAAATTATAGAGCTTGGTCTTGGTGTGGATTAAGAAGAATTATATTTAGGTTTGGTTTTGGTGAGTACTAGCTTTTGGTCTTTTTTCTTAATGAAAAACAATTTAATTGGCTCCTAATTTTTCTTTAACAGGCCATCTTCCCATTTACCCAGAGGCCTCTGACAGCGTGTGCCTGGCTTGGAACTACATGGATGCGCTGTCAATCATATGGTCTCACAAGTGTGTGGTGTGTTTCCTTGCTGGTCACACACATGATGGTGGCTACTCTGAGGATCCTTTTGGTGTGCACCACGTCAACCTTGAGGGAGTTATTGAAACAGCTCCAGATAGCCAGGCCTTCGGCACAGTTCATGTCTACCCTGACAAAATGCTGCTGAAAGGGAGAGGCAGAGTCCCAGACAGAATTATGAATTACAAGAGGGAACAAGCTTTGTGTTTTTAGGCTCATTATCTTGTCTGTCTTTGTAGAAAGAGAATGGCATTGTTTTTTGTTTTACTCCATTACATACAAAGTTCAATTCTCACTGGGTATGGTGGCTCACACCTTTAATCCCAGCATTTAAGAGGCAGAGGCAGGCAAATCTCTCAGTTCGAGGCCAGCCTGGTCTACAGAGTGAGTTCCAGGACAGCCAGGACTATTACATAGAGAAACCCTGCCTCAAAAAAGACAATTAAATTCTCAGTCCAAGTGTTAGTATTGTTTGTGTACAAAGTTCATTTGTGGCTTGAGTATGTATGAGTGAAGATAAAATTCAGAAATGTTGTTTTTGAATAAAACATTCAAGTGCTGACAGCTAGAAGTAAAGCAAACCAGGAAGGGGACTTAAGGGCGTGTAGTCTCATGAGGGACTGTGTTTAGCCTAATTTGAATTTCCTCCCTTTTGTATAAGGAGAATGTGCTCTTGTGTGAACTCTAGCACTTAGTACATGGGAGTCTGCTGCGCTTCCCCAATGTGTGGGTTTGCTTTGGACCGTTGTGGTTCAGAGCACCTATACTCACATAAAGGTGACATTACTGTTCTGTGAATTAAAACTGAACTTATTTCAGGTGAAGGCATGGCATTTTCATCCCAGAAAGAGCCTGCAGGGAATTGCCATGTGACACTAGGATCACACGCTGAGTGCTGACTAGCCTGCTCTGTTTTAAATACCCAGGACAGGGGATCACAGTGTAGAAAATCATTTTTGACTTCTTCTCTGGACAAATGGAGCCCACTCCACTGTTGTTTGTGTCAAGGCTTAGCTGCAGAAAGTCTTGACAGCAAACAGACCATTGAAGAGTAGAGTTTGATTCAGGGCTGAAAAACAGAAATACTAATCAGCATAATTATCATGTGCAGCTTCTACCAGAAAACAGGTACATTAGTTTCTTTGACTGCCCCAGTGAATTCTCCAGTGAGGCTGAAAACAAAGTGTTGGGGTGGCCATATCCAGTGGGAAGCTCTGGGCAGATCCTCTTCCTTGATACCAGCCGCTCAAGATGCTCTTTGGCATCACTTGACCATCTGGGTAGTCTAAGTGCCTGCCCGTGTCAGGGTTCATGACCTCATTTGTAAAGTTCATCTCACCATGTAAGGCTGAACAGGGATCGTGACTTTACCCAGCCAGCCACAGCATGGCTGTTATGTGTTCTGTGTACACTCAAGTCACCAGGATAGAGGAAAACATACAAATACAAGTACAAATGTGAGGAATTGCCCACCACATATAAAAGGACAAAGAATGTCGAAGACTTGAATTTCATTTGAAGAGATTAGGGATGACGGGGAGAAAAGAAGAAAAATGGTTTAGATGAGTGGGGAAGGCCAGTGAGTGTGGGAGGAGAGTTAAACTGTAGGAGGAACTCTTGGTTTCTGAGCTGTGGATGTGTGTCTAGAGAGTAAACTGACGGGCAGGCATAGGAAAAGGGAGAAGATTGTGGGGTCCTTGGGAGACATCCTGAGAACTAGAATGTTAAATCTGCTGTTGATTCTTAATCCCAATAGAAACAGTGGAGTATACCTTCACCCCTCCAAAGCTGTGCATGTGCCAGTGGCTGTCATCTAGTATCATGGCTGCCCTTTTGCTTCTGTTGAAGACCAAGAAGTTCATCCTGTACCATTCAGACCAATAGGTCAAAACTAAGCATAACTAGCGAAATCTAGAAATAGCAAGGTGCAGGGAAGATTCCAAGCCAAAGCCCTGGGCCCAGTATTGGTTATAGGGAAGACAAGACAACCACTGCCCAGTGGCTTTTGGAAGTCCTGGTCTGGAAGTGCCCCTGATAAACTACAAGTCTCACTGTGTTGAGATCATTCATTCCTTCCCCCAAGAGCCACAAGACCCTTGAAGAGAGAACAGCATATCTGGCCAGCAAAGAAAATGAATTAACAGTTCACAGGCACATCTTATTTATACTGAAATAAAACAGTAAATGCTTAAGGTAGAGGAAGTTTAGCCTGCCATGTTGGCTAGCCTGACCTACATGGACCCCGCCTGAAAAAAAAGTAAATAAAAATCATTCCATTGCTAAGGACCAAAGCCAAGTACAGACCAAAAGTTAGTGTCTTCCATGCTTCTCTGAGGGTGCAAAAGGTACTATGAACATTTACAGCCATACTGGTCTGATAGAGGGACTTAAAATACTCTATATATTTTGAACATATGAGTCATTTACACAGAAGTCAAGCATGATTTGGAGGATCGATAAGGCCTATATCGAATTTTCAAATGGATTGGGTTCGTTATAACTAATTCCAAAGAAGATGTGCAAGCTGTAAAGAACATGTAGGCTAAAGGGACACTGGGAAACTCAACGCTTTGATATGTATTTTATTGACTCAAAGTGCACTGTAATCGATTTAATATCAATTTACTTTTTTCCTTGATAATCTGACTTCAGTGGCCAGTTTTTGAAAAGAAATATTCCTTTAGCATTTACAGAGTACCATTTCATTATAGGGTATAAAATTTTATCAGACTCATTCTCATTCCTTTGGCTTGATAGGCACTGATTCTATCTATTTAAGAAGCATTTCTTAAATTTCCTGAAATGATATCTTACGTCTTTTCTGTTGTTGAGACAAAACACCATGACCAAGGCAACTCATCTAAGAAAGCATTTAATTTGGGACATAGGGTTCTAGAGCCATGGTTCCCAACTTTCCTAATGCTGCAACCCTTTAATACAGTTTCTCATGTTGTGACCCCCAAGCATAAAATTATCTTCATTGCTACTTCATTAACTGTAATTTTGCTACTGTTGTGAATTGTAATGTAAATATCTGATATGCAGATGGTTCCTCGTGACCCCTATGAAAGGGCCATTCAACACCCAAAGGGGTTGCAAACCACAGTTTGAAAACTTCCAGAGGGTTAGAGCCCATGATGGCAGAACAAAGGCACAGTGGCATGAATGGCAGAGAGCTTAAATCTTGTTCCAAAATGAGGAGGAGAGAGGCACTGGGAATGCCCTCAAATCTCAACCCCAGGAGGCCACACATTTTAGCCTACCCACACAGATTGTCTCCTGAGGACCAAGTATTCAGGCATATGGGGGCCATGCTAATCCAAACCACTCATGTGGTTACAGAGTTTAATTCCAGCCTAGATAAACTTCCCATCCAGATATCTAATGCACCATGTGAGCTAATTAAATAATCTAACACACTCAACATTTACAAGTAAAAACATTTTATTTAGCCTAATTTATCTCAAAATACTTTTCAGCATACAATCAGTATAAAATGTATTCTGTGTTTATGTCTAAACTATATGTTTTGCACTGAACATATCCACCTGACTTAACGATTGCAAATACTTCATCTGTAAATAACACATGCACAAATGCTTGAGGACACACACACAAAACACATATGTCATTCCAAACACACTTAACCTTTTTTCTGGCAATTGAGTATCTGCTTCTAAAAGTACAAAAGTTAAGAATGTATTTCTCTGGACACCCTGCCCACAAGTTAAGTGGTCAGTAACAACACATGGCTTCTCTGTTGGGTTTTGTTGCTCTACAGTGTCCTGAGTATGGTTGTATAGATATTCATTAAAACAACGTACAGGCATACATATATAGAGATTTCTTCTTTTCCACTGAGAATAAGAAATTATGATTAATAGTCTCTATTCTTTTTTTCTGTATTCCAAATTCGTCTTTTCTAAACTTTAATTTCTATGGTTTTCCTACTTTCATTGCAAGACAAACATCATTTGGCTCACCTGTTCTAGAGTTTTTCTTACTTTGTGTCACTGAGCCAGGTAACTATACTGGACTTAGTTTGGGGTTGCAATCTTTTCTTTCTTTTCTTGACTTTACCTCCGTGTCAGCATATTTATTACCCAACCTCTGCCAACACCCCCCCCCTCCCCCCCGGTCAAATAGAGCCCTTTGGAATCCGCACACACTGTCTTCTCAGAGTGCCTTCACATTGGTTTGGTTTTGGTAACTAAGGGTGTCTGACATCCTGGTTTTGCCCCACTCCCAACCCCCTCATAAAGGGTGAAAGCTAAATTCAAACTCAAATTTCTGATCATGGCCTGTTCTACTCCTGTCAGAGAAGAGACCTTTGGAGAATCAGGCCTTAATCTTACCTGCCCTGTTCACAGTCTTTCATCATGTTGTAGGCAGCCTTGTTAAATTCTGAAGAGTTTAAATCATCTCTAGGATTCACTCAGATGTCTTGAAACAAACCAGGAAACTGCCCTGTTTCCTGGTTTATTTATACTCTAATGTGTATAAAATACTGAAAATACTCATTTCATCATTGAATTCATCTAAATGACTGTCTTGCAGTGAGTCGGCCAGGAGGACCGCATCTCCTTGTTTATGTATACATAAACCCATGAAATGAGTGGGAGAAGAGTGATCCCAACAGCAATAGCCAAGTGCATTCTTCCACCAACTGGATTCCTATCAAAATAAAAATTATTGTAAAGTCCAAGAAAACAAATTGCTTTGGAAATACGCATCAAGTTTGAATCGGTAAAATGTTACATCTTAGTAGTTTCCATTTATGAAACTAATATTTAGATAAAATCTTTATTATACTTAAGTTGATATATGCTGCAAATGCCTTCTCCCACTCCATGTTGAGGAATATTGATTAATTAGACTATACAAAAATTAATCTTTCCCTATTTTTTTTTCCCTCATAAGGAATCTCTCCCTTCCTGAGACTGACTGTTCAAGACAGGGTCCTGCTGAGTAGCCCTTGCTGGTCTTATATTTGTTATGTACCTCAGGCTGGCCTTGAACTCCTCAACCCAAGTGTTGGTATAAGAAGATGTAGCACCCTGTTCAGCTTTTCCCAAGGTCTTGAAGACACTTGCTTTCTCTGGAAATTTTGTTGTTTGAAGTTTTTTTTTTTTTTTTTCATGACAATAAAATCTTTAAAGATTTTGCTATCTGTGCTTATGAGTAACATTACTATAATTTTTTAAAAATGTTTTTGGAAAATTTTGTTATACAGGTTGTTGTGCCCTCACCACGAGCTCCGGAAAGCAGCCCTTCCTTCCTGCCCCAGAGGCTTTTGCTGATGGGCAGCACTGTTCTTCCTTAATGCTAGATTTCATCAGCTATGCCATCTAGGTCTACAGTTGTCTTTTAGGGAAAATAGAAAAAAAAAAAAAGACTGGAAAGTGATGAACTAAACTTCCAAGAAGGTAGGAACATCCAGCTGAATGAGGAGGGGCTCATGGTCCCCTAGCCCCAGAATAAACTGGGGTGTTGGCAATTGCTGGAGGAGGGAGAGTCAGCGTTCTTTAAGCGTGTGGCCCCTGGTAGGCTGACCATGCTCCAGTGGATGGCCACAGACCTGGTGATTCAGGCTCATAATCCCAACTACTCAGGAGCCTGAGGCAGGAGGATTGAAAAAATACAACACCCGCCTGGTAGAGCGTGAGTTCAAAGCCAGACTGGGCAACTGAGACCTTGCCTCAAAATAAAAAGTAAAAAAATCTGGGGATGTGGCTCAACAGTTGAACAAATGCCTTAGCTTGTACAAACCTTGTATTCAGTCTCGAGCACCTGAACAATAAATGAGTAAATTTTATAAATCAAGTCCAGAATAGGAATTCCCTAAAATGCCTTACAGCATTGATAACTCTTTTTAAGTCAACTGAATGTTTTGATAGAATCGTTCACTTAATCTAGGATTTTAAATACAATGCACAAAGTTGTTTGCAGTGCTATCTGAGGACTTGATTGGCTAGCTGTGCCATGTGTTCTTGTTTACCCCAATGTTTCTTTTACTTATGCCTCTTCAGGATCCCGCTGATGTATATTTTTTTATTTTATGTCTTTCCAGGGCTTATTGTTATGATAATTTTAGAGAATCCATATTTGGCTTATGGGTTCTCTTGTTTTTGCACATCAACTTTTCATTTAATTGGTTTTTACTTTAATGTTTATTTTCTTGTTGGGGGGGCGTTAGCTTCATGTTCTCCTAAGCTTGAAGCCTAGCTCATACATCCCAGCCTCCTCACCCCTCATAGCAAATATACTCTGGACTCCAGAATTTATATCTAAGCATGGTTTTAAGCCTCATTTCATTAATGTAAGCATTGCCCCTTTCAGTCACAGATGTTTCTGATTTCCATTGTGCTTTCTTTTTTTTTGACTCAGTTGTACTTGAAAGCAAATTTCCTAGTTTCCAAATGTACAACAGTTGCCTAGTTATATTGTTGTTAATGGTTTCCATGTTGATTACACTATGTTCAGAGAATATACTTTGTAGGATATAAGTTCTTTGAAATATGTAGGGAGTATTTTATGACTGAGGCTATAGTGTTTTTGAAATAATGCACATGTGAAAAGAAAGTGGATTCTGCCGTGTGTGTGTGTGTGTGTGTGTGTGTGTGTGTGTGTGTGTGTGTGTAGGCCAGAGGTTGACACTGACAGTCTTATTATTGTATTACTGAATACAGTTTTGTTTTAAGATTTATTTTTACTTTGTATGTATAAGTATTTGCCTATATGTATGTAAGGGCACCACATGTGTACCTGTCTGGTACCCGTGGAAGCCAAAAGGGCCTTGAATCCCCCAGGACTGGAGGTACAGGCTATTGTGAGACACCATGTGGGTGCTGGGAACTGATCTCAGGTCCTCTTCAAGAGCAGCAAGTGCTCCCAACTGCTGAGGCATCTCTCCAGCCTCACTGCCCACCTTTTCTGGAGGCAGGGCCTCTTACAGAACCAAGAACTCACAGACTGGCTGAACTTGCTGACCAACAAGGCCCTAGGACCCATGAGTCTCCAGTCTCTTAAGCACTGGGGTTACATGTGAGACAGATCTACCTGTTTTATATGGGTGCTGAGAATCTGAACTCAGGTCTTCGGGCTTTCACTGCAAGAGTTTTATCAACTGAGTCATCTTCACCAGCCCAGATTCTTTCATCCATAATCATGTGTCCTAGAGTGTTCATGAGTCTAGTTTCTTGTGTAAATAAAATCTTCCGTATCTACACTGCCCTTTGTATTAATGAATAGAAGGAGTGTGTTAATGTTCCACAAAAATAATTGTGAATTTTTTTTTGTTTTTAACTGATGTTTATTTTATCTATTTGGAGACGATGTTATTGGGCACATACACATTTAGTATGATTGTATCTTCTTGAGAGACTGAAGGTTTGGCCATTAACAAGTGTCTTCCTAGCCAGGTATGGTGATACATGCCTATAATGTCAGCATTTAAGAGATAGATGAAAGAGGAAGATTGAGAGTTCAAGGTCATCCTCTGCTACATAGTGAGTTTAGAAACCCTGTTACAAAAAAAAAATGTGTGTGTGTGTGTGCTCTTGTGCGCACACACACACACACACACACACACACACACACACACACCCCTGCCAGGTGTACCTGTACATTATTTCAAAAACACTATAGACTCGGCCATAAAATACTCCCTACGTATTTCAAAGAACTTATATCCTTCAAAGAATATTCTCTGAGCATAGTGTGATTGACATAGAAACCATTAACAACAATGTACATGTAGAAATTAGGACATTTACTTTCAAATATACATTTGGGCCAAAAATATTTTTATGTGTTATGAATGTTTTGTCTACATGTGTGCCTGGTACCTGGTCAGAAGACAGCACTGGATCCTCTGAGACTGGAACTAACAGATAGCCAGCTATAAGCCATTCTTTGGGTGCTGGAAATGGAATTCAGGTCCTCTGGAAAAGCAGCCAGTGTTCTTAACCACTGAGCTGTTTCTCCAGCCTGAGTCCTTGGCTTTTAACTGATGAGTTGAACTTACTTTGCTGAGCTGTGACACAGTGCCATCCATGCTGTGATTATCACCAGGCCAGACAGCTCCCTGGAAAACACCCATGTTTCACATTATGAAGTATCCGCCGCACTCCCATAGCCACCGCACCCCCATTGCACGTCACCAGTAGTACAGCCCCCAAAACAGCCTGGGGCCTCATTTGTCATTAGTTTGATGCTTTTAAAGATGGCAGTGCTTTGCAGGGGCTTGAATCAATTAAAAAAAAAAATCTAAGCACACACTGAGAGAGCTGGCGGGGAGGGGGGGCTGCAGGAAGAATAAGGGCTTGTATTAATCAGACTAATACTGTTGAGGGGTGTGTGTTCATGGAGTTGTGTGTCGGGTGTGTGTGCCTCTTGCATTGGCTTGAGAATAAGCATGTTGTCACTGCCACTGGGCCACTGAGTTTTTAGAGGCAACTCAACCCATTTAGTATATATCCCCATCTACAGACCCAGCCTGGCCATCTTTCCAGTTCACATAAGCTAGGGTCCAGAGCAAACCATGCCTTGTCAGTGACACCTAACATACAAGTCCCTGAAGCATGGTGTTTACACGCTCCACTAGTGGAGAGGAAAGTAAGGTCTCTTCGTAAGACTGGGAGCCAAAGAAAGGAAGATCAAAATAAATGGTTCTGACCAAGGGAAATGATATGTGATACACCAAACAAGGTTGACTCAAAATACTGACGTCTGAAGTGGCTGGCTGATTTCCACATAAGACTATGACCTAAGGATGATTCAGGAAGTCGCCAGCTGATCAGACTGGAACGTTACTGTACTATACCCTCTCTAGTTACAGGGAGGTCAAGGTCCACCTGTCTGGTGGTAATGTTGTGGAATTGGCAATGGCTATGAGAGCTGTGATAGTAGAATTCAGGAGGCAATGCTGGGTCTGAATCCCGGCTCCACCATTCCCACAGTTCCTTCATCCTATAATGGCTGTGTTACCTACGTCCCTGCTCCTCCAGGTACATGGGGTGTGGGGGGGTGTTTAATCATCATTGGGCACAGGTAAGTTGCTGCTGTGAAGGATTCTGCTCCACCCCTCCCAAGAGCAAAAGTCGCTGCTCACCTGCCTTCTTCCTCATTTAGGATGCTCTGCTGTGCATGGAGCAAGAAGTGGTACGCCAAGCCACCAGCCCACAGCGTGCAAAACAGCATGTGTATCGCAGACACACTCTTCCAGATGAAATTGCCTACGAGTGCATACCCTGCAGCTGTTAATCAGGCTGAGTCCAGAAGCAAATGCTCTCTTTTACTTGATGAGAATTCAGTCATTTTCTTGGGAGAGCCACCCTTCCCACACCACTTGCCCATGACCAGCACCTGGCCTCAGCACTTTCTGTTGCTTAGCTTAGTGGAATCATACGTGCAAGCTTAGGCAAGGAGACACGAAGCATAGTTTTGCTTGTAATGATTAGCTTTCACCTACTAGGGGGACACATAAAAGCATGCCATACATTGGCATTGCTGTAAGTACTATGCACTGGGAGTTTGGAAGAAGCAACATATACTAATGAGGGATGCAGAGGTGTGTTGCAGACATGATAAGCACTTTCCATACACAAGTGGCAGTTTGTATACATAGATGTTTGAATAAATTTCAAATAAGAAAGTAGTTCACAGTGGAGGTGGTGTTCTAAGGATGTATAAAGAAAAGGAGTTGATCTGGATGAGAAAGAAATACATAAGAGGCAATGATTGCCCCTGAGTCTGAGAAGACAAGATTACCTCTGCAACTGATGGAGTAGCTGGTAGCTGGAGGCTTAAGAAGTTAGTGCAGTGACCAAACCTATCTCCCTTCTGAGCTAAATCTCATAAGCAATAATCATTCCAAGAGGTCGTGAGTCACTGTTGACAATGACTAGTATGTTAACACCTGGGAAAGCCTTCCTAGGACAGTCTAAGTGAAAGAGAGCTCCTCATTATGAGAAGGGAGAGGAAATGCCTGGAATCCTGGTTTTCTCTTGAGAGTTGGCCAGGTAGATTCTCATCATTCTAAGAACTCTGATTTGCGGAACCTCCATGGGGAATCCACTGTTCATACCTGTGACAAGAGGATTAAAACCAACAAGCAGGGTAAGTACTGCAGGGATCATGTACATCACCTGTGGGCAAAGAGGAAATGGGAGGGTTAGGACCTGTGCCCAAACCTGGGAGTGTAGCCTGGTAGAAGTAGAATGTCCTCGTCCCCAGCACTGAAAACAGGTTCAGAATAAAAATGTGGTCAGTGGTCCCCCAAGCCATGTAATTTTCCTGTTTCACTAGGCACCAAGGGTGTGATAACTTCTGCTACTGTGACCTCATCACAGGCTGTAATTACCAGGCTGTAATTCTTATCTCCCTTGGTCAGCTCCTCCTGCAGGAAAATACACTTTGGAACTCAGGCTATGGACCAAAGTGCTAAGGAAGAGGTCATTGGACTTGGGGACTGGAGACTCTGGATAACAAGCAGAATCAGACTATGGGTCTACTGGAAACACACCAAAACTACACTAAAACTGCTCTATAATTCCTGGTGTTGTCACTGGTTGCTCAGCTACATACAATGTCCTTGAACCCAAGAATGAATTCCTCAGTGATTTTGTACAGTCTTCATCCAAGACTGTCTATTGTTGTTTGAGGAAAAACAAACAAACAAACAAAAACAAACAACAAAAACACGGCTGCGTATAACCAATACTCATCCTGTAATGGCTGTCATAAAGGTTAGCATAACACATGTCAAGTGACTAGTACATTGTAGGCCTTAATAACATCTTATTGTCATGATTGGTGCTGTGATTGTCAACGGCATGAGAGTTGCTGGAATAAACTCTGTGGAAAGACTTTGATGTCTCCAGAGAGTTCAGAATTCACACCTGCCCCCCCCCCAATCCTCAGGAAGTTATATTATCATAGTGACTTCCACTTCCAAGGAGAAAAATTAGGAAAATAAGCTCACAAGTGTTGATTCTTCAGGTTTTAGCCAAATGTCTCCAGGATCAGAGGCACAATTGCGTCAAACGGAGGAACATAGTAGTTCATACTCACCACCCACAACTCTGCATCTGGATCGTTCACCTAGAATGCCAAAACATCAAGCTGTTAGCTGACATTAGACCCGTCGCACCCTATGTCTGGTTTGACCTTGTATTTACTAATCATTGTGAAGAGCCAGGCGCTGCAATGGGCTCAGGGTACAGAACATCTGTCAACACTGGTCTAGCTGTCTGCACATCCGGGTGGCCTAAGTGACCCCCCAGTTAAACACAACAGGTATCTCTAACACATAGCCACACATCCTTTGAAAAGAATGCTGAGGATTGCCTAAGAACCACACGGGTGTCTTAAGACCCTGGGTCTCAAGAAACGAGAGGCGGGGTTATCCTAAGTCGGGAAGCGGTATGGGAACAGTAAGGCAACAGTGTTGTTGCCTCCTTTCTCCCAGGCACAGAAACCCATTCAGTCTCTCGGGAGCTGAAGGTACGGAAGGGTGCTAGAGGGGCGGTTCTGGGTCCCTTTCTGAGTGGCCAGCTGCTGTGTGCACGTGCACGAGGGCCGCCAGGTCAGGCTCTCAGCTTGTTGCTTAATCACACGAACTTGTTCTGGTAGAGAGGGCTCAGCAGGTTCAGGGAAACGGAAACCCCAATTCCGCTCTACCCTGCGAACTGGCCGACCGGGCGTCTCCGCGGTCCCGCTGCCCGCCCTTCCTCAGCCCGCCTGACCTGCACCACGGCGGCCAGAGAGAAGAAGGCTGCCATGAGCGCGTTGCAGGCCCGCCACAAGCCGGGAGCCCAGGTAGCCCCTGCAGGCGCCATGGCCTGGAAGCAGGAGGCGCAGGCGTGGACAGAGGAGCCGTGACCAGAGGGCGGGGCCCCTTAGTGGGGCAGGACCCAGGAGGGGCGGGGCGCAGCGGGCGGGGGCGGAGCTAGCGGGGCAGGACTCAGATGGCTCGGGCAGCCCTCCCCTCCCTCCCCAGTCCTAGGACGGTCTCGCGACTCCCGCTAGCGGAGGAGTGTGTGCTCTGCTGTCTTCCTGGAGGCAGAGTTGATGCTGTCCCCATTTTACTGATGGGAAAGTGACTCCTAGACAGTCGATGTGAGTCTCCCAGGTGGTGGAGGGATAGCAGAAAATTAGCCTTCAACTCTTGTAGAGAGGTGTAGCTCCAAAGCCTGTTTCCCCTAGGCTAAGGCTGTACTTTCTCATACTAAAAAAAAAAAAAAAGCAAGTGAGAAAAATAAAACAAGGACAAACCAGAAATGGAAGTGAAGAATAGAAAGAAAAAAAGGTGTGTGTGTGTGTGTGAGAGAGAGAGAGAGAGAGAGAGAGAGAGAGAGAGAGGAAAGATATGACAGACATTTAACAAAGAAACCTAACTGGCACCTCTTTCTCCCTCCCCCTCTCTGTGTGTGTCTACCTGCCTGTCTCTCCCTTTCCTTCTTTCTTTCTTCTTCCTTCCTCCTCCCTCCCTCCCTCCCTCCCTCCCTCCCTCCCTCTTTCTTTCTTTTTTGGAGACTGGGTCTTCCTACATCGCCTAGGCTGTCCTGAAGCTCACTATGTAAAACAGACTGACCTTGAACTCAGAGATCTGCCTGCCTGCCTCCAGTTAAAGGTGTGTGCCACCAGGCCTTTCTGGTTAGTGTTTAGGTGCTCCTTTCCAAAGCCTGCACTTTCAGAGCCAGGAAAACATTGTGACAGTTTCTGAAGTGAGTGACAACACACAGCTTTCCAAAGCAGCTAGCCCTTTATCTTAATGCCCTCTGGCCATAAAAGGTATTTACATATTATACGTATTTACATTTCTCTCCCACCAGCAAAATGAACATTTCCAGCACTCATTTGCTCCTGTGCCTCTTAGAAGGGAAGGCCTGGAAGTATTCCAGCTCTCTGCTCTCTTGCGGGCTACCCTTTTGACAGGGCATCTTGGGTCTCATTTACACATCTGCTGGCCTTGTTTTTTATTTTAAAGAGTCTTTGTCACCTCAGATCCTGCACATGGCTGCTTGCCTGTCCTCTTTTCCTTTTAACTAAATTTTCTTTAAACTGCTCAGACAGGTTTCCCCTTAATTCTTTAGGTCAGGGTTTTTCAACCTGTGGGACCCAGCAGGTGACATTCTTGAAATAAGAGGTTTCACTGAGAGCTGGGGTTCTCAGCCTTCCTAATGCTGTGACCCCTTAATCCAGTTCCTCATGTTGTGGTGACCCCTCAACCATTAAATCATTTTTGTGTGTGCTACTTCATAACTAATCTTGCTGCTGCTATGGGCTATAATGGAAATATCTGTGTTTTCTGATGGCCTTAGCAACCCCTGTGAAAAGACCGTTCAGCCCCGAAGGGGTCACAACCCAGAGGTTGAGAACCACTGTCCTACAGGGTTTTGATATACGTAGTAAAGATTTTCAGGAAATATTGCTTTTGTTCCCACTGTGACCTGGGGAGCCTTAAGGGACCATCTGCAGGTGTGGTCTCATTTCTTCAAGGGCTGAACAGGGGACCCCTCAGGACCTGATTGACACCGCTTTGATAACCAGTTAGGTGCTTTGAAGAATAGGAGGATGTCCCGCCCATGGCCTTGTCCTTTTGCTCTAATAAGATAAAGGACAGGTAATTTAAGGGTTAGGCTGTTGGAACCATGAGTGTCCACAAGATGGCGGGCTTTCACTGCGAACAGAGTCCTGGGAGGGTTGTGCCTTCCCTTAGATGTCCCTGGAGAGGTCTGATGTAGACTTTTAGAGTGGTTATGAAGTTGGAATCAGGCGGGAGATGAAGAAACACAAATGGAATTTTGTATCAGGACCTTTTACGTTCAAGCTGAGGCGCCGCGAGTTACGACCTAAGCCTTGCTGTGCTGTGAGCAGAGATTATACCCACCTGCTACCCACGAGACTGCAGGAAAAAATGAGTTTGTAAGACCCGATCTCCAAGCAAACAATGACGATAATAGCTGTCGGTTGCTGAGTCCTTATGCAAGACCGAGGTAGCTCTGGGCATCTTAACACTAACTCAGATTCTGTATTTATAAATCTAAAATACTCCTCTTAGGTGACCTGAGCTTCTCGTGTCCCAGTCTTCATGGGTGACACCATTGGGATCACATACACAATTGCTCTTTTTGTTAGTGGTGTAAGGGTGCCTTAGCATATTGCTGTGAAAGCAGAGAAATGATTATCACCTAGTTCTGGAGTCTGAAAATCCAAAGTGAAGGTGTCAGCGGGACCACACCCCCAAAAGGCTTAGGGGATATGTCTGCCTTGTTCCTTCCAGGCTCCTTCTGGTCAGCTCTCTCCTGTAGACTCTGTCTTCACTTAGTCTTCTGTGTGTAGGTGCCTTCTCTCTGCTTCATCGTGTGTGTGTGTGTGTGTGTGTGTGTGTGTACTAAGGTGTGCTTGGTGCTTGCTGGAATCAGCTCAGCTCTCTCCTTCCACCATGCTGGCCTCAGGGGTTAAACTTAGGACATACCAGGCTTGGCAGGTAGCTCTTTTACTCTCTAAGCCATCTTGCTGCCCCTCTCCTTTGTTTTACAGGAAGACTAATCATAGGATTTAAGACCCCACCTGGATAGTCCAGACTGATCTCATCTCTATCGGGTTAATTATCAAGATAATTTTCAATGATTCTTTTCTGTATTTGATTAAGGTCATGTGCACAGACTTCTAGGGTTGGGGGTAGGTAGACATATCTTTGGAGAGCTTAACTGTAGAAACCCATCAGTCCCCTCCTCCTCCCTCCTCAGGCAGCCTATCTGTGATTCTGGTGGACCTTTCTGCACAATGTCACTCCATCTTTACTACGACACCCCCAACAAGCTGCTCATATGCTCTGCTTGGCTCCGGTGACCTCCTGGAGGGTTTCTCTCCTATTGTGACCTGCATAGAGTCCCCCTCCCCATTCATACATTGAATGTATAGTGACAGGCTTTTAAGGAGATAGTTCAGTGAGGTTACTAGAGCCGGACCCTAACCTGATAGGACAGGTGTTTTACAGGAAAAGGATTCAACATCTACACATCTTCCTCCCCTCCTGAGGGTGTCTAGGGAAAGGCACAGCAGGAACTCAGCAGGCAGCTGTATACAAGCCAGGAGGGAAGCACTCCCCAGTCATCAACTCTGAAGGCATTGAGAACCCCCAGCTTCCAGCAACTCAAGAGAGTAACTGTCTGTTGTTTAGCCCCACCCCACTTGGTACCCAAGTCAAAGAAGACCTGGGTTCTGAGCTTACTCCCACCAGCATTGCAACAAGTGACCTCTGTAAGCCACAGATCCCCAAACTTCTACCTAAAACCAACCCTCTCTCCTTCTCTGCCTCCCTCATCCTTTCTTCCTCCCTCACTTTGCTCCTTTGGATTGATGCGAGGCACCAGAGATTTCACGTGAGCAGAACAGACAACCTCACCTAATTCTCCGGTGGGAAACTCCAAGGGCAAGGACCAAGAGTTTGAACAGTCTGTGAAACCCTGCAAAGCTGGATCCAGAAGGCGGAGCTTGCAGCCCACTGTGCTGCTTTCTTCCCCACTTCACACACACAGGCTCCTAGCCCTTTGGTTACATAGGCCTCCTATTTTGCAGCTCTCTTTCCTGCAGACGTGGGTTCTGCATAGTTCCTTCCCCTTTGCCTAGTTAGCTCTCACCCCTGTTTGCACTGAGTCTCCTGGAGCAATCCAGCCACACCCTCAGCATCTGTTTTTTGGCAATTACATTGCCAATGATACAATTAGTTGTTTGGTGTTTGTATAGCTCACCAGACTGCAAGCCCCATGAGGACAATATCTGTGTCTATCATATATATGTTTTTCTTCTTGCTGCTTTCCCAGGCTTAGCACACTTAGAACATGGCTGGTGTTCCTTAGCTATTGTGCCAGGGATGAGGCCCAGAATGAAGAAACCATTCTGAAAAACACCTACCATCCTTTAGATCTTTCTAAAGTGTATATATAAATTCAAAGTGAATTCTTGGCAATCACCAAAGCAGTTACCTAGAAAAAAAATATTTTTTGTGACAAAGAACTTAAGGCTTGGTTACATATAAACTACCAAGACCAGAGCAAAATACTGGAGCAAACCAAGACATCACATTAACAGACAACATTGGCCCAGGGTTTTAATCCCAGATGATGGATGAACTAGCTTTATATTTTGATTTTTTTTTGCATTTGTGTGTGCATGTATGTACATGTGCACTTGCATGTGGTGTGTGTGTGTGTGTGTGTGTGTGTGTGTGTGTGTGTGTGTACATGGTGGTCAGAAAATAACTTGTGAGTGTCAGTTTTCTGCTTCTACCAGGTGGGTCCTGGGATTCAACCCAGGTCCTCGGGCTGGAGGCAGTGCTTCTACCTGCTCAGCTGTCTTTGCCAGCCACCTGCTAGTTTTAAATGATGAGAGAATTCTTAACAGAATTCACATATTATTTGTTATTAAGTGCAAGTTTGAGAGTGCCACAGCACACAGGTAGAGGTCAGAGGACAAATCTCAGGAGTTGGCTCCCTCTTTCCTGGGACTCAAACTCAGGTGTCAGATTTGTGGAGCAAGTGCTTGATCCAGCTGAGCTGTCTCTCCGACCCCTAGCAGAACCATTTAAGAGGAATTTTGCTAATGAACAATACTTTTCTTTATTAGGTAACTGTTGCTGTCAGGAAGAGAACAGTCATACTGAGACGTAGTCACATAATGGATTACTAATAGAAACCAAAGGAAAGGAACTAACTGCCTAGCATCCTTGATAGGGAGCCATGCTGGGAGACACTGAAGTTAGGCTGTTTATGAGGAAGGCAAAGCCCTTTCTGGTGAAGCATACCTCATCCCCATCGGGGTTCCTCTGGGATAGGTGGGGCCTGACTGGGAGCTTGTTGCCAGTGACCACGGTGCTCTATATCTCGAAGGAGGGGTTGTTACCCATGTGCTTGTATTTGTCAACACTTCAGTATCTGCACACATCAGGGTTGCCAATTTCCCTGTTTGCGAACTGTGTCACCAAAAATAAACCCTTGAGCAAATACTGGCCTGGGGTTAACAAGACAGGTGCTAGTGTTTGGGGTGAACTGTGGCTTAAAGAAAAGATGGACTGATGGTGGCAGATGGAGGAATGGATGGATAGCTGTGTGACAACCAGGCAGAGTAAGTTGTCCCTATAAACTAGAGGTGGTGGGTGAAAAGGGGCTCCCTGCACAGTGCTTTCCAACTTGGCCCTATGTTCGTACATTTTCATAATAAAATGTTGAAAAAAGAAAAAGGAAACACAGTTAATAAAAAGAAATGTTTCAAAAGTAGTTAAAATCCACCAAAATGGTAAGACAACAGAGATATATGGGTAGATGATGACTCATTTATTTTTATTTGTTTTGTTTTATTTATTTTTGATTCAGCAGTCCCCTATGTAGCCCAGGCTAGCCTAGAACTTGCGCTCTATCCCAGGGGGTTCTGCTTGTCCTTCAAGTACTGAGAATTCAGCCCTGTGTCACTCACTACATCTGGCCACTTGTCCTTTATGTTGCAAGGGCTCCCCTTATCCACGGTGGGGGGCATTTCCCAAGTTCCTCAGCAGATGCCTGGCCTCATGAATAGTTCCACACCTGATCTATGTACACTATGCTTCCCTTCTACATACACACCTACCGTCAAGTTAAAGTTACAAATTGGCACAAAGGGTAACAGCTAGTAATAAAATACAGCATGCACAACAATATACTGCACTGAAAATGGCATGAATATGGTCAGAACGTATATTTTTCTTTCAGAATGCTGTTCTGCATGGGTGCCTAAAACTCTGGGGGGTGAAAGCAGTTAGTTAAGGGGATTGCTGAGGGTGAAAGGGGATGATAGGCAGGCAGGGTGCTGAGTGGCTAGGGGTGTGTGGGGGGGTGCAAAGGTCTGGAGTCTTGGCAGGGTCAGGAGAGGAGGCAGACAATGGATCTTCAGCATAGAGGAGTCCTGTGCCATGAAAGGCAGCTACCTGCCCCTGGCTGGTGAAATTGGCTCTCCAAACTTGTTTCTCTATGTAGACAGCAAAAATCTACCAAGGAATAGTGTAATGTGACCTGCCGGAATTAAAAATATTCTGAAGAGAAACGTAACTCTCAATTAACTATTAGTTGGTTGAAACAGTAGACCCACAAATGGGAATTTCCCCAGGAACCTCATGACCTGAGAAGGAAAGGACACCAGACCAGTCTGGGGGTGGGGGTGGGGGTGGGAGGGTGTCTCCCTGAAAAGGATCTTACATATTAAGAACCCAGATACTGATGGGTCAGTGGTGGGCGGGACCATGCCTTGACTGGAACTGTTTAGATGTGCACATAGCCTTAGGTTTCTGTTTAAACCTTGCTCTAACTTCTGAACCCCAAGATTGACCTGAGGGTCATTGCTGGGATCCCTTTGTCCCTCTCCCCAATGTGTTCACATTAAATAAACCTTCCTTTTTGTTCTCCTCTTTTAATTGGCTTGTTGAGGATGAATAGCCAGACCTGATGTGGTTATAATCCCAAGTCTGGTAACATTAAGAGTAAAATCAGTGGGAGAGAAATGCCCACTTCTGTTTTGAGCCAGATGGTGCAGGCTGATATTTCCTACTTGATAGTACTGTGAGCTTACCCCCTGGGTGAATGGTGTGCCTCCATGGCTGGGGTTTGGTGCTTTGATGGGAGATGGTGCCTCAAACATCTACAATCTAATGGTTTCCCCGACACTCACAGGTGTGTAGCCCTGGCACTATCTGTTAAAATGGAGACAGTGGTATTTTGTTGGCAGAGTTGTATGGTAGCTATGTGTTATGACCCCTTCAAGTTCAGCTGTGCACTCTCAGAGCCAAGGTTTGTCTCAGACTCCTGTGGTTCTAATTACCAATGGCTTTGGACACAGCTGAGCAAGCCCTCTGCCTTGTAATATACCCAGCCTCTACCCTCAACTTCTGCCTGCAGTGGTTGACTGAATGAACTCATGTAAAAAATGTCTGAAAAAATTGCATCTATATTGATAATGTTCATACTTGTTCATGATCTAAGCAATACAGTCTACTTTATGTTGTACCAGAGAGTGACCAGAAAGATTTTTAAAGCACACAAGACAACTTATGTATATTCATGCAAAATCTATGGCTTTTATTTATTTTTTATCAATTACTTGTATATGTGTGCACAAACACATGCATGTTCGGGTGTGTTCACCTGTGCTTATGCATGTGGAGGCTCAGGCTGATGGGAGGAGTATTCCTTTCTCTATCCCCACTCTATTTCTTGAGACAGGGTCTCTCACTGGGAACTCACTGGCTAGCTACTCCCCTGCATCACCAGGCCTGATAAGGAGATGGGATTTTGTTATGAAACTATTAAAGAGCTTTGAGATGAAGAGAGTCATGAGTTGTTTGTGGGGTTTGTTTTCACATTTATTTATTTATTTATTTGGGGAGCGGCACATTGTGCATGTGAGGTCAGAGGACAATGTGCAGGGGTCAGTTCTCTCCTTCCTCCTTGTGGGTCCTGGGGATCAGACTCAGGTTGTTACACATTAAACTTTTCTTTCTTTCTTTCGCTCTCTCTTTCTTTCTTTCTTTTTTCTTTTCTTTTTTCTTTTTCTTTTTCTTTTTTTTGCTGGCTCCCTGTGGGTTTTGTTGTTTGTTTATTTGTTTGTGACAATTGTGGCTACTGTGTGTAGGGGTGAGAAATTAGAATCTCACAAGAATGGAAGCTAGGAGACTAATTCGATGGGAAGCAATTGTAGCCTAGGTGAAAAGGGCTGCAGGTTCTAGCTAGGCTACAGACCCTGGTGGTAGACAGAAGATACACAAGTGTGAATATATTTTTGAAGTAACAAGATGTATTGGGTTCAGAAGAGAAAAATAATAGGTCAAGGAGGACATCAGGGATTTGGGCCTGAGCATCTAGTGAAGCTGGTGGTGCCAATTACAGACCTAAGGAGGACTTGGAAGGGAGGCCAGTACTTGGTAGAGAAAAGGCTGGAAAATCTGACTTTGGATACATTGAAATATCGAATGGAACAGGGTGTATGGAGGGTAGGGAGAAGGCAGAAGATGCACTCGGGTAGGCCAGTGGACAGTGGGAACCAGTGGGAGGTGGGAACTAATGGGAGGTGAGAACCAGTGGGAGGTGGGAACACAAGACTATTGGGCAAAACAGGCTAGGAGAGACTAAAGAGAAGGTCGGTCTCTGTTTCAGTTCAGTGCCTAGCATGAACAGGAGCCCCGGTTCAAGTCCCAGTGCTCATTAGAGAAAAAAACAAACCCTACATCTTGAGGATTTCTGTAGGACACAATACTGTTTTTGAGATGGTCTAATCCGGTAACTGTGGCTGGCTAGAAACCTCAAACTCACAGAAATCACCCTGCCTCTGCCTCCTAAGTGCTAGGATTAAAGCTTAATTAAAGGTGTGTTTCTCTATGGGGGAGGGCCTAGGCCCTGCTCCAAATGATACCACAGACTTAGACTTTGAAGATCCCCCATGGGAGGCCTCACCTCCGTGGGGAGCAGAAAGAGGATGGGATGGGGGTTGGGAGGGGGACAGGGAAGGAGGAGCAGGTGAGGGAACTGGGATTGACATGTAAAACAAGCTTGTTGCAAATTTAAATTTAAAAATATTATCAAAAAAAAAAAAGTGTGTGTCTCCACACCCAGCAGGGCCTTTCCTACCTCACGCCCTACAATCTGTTTGTGTGTTTGTTTATATCTTATTTGGGTGGGGCTAAGGATCAAGATCAGGGTGTGGATCATGCTAAGCACACACTTCACCAAGGAGTCATTTCCCTAGCCCCGACTTGCTTTAGATGTGGGCCTGGCTGAATCTGACTTCCTTCTGATCAAACCGTGCCTCAAAGGAAGGGCATCTCCCTGACTAGAGGAATTATGGCTTTGTCATAATTTTCTTTCTAAGTCCCCTGCTGCATATTCATTCATGTAAAGGTTTAAGGGCAGGTGAATGAGGGAGAAGACACTTGGCTCTGCCCAGCTCTGTGCTGGGGCTGGGAAATGCCCCAGCAAACTGATGATGGGAGCCATGTTCATATTCCTTTGTGGAGAAAAAGGGCAGCATTGGGGAGGCCAGTAGAGTCCTGACTCAAGCCTTGATCTTGAATGGAAAAACAATCCCTGAGCAGTTTATTCACAAGTGGCCTTTGGATTTGGAAGCTGAAGTGTCCCATGGTCTGGGAATGACTAGTTCTGTTCTCCTAACCCAATACTCTTCACCTAGTGCCTGATCCCATCACTGCCTGGGATGTGTTTCTTCTTAAAGACCCTGAAAGTCCCAATAGTCAGAGATTACATGCCCAGTACATAGCATCTGCTGGTTTCCAGGCAGTGCTGCACTGTAACGAGTATGGTTTTTCCTCCCGCCACCAGTCTTGTCCCGCCGCCGCGCCAGCCCCAAATAACGCACACCGATACTCTGTATTTGATATAATCTGTTGGACCATTACTAGTTTATTATCGGCTAGCTCTGTGTTAATTATTAACCCATTTCTATGTATTTCCACGTGGTCTTACCAGCGAGAGGCAGCTGGTGGTTCTAGTCTCTCCAGACTCTCCATCTTGACTCCCCCTTCCTCCTTCCTATTTCCTCCTTGTCTCCTAGTCCCTCCTATCTTCCTTTCCTATTGGCCAACAGTGCTTTATTCATAACTAGTATGAGAAACATAAATACATAATGGCATCTCCCATCACTGCACAGTTCAGCAAAGCTACTGAAAGACATTTGTCAGATCTTTCTACTGGGCATGCTTTGAAGTCAGTTCTGCTGAGATACTGGTTCCTTTTGTTGCTGCAGACAAGGAAATGGGGCCCTGTGCACCACTGGCAGGGACTGGGGCCTTTCGTCTCCAGTAGACAATTTATGTTCCTTTAAAAAAAAAAAAAATAGAATCACGTTCCGTGTAAGAATATTTTTAAGATGCAGTGGTCATAGAAAGAAGCAGGATTCCCTTATTAGAGGGAGATTGTCCTTCTCACAGTAATACAGCGAAAGTGTGCGCTTGACTGCATTTGGTAAAATTTAAGTACCCAATGGAATGAGGGAAGACAGGCAGGAAACTGAAACATAACTGGGGAAATGGGAGCATGGAAGCTGGGGAGGGGTAAAGGAGGAGGGAAGGCAAAGAGAGCTACAGAGGGAGAGGGAAGAGGAGACTCGAAAAAGGGGAAGAGAGAACAAGAGAAAGGAACGGGGAAGAGGAATAGAGGGGGAACAAGATAAAGGAAGGAGAGGGAGAAAAGGGAAAGAGACATGGAGGGAGAAGATGATAAAAGGAGAGGGAAGAGAGAGAAAGGAAGGAGGTAAAGATAAGAATAGAGATGGGGATGCAGAGCGGGCAGGAGAAAAGAGGAGAGAGAAATGAAGATGGAGGTAGGAAGAAAAAAGTAGGGAGTGGAAGAGGGAGGTAGGGAGGGGGTAGGCAGAAAGAGACAGACTCTCTCTCTCTCTCACACACACACACACACAGAGAGAGAGAGAGAGAGAGAGAGAGAGAGAGAGAGAGAGAGAGATCAGTGAAGGAGAAGAGACGCCTAGCAACACTCCACACTTGAGTAAGGGTGATCCCAAGTTTTAAGCCCATAACATATGTAGTCTCTATGTAGTTTTCTGACATCCAGTTGGTGAGCTGGAGGCAGAGGAAGGCTTGCCCGCCCTTCCTTCCTTTTTTTTTTTTTTTCCTTTTCTTTCTATAGCTTCTAGCCTTTCTGGGCCAGAGATCATTTTTATCACTGGCCTGGTCCAACCCACAAAGAACAGGCTGGGATGTGTAGAGAGAGTCTGGTACCTTGTGATTTATAGCTGAACTGTGACAGCTGAGGGGACACTAGAGCACAGAGTGAATAGAGTTCCCCTGGAAATCTACAGTGTAGAAGCCCCGACCCCCTTCCTTCCCTTGGCCCAGATTATTAAAACCCAGTGTGGGGTGGTTAGGAAGGAACACCACAGGCAGAGAGATGGACACACGTCTCAGAAAGGGGGTGTGCTTCCCCATTCCCTGGAGGGAAGGTGTCCCTGAAGGCTTCCAGGTTACCCAGGAAAGACTTTTGTTGTGATGGTCCATTGCTAATGTCCCCCAACTACTTTATAGGTTATCTTCTACTTGTTTTCCTGTGCTTAAATGGTCTCCCTCCCACCCACCCTCCCTCCATCCCTCCCAGCTTCTCCCTGCCTTTTCTGCTGTCCTCAATACATAACACGAGCATTGCAAACAAATTTCAGAAGCTGAGGATCTCCTATTGCTGTCTTTGGCAGCTGATTATTTCATCCATCTGCCTATGGTCCATTCATCTTTCCATCATTTGTTTCTCATGTGTGGGGATTTCCCATCTCATTCTCCATTTTGTCTTTTGGCTTGGTGATGATAGGCCCACCCATGTGAGCCAGCTTTCCTTTACTGTGATAAGTAACAGACAATGGACTTTAAAGGAAGAAGGGTGATCTGGGCTCCTTGTATTTGGTTTTTTAGACCATGACTGATTTTTCCTGTGATAGTACACCATGGCATGAGTACACTGGGGTAGCAAAGCTATTCATCCTTGTTGACAGGAACAAAAAAGAGGAAGCTGGGATCCTTCTGTCTCCTTCAAGGCCACATCCCTAGATTCAAGACCTCTTACTAGGTCTCACCATTCAAAAGTTTTATTGCTTCCCATACCACCCAACTGGGGACTTTGTCTGTAACAGGACCTTTAGAGGACATTCCAGATCCAAGATCCAAGCTGTCACCACCCCCAAGCTCTAGACATTCCAACTTTGGATGCAGGGATGGATTAGTTCAGCTAGAGAGAGGGGCTGGCTCCTCTTTCCAGACTATGTGCTGTGTGAGAAAAAGATCTGGTCTACCCAGAGGAGCCTAAGGATGACTACAGTAGATGAGGAGTGTATGTGTGTGTGTGTGTGTGTGTGTGAGAGAGAGAGAGAGAGAGAGAGAGACAGAGAGAGACAGAGACAGAGAGACAGAGAGAGACACACACAGAGAAAGCTCTGGATTAGGGAGTTGGATCAGTTTTCACTTGCAGTTAGAACTATTTCTGATGCCCTAAGACTTTCAGTGAATAACTTTTGTTAGCCAGTTTTCATTGGGCAACCAATTAGGTCAATTATACTCAAGGAATTCTGAGACAGCAGCCAGCCAGCTAACATTTAAGGGGTGAGGGTTCTGTGCTATGTGCCCTGCCCAAGATCAGCAGTGAGCTTTGTTGTTTGTATACCTCCATCTTGAGGCTACATCTTACTGGGGAAAGGACTATAAATGCAATGGCAATCTACTGTGGTCACCCTATTATCATAAGGTTGTTGGAACACTATACTCTGTGTTTTTAATACTGGCATTTATTTCTTCATGTATACCTGTGTATAGGATAGTGTCAAGGAGCTGTGGCTTGTAGGTGTAGAGGTAATATGATCTGCTCAGTTCTACACTTTGGTCTATTTTTGCAAAGAGCCTTAATTATTCTAATGATCAAGAAGGGAAATGCTATTATAATAAAAACATTAAGCACCACAGTGGAATGCTGGAGAGGACTGGATGCTGTTAGGAGCACTTAGCAGGCATTAGGTCTGGGGCCCTGTATGATTATGCAGGAGCAGCTGTACAGAAGTTTCCTGAGGTTCTTTTGTGCCTGGAGATCCACCTGCCTCTGCCTATACTCACTCAGAAGACATAGGGTGTGAAGGGGTCAGGGAAGCCAGGTGCAGAGTCTGCCAGGTACTCACCTTTCCCCAGATCCATCAGGGGACAACATTTCTAAAGCTCATTTCTCCACCTTAGTGGACAGCTGGTTACTGGAAACACAGGGCCCTTTGCTCTTAGGCTCCAGAAGCTGAACATTAAGAAACCGTTGCAAATACAGTAATTGCTGGGAATGAACATTAATGTCCTATTAAGAAGAGCACTGAGCAGGCTGCAACCTCTAATTCAGCAGCTGAGCACCATGCTAATGTGATTTGAGATCCATTCTTCCCCAGTGCCTGGGGCCCAGGCCAGAACTGTCTCAGGCAGAAACTCAAAATTCCCAAGTTCCCTCTTTCAGGGTAGGTGTCCTAGAGACTTAGGAAGCACAGCCATTGCACCACCATTGATTGTCGCCTCTGCATTGGACTAGGTGTGTGCGTGTGTGTGTGCATGTGTGTGTGTGTGTGTGTGTGCGTGCGTGTGTGTGTGTGTGTGTGTGTGTGTGTGTGTGTGTTGAGGGAGTCCTTTAAGAGATTTATTAAATCTGGAGTGCCTTTCAGACTGCTGGTATTTGTCTAAAACCTCAGGATATTCAAGAGATATGAGAGTTAGGGGATTAGAACACTGTCTTAATTTGCTTTCTGTTGCTGTGATAAAACATTGGTCAAAGCTACTGCAGAGGAAAGGGTAAATTTAGCTTATGCATTCTGATCACAGTCCCTCAGTGAGGAAAGCCAAGGCAGGAACTCAAGCAGGGCAGGTATCTGGAGACAGGGACTGAAGCAGGGACCGCAGAGGGATGCTGCTTACTTGCTTGCTCCCATAGCTTTCCCAGCCTGCTTTCTTGTACAACTCAGGACAACCTACCTGCTCAGAGGCTGGACCCGCTTACATGAATCATTAATCAAGAATATGCTCCCACAGACTTGCCTACAGGCCAATCTGATGGAGGAAGTTTCTCAACTGAGGTCCCTCTTCCCAGATAACCCTAGCTTGTGTTAAACGGACCAAAGTGGACCAGGACAATCACACAGAATGCACTCTTGGTTAGCTGTTTCTTTCTAGAGATACTCTGGTCACTATGACAGCTCCAATCACTCTATCATGGAACTCATATTCCAGCGAGACTGATGCTAAATAAGCAGTTGCACACTACAAATTTTAACTATGATAGACACATGTGCAATAAGGCAGGATTCCTGATGTTACTGAATTTTTTAGTTTGAAAGCTAGGCCCTGGCAATCTCAATAAGCAAGGTTTGGTGACCCATCCTCAATATACCAAATAAATAGAAAACAGGAACAAAAAAAAAAAAAAAAAAAATCAGAGAAAGTAGAATTATTCAATGTGGCCACACTGGAAAAAGGAACCATTAAAGAGGCCCAGTGACTCTCCCCACAAAACCCATCTTGGGAGTACTGACCTAAGGTTTAGGTTTTAATGTGGGAGCAAGAACCTATCCCTAGCAATCCTGGTCAAGGTGGGGCCCCACCCATCACTGTCTCATTATTTTCTTGGCTCCTGTCTCTACTGTAAGTGGTCTGACAAGCTGCCAGGACTGTGTGGCATCTTTTCTCAGAAGACATGTCCCTCCTCTGGTTGGCACTGGGACTTTAGCTTTTTTTCTTCCTTCAGCATGAAACTCCTAGGGAAACTGCACCATTTGGGAGGCCATTGTTTCAGTTAGTCTGATTGCTACGGGGAGGGCACAAGTGTCTTTCTTCGGGTACCTTCTCTCTTCTTGGGGCTGAGAGGATAATGGGGATAATGGGGTGGGACTTATCTAGTCTGGGAGTCCAGGAAAGCTTTCTGAGGTAGATTAGTGAATACTGAATAGGGATGAGGATCCAAGGGGACCTGGCAGGCTGAGAGAAGAGCAGGTATTGCTGCAGGACACAGGAAGCTTCCTGAAAGACAAGGCTGGGTAGGGCTGTTTCCCTGCCTCACTGACAGAAACAGCCTGGCACAGTGTCCAAGGGTGGGAGTCGGGAGACTTCCAGGGAGATTGGGGTTCTGTTCGCCCCTTCCCCGTGTCATTAGCTTTGCATTGATGTACCGGATACTTACGTGACACTGAGAACCCTCACTTTGTTAGCTTGAGTCTCAAGTCCTCAGTCTCACTTCCTTAACATTCTATGGTGAAAAAAAAACCAAAAAACAAACAAAACAAATACATCTTCTCTTCCAGTCCCTTTCATCTTGGTGGAGGAAGCAAGATGATAAAAGAGATTTTACCATTTGAAAGCATCCACAATGTACTATGCTGTGGCTCTGGGACCTGTCACCTTCAGAGGCTGACCTGTAGCATATGTGGCTTTCCCACTAAGTGCGAGAGAAAGTGTAACTGGAGTGCTGAAGCTCAGAGACAAAACTACCGGGAGTGGCTCCTATAAATTATCTGTCTCCTGGTTAGCTGAAGCTTCTGTGAAGGAACAACACTAAGCCTAAGATGGGTAGCTGCTAAAGTACCCAGTTCATTTCAAGGGTCTCAGCGGCTGGCTGTAAAGAAAAGATGCATCTGTGTGATATGACTTCTAGGCTCCAGGTTGGGACTAGTTGGTCAGTGAAGCCAAGTTAGACTACTAGGTTGAGATGTAAAGGGACCAGGGGTAAGATCTGTTCTTTTGCAGACCTTGCAGGGAAGGTCCATACACTATGGTGGATCTTTTTCTTTCTTTCTTTTCCCATTCCCCACCCTTGCAGTTTGCTAGGTTACCCTGGATACCTTGGAACCCCAATCATGAACTCACTCAAATTCTTCAGATTGGTGTGAGGGCTGAGACTTGACAGTGCCAAAACACTGGAGTGAAGAGGGGCCACTTCCAGCTCTGCTCTTCATTAGGGAGTGACTGCTAAATGCTGCAGCCTGTGCCACAATTCCTCTTCACCAATGCAGATGCTATTTGTCCTGTACTATGACGGGCGGCCCTCAACAGTCAGCCTTGACTTGCCTCATGTGCCTAGTCTGAGGTCATGGCTCCCATAAGGGGCAGCCCATGACAGTGATGATCAAAGCCAGGTTCTGAAAGCACAGTTCCTTCTTTCCTGCGTGGGGCAGCCCCCACAGCACTGATGGGGCCTTCAGGTCAACTTAACAGTCCCACTCCAAGCATTTTCTCAATGTTTGCCTCCCTGGGATGCCAACCTGCCACAATGGCATTTAGTGAATCCCTCTAAATGGTTAAAGCTGGGCCTCCTGATTTGCAAAAAAAGAAGACATTAAAGCCCTTGTCTTAGGTTGTGAGAATTGAAAGTGCTCATCCTTGGTGGCATGGTGAGGTAGGAAGACATTTATTTATGGGCTGGGCAAACAGCTCAGTGGTTCAGTCCTTACTTCACAAACATGAAAGCCAGTGAACACCAGATCTCTAGAACCCATGTGTTTTAGTTAGGGTTACTAGTGCTGTGAGGAAATACCATGACCCAAGCAACTTGGGGAGGAAAGGGTCTCTTTCTTCCTTCCTTTCTTTCTTTCTTTCTTTCTTTCTTTCTTTCTTTCTTTCTCTTTCTTTTTGTTTTTGTTTTTTGAAACAGGGTTTCTCTGTATTGCTTTAGAGCCTGTCCCGGAACTCGTGCTGTAGACCAGGCTGGCTTTGAACTCACATAGATCCGCCTGCCTCTGCTTCCTGAGTGATGGGATTAAAAGCATCTGCCACCAACACCCAACCTAAAAGGGTCTATTTCTAATGCTTCCTCATTACTGTTCATCATTGATGGAAGTAAAGACAGGAACTCAAACAGGGCAGGGCAGGAACTTGGAGGCAGGAGCTGCTGCAGAGGCCATGAAGAGGCGCTGCTCAATAGCTTGCCTTCCTGGTTTGTTCAGTTTGCTTTCTTGTAGCACCAAGGACCACCAGCCCAGGGGCAGCCCCACCTACAATGGACTGAGGCCTCCCCATCAATCACTAAATAAGAAAGTGCCCTCCAGACTTGCCTACAGCCTGATCTTATGAGAAAAAATTTTCAATTGAGGTTCCCTCCTCTCTGTTGACTCTAGCTTGTATAAAGTTGACATAAAACCAGCCAGCACAGCATACAAATGTTTATTGGCTTGCTTGTTAATCCAGCCTCAGAAGGCAGAGACAGGGGGTTCCTTAGAGCAAACTGGTTAGGGAGACTATCTGTGTAGGGGGCTTTGGTTTGGATTGAGGCATCCAGCCTCACTGAATAATATAGAAGAGTGATTGATTCACCTCATCAACCTCTGGCATCTACTTGCATGTACATTCAATACACATGTGTGCCCACACACATACAAAAATGCACATATGAAGGCCAGGCGATGGTGGCACATGCCTTTAATTCTGGCACTCTGGAGACAGAGGCAGGCAGGTTCTCTGTGAGTTTGAGGCCAGCCTGGTCTACAAAGCTACACAGAGAAACCCTGGCTCAAAAAAAAAAAAAAAAAAAAAAAAAAAAAAAACCCAAACAAAAAAATGCATATATGCACACACAATGGAAAAAGAACAAAAGGCATCGATGTGTGCTGTACATGTCTTTAGTGCTGACGTCAGATGAACATGCGGTCAAGGCACTAAGTGGCTTCACCTCTCAGTTATGACTGGGTTTGCACTCAGGAATGGAAGTAGACTTTCCCCACGAGCTGGAGACCACATCTGTGTTTTGTCTGAAATACAGAACCTTCCTTGTGGTGAGGGAGAGTGAGGCGTCTTCCTTGAGTCTGATGAGTACTTGGAGGTTTTACTTTTGAGTGAGTACTTGCTCTCTGTCCCTCTTTACTCAGCCCAGGTGGAGGAGGTGACCATCAGTGCCTGGGGAGAGAGAGAGAGCCAGCAAGCGAGCAATGGAGAACCCTTCCTAATCAAGACTTCAATCCCTGAAGTTTCAGTGAGGAGCCTGGCTGGAGGACCTTGACTGGCAGCCAGGCTGGCAGGGTTGAGAGGGGTGAGGGAGTGGGTGGAGTGAGGGTGGTGGGCAGGGAGTTAGACTTTTGGACCAGGGCTTGAGGCCACTCCCATCTCCCCTAGTCCTATTACTTCCTCTCTTCATGGATTCTTGTGTGAACACAGCAAAAGCCATCATGCTGGCTGAGGTTGGAATTTTCTTATCTTACCCAATAGGAGTGTGTTCCCACATTCTTGAATTTCTGCTCTGTCTCAGCATTTCATACCTTCCTTTGATGGCAAAAAGAAAAGGAGGAGTGTGGAGGGACCCAGGGCAGTTTTATTATCTGTCCTTTAGTAGTGGAGGATTGCAGTGTATCTACTCTAGTAGGACTCCTGACACACAGTAGGTGCTCAATAGTTGTTCTCTCTTATTTATTCCTATCGCTGCCTCTGATCCACTGTGGTGTCTGTGTTATGTCTTCAAAGGGACTTAGAGTTACAAAGTGATGGGGGCTAGAGAGTCCACCACTCTGATGTAGCTCTATGACATTGGTTATATGTCTAAGCCTCTGTCGCTCTCAGCCCAGGTGTCTCAGCATTGATGACATTTTGGGCTGGGTAACTCTTTGCTTTTTTGTTGCTGTTCTTCAGTGTGTGATAGGTTGGTTAGACAGCCCCAGTAAGATCCCCAACTCGTGCTGACCAAAACTATCTTCAGATGTGGCCAAATGTCCCCGAAGAATGACAGAGTCCAAGTCAGCTCTGCTTTAGAAGCTCTGGTGTCAGTGGTTTGGAAGAAGACACCTCCTTTGGAAGAACACAGCATGGAAAAGGACCCCTACCCCCAAAAATCCAAAACTTGTCAATATGTCCCCATCTCCACTTTCATCCTAACTCATATTCACTGCTTCCCATTCTGATCTGGGAAAGACTGAGAGCCACTGTTTCCTTCCTGGAGAAGATAGGGATCTGACTTCATCTGGTTGACAGTGAGCAGAACAAATCCCTAGTTAGTGTAAGAGGTCCCCCAGGTGAGGTGCATCTGGTCCTCTCACAACCTTTCAGGTGCTCTCGGCACCAGGAAGCAAAAGTATGTTCAGACTACAACTCCAGCTGGTAATGCTCTAGGTTGCTTAGCAACAACGCAGGCCCACAGCAGCCCCCAGGAGTACAAACTGTGGACAAAGAGCGAGGAAACAAAGAGTCAAGCCCTGCTCTTTGTGGGCTTTGTAGAAAGTGTTTGCACTCATGATCTCCTGGGCCCATTCTTGCCCCTGGTCACCCTGGCCTTCGAGCCTCTCACAGAACACGAGCCTGAGCTCTGGGCTGCCACCCTGAGAAAGGACCCAGGGCAGGAGTTTGTCCTAGGTCTCCTTTCCAGCATAAACTCCATGTAGACTGAATTCATTCATTTATTCATTTATCCAATCACTCATTCAGCACATAAGTTTTGTGCGTTGGCTTTGTGTTTATTAGGCCCCTCTCTCTCTCTCTCTCTCCGTGTGTGTGTGTGTGTGTGTGTGTGTGTGTGTGTGTGTGTGTGTGTGTCTAAAAATAATGAGATATCTGGGGAGTGATCTAATACTCTAATACGCTGTGTATCAGCGAGGGATTTGATTTTATTTACTTACATCTATTTTAAATGATTTATTATTAGTGTGTATGTATCTGAATCGTGTGTGGTTATGTGCATGAGAGTCCAGGAACCCATGAAAGCCTGAAGCGTTGGATCTCCCTGATGCTGGAGTTACAGGCAATTGTGAACTACCTGATATGAAAGCAAGGACTAACTCAGGCTCTCTGGATGTATGTGTACTTGACCACTGAGCCATCTGGATAGCTCTTCCATCCTACCACATCCCGAGAAGATTTCAAAACATAGACCTTGACTCTAAAGAATCTTTTTAGCCTGACTGTGAAAACCACACACTCAAAGGAATTGTAGAAGAAATTACAAGGCCCCTTTCCATGTAGGCCAGGACACGGGAGGTTGTGGCTTTTTCATGTGTCCATCCATGTGTGGGAGCCATTTAGCATCTATAATTGTTCCATCTACACAGAAGCACGAATTTCACTGCTGTAGGAAAAGGGGGCTTTGGTGAGTTGAGGATTTGGTTTCCTTCGGTGCTGGCTCCTCATTGGATGACTGCAAAAGGTTTCTGGTCACAGTATCAAGGTTTGTATTCAGAACTGCACTTAAACTTGGGGCTGATGAGCTCGCTCAGGCCAGTCTGGATGTGCCATATCTTCCTAACACATGCAGGCTGATCTCCTGATGTAGGGGCTAGGTGGGGCTGGGGGAAGGTGTATGAGTCTTCTTGGGGGGGGGGGAAACAAACAAATTAGAAATGGCCTGCTTCAGGACATGGGCCTATTTTCGAACCCTCTTTTTCCCCAGGAAATGTACCAATCCCTCTGTAATTCACCCCCACCCTTCAGACAGGTTGGAGTTGCCTGAGCAAACGACTGCACAAGCTTAGCACTTAATTCTCCCATGAGCTTTTTGCAAAAAGTTCTTGGGAGAATTAAGGAAACTAGCGCTGCTGAGGCGATTTCCTCCCACCCAGGAAACAAAGGATATTCAGACAACTTGCATCCAACACAGCCTTGTTTCTTGTTAATCCAATAGAGTCTACAGTCATGCTTCTTGTTAATCCAATACAGCCTTGTTTCTTGTTAAATGAGTCCTAAGGCAGGATGCCTTCATCATTCAGGCACTGGGGAGGGGGCGACTTTCTGGTAGTGGGTACTTGCTTCCTGGTAGGTCAAAGTAGTAGGGCATGAAGGGGATCCTTGGTAAGGCAGTGACTGGTGGTCAGCCCTCTGTATTAATCAGCCAACAAACACATTTTGATGGAGTCACAAAGATAACAATCTTGAGATCTAGCAGAAAACAGGACAGAGTTTCATTTACAGAGTAGTAGTTTCTCTTTTAAAAAAAATTTTTTTTATTTTACATTCCAACCACAGTTTCCTCTCCCTCCTCTCCTCCCATCCCCCCTACCTTCCTTCTACCCATACCCACCCCCACGGAAGTCAACAAAGCATGGCATATCCAGTTGAGGCTGGACCAAGCTAAGGAGGAGTATTTTCTAGTCTGGAGAATGACCATGGGAGGACAAGGAGGAGTGAGGAGGGGAGGGGTTGTCTGATCTCTAGCTACAGCTACAGTGAAAGCAAAGACTTGTGAAGGAACCCCACCTCCAGGGGTTACGCATCTCTGCTACACTGAGCAGTGGTTCACCTCAGTAGGATGACCTCCAAGAGAAATAAGAATGGAGAAAGGAGAAGGTCAGAGAGGTAACCGGGCTGCTGGAGATGCTACAAATGGATGGATGGCTGCTCATTTCCTGCAGATGAAAGACATTTCTAGGTCTAGGTCTTTCCTGATTTCTAGATGCTGCCATGCTTCAGCAAAGGGACGAAGTTTCTTTTGTCTCGGAGGATCCTGAATCTAGACTTTGCTGTGTCCCTTTTGCGGAACTTACCTAGTCATTCTGAGCTCCAGTTCCTAGTCTATTAGATGGAGGAAACAGTCAACCTTTCAGGATCACTACCGGGGTTGGGGGGTGGGGGTGAGGGGGTTGGGGGGCTGAGAGCATGAAGGCTGTACCCTGTGTCCCCTTCCTTCTTTCCATTTGGAGACCCTTCCCCCATTTTCACGGTTCCTCTCCCTAGAAGCTTTCTGATATTGTATGTGCATGTGGTGATTTCACAGTTGAACAGTCAGGGCCCCTCTTCTGATGTGGTAGCCCAGTGGCTCTCAGTGTCAACTCTACATCCTGTGCCCCATGTGTGAAAGGATGATCAGCCTATCACGCTGTTCCGAGCACAGCCATGTTCCTAGAAACCTCTTAATACCCAGTGGAGTGATATGAAAACTCTCAAACTCTTCTAGCCATTCCTAGTGTCATCTCCCAGGGCTGCACATGCCACAGCAAAAGTCCTTACCAAGGAGTGCTCTGTGTCTGAGTCCAGGCTGCAGGGAGGACAGAGCATGGGAGGGAGTGAATGCATGGTCTTGTTTGTCTCACTTAAGAGAGAGCTCCATCCTTGTACAGGCTCAGGCCTGGATAGATAGAAATCAAGATCCTCTTGTCCCTTCCTCTATCAGTTCCTAAAGTTCCAGTCCAAAATGTCACTAGAGTCTGGTGACAGCTACACATAGCTCTGTTGTGTTTCTGCTTCCAGGTTTTTCTCCTAGGAGACTCCAGAGTGCAGGCACATGATTTCTCTGAGTCTGGATATTCTCATGTACAAATCCTTGCAGATTCTCTGAATAAACACCTAGAAATATGTTCCAGAGGCGTATGAGACAGGAGCATTTTTACCTTCTTATTGGGTTCTCATATCTTTCTCTAGCACTTGCTCTCATCTGCATGGACATTTCTAAGAATCTTTGCTCTCTCACTATGGTCAGAAACCCTGATGCTCAGAGCTGGTAACTGGTTTTGTTCCAGTCTGCCCTATCTTCATGGCTCCAATCCCTCAGCCCTTTGGAACTGCTTATAGCAATGGTTGTCTAGCTATAGTGAGATCACAACCAGAAGGAAGGCTTGTTAAAATGCAGGTTGCTGAGCAGCACCTGCTGCTCTGGTTCAGTGGGGTGGATGGTGGGTAATTAACAATTCTGATAACTACCCAGGTGATGCTGATGCCCTTCATGTCACTCTGAAGCAGAGCTGTTCAACTTAGACTATTGACACTTGGGCCATGGTACATGCTTGTTATGAGGACAGTCCTGCACATTAGGGGATGCTTCCTAGCTTCCCTGGTCTTTTAAGAGGAGAGGAGATAGTCTAAAGAGAGACACAGTGCCTCTCTTTGTTATTTCCTGACAAGTGAAGCAATGGATGCCAAGAAACTGCACTGTCTCTAGGAATTTCATGCCAGGAGAAGGGAAAGGCTGAAGTCTGGTCTAGCCTGGAGGAACTTGTCTCCAAGAAGCAGTTTCACAGTTCTGAGAATTTATCAGACCACCTTGCAGGACAGACTGAGATTCAGACAGTGATGGGTCAGTGATGGGCAGGGGCATACCTTGACTAGGACTGCTCAGCTATGCAGAACTCCTTTAAATGTAAACCTTGGGTCAGTACTGGGTCGCTGGACCTCTTTGTTGACTCTACTTCCCAATGTAACCACATCAAATAAATCTTCTCCCCCTGTTTACTGTTACTTGACTCTTTAATTGATATATTGAGGATGAGTGAATGAACCTATCTTGTTAAAATTGTCACAGACCAGACTTGTGTCCTAAAGCCTTCAGTAATAGACTACCTGCTGGATGCCAATAATAAATTTCCTTGATGTGTGATGACTAGAAAAATCTCCAGACATTGCCAAATGTCTCCTACAGGGGTGGCAAAATGGTTGCTGTAGATCTTAGATGATGGTAGGGCATAGGCATGGCAGGTCTACTAACTACACTCTAAAGTACACACCATTGTAGCCTAATTGAGTTAGTGGGAACACACAGCCCATGCACTGACATGTTTTATCCATTATGTTTCTGCTGCAAAGGACAGAGCTGAGTGGCTGTGACAGAGACCATCTGGTTCATGAGGTCTAAAGTCATTACTATTCGGTGTTTTACATGTAAAGTTCAGGGTCTTCTCTTTAGTCTTCAAAGGGGTCAGGTGGGATGGGCTGGGGGGGGGAGACACAGATCCATTGAAAGGAAAGGGTCTCTCTGTAGCTTCTGCATGTGCCAACTGGGAGCTGTGGCTGGCAGGTTTGGTGCCAGGCTGGAATTTTCCATTGCTGTCTGGCTCCTGGCCAAGCTGTGCCCAGCTCACTTTGACCAGCCCTAGGCTCTGCTTATCTCTTGGGTAAACACATGCTTTACACAGAACCCAGGGAGGAACCAGACTCAGGAGTGTGGCAGAGGGTACAGGGCATCCAAGTTTGATCTGCCAGTGGGAAGAAAGGAAGAGATGATGGACTGACTGGAAGGAGGAAGGATTGTTCATTCATTTAGTGTTTACAGAGCACAAAGAGTTCTAGTCGCTGTCAAGAACACAGGCAGCAAGAGGAGGTCCTTGTCCTTTCAGATTTAATAGGATTGGGGAGAAACCAGGGCAGGCATGAATACCCTGGGGGAAGAACAGAGGGATGGGAACATGGAGGAATGAGTTATCCCCAGTCTTGTTAGAGGTCAGAAGGGCTTTAAGATAGGACATTTGATGCCCATGTGTGAGCTCCAAGTCTACCCTCTTCTCCTTGTTCTAGCTGGGAAACCAGGACACCCCCTAGATCCATAATTGTCAGCTTTCCACCATTCAAGTCTGTGCCTTGATTTTCACGTCCCCTTGTAGTTTAAATCCCAGTCCCCAAGGGAGGGCCTCGGCCATTTCCATTTCTTTTCTGCAAACCATGAAACGTGCTAGGCTGTTTGTTGTGACCATGTAGCCCAGTAGAGCAGTTGCTTCTGGGACTTAGCTCATGACAGGCTCTCAGCATAGTCAACATCCTCCTGTCTTCCAGGGGAACTCAATAGAAACCTGCCAGTCTACCTGAGCCTTTCCTTGTGCTCTCTCATTGTGTTGGGGGATCATAGATTACAGTGCACTGTGGGTAATTTTTCTGCAGGCAGCTGCCTTCAGGTCCTGTGTTTCACAAGGAGAACATGCATGAATATCTGAAGGGCCTCTGGGTGAGGGTGGTGTTGTAGTCAAACTCCTATTATTCACACCTATCTGGTGCTTTACTTTATAGTTTGCAAAGCAGTTTAAAAGTACCTGATGAATCACAACACAGGAGCTTTATGAGGCCAACAGGGTGAGTGCTCTTTATCAGTCAGGTGTTTTTAGATGCTGAGAAAATGACACTTGCTTTGTGGGAGAAAGGAAATGAAAATCAATCAAGAGGACTCATTGGGAAAGGCCAAGGGAGGCTCACAGATTCTTTGGGGTCCTAAGAACAAGCTCTTGGGTCCCAGAAAAGGGATACAACTTTTTAGGGCCACTTGACAGGGTAGGTTGGTCCTGGATCTTCCTCAGTTCAAGGCTGCATCCTGGAGGACAGTACTGGATGAACCTGGTTTAGGACAGGTGCACACATCCAATAGACAGAGCCCTGGGGATGTTCTTGGGTACCATGTATGTTCTTATATCTACCAGTTCCCTATCCTCCACAGGCGAACATACCCATCATCCAGGGACCGATTCAGGTCAAGAACCTTCACGGTCCCATCACACTGGGGATGGTGTCTTTTCCTCTTCCTCTGTGTTCGGTGAAGCTGTACTCCTTTTACACGTTTGGCTTCTAGCTCTCCACTCCTCTCTATTAATATGATTATCAGTGGAGTTCAGCCCCTCTGTTAATTTCCAGGTTTTTGATGAACAGTGCCCTTTGAGCTTATCTCTCTGGACTGTCTATATAGTCAGCCCCAGAATGAGGGTTGTGTGTTGCAAGTTCCATCATACCCTTGTCCAAACGCTTCTTGAAAAGCTTCAGACAGCTCTGTGTTACCTGGGACATAGCTCTCAACTTCCTGTGCCCTTAACCTACTGTAAAACTTTTTTTTTTTAAATTGCAGTTGACTTTTCTAATGCACTTATTTATATAAAGGAAGTCAAACTTACATGAATCAATACTTACCTGTGTTTCTGATATAAATCACATTTGAGAAACGCCTGTCAGAATCCACTAAATTGATTTCACTATCTGCTAGTGAGTCATCTGTTTGGAAAATATTGACTCAAGGAATCAAACTGAATTCCTTTGGAATGATGGAGAAGATCCATTCACCTCCTGTACTCACCCATCTCCAGTGTTTCAGTTTCTTGTCCGTCTGTTTTTTTTTTGGTTCCTCTGTATACTGCCAATAGTAGATGAGTTTGCTCACCTCATTCCCTATCCCTCTGCCCAACTTCTTCAAGTCTTAGCTCACCTCCTTGGCACCTTGATGTTCTCGGGATACATTGTGTGTGGTACTGGGGTCTGCCTAGATGTCTATAGTGTGGAGACATGGATTCACAGATATTCCCAGACCTATAAGAACCTATGAAACCAGTCTTTTGATGTGGTATGGTTTTACTTCATGACCCCAGTTGACTCTCATGCACACAAGCATTACCACTGAAGACTTACTGGTCATAAACGTGGACAGGCCCTGCTATGCCACCTCATAGAAACACTGCAAGTGTCTGTCTCAAGGAAGGGGCTTCTGCAAGGATGTGCACACTATCTCAGACAGGGCATCATTAGTCCTTTCTTAGCCCATCTTCAGGTGAGCCTGCTTTCCTGGGGCATGGAGCAGGGTGGTTGACATGTCATCAACAGTTGGATTAATTCTTAAATAAAAGTTAAAATAAAGGAGCGATAACAATAGTGTTCTGGGTAGCTTAGATAGCCAAGTGCCCATCCAAGGCAAGGGTAGAACTTACACTCTAGTTTTTGACCAGGAGGAAGGAGCTTCCTAATGGGCCTCCACAAAGCACAGATACCTTCACTTTTTCAAATGGCTATTTCAGTCCTGAGGAGTGGCAAAGCTGATGATATTAGCTTGTGTAGGGTTTTATGGCCTGAAGTGACCATGAAGGGTAGGGTCATTTTCAGTGGCCTGCCCCTCAGACTGTCCACAATATACTCTGATCTTATCCATTCCCCCATTACCTTCCCAAGTCTCCATTCACTTCCTGGTGGACTCTCCCTTCCTGTAAAAAATTAGAACTTGTTTAGTTTCATGTATCTCTTTTTAAAAATCTAGATTCCATATATGAGAGAAAACATGTGATATTTGTCTTTCTGGGTTATTTTAATCAATGTGATGATCTCCAGTTATAGACACTTTCCTGCAAATTACATGATTTTCTTCTTTAGAGCTAAGTAAAGCTCTCTCCACCCCCCCCTCTATCTCTGTATGTGTGTCTCTGTGTGTGGTACATTTTTCTTAATCCCTCACCTGTTGATGAACACAGAGGCTTATCCCATCACTTGGCTATTGTAAATAATATCACAATAAATATGAATGTACAAGTTTCTCTTTAGAATGCTGATTTTGTTTCCTATGGCTATGCTTGGGAGTTTTGCCATGCAACCTAAAACAATTTTTTAAATTACATTATTTATCTATTTAATCTGTATGTGTGTGCTCTAGTTTGGTTTCTGTCACTGTGATGAAACACTGACCAAAATCAACTTGGGGACCAAAGGCCATCTTACAACTCCAGGTCATAAACCATCTCTGTGGGCAGTCAGGGTAGGAACCTAGGGCAGGAAATGAAGCAGAGATGGTGAAGGGCTGCTGCTTACTAGCTTACTTCCAGAATCACATTAACATATTTTCTCTTGAAACCTAGGAACCTTTGGCCTGGGGTGGGCCCTCCATTTTCAACTGGCAATCAGGAAAATGCCCCACAGGCATGTCCACTGGCCAATCTGGTGGAGGTGATTCCTCAACTGAGGTTCCCTACTTTGTGCCAAGTTGACAAAAACAGCAGTGGTGTGTGTGTGTGTGTGTGTGTGTGTGTGTGTGTGTGTGTGTGTGTGTGTGATGGTTCATGGGTTCATGGGTTCATGGGTAGAGGCCAAAGGATAACTTTAGGGAATCATGTGAGTCCAAGGGCTTGAACTCAGGTTGCCAGGTTTGGTGACAAATGCCCTCCCTTTGAACTTTCTTACTGGCCCTGCTCTGCATCTTAATGGGAAACATTGCCCATTATTCATAGATGACCAAAGGTCCAGATGGCTAGATGTTGCTTTTCCATTTCCCTGGCACAGAGAAATCAGGCATATGGCCCAATGTCAGCCATGTTGGTTCACACACCTGTGATTTTGAATCAGGAGCTGGTGACCAGAAGCAGAAGAGATGAGGATTCAGTGACAGTGACATTGGCAGACCACTGATCAGAATGATAGGGGATCCCTGGGTTTACTGGTAAGATCATTGATATAATTTAGCTTAGCTTCCCCATTTGCTTTGTGTGCTCAGAAACCGACTCCCCAGCGTTTGTGGTCATTAGGGGACCCACTAAATATACTTTGAATTAATCAGTTTCTCCTTTGCTACTTTTAAGTACAAACCCTCATGAAAGCACTTTGCAGAGTAAATATTGCTCACACAGAGGATCAGTCACTCTATGACCCAAATCATCCCTCCTGGCTTTCACTTAATTATCTTTAATTCCACCCTTGCCTCCATCCCAAGCACCTAGCAACAAGCCCTTGGTCTTGGCCATCTTTTCCACCAGGGAGACCTAATAATGACAGAGACACAGCTGGTGTTCATTCCCTAGGGAGATACAGTCAGTTGATAGCTTACTGGGGGTGGTGGTGGTGGTGGTGGTGGTGGTGTGGGGGCAGGGAGTGCTGCTCCTACTAGAGCAGGGAAAGTAGATTCAGAGATTTTGTGTGGTGTTGCAAGGCATTGCAAAGAACTTCTGTGGTGCAGGCTTGCTGAGGAAGTGAATGAGCTTGTTTCCAGAGGGCAGGGATTCTTGTGGAGAAGACATGTTTGTCCTCATGGCCAATCATCTTCTCATCTCTACAAGTCCTGAGCCAACCAGCTAGGGCCAGTGACTAAGATTTGAGCTAGTACAGCCAGCAGTTCTTGTTTGGACACTGGCAGGGATGCAGATGCTGTGATGCCAACAAGGTATCAGCAATTGCATGCAGTGGCTGGTGGGAAAGCACCATAAGATGGACCCATGGAGGAAGTCCCCGACAGGTACTGTCCAACCCAGAGGAGCAGGATGACAGCAAACCATGGCTAATGTGCCAGGAGCCACTCCCTGCCAACTTTAGACTGGGAAGCAAGAGGATCAAGCTTAAACTTAGAGGCAAGACTGTCTAAATATATATATATATATATATATATGTGTGTGTGTGTGTGTGCCCTTTTTGATTACAATACTATAATACTAAGGACACCCCATAATAATCAGATACATTTATAGCAAGACTCAGGAGATGTGACTGGATAGTCAAGGAGGCAGTCCCATCTCTGCCCTGTTTCAGAGCTGTGTGTCCACAGAGTATATGAGGTCCTAGCATTCTGTGCAACATGAGCTCCCAGGAGAACATTTTCGCTGGACTTAAGTGACCCCCAAATAATTCACATTGACACTGATACACCATCTTGTAAATACCTATCACTGGTGCTGAAAATAATACTAGTTCTATCCATTGAATAGGTTACAGATGAAGGCCAGCACTGTGCGGCCCGTAGGAGGAATCACACAGAAGGGAATGTAGTCGGTATCAGATGGTGATATATTTTTGTTATCATTGTGATTTTTTAATGTAAATTTCTTTCAGTATAAATTTGGTATAAAATTTGACCAAGGGGGCAGCACTGGGTGACCACCATTGCTAAGTCTTGGATTGTCATAAAGCCCTTGGGGTTCTTAGGAGAAGCATCATTCTTCCAGGTGGGCAAGATGACTCTGGGTAACAGCTGTTTGAGAACCACAACCCTGGTGTACTTAGGGGCAGCTCTGATAATATCTTTGTTGTGTAAATCTTCCATCTGCCCAAGTAGCCAGACTTGAAGTTTCCTGTTTCAGTTTAAGTTATTCTAAGTGTCACCTGAAAGAAATGTAAAGATAACAGCCTATGTGTAAAGTATAAGCCCAGTGTCTGTATACGACAGTACAAATTTCTGTTTGCTGATACTTCCTTTTTGGGCATCATCATCATCTTTGCTGTCATCATCATCATCACCATCATCATCACCATCATCACTGTCATCATCGCCTCCAACATTATCATCATCTTCTTCACTGTCATCACCATCATCATTATCACCATCATCATCATTCTTATCATTGTCATCCTCATCATCCTTCTCCTCCTCATCATCATCCTCATCATACTCATCATCATAATAATCATCATTATCCTAATCCTCCTCCTCCTCATCATCACCATTATCACTGTCATCATCATCATCATAACCATTGTCACTAATATTAAAGAGCTTTTCTTCTTATTTTTCCTGAGTGCGTGGAGTGAATTCTCATTGGGGGACACATTTCTTTGCTTCACTTCCACTCACAGGTGCATACATGTGTATTTAAACACGTACGCGTGAGCGCGCGCGCGCACACACACACACACATACACAATGGTGGCCTCAGCTATTGATGACTTTGCTCTCTAAGAAACACTGGACAACTATTGGTGGGAAGGGGGCTTGTTTTTAACTGACATGTTGTAGTCAGAGACCAGGATGTTGCTAAATATTCCATAATATGTGATATAGTTCATCACAAAGCAACAAAACTCATCTGGTTAAAAATGTCAAAATGTCAGAGGCTGAGACTGCCCCCAACTTCCTGATTTCCTTCTGGAACCCCCAAAGGCCTGTCCCTTGGGTGGCCCAGGGTGGATGAGGGGTGGGGGCAGTGGTGTTTCAGCTGTGATCATTGATCAGGTGGTTACTGGGCCACTTGCAGTTGGTAGAAGTAGCTTCTGGTAAAGTGTTACTGTCTCAAAAGGGCATGGAGAGTAGCCTGACTGGCAGTATGATCTGAGGACAGACACTTAACCTCTTTGTGTCTTCACTGGCACTGGGAGAAAATTCAGTTATATGGGAAGAGCTGAGTCCTGCAGGACTGCCTTGCAATTAGCAGCCAGAGACAGCAGCTGTCCCAGGACCAGGCCGGAAGCCTGGCCTTGACCTCATTGACTGAGTCCTGTTAAGTCTCCATGGGAGTGTTGGTCATTGGTTTAGAAAGGGATGTTTCATCAGGCTTTGACAGTTGGCATCTGCAACCTGTGGCGAGGGCCTCTTACTGACAAAGGACACAGTCCTACTCCTTGGGTCTGGGAGAACAGAGCAACCAGGCACCAAGGTTTCTCTCAGCCACCCACCATGCCTCTCTCTACTACCTGGGATCTCAGTGTAGAAGCCAGCAGCTGCATTTAGTTTCAAACATTTCTCTTGGCTCCCAGGGAAACCCTGTGCTGAGGAAGCGGTCATTCTCCAGTCTCATCCTTTGCCACCACAGGACTTCTCTGTTGGTCTATGCAACTTCCTGTTCTGGACATTGCATGTAAACAAAATCATGGAACAGGTGCCTCTTGTGTCTGACTTCTTTGATGCTCATCCACATCACAGCATCTCTTTTCTATGTCTTGCCAGTCAGACTACTGACCTTGGTGAGTGGTGGTCCCTGCTTTCTGCCTTTTGCCCTGGAAGACTTTAGATTTGTGACTGGCCTGGGATATGTGGCTCAGTATTTGTGGGTCACTGCCCAAGGGCCAGGCCATCCTTTTCTGGGCCTTTTTGATCCTGATGCTATTGTTTGGTAATAGGAAGATAAGTATGCCTTCTCTCCTGATGCCCGCCCATGGTTGAAAAGTCCTATGTGCAAAAAGGCTTTATAAATCGCAAAAGGCTACATAAATGTCAGAGAGAAATGGTTAGAATTATATGTGATAGTTTTTTGTAGAGACCACAAATGAATGTGTGTTCACAGGAAGGCTGTAGTGAAAACAAAGCCATGGCAGGCTCAGCTCAGAGTCAGCTTTTCAAAATTTGTTAAAGCCGGAAAGCAACCGTGCTTGTGATTCCAGGATCAGACACTAGGTGGCGCAAGCTTCACGGTACAGCCACTAGGTTACAGGGTTGGGGGGGGGGGCGGTAATTTTTCTGCCTTTCCTTGGTTAAAATGCAATTATTTACGGCAAGAGTCATCTAAATATCAAGATTAGAGGTCATGCACCCTTCTTACACTATCCATGCACAGTCGGTTGGCGTATTCCATCCTTTCTGGGCCCAGACATCCATTCTTCCTCTCAATATTTCAAGTCATTGTAATCAAAATTCTCTTTGGCCTGGCAGGTTCAGATGTAAGAACAGCATCAAAAAGCTTTGTGTCTGGCAGAGAACCCGGAAGGAGGCCTCTTGGCTCTGCTGAAGACTTAATTAGCTCCGGAGCTGTTCCTTTTCTCATTCCAGGCTCTGCTGACCTCCTCTGGGCTTTCTGGAGTGAGGGTGGGAGTGTGTACGGGGCTGTCACATTTCCTGCCTCCCCCACCTCCTTATTCTCTGCAAGTCACTATAGGAAGATGTCAATGTCGCAGAGGGTAATTGTTAATGCTGACTGGCACTTTCATTCTGCAATTAAGGAAGCAGAGACTTCTAACTAAAGGAAAGAAAGAAAGAAAGAAAGAAAGAAAGGAAAGAAAGAAAGAAAGGAAAGAAAGGAAGGAACCCACAACACTGAAGGTTATGTTAGGTTTTCTAATAAGACCCTAATGCTGCTGAGTTTTCCCTGACTTTCTACTGCTGTTTGAAAACACATCTGAAATGAGGACATCTCTATGGCTCAACTGGTGTGAGTATAAACAAGCATTTCAGAGCACAGCAAACAACTCCCAGTGGCTGTCTCTTGTGAGGTAACTATGTGCTGAGCCCAGCCATATTCTCACACAGTCTTCTGTGTGAGAAGCTGGAGCTTCTCGGTGGCCCTTGTCATATGCTACTTCTGGCCCTAGACAGCAGGAAAGGGTGACAGACTCATTTTACCATCGGGCTATCACCTGGGTCTCCAGATGCCTGAGTTTTAGGCTCTTGGGGCATGAAAGGTGGGTTTTCTTGTTGTTGTTGTTTTCTAGATAAGATACTGAGGCTGAAGTGCAAGTAAGAAGCCACTGCACAAACTACTGGCCGCTGGGGGCGATGTCACCAAGTTGAATGCAGGAACATAAGTGAATCAGGCCTGGCTGGAGTTAAGGTGGGCTGCACAGGGTTGGTTTCCAGGACAAGGCAGGGTCCCTGATGTGGCTGCCTTTGGTTTTCCCCTACTGTGGGCCCTCCCTATTCTTGGGGAAGATTCCCTGGGCTCCTCACACCTCACCTCTCTTCCTGTCCTGCTTCACAACACCCTTCAGCCTCTTTCCTTCCTTCTAGAACCCCCCTTTTCATCTCTAAGCAGTCCTTCTTTTCCACATGTGCCCTCTTGTTCTTTGCAGATGTGATGGCCTATTTGACTCAATCCCAAATCAAGTAATACTTCTTCCGGGTGGGCAGATGTCGGTTCCCAATCATTTTAGCAGGACAAACATTACAGGTAATGAAAGCAAAGTCAGGCCATAGTTCGCAAGGCGTTTGAATGAAAGCCACCTGCATATAACAGATGTTTACAGTCTAGGTAGGTCTGCTCATTTTGGGTGTCAATCATAGGAAACAGCTTTGGCTGTCCTGCTTCTGCCAAAAGTACTATTCCGTTGATTGCTTGATCGATTTTTCACTTCTCCAAATCTTTCCTTTTACAGGGTAAATGGTTCATGTCTTCATCCTGGAAGAGCATAACTCTCCAAATAGCACTTGGCAAATATCATCCGAGTCATAAGTGACGTCTGGTGAACCGTTCGTTGTGATACTGGTTCCCCAATTTACCCGCGCTTCCCTGCACATCCGAACAATAAATCAGATGAAAGCAGAGTGTGAGAACAAAAAGATGTGTGCATTGTGTGTTCTTGTCTTCGCTTGCTGATCTTGGAAATCAGCAACTATCACATGGAAAGCTGGGCCAGTCTGCTGCTGGATGATTGGGCAAGAACACTGGGCAGCCTGATACCCCGCGACTTAGTAGATGCACAAGTGAGCCCCCCTGACAGGAGCTGGGCCATTCCACGTCAGAGCTCCCCGAGATGCAGAATCACAAAGTCAAGAAATTGCTCTGAGTTTAAGCTTCCTTTCTTCTGGAGTGATTTGTTAGACAACTGAACCCAATAGAGAAATAGATTCGTAGAAGGTAAATCAGCCGGTGCATTGAAACCGAGGAAAGCTAGATTTTCCTAGTTAGCTTTAACTGTCTACTTGATACAGCCTAGAGCAGTGTTCTTGATTTGTGGCTCACAGCCCTTTGGGAGTCAAATGATCCTTTCATAGGGATCAAAACCACCAGAAAACACAGATGTTTACCTTATGATTATAACAGTAGCAGAATTACAGTTATGAAGTAGCAAGGAACATAATTTTATGGTTGGATTTTATGGTTGGAGGTCACCACAACATGAGGGGCTGCATCAACGGGTTACAGGGTTAGTAACCACTGGCCTAAAGTCACCCGAGAAGGGATTCTCTAGTGAGGTAGTTCCTGGAATCGGTTTGGACTGTGGGGGATTGCCTCGATTGTTAATGGGTGTAGGAGTCCCCCCCCCCCCCCCCCCGCTCTGTAAGTGGAACTGTCCCCTTGGGCATCTGAGTCTGGGCTGTATAAGCACCAGCCTTCAATCGACCAAGCAGTATTCCTCCATGGTTTCCACTCCAAGTTCCTGCTTGAGTTCTGATGTCCCCCAGTGACAGACTGTGATCTGGAAGCGAAATAAACCCTTTCCTCCCCCATGTTGCTTTTGGTCATGTCAGAGTGTTCTGTCACAGTAGCAGAGAGGAAACTAGGTTGAGGATTCTTATAAAGTTAATGGAAAAGAGAATGCATATATATGATTGCAAGACTAATATGCAATAAAAAAGGCATTACCAGCTAACATAGTGAGGCTGTCTCAAAAGCAAAAAGAAATAAGAAAGGAAGCAACCTTTGGGGCCATCTTCTGTCACAGACTCAGATGGTGGAACACAGAAAGTGGAAGAAGTTAGTGTCAGAGTGCCAGGGAGGGAAGTCAGAAGTGTTGTCTTGTCCAGTAGAAAGTATGATGCGTGTTCAAAAGTGAAGGAAAAAACTTGCAAGTGTGCAAACTTGTCAAGGTCATTTGCCAGAAGAAAATATACATTTTATCACATAACCACAACCGTATGGCCTTTTCACGACAAACTGTCAGCACAGCAAAAGAAATACAAAAATAAAAAATAAAAAACAAGGATAAAATGATCACTAGGAACCAATATTTCTTCCATGGCCAGGAAAAAAACTCTTTGTCAATCTTATACACATTAACTCCCAATTTTATGACTGGTCCCTAAACAAGACTTTCTTAGACCAAGATATATACTCCAAAAGGGTTTGATGAACTGAGCTGGGACTTTCAGGAATGATCTGGTAAGGTCTGTTTGATCCCACAGTGTCCTCTTGTCTTAGAGATAAGTTGGGGATAATTTTCCTAAACAAACCATCTGACCCACAGCCCAGGGGAGGCATGCCTCCTCTGTGCTGCACCGGCCTCTCCAGACCTCTCCAGACCCTCATCCCAGCCTGTTCTCAGGTTATGAATACCAGCTTGTAGACTGTCTACTACACTCTGACCTCCTTGAGGCTGGGGATGTTTGTTACTCAGTGATAGATCTTACACTTTACCACAGTATAAACATTTGTTGAATGAGTGTTATTGGCGTGTTGTTTACTCATATGACCAACACCGGAGTTTCCCATATTTGGCAGTGACATAATTTCTGCCGCATGCTGTCTACCTGGGATTGCTGCACAGTGATTTGGGGCAGGCTGGCCTTGGCTGCCAAGAGCTTACTGTACAGCCTCAGTTCTCAGCTCTGTGCCCAGAAGCAACACAATAGGCACGGAGGGAATATTTACACTGTAGGCATGGGCAAATAGGGGTTCTGTTTCTGTTTTCAGAAATTGTTCATCAGCACATCATGGGCTTTGACTGTGTTTCTAGTCGATGTTTGAGATTTGTTGACGTGGGGCCAGCCGACTGTGGCTTGAGTGTCAAATAAAACTTGTTGCTTTCTTTCGTGTTTCCCATGAGCGCTCTCTCTCTCTCTCTCTCTCTCTCTCTCTCTGTGTGTGTGTGTGTGTGTGTGTACTTGTCAAAATTTTGTTAAAAAAGAAATAGAAAGAGAAAGAAGAAAAGACAAGGAAGGGAGGAGGAAGAAGAGAAGGAAAAGGGATGAAGAGGAGAGGTGGGAAAAGAGATCTAATAACCCAGACAACCTTTTTTTTTGCTGACCCCTGACCTAGGGAATCTCCACTCTGGCTGTCCATTAATATCACCACGGAGAGACATTCATTCACTCTTGTGTCTGTACCCCATGATGCCTGACATGGGCTTTCATTCTTTTCTGTTGGAGGGCCAGGCCTTTTGCCTCCTATCCCCTCACGGATCCTCCAAACTTGTCTGTTGTCCAGTTCTAGCCTGGTCCCAGACACCATTGAGTCTCCTGTGAGTGAATTTTTTTAGGGCTACCATGAATCTAAAAGTCATTGCTTCAGGAGGGGGAAGAGAGGTAGGAGAAAGAGGAGGGGATCAGAGGAGGGGGGAGGGGAACATGAGAGATCAGGAAGATTGAGTCAGGGGATGAATAGAGGAGGGCAAGAAAAGAGATACCTTAACAGAGGGAGCCAGTACAGGTTTCAACAGAAACCTGGCACTAGGAAAATGTCCAGAGATCTACAAGGATAACCCCAACTATGAATCTAAGCAATAGTGGAGAGGCTACATTAAATGCTTTTCCCCTATAATGAGATTGATGACTACCTTAAATGCCATCCTAGAGCCTTCATCCAGTAGCTGATGGAAGCAGAAGCAGACAATCCATAGCTAAACACTGAGCCAAACTCCTGGAATCCAGTTGTAGAGAGGGAGGAATATTAAACAAAAGGTCAAGACCATGCTGGGGAAACCCACAGAAACAGCTGACCTGAGCAAATTGGAGCTCATCGACCCCAGTTTGACAGCTGGGGAACCAACATAGGACTGAACCAGGCCCCCTGAATATGGGTGTCAGCTAGGAGGCATGGGAAGTTTATAGGGTCTCTGACAGTGGAACCAGTATTTATCCCTAGTGCAGGAATGTACTTTGGGAGCCCATTCCCTATGGAGGGATACACTCTTAGCCTAGATACATGGGGGAGGGACTAGACCCTGCCCCAAATGACTTGACAAACTTTGATGATCCCTCATGGAAGGCTTCACCCTTCCTGGGGAGTGGATAGGGGATGGGATGGGGGGTTGTTGGGGGGTATGGGAGGATAGGAGGACTAGGGAACTGGTATTGATATGTAAAATAAGATTGCTTCTAATTTAAATAAAATTTATAAGAGAAAAAGAAAGTCATCTGAAAATAAGTGAATGGAGAGGGTGAGGATCATGAGGTGGTCATGGCTCTGGGTATCGAGGACCACTGATGGACTAGCCATGCTCTGCTCACTTCTCTTGTGGGCGGCTCCCACTGAAGACACTGGACAGAAATATTCCTACTTTGGGTTAAATCAGGCTTAATGTCTCTGGGCTGAGCAGAGAGGAGTGCTTTGGAGTCTGGAGTGAGTACACTTGAGTCTGGGTGCTCCAGGGAAGGAAGGGTGGAGGACCCTGGAAGATGCTCACCTCCTCTGCTTGTTGTGAGAAATGATTATAAAAGAATGTAGTGAATTATTTTTAACCAACATACCAGGGTCAATTATAGCTCTGGGTATTTAGGTAGAGTACACACTTGGAAGATTGTCATTACTCAAGAATGTGTGACCCTTCCTGGGAGCCACTTCTAGAGCCTGGAGCAAATTCTTTTGAATTTATCTTATGTTTGTTTGTAACTTTCCTTTGATGATAGGTTGCTTTAAATAAACAACCAAAATTCAGTTGGGATGAAACAGATTTGCTTAGTAGTGGGTTAAAAAGATGATAAGTCATTTTAAAACAAGGAAATTAGTCATTCCTATGGGCAGCACAGCTCAGTAGTTATTGAAATTATGAATTGTGGAGCCAAGTAGTCAGGGTTTCCAGCCATGACTAGCACCTGCCAGAAGTGAAAATAATCTTGATTTTTAAATTTTTTTTCTCACATATAGAATGGGTTTATTCAATTGCTTACCTTATTATATTAGGTTATTGTAAGAATTAGATAAACACACTTAAACAACATAGACATATATTTTCACACTCAGTTAAATTCATTATTATTAATGTGGGTCCTTGAACAATGCCATCTGGCCTGGAGACTATTAGAGAATTCTAAACCAGGTGTGTTGGCATACTCCTGCAATCCCAACACTTCTTAGGTCAAAGCAGGAAGATTACATAGCAAGACCCTCTCTCAAGAAAGAGAATTCTGGAAGTGTTTTTGGCTGTTTGGGGGCCTCCTTTAGATTCAAATGTGTTTTGTTAAGGTGGTTTAAAATGTGGCTTCCCTATATCCCCTGTAGCACTTACAGGCTTTGCCAAGTCTGACTCCCTATCCTGAGGGCAGCTCCCCCTCAGACTTGTTAGCCAATCTGGGAAGCAAAACAGGAGAAGGAAAGGTGGGGGTGGGGTCTAGCCTGCTCCAGGATGTCTTTCTGGGAAGGGAAGGGCTGCTGAAATGGAGAACTTGATGAGAGACTTGTTTGTAGTCAGTGTTGAAGAGGGAGGGGCTGAGGGCGGAAGGGACCAGATCCCCCTTACCATCTGATGGGGGGCGGGAGCTGGAGTGAGGGTGAGTGGTGTCAAGGCTAGAAAGGAAACATGAAAACAGTTTTTCCAGTGACTTACATGAGAAGGCTCATTGGAAGAGTTTAGAGATACATACGGGAAGAACTAAGTTTTTTATTTAATTTTTTAAAAAATGTTTTTTTAAGATTTGTTTTATTTGTTACATATACAGTGTTCTGTCTGCATGTTTGCTTATATATCACAAGAGGGAATAAGCCACCATGTGGTTGCTGGGAATTACACCCAGTCAATGCTCTTGACCTCTGAGCCATCTCTCCAGCCTCCTTAAGTTCTTTGATTCCTTGCCCAAGTACAGACATAAACACCAGAGTCAGGGGCCAGAGTCCTTCTACCACCCAAAGACCTTCTTCCTGCCAGTCATTTCTAATCTCTTCTTTACTCCACTCTAATGCTAAACCCTGGCATACACTAGCTGTCCTCTGTCACTGGCAAATCTTTTCATCTTGTTCTATGGGCAAGCATATGGAGTCCTGGGACTACAGGAATATGCCAACACTTATAACTTACCATAAGTATAAACCTTAGGACTGGCTTCTTTTACTCCTCTTGAAGTCTTTGAGGTTAATAAAAATCACTGTTTCTATCAAAAGTTCGTTACTTTTTCTTTCTGAGTCGTATTCCATTTGTATGGATGTACCACAGTTCTTACTGATTTTCTGTAGCAGGATGTTTTGTTTGATTCTTTTTCTTTTTGCAGTTATAAGTAGAGCTTTTATAAACACTTGTGAGTTTATGTGACTGTACAACCTCAGGGGATAGATATGCAGGCATGGGAGTCCCAGGACATATGGTAAGAGGTGGGCTTATTTGTAAGAAGCTGTCAATCCACTTCATGGTCATCCAGTTCTCTGTTTCTGCCTGGAGTTACTAAGTATTTGTTGTCAGTGTTTTCTTTTAGAAATTCTAGTAAGTACTTAGTATATTTCGGGGTGACTCAAGATGTATATCATTAATAGTTAATGATGTTGAACATGTCTGACTTCCATATAGTGAACATTGGGGGAGGGTATATTCAACTACTTTACTCATTTCAAAACTGCTATTTAGTGCACATGTTTCTTTTTTGAAAGATGTATTATTTTCTAAAATTATGTGTATGTGTATGCATGTCTATCTGGATGGGAGTATGTGCGGGAGTATGTGCATATAAGCACAGATACCTATGAAAATCTGAGGCATCAGATCACCTAAAGCTGGAGTTATAGGTGGTTGTGCGCAGGTTGTAAGCCCTATGTGGGTGCTGGGAACTGAACTGAGGTTCTTTGTAAGAGCAGTATTTGATCTTAACTATTGCATCATCTCTCCAACCTCTGGTATGTATATGTGTGTGTGTGTGTGTGTGTGTGTGTGTGTGTGTGTGTGTGTGTGTATAGTCTTGATGACTTGACTTTTTAACATTCTATAATTTTTATCATTTTATAATGTCCATTTCTATCCCCAGCAATTCTCGTTGCTCTCTCTCTCTCTCTCTCTCTCTCTCTGTGTGTGTGTGTGTGTGTGCGTGCGTGCGTGCGTGCGTGCGTGCGTGCGTGTGTGTGTGTGTGTGTGTGTGTGTATCCCACTTTCTGAGTCAGGCTGGCATGAACACTTTATCCTTTTATTTTAGGTTCTCAGAGTTCTGGGGTAACGTGTGTGCCACCATACCTAGCATATTCTCCTTTCTCCTACATTAGTTTTTCATCTTCTTGAAACTCAGCTGGAGTTGCCCCCAAAAGCTATAGAAAGGAAGGGACCAAAAAAAAAAGTGTTTCCCAAAGGTTGGCTAGGAGTCCAAAGAATGAGGCACTAAGTTGAGCAGGTGACTGTGATCCTGAATACCCCACAGGTCTAGGCAGGAAGATTATACATTTGAGAGCAGTCTGGGTAGCTTTGTGAGACCTTGTCTCGGAATACAGTATGGGTAGGGTTGGTTCTGGGGATGTAGCTCAGGGGTAGAACACTTAGCATGAATGATCCCTCTACCTCTAGTAAGGGGGAGGGTACAAGAAGCACTGATGCCAGGCGATCTGTAGAAAATATCTATAAGAGAAACTAATTACAGAGTGCTGAACCTTATCCCCATGATTGACAGTGAGGGAAAGGTTGAGCTACCTAGGTATGGCTTCAGTGAGAGGACCAGTATGTAGAATTTTGAAAAAAAATATATTTTTATTTATTATTAATGTGTGTGGGTGGTGTGTAGGTGGGGTAGGCATGTGTCACAGAGTGTGTGTGGAGGTCAGAGGATACCTCTATGGACTTGGCTCTCCATCCACCTTACATGGGATCCATGGATCGAACTTTATCAGTACCTGGGGAGTTGAAAGCCCTGGCATGGGCTTTCACCTGCTGGGAAAACTCCACAGCTGGCCAAGTCAAAGAGTAGAGCCATTAAGCCACTCTGTGATTTTATTCAGGAAACAGAAAATGTGTTGAGCTGGGCTCCTTCCATCCATTATAATGCAGCCTCCACCTTCCTTTTGGTTATGTTTGGTTAGCGTATGTTTCCCATCCGCTTGCCTTTAACATACTGATATCATTATGTTTGAAGCAAGTTTCTTGTAGACTGCTTGTAATTGGGCAATAGAAAATATTCTACCCGGATAATCTGTTTTATAATTTGTGTGTTGGATTCAGGCCTATCATTTTATTGTTTGTTTTCTCTTTGTCCTTTGTTCCCCCATTTATTCTCTTTTAGTGAGCTCGTGTGTGTGTGTGTGTGTGTGTGTGTGTGTGTGTGTGTGTGTATTTTTCCCCTTGGTGGTTACCTTACAGGCTACTATGTAAATACTATATTCACTTGTTCTTTATTAACTTAAGAGTGAGGACATTTCATCACTTTATGCAGGTGCCTTTGCCCCAGCCCCCCAACCCCATGCTGGAGGGTCTTAGATCTTATATCACCAGGAGCTTGGGTTAATCAGAGTGAGGTTTGTCTGCTCATCTCTGTTATCTCATTGTTACCTCACACTGAGCCATGACCAAGTATGTGGCTATAAACAGGACACAAGAATGTGAAAGCATTTTTTAATTTATTTTATTTCATATGTATGGGTGTTTTGCCTGCTTGTATATGTGTGTATCATGTGTGTAGCACCAGCTCTATAGAGGCCAGAAGAAGAGTCCCTGGATCTGGAGCTACAAATGGTTGTGAGCTGCCATGTGGGTGTTGAGGACTGCACCTGGGTCCTCTACAAGAGCAGCCAGTACTCTTAACCACTGAGTGTCTCTCCAGCTCCTCTAGCATAAATTTCAATGGCATTCCTGGAACAGGTGTCATCAGTAAGACATTATCCTTTTACAACTAGTTTTGAACCCTCATTAACAGAAACGGAGCACTTAGAGGAGCAGAGAAAATGTGTTCAGTGCAGGAGGAATCTGAAGGAATGGGGTCCGTGGAGGAAACTGGGGAGCTGACTACAGAGGGGATAGGCTGAGGGAAGAGAGCTTTAGAGTGATGGGATCTTGTCGGTTGCCTTCTTTTGGGTGACTGACTTTGATTCCCATCTAGGAGCCACGGTACTCTGTTAGAGTCACCTCACCACCTTGGCCTTCATTTCCCTATGAGATGGAGTACATGAAAGAATTCACATACTTCTGGCATGGTGGTAATTGCTCTTGCCATGAAAGTCTTCCTGTGTATATTTTGTGACCACACAGACATAACAAAACAGTTCATTTTACTCTGCAAAAAAAGACAGAGCAAGGCTCAGGAACTGCCCCTTACTTGTGGCTGTCAGCCTCGATACACATCAGTTACCAGCTTCCTGTGGCATGAGTTTGCTGCATGCCTGTAGAGATTCCAACCCAGCTGTCAACTGAGTGATGGCTAGATAGGTAGAGTCATTGAGAACTATAGAATGAAGGGTTTGTTTGTTTCCCTCTGTTGATTCCAAATAGAGATAAACGCTCATTAACTCTCCCACTTTCAGATCTCCATGAGGGTAGCTGGGTTATCTCAGATATACCAAAGAAATTCCCCTTTCCTTCTCTCCATATTTTCTTTCCTTCTTTCTTTTTAAGGATTTAAAAAAAGTGAATGAGTGTATGTGTGTCACACGTTCAAGTGCAGGAAGTGCTCTTAACTGCTAAGCCAACTCTGCAGCTGCAAATGCCTCCTTCTTTAAATTGTTTTTGTTGGGGCTGGAGAGATAGCTCAGCACTTAAGAGCACTGGCTGCCTTTCTAGAAGACCTGAGTTTGATACCCAGCTCCACATGGCAGCTTACAACCATCTGTAACTTCAGTTCCAGAGGAACCTGATGCCCTCTTTGGCCTCCATGGACACAACATGACATATATTGTACACATATGTCAACTTTCACACACAGAGGAACTCATAAAATAAAGAAGATATTTTAAAATTGGGCATTTTATTGCAGCAACAAGACAAGAAGTTGAGACATCATGAACTCATTCATGGTGTTCATCCCATAGTCTGTTAGAAATTGTAAAATCTTCAGTGTGTCTCTTTTCTCATTCTTAATGTCAATCATTTTATTTTATTTTTCCTCAGTCTGTCTTTATTCATATATTAAAGATTCAACAGTTATCTCAATTTCACCTATTCTTTACACACACACACACACACACACACACACACACACACACACACATTCTTCATGTATTTTGCTGGTGCAAGAAGGTAAACCCTGACCTTGTCACCCCATGCTGGCTGAAGCTTGATATCTGTGCACTCCTTCGAATTTAAACTCTCTAATTTGGGTGTAGTTGGAATTGCTTGGTGGAACTTATTAAAATGCAGATGGTCTGCCCAGCAATAGGAAGCTTGGGAAATGGGCAAAAATGTGTGTCTTTGTGGGTGTCTGTTGATCACTATTTCTCAAGTGCTGACTAGAGATGCCCAGTCACTATTCTCCTTTGTCTATGTGTCCTTTATGGATCTCAAAGGGCTCTGGCATCAGATTGCCAGGTTCTGTCCTATTTCTCCTTGTCACTATCTGCAATCCAGGACAAGTTCCTTAATTTCTTTGAATCATCTATATCTTTTCAAGGTTATGATAAGTATGAAGGGAGATAAAGCATGGAAATGCTGACATATGATAACAATTTAAGAGATGTGAGTTATTACTGCATTATGTTATCTTGCCTGATAGCTCCAAGAGCCTATTTTAGAGATAGAAGTGTAAAGGGGACTGTAGCAACAGTCATTTGGCTAGCAAGTTGAATGGGTAAGGGTGGAACCCAGGTCTCATCTCTCATACAAAACTTTCTTTATCTCAGTTAACTATGATATCTAGGAGATTACTGGGCAAGGGGGAAGGGGTCTCTCTCCCTCTCTCTCTCTCTCTCTCTTTCCCTCTCTATTTCTTTCTCTGCATGTGTGTGTGTGTGTGTGTGTGTGTGTGTGTGTGTGTGTAAGAGAGGAAACAATCTTTCCCTTTGCATGAGGTTCAAGTCTGTCACTAACTTGTCTCTCTTTTTCTCTCTCTATTTCTTTCTCTGCATGTGTGCGTGCGTGTGTGTGTGTGTGTGTGTGTGTGTGTGTGTGTGTGTGTGTGTAAGAGAGGAAACAATCTTTCCCTTTGCATGAGGTTCAAGTCTGTCACTAACTTCCAGCTTTGTGGGCATTACTTCCATATTGTGGGGTTTGACATCATGCCAAGTCTTGGACTTCAGTCCAAATCACAGTGTCTGAATTGGTCCAGTTGATGGCTAGTAATCTGTCTCCAACACACAAGGAATCAAAAATGTGTGTGAATGTGTATAGAGGTGGGGTAGGACTCTGGGTTTATGATCCAATTCTTTTGCTGTGTCCTTTAGTTCCAAAGCCCCTTGTCTGTACTAGTGCAGCACATTCAGAAACCCTTCAAGTGCAAAGCTGTTGGTAATACTGAGGAGGATCTGTTCCTGGATAAGGTAAGCTGCAGGCACACAGCCTCAAGCCACTCAGCTTGAGGCCTGATGCACTGAACTGTCCATTCCAAGCAATGAACCCTTCATTCCCTTTCCAGTCTGTCCGAGTTCTCAGTGTGAGCATCAGTGCTTATGGAAAAGCAGGTTATCAATTTTTTTTGTGTGTGTGTATAACAGGGTTGAACAAACCAGTTTCAGTGGTCATGCGTAAAAGGCAATGAAGACCTTTCACCATATCAAGTAGAACAGGAGGAATTTGGGATGAAAGACAGAAAAATGTTGGCGTTATCCATTTAATGCAGAATGGCTGACAAGTCTGGAATTAATCAGGGTTCTTCCTAGTTGGAATTGGTTGCGATGAAAGGGTGTGGTTTCTAGGTGTTCATCATTATGGCAGCTGGTCTAAGTACACCTGCGTAATTGACTCCTGACACTGGCTTATACCAATGATAAATGATAGCAAAGATAAAGGGGGTTCATTTCAGGAGTCAGCGTCAATGGCTTGGTGGTAGTCATTGTCCCTGTGGGGAGGCCAAGATGGCACCCACCAGCATAATTACCTGAACGTGGCTGATACCTTCAATGACTTTGGAGTCCAATGTATGTTTTGAGTGGCTGTGTTTCATGGGCCAGAAATTTACTTCTGTAAATTTCTGGGTTACATGAATCCTCATCTCTCGCTTTATGTATGAGTGTACAAAATACAGTAAGCAGGAAAGGAGAGGGGAGAAAAAAAGAATGTACAGAGGTCCACCCATTTCAGTGGTTCTCAACCTGTGGGTCATGACCCCCCACAGGGTGCATATCAGATATTTACATTGCAATTCATAACAGTAGCAAAACTACAGTCATGAAGGAGTAAGGAAATACTTTTATGATTGGGGGGGTCACCACAACATGAGGGACCATATATTAAAGGGTCGCTTTTCACCACACTATTAGGAACTATATTAAAGAGCTTCAGTATTAGGAAGGCTGAGAGCCATTGACCTAAACCTTCCGGAAGCAAGATCAAGGACTGAACTCTACTTTGTCCTATATGTGACCTTTGCTGAAGTCCTTAAACCATGTCACATAGCATGCTTCCATGCCTGTATCCTCTGAAAAATATAGTGCTGCCATCGACACCCCTGTGTGCTCAGCACAGCAAGGCCCCTGACTATACAACGTTACCTACCTGGCTGGTTGCCCAGGAGATTCCTCAACCATCTCTAGTCCTTTGCTTTCACCCAGGGAGGAAGAATGGAGTGGCAGGAAGAGCATCAAACCAGGCACCAGGCAGAGTGGATTTCAGGCCACCTGCGACTCATTCTTGCATAGAAACGTGCAGCTGGGATGAGCAGGACACTTCTTTCTTTTCCAGGGGGCATTAGACATGGCTGGGCTTGCCTGGTGACCTGACAGGCACCCACCTGTGGCTGGCAGATGATTGTTGCCTTTGGTGAAATTCCTTCTCAGCCATGCAAGCGGCCTATGTCACTGGACTGGGGAAAGGAAAGCAACAGGTAAAATGACAGGAATTTTACTTGGAATTTTGGGCATATTTTAGAAGTATTGAACACACACACAAACACACTATGAAGTGAAAGCCAACATGCAGGAGGGGCAGGGAGGAATTGGAAGAGCGGAAACATGGGCAGGGGAGATTTGATCCAAACACATTATATACATGTATGAATATTAAATAAAACAAAAATATAACAGGAAAGTCAGCATTCATACAAATTTACAATAGTAAAAGAAGATTGTAGCATGATAAATAAAAGACCCAGAGACAGATATTAGGGTTCAAGCTGAGGGTTAGATAAACAAAGCAGCAGGCCATTAGCTCTTACCTCTACCTCAGACCAAAGGGGCAATCCTCAGACTGCTCCTGACTTCACTGCTCCTCAGACTCATTCAGACTGCTGTGCTCTCCTCAACATGGCTAGAGACTACTTCCAGAATGCAGCCTGAGACACTGGGCTCCTGTCTTTTATTTACTTCTCTAGGGCTGAGATTAAAGGCCTGAGCTCTGTTAATCTTCACTTTTATGTAGGCCATGGTGGCCTTGAACTAACAGAGTTCCATCTACCTCTTAATCCTGAGTCCTGGGATTAAAGGGTGTGTGCCACTTCTTCCCGGTTATATTGCTTGCTAGTATGGCTGCTGGGATTAAAGATGTGTATCACCATTGTCTGACCTCTATGGTTAGTGAATGACTTTGCTTTCTGAATCCTCAGATAAATAATGTATCACCACAGAATGTTGGACTTGTCTGTTTGGAAGCTGATCTCTCTCAGCTGCATGCTTGAAGGTTGCTTCCCTCCTGTCTCCAAGAAGAGTTTGGGCAAACCCATTTGTGGCGCACTCATGTAAAACCAACCATGAAGAAGCTGAGGCAGGAGGATTTCGGGTTGCAAGCCAGGCTGTGTTACACAGTAAGACCCAAAAGATGTGCTGGTTGACAAGTGTACCAATTGAGAGAAGGAAGAGGTGGGACCATCTAACCAAACAGGATCAAACACTGGTCCCCACCACTTTCCTGGGCAAGGCTTTGAGGAGGAAGTGGGTAGCATCTACCTCTAGCAACTTGCACAGCATGGTGGAAGAACAGCATGGCTTTGAGATTGAAGAGATGGAGAGGGACTTTGGAGATGTCTGGGCCAGACAACCACACGTTCAGATGGTCTGAATGAAGAAGACTAAGGGATGACTTTGCAAGAACTGGAGGTAAGGCCTTAGGGTGGTAGCTTTGGGCAGGATAAGCAGAGCATCTAGGACAAACCTCTCATGCCAAACTAATGCTGGCCTTGATTATGAGTTGACCCCTGAGTAGTTCCCAGAAGTGGAAGGGAAAGTGGGGTCTGCAGAAGGGGTCAAAATCCCAAGTTAGCCAGTGGTAGTAGAGAGGGTGGAGAGTGGCAAGAAGAGCTAAGAAGCATTTAGTCTCCTGATTTATTTTTTTCTTCACACCACCCTTTTCCACACAGGCAGTGGAGAGCTGGAATCTCTCTCTGGTTTCATCTGTTCTTCACACATCCCAAGGGATTTATGGGGTTATAATGCATTACTTTAAATGTTTCAAAAAAGCTAATGGAAATCCTAATACATCTGTTTTTTTTTTCTTTCTGCATACTCAGTTATGGATGGGTTTGATTAATAAATCATGGGGAAATGAATTAATTATTCCATAATGATTACAGTCTCTTTGGCAGGCAACATATTTCAAGACAAGAAAGATAGGGGGGAAAGAATAAAGGAGGATTTTGAGGAGATGATGATTAGGTTGGAAATTGACACAGCATCCGAAGGATGCTTTCCATCTCAGAACATCTTCCAGAGGGGAACCAGAGTATTGAGCTGCCTGGCACTGTGGGTGTAGTGGGATGGGAGTGATGGGGGCAGTAGAGGAGGTGCCATATTCTTTTGTCCCCTTCTCTGCAGACTCACAGAGTCATTGGGTAAGAATAAGAGATAGCTTGGATCTTCCTGCACAAAGGGAACCATATCCTAACAGCTCCTCTTTTTGTGCACCCTATTCACTTCTATCTCAGTTTCTTTCTTCCATGATTTTCCATCCCCCACCCATTCTTCTTGGCATTGTCCCCAGAAGCATCTCAGCCCTTGATGGTTTTCTCCTTTTCTCTGCCTTTTCCCTACCAAAGGCCCAGGCATCTCTCCCACCCTACCTAGCTTTCTCCCCCAGTGAGGAAGAATATTTGTTTTTCTTGAAAATTGGGACCTCTCCCCCCCACACACAACCACCAAGGAGACAGTAGGAAGCACTCATCAATTCCTCCTGCTTTCTGGCTCAGAGATCAGATAGGAGTGATGTGGGGCAGTGGGATGGGAGTAATAGGGGCACAAAGGGACATGAGGCTCCCCATGCCTGGAAGGGCTGCCAAGGGCTAGTTCAGCCTGGCTTGGACTCCATGTGACAGAGAGCAGGACAAAGTTTATGCTTCTGTGCCCAGAGGACATGCAGTCATACACAGGTCAGCTCTTGGGCAAATGTTAGGTTGCACACCCCAAACCAATCAGGACAGAAGTTCTCATTAGTGGATCTAGGGTCAGAGCCTGGGCTCTGGCAACCCTAGCAAGCCGTGTTCTCTCACCTGTACTCAATGACGGTGCAAATAAAGACACTTAATAGTGAAAAGCACAAAAGGGAGATATACTCAACATGGCTTCATAAGGAAGATGAACAGAGAGGTCTAGTAACTCCATCTACTGCCCATCAAGTTCATTTTTTCAAGTCCTGTCATGACTTTTAGGTTTAAACAGAAGGTCAGAGTTGCGTGTAACTGACCAATATCCATTAAGGCATGATCCCACCCATCACCATTATCTTAGCTCCAATCTCTTCTGCCAAAAGTCTACCAAACTGAAAATCTCTGTTTAGGAGATGTTTCCCTTTTGACTCAACCAGGCTTAACCCTTTCCTTCTTCCAGGATGAGGTTCATGGGAAATTCCACTTCCTTGGGAATTTCAATTATCTCAATAGTCTGATAGCCAAAGAGAAGGGCATGCGTGTCTGTAGAATATCTTCATTCCTCCAGTCCCTGCCCTTTCCTTCCTGTGCATCCTTTTCCAAATTTGTGGCTTCTCTATGGCCAATTCCTCCCATCCAGTAACTGGCCCCATCCCCTGATTCAAGGTGTAACTGTATTGGGCAGTCTTGAGAGTGTCAGAGTGCAATCAAACTATGCCACAGCAGACAGGCACCACTGGAATTCGTTCATTCAGTGTTTGTGCTAGTATACTCACAGAGAGCTTTCTCACAGAGCAAACTTGGGCATCTTAGACCGATAGTCAGGTGCTGGCATTCTGAGTGTCTCTGACAAAAGGAGTTTGGCTGGCTGTCACTCTTGTTTTCCTGGCTGGCCTCCATCCTTGTGTCCCTACCCTGCCAGGAAAGTTGTGGGAGCCTTGGAACAGACTATTCAACTCATAAACAGATTCAGTTATCTGCTAGTTGGCATTACTGCCTCATTTTTTTTCTGCCAGATGATCACCCTGTCTCCTAAACTGATATCCAAGCATATGCTGGATGTGGACCTAGCAGCGCCCTTCTTGGATGTAAACATGGATCCTTAATGCAGGAAGGAGCACAGGAAACTCATTAAACATCTTTCTCTAAAGGGCCCAGCTTGTCATCCTAACTCCCTTGCTCTCAGGGTTGGTCTTTATTCAGGCTCTTCAGCCCTTCAAGCAAGTAACATTTCTGAACCTGTCTCAAACATAATAGAGTCAATTTGCACTCTAGCCATGCTAAGCTTCCCTGTTCCCACCCATTACTTAATTTCACCAGAAGTGAGTTGGCTCTAGAGTGCTTTCAGGCAACTGTTTGGGAGTGAACCATTTTTCCCTCTAGTTTGTCCATCTGCCTCAGGCTTTGTGGGTCCTGTGTCGGCATGTATTTATATGAAGACTTGATGAATAGCACCAGACTTCTTTAAATAGCTCTTTTTAAAAAGATGTCTTACAGTTCTAGAATCATCAGACACTTGATTTACTCCTCTTTACTTTGATCTCTACAAAAGGAAGATTTACTGCTTCAGGTATGTGCCCCTTTAGGAAACTACTAAAGTCTCAAAGGGCTAATGCCGGATCACATTGGATTCTTGTGATTATGATGCCACTGCCATTATTCCCTTAATGGTGAAGAATACCTGTTAAGTCTGCAAGAGGCAGGGGCTGCTGAATTCAGGTGCACAAAAAAGCCCAGCAGCCCTCCCTAGGGAATTTGTAGTGTGAGAAGCGATGACATGAGCCAAGATGGAGGCAGAACTTGGCTTAGTCCCTGCCCCCTCCACCCCACCCTTTTTTCCTCCTCTCTCTTCAAGCCCTGCCCACATGACGCGTGCCCATGCATTTAGTACTCTGGCATTTGGGGTGACACAGAACAGCGTGGAGTCCGGCTCACTCCCTGGTACAAAGCACAGCCAGGTTGGTGCCTGAGGTGCAAAGGTGTGTGACTCACTTATAGTGTGATTCTGCCTCACTTCCCCTGGCCTGTGCTGCTTGCTTGCTTGTTTCTGCCTGAGGCTCTGTGTGGCTGGGGAGAAGCCAGGCAACCATTCCCAGAGGGAAAAGAGTACTTAATTGACAATGTGGAGAGCTGGCCTGCAAACCTGGATCTGCCACTTTCAACTGCTTGAACTTGGGAGAATTGACTCACAAGTGGATTAACCTCTCTCAAAGATGACGAGATCTTTGGGAATCTGTGCTCTTCAGTGTGTCACAGGCACTAATGGCAAGAGGAGGCCCCTGAAATCTTATTAGGATGGTAGAGTCTTAGCCACCCTCTAGATGCATTGAGCCTGAAGATGCATTCAAGAAGATCCCCAGACAGCTAAGGGAGTGTGGCTCCACATTTTCCATTAGCCCTGAGCGTCTGGGCCCTAAGCAGTCTCTGAGCTTTGTCCCTGTAGATGTACAGCTGTGGACTGAGCTTTGCTCCAGAGGAATTTCCCCCAGTTTCCATACCATTATCAGAGATTGTTGGACACTTGCTCTCCAAGGCCATGGTCAGATGCTCCATCCTGTAGGAGCACATCTGCTAACTGGGGAGATGATTCAGGAGTCAAGCTAATGTCTTCTAAGCAGATCCAGCATGCATGCAAAGCCCTTGCTGCAGGATTCCCTGCAGCAAGGGCTTTGTGTGAGGTGGGAATCTCAACTCTGTTGTTGTGAACTTATACTTCTGGCTGAGTGTGAGCCTAGTTTTTCCCTGTGAGTACAGATGAGGCTGTTGCTGAGTGAGAGCCAGACTGTGTTTGGTATCCAGTTAAAGAAACAGAGACGGGTTCCATTTCTGGAATTAAATAAAAACAGCAGCAGCAAACACAAACAAAATACCCAGAGTGGCCTCTTGAAGACAAGTAACTAGGACTCCAGCATAGTATCTTCCTAAGGACTTTGATTATTTGCCACAGTCCCTACTGTAGATAAAGGCAGGACCTCAAAAGCTTAGCCCAGAGGTGCTAGAAGAATCCATGGGCCGGGGCTAACCCCCATGCTCTGTGTGTTCCCTTTAGTGGGCATGGTAGTCAAAGTAGCCTTACTGTAAAGCTGAGGGTTCCAGAATGATCTGCCACCATGGGGACTCAGAGTCACATCATGTCACATAACAACATACCCATTTCTTTATTTAGGCAGCTACCCCATACCACAGAAAATGTACATTTAGGCCACAATATAAATACAAAGTGCAAAATCAGACCATGAGAAATATAAATTAGGGGAGAAGGTCAACCTGGGTTACAAAACAGCACATCTTTCCAATCAGCCCAGGAATGGCAGTCTTCAGTAGATACTGGAGTCAGGCTATATTGGACTACAGGTAATTTAGGCTAGAAATACAGTCTTCTTGAAGTCACAGACAACAGAGCAGAGGCCTAGAGAGCTTGTTTAAAAAAATGCCCGAAGGCCTCTGTGACCTGAAGCTCAATGTGAGCAGCCCCATGGCTGGCTCTGCACCTAGGTGGGCCTGGGTGAACAGTGCCAGCTTGTTCATCAGTATGGAGAGTTCCCTTGCATGCACTTTAGCTGTACATTCATTTTTCAGGATCCATGTTGGAACCCGCTTATGTGTATCCCGAGTGGAGGGATGAAGAGGAGCCAGGGGCTCAGAGTCTAGTGAGTGTCAAAGGGACATGGTAGCAGTCCTGTATGAACCATGTCCCTGGGAGACCCCAGATGGGTGTCTGTGCTTGATTCCAGTGTGTGGTTCTCAGGAAGAATTTTGCCCAGGGGCTTCCTTGGTATCTGAGTCTGTAGCACAGTGGTTCCTACAACAGCCCCACTGGTGGAACTTCATGGTTTCTCTGTCCCTCACAAACTCCTGGAATGTTGGCACCCTGGTTTGGTGCAGGGTGCTTGGGTTCCAGATAGAGCCGTGGCTGTCACGGTCGTCTGTAGCTATCCTTGTGTGGGTGAGGTGAGAGCTTCATCATTGCAGCATCCCAGTCCCTCGTGGATGCTACACAGGAGTCACTGCAAAGAGAGCACATCTTGGTTTGAATCTTCTGTGATAGACGGACCTGTGCTGGACAAAGGTAAATGAGACTCAATGGCCACAATTGGGTCGAAGTCCCAGTGCCTTAGTCCCTCAACACCAACAAGCTTTTCTTGGACTACTTAAAACAAACTTAAGACTTGGATTTCTTCCACCTAATCACATGGAGGTTTGAGTCCTTTATTCTGACTTAGTAGCAATGTAAAAATAAATGATTGACTCAGTTGCTTATATATAAGGTACTTATTCTTCAAGACAAAGTAATGCCTTGTCCTGGGCATTTGATTCATACCCTCCTCAAGTCCCAGAGGTCCATCTTTTTTTTTTAAATTATTTTTATTTACTTTTTCCCCCCTGAGACAGGGTTTCTCTGTAGCCTTGGAACCTGTCCTAGAAATGGATCTGTAGACCAGGCTGGCCTCAAACTCACAGAGATCCACCTGCCTCAGCCTCCCGAGTGCTGAGATTAAAGGCGTGTGCCACCACCGCCAGGCAAGGTCCATTTTTGTTTAGCACTCTCAAATGCCTTTTCTGTCCTTCACTCCCATCTCTTTCAGTTTCCTGTATCCATCCCCCATAAAGGAATCCTAGGCCATCAGGCCATTGTCCTTATTCCATCACCAAACACTTTGAAGACAGCTCTGCACCCGGGCCTTGTGCATCTCAACAGCCACTCCACAAGCAGCACTTGTCTGATCTTTCCCAACTGGTTCCTGATAAAGGCTCATTGCTGAGACTCATCACCTTTCCTGAGGCTTCAACGTTCTCAGTGACTCTGAAACACAGCATGGCCAGTCCCCTATGCTGGCTATCATGTCTTCCTTTGTCCTCTTTTCCACCTTCATCAGGATGCTCCCTTATTACTGGGAATGGTAATATTTTCTGAGCCTTTGCCACAGCGTCCCCCTGCAGGAGAGCAGGACAGGCCCCTTCTCTGTCCCCCCCCCCAACTCCCACCTTCTAGCCATCATATCTCTCCAAACTTTTCTTACTTAGCACTTGCACTTTCTGTTCTGGGTGTTTCTCCATCTCAGAGCCTCTACCTTTCAACTCATTTCATCCACACTGCTAAGTTACTCTTCCCAAAGAATGGTGGGATATGGCCATTCTCCAGTTTGTAATGTCAACATCTCCACCCACATCAAGTACCAAGAGCCTCACTAAGTGTTGAGTCCTGAATGGACTGCATGGAAGACCCCTAAGTCCAATACAACTATGTAACTTACTCCAAGCTTACTAAATTCTTTAGTCTCTGAGCCTTTCTCTTTCCAGGTTAACCTTGCCTATGCCATTTCTAACTGTCACGTTCTTATCTGTTTCTCAGGGCCAGGCCAGATATCTGAATCCCCCTGTGGCCAGATACATGACTCTTGCTTCCAGCCAAAGGATCTGTGCTCCCTCCAGCTTTCAGAGTTTATGCAAGATTGGGCTTATCTCCTGGACTGCACTTTTCCTGTGTACTTCTGCAAAGCAGTGTGCACTTGCAATATCTCTCCCCTCAGATTAGAAATCCCTGAGAGAATTGTCCACACAACCCCAGTACCGTGTCTGTTCTAGGCATATGCTTGTTGAACAATTGTGGGTGCCCTTTTACCCAAGTAACCTTTCAGCAGACATAGCAGCAGCATGGGCAGAAGAGAGAGGCTACCTGCTTGAGAAAGCAAATGCAGAGGAACAAGTTTCACTTTCCAGGGCTTGGGGCCATGAGCTTCGTATACCCTTTGGCCTTGATAACAGATTAGTGAGTGTACTTGTTTCTATAGGTGATAGTTTCATGATGGGTGTGTTCACGTGTGAAGAAAGCCATGGAACAGCATGGGATTGGATTGACATGTCTATGAGAAAGTTACACTAGTGTGCACATAAAACATCTGTGTATAGCAAGGAAGAGATGTATCTATGTATGTGTAGTATATTCATGTGTCAACATGGTGAAAGAAACAATCTGTGTGTTTAGTGTGTTGCTGGGTTGTAGGATATGTGTTGGAAGAAGATGTAGAGGCCAAGGAGGGTGTGTGAGTGTGTGTGTGTGTGTGTGTGTGTGTGTGTGTGTGTATTTGGGGTGGGAATTATCTTAAATCCTATTTGCAAATAGACAAGAGTCCTCATCTGACTTTTCCTGGGGACTTATCTTTATGGGATATACCCAAGAAGTTAAAAAAAAAGAAAGAAAGAAAGAAAGGGAGAAAGAAAGAAAAAAGAAAAAAGGAAGCAAATAGTCTGGAAACACAGTGGCCATGAGATAAAATCAAAGCAAAGAAATCTCTGTTTGTATACAGTTGGGCTATTAAAAAAAAAAAAAAAGGACAGTCATTTTGAAACTTTCTGGGCTACCTTTGAGGCTTAGTACCAACTGTCCTCCTGCCTCTGGAGACTTGGCACACTACAGGCTAAATGCTGGCGGAGCAGCCAGGCCACAGCACTGTCCTGCATCAGACCAGGAATATGAGCTCCTCAGCCCTGGGGCAGGGTGGAGCAGATCCTATCAGCCTCATCTCTCACAGTCTCCAAAGGATGTGGGAGGTGATGTGGCATTGGCCTCTGAACTCGAGAGTCTGTTTTCCCCTGACCCCACTCTGACTGAGAACTGGCTAAACTGGTTACAATTGCCATAAATCATAAATAAAGTCGGTGATTATACCGAGGCCAAAGGTTGCAGAATGCAAGGGAATTGACAGCAATCGTCTTGGAGAGACAGTGCTGCCATCACAGGAAATGTTGAGTGGTAAAACTACTGAGATCCCGGTGTCCTGGATGAGTAGACTGCCTGTGGACTGGGGCTCTGGGTCCCTGTTCTCTCACCCCGCCTTATGCCCCTACCCTCTCTTGAGATCTTTGACTTGCACCACTTGATCAAAGACTCATTATAAAAGGAAGGACAATGACTAGTCCAAGGTCACAGAAGAGCATGTAGCCCCACAGTGAGCGAGCAGCTTCTGGGGCCATAAGTCTGTGCTGTTACTCTGGACCCCTCCATTGCAGAGATGGAGAGAAAGGTTGATGGTGACCTGGTGGCTTTGAAGGCCTCCTGTACACATACTGGAAAAGCAAAAGTGCTCTTGGAATGACTTGTGCTCCAAGGAGAAGACACTGGGTAGCCCCCAAATCTGAAAATGCAGCTGAGCCTGAGTGGAAAGCCTGGCTGCATCTACTCCCATTGTTACTCACAAGAGGAAACTAGGAAAACCAAAACACCCTCTTAATACCATGCACTGCCTTAAGAATTGATCATGCTGGGGATGTTGCTTAAGGGTACAACACTTGCCTGGCACGCATGAGGTCCTGGTTTCAGGCTCAGCACCACAGAGGCAGAATTGATCGTAATCTTTCAGGGGTGTCTACCTGAAAGGAAAGGAAAGTTCTTCCACTGTCCACCATCCTGTGCCAGCTATCAGCAATGACAGAGGCTGAGTGCCCTTTGTCTTGCTTAACCACTATGCAGGTCAAGGTCATTACTAATTATTCTATCTCCTACTCCTATAGACTTAGAGACAGGTGTGGAGAAGGAGGGTAACATTCCCTAGGTCACAGAGACAGGAAGGAACAAAATAGGATTCAAGGAAGATGGTATAGAACTTCATCCCTCCCTGGCTATTGAACTAAACTTTTAAAAATAAATTTGAGGGGCTGGAGAGATGTCTCAACAGTTAAGCACACGAACTGTTCTTCCAGAGGACCTGGGCTCAATTCCCAGCACCCACATAAAGCTAACAACTGTCTGTAATTCCAAGATCTGACACCCTCACTCAGACATACATGTAGGCAAAACACCAGTGGCATAAGATAAAAAATAAATTATTAAAAAAGAATTTGAAGTGTGTGGTGTGTGAATCCCCAGACCTGATCATTACAACATCTCTGGTACCTTACCCCAGTGCCTGACTCATCCCCACAATACAACAGGCAAACGGGAACCTTCCTCTCTCTGAAGCTTCATGATATGAATGAAGTATGAACTGGTTCTTAGCATGGCCAACTCTTAGAGACAAACACGAGTTCCAAGTCCAGATTCCAGGTGGGCTTACTCACCCAGGTTACATGTTTAACAACAACATTTAACATTCATGTGAACCCAATCATTTGCAAAAAGTCATTCCTGCCTTACCACTTTCTGACCTATTTAGCGAGAGCAGAGAATAGTATCATTATCTCCAAGGTTCAAAATGCAGAGGCTCAGCATGTGATGCGCTCTAGTCAAGGTCACCCAGCTAAAGGGTGTGGAAGCCCAGTGTGGGTCCTGTGAGGTTCTGATGTCTCATTTCTCTCCTCATCTGCCTTGTACTCAATACACTGCCCTCTCTATCTAGGGTCGGATGTGGACTGCAATAAAAAACAGAATCGTTATTCCCTTCCTCCTTCTCAGCAAGAACCTTTGCTCCCTTTCCCTCCTAATCAAAAGGGAGTGTCGAGTGCATACACCTGCAGGTCCCAACCCACCTGGGGAGGAGGGTAAGAGATAGATCAAACTGACCAATGCTCCCATTTCCATCCCCTGGAAAGAGCTGCCATCTAATTCTGGGTTGTGAGGTCCAGCCCAGTGTTATCTTTCAGCTCCATCTCCTTGTCAAAATCTTAGTGATAGCTCTTCTGTTGCTCCATTCAGTCAACTGAGCCACTTGCCTGGTGGTGACATATGACTGGGCCAATGAAAACTCAAAGCCTAGACTTTAGGACCTCTGAGGCTGGTCTGGGCACATGTGTTAGATGTGTTAGTCTTTGTGAGGAGCAGGGCAGGGACACTCCTGAGGGAAGCAGGTTCTGTCCCACCTGTCGGGTGTAGGAAGGAAGCAAAAGGGAAAGACCATTCTGGATGGTTCTGCTCTGCTTGCTCCCACACAGCCCAGCTCACACCCCTCCAGGCATGCAAGGCCATTAGCAGCCACTGGGGAACTTTCCATACTTTCCTCATGCTAGAGCTACCCCTCACCCCTCTGTACAGTGGAGAGTCAAGATGGGCTCTTTTCTCCTATGTTCTATACAGAAGGGATAGTTCTCTCTGTGTGTCTCTGTCTCTGCCTCTGTTTCTCTCTGTTTCTCCCTCCCTTCATCTCTCTCTCTCTCTCTCTGTCTCGTGTGTGTGTGTGTGTGTGTGTGTGTGTGTGTGTGTGTGTGTGTAAAGAACTCATTGACTACTAGAGGAAAAAAGCATAGAGAAAATGGTCCTAAAGAGAAAGCATCCATTCCACATTTTTCCTGGCTCGTTCACCAGAGCCCTGACCTAAGCCTAGACTTACAGAATCCTCATCTGAGGATCAGTCATCCACCCACCTCCCCATGCAGTCCTGGCCTGTCCCTGCCTGTTTGAGCCTCTTTCACCACATTGCTAGTCAGGCCTTGTGTGCACTCACCTGATCCCAGTGGGGTATTCCTGGCGGGGGGCTTCATGTCTGGGTGGCCCAAAGGTTCACAACTGCATATGCCACCTGCATCTCTCCTGTCCACACCACACTAAAAGTCCAGCTTCTCAAGGGGCACCTCGATATTGAAGGAATACCAGGCAAGCCAGAACAGTAAGCTCAGGGCCAGGACTAGAGACCCTGTGTAGACCAAGAAGTCCCAGTAGTTTAGTGTGGCGAAGATCCCCAGCAGCAAAAGGACCAGGCCCACAGCGTCGCTCAAAAGAGCCACAATGAGGAAAAATACACAGCGCCCGAGATGGCATCTTGAACAAGGTCTGCCCAGGAGCATTGCCCAGGAGCAGCGGGAGGAGCCCAGCTGTGCTCCTGGGGGTGATTTGCATGGGAGGTGGCAGTCCTGTGCTGTCTCTCCCTCTGGGTGTGAGCAAATGCATGAGCTGGTGCGTCTTGGAACAAGAAGGAAGTCCACGTGGGTCCACCTTTATGAGCCTGGCAGCCAGTGGGGCAGGATATTTCTTAACTGTTTCACGGTTCAGGAATGATCCTAACCCAAACAGTATGACATCACTGTTCATTGGACTGGGCATTGCTGGGATCAGCCAGGCTATGTGGCTGAGAAGTGTGCATCGGGTGGATTTGCAGTCAGAGGTCCTGTGGCCTTGGGAGAGGATGCCTTCCTTGTTCTCTGATGTAAGATCCAGGCAGTCTGAAGGCCCTAAATACCTGAGAATGGTGTCCACAACTACTGTGGTAATGCAGGGTTTTCCTCCTCCAGTGCTTTCTACGCTACTCTTGCTCGTGGGAAAATGAGGGATTTAAGAATTAATGTATTTGTTCTTTGTTCATGTGTGGGTTTCGTTTGTTGTTGTTTTTTGCTTTTGCTTTTGTTTTTTTTTTTTTTTCAAGACAGAGTTTCTCTGTGTAGTTTTGGCTCTGTAGACCAGGCTAGTAGCCTAAAACTCACGAAGATCCACCTGCCTTTCCCTCCTGTGTGCTGGGATTAAAGGCATGTGCCGCCACCACCTCCCAGCATGTGTTTATAATGAATTTTAATTCTCACATCCTCTACTTTTGTTATCTCTCCCACTCCTGTCACCCCTCACCCATGTGGACAAGAATCTGTCAACACTTGTAGATTTTGAAATGATCCTGTAGGAGTTGCTTGTTCAATATCAGCCCATGCTGTGTTTGCCTTGCAGATTCTATACTCAAGTTCTGAAGGATATAAGTTCCCTAAGATGATGGACAGGAAAGATAAAAGCAGATGGGGAGGCAGAGAGATGGGGAGAGGATAGGGAGAGGATAGAAGAGAAAGGCCTTCTTGCTTCTGTCTACATTGTATTCAGTGTGGGTCAAATGCATGTCCCAAGCATGAGGCCAGAAGTCGTGGAATACTCCAGCGACTTTTTTCCACAGCAACTAGTTTTTTGCTTGTTTCATCTCATGTGATGGATGATCCCAATCTGCCCATATAGATATTGTGAACATCCCTGAGGAGATATGGATGCAACTGGTGAGTTTTATCATGGTAGCTACTTCCAAGATGGGCAGACTGAGCATCACATGGGAAAAAAATGTATAGCAATCCCCTCAGCATAGCTATACAGGTGGGCATCTCTCTGTTCCCATTCAGGGTGAAGCCTCAGACGAGGTACCAATCCTTTCTAAGCTTTGGTTTCCTCAGATAGATGAAGTAAATAATTTCTATTCCCCATTTCCCCCAAAGAATGAGAATAAGCAGGAGGCTCCCATTTAATTCACTTAGTTTCCTATGTATAAAATAAGCTTTGAGGGGAGAGCAACTTGCAGACAATGTTTTGGGGAAGGAGAGTGGAGACACAACACAAGCCAGAGGTTTCAGGATCCAAAGCACCTTAAGATTTGACCCAAGCCAGGTAGCCAAGTTGGAGCATCTCAAAGATAGAAGTGTCTGAGGTCTACCTCTGGGCTAGTATTGCATCCCTCCTATTGTGTCCCCAGGAACTTTCACCCATGTGGAATATCTCCTTGCTGGGGAAGACAAGGTTCTTCCAATTTGTTACCCAGCTTTGACTATGAGCTTCTTGAGAAAATTGGTAAGCAGTGATGGCAAGTAGAATCCCCTGCTGTGGCGGTAGCTGTGCATGGCATGGTTGACTCCTTCTGGCCAGTCTAGCTGTAGAGGTTGAAAAGAAAGCCTGACTTATTTACAAACAAAGGGAACAGAATTGAAGACACTAACTATTTTGGAATCCAGATATCAGTAGCATCAACTGGTTGGTAATCACCATGCAGATTCAGAGCTATCTCTTCCCTTACTCCTGGGAGTGGGTTGTGTTGTCTTCCTGTTTCTACAGCTTGTCATTCTCTCCTTACGGCCATGGCCACATTGCATATGGCTAACTATAGACTCCAGTGGACTGGCCAGGTCACCAGAAGCCCCTCTACTTTGCCTGGGTGGCTTCTCTGTCCCTGTTCCCTGACCTGGCCTCTCCTGTGTGTTAAGTCAGTGTAGGTAAATACTGATAGGAAAGACTGATGGGATGCTTGATGAAAAGCTGGGTGAGTGAGAGCAAGGAAGAAGGGCGGGTTGGAAAGATGAGGCAGATGTCGAGGGCAGGCAGAGAGTGGTGTGAAGTAATGGAAAATGCTTGGAGTCCCCACCCTGGACCTGAGACAACTCATTAGCAAGAAGTGCTCACCTGACCCAACAAAGAGCAGCCGGTGGCACCCTGTGTTAGCAAAGACACTACCTCTCTGTCCCCCACCCCCCAGATGCATGACCCACTGCTGCTGCTGCTGCTGCGGCAACAAATAAGCCCAACTCAGTGGCTTAAACACCAGGCATGTGTTGTTTCCCAGCTTAGAAACCGAAAATCTGTGAACAAGTGTTCGCAGAGGTGTCTCCTTTGATGGCTCCAAGGAGAATCTGTTCCCTCCTCTCATGGCTTCTGTGGATTGGCAGCCTCTCTGCCATTCCTGGGAGGAGGCATCATGCTTTGCTTTCATCTTGGCATTGTCCCAGTGTGCATGTGTCTGTGGATTGGTGACCACTCAACTTGAGTTTAATCTCATCTTTATTAATTATGTCTCCAAGGGCTGCATTCCAAATGTGGTCATGTTCAGAGGTTCTGGGGTTTAAGACTTCATTGTATGAAGTTGGCAGACATAATTCAATTTGAAGCTTAGAAGAACAGCCAGAAGATCAGTTTGGATAGCCTCTGATGTCCAGCTGTGATATAGGAAGAACATACAGGCCTCCAAACCCATTCCTCATAGAATTATAAAATGCCAGTGATCCATCAAAGGCAGCCTATCGTATCACCAGGAGGAAGAATGTACCAGCCCCAAAGATGCTGAGAATCAACTTGTTATCCTGGTGTCACTGAAGGAAAGGCTAAGAAGGCAGGCCTTACCTCACCTAGGTTCAGTATGGCCACTCTTTTCATCACCAAGCCAAAGAGCTCATAGCCAATGAATAGATAACCCCACATAACTCCTGTGTATGTATAGCCTTGAGATGAAACACATTTTTCCAGGTATTGTGGGACACACCTGCAATCCCAGCCCTCAGGAGGCTTAGGCAAGAGAATCATGCATTCAAATTCAGTCTGGGCTAAATAATGAGATCCTGCCTCAGAAAATTAAAGGCAAAAATATACTTAAAATTACAAATAAATTTTAAGCATATTATTATTAAAAATAGTATTGATCACTCCCTAAGTGTGGAGGATCAAATACGGATTTTATGGCACAGTTAATGCATGTTAGCTAATATTTAAGAAGTACATGGACTGGTAATCTAAAATGGTTAATAAATGCAATGGATTAAACTTAAAACCAGGGAAAGACAGTGTAGGTAGCTATAACACTGTATGGCAGTTTGCTTTCTGTGCCATGAGCTTAGTGTGTATGGCAGGCACAGCTAGTACCCAGCTCCTAGCCTATCTTCCAGGCTTGGCCATCTAAAGCCTCCTGTCTCCAGTTTCTTAGGTTTCTCAAGGCTTCAGTCACTCCTGTGGTTCAGAGGAGTTTGTCTTCTTGCTTTTGCTGCAGAGCCCTGCCTCTTCTCAGCAGTGGAGACTTTTGTCCTTTGACAAAGCCACCATCACCTGACATCACCCTGTGATGTCACAGAATGACTGCCTCTCCATGACCTTAGATCCTAATAGGCATTTGAGACTGAGGTAGGGATGGGCCAGCCATGTGCTCAGCTGATCCTGCATCACAGACCTGACTCTGTGAATGATCAAGTCCCAGTCACCTCCTGGGTGGGGCTGGCCCTGCTGTCCTGTTAATCAGGCTTCCCTGCCTTGTCACTGTGCAGGGTGCCTGGGTGCCACTTACTAGCTGTGTGACTGTGAGTAGGTCTCTGACCTGTTCTTTCTCTCAGTTTCCTCCTTTTAATCCCCATTTCTCGAGGTTATTGGAAAGATTAAGTTCATAGTTGTGAACTCAAGAGCATACACTGTAAACCTTGTCACTTAGATCTCCAGTCGTATAGCCTTGATGCTTCCAGAAGGAGAAAGGAGCCTTCTTTAGCCATTTCTCCCCACCCTACCAGGCCCATCTGGGTGCTGGATTATAGGTGTGCATCAACATGCCATTCTTAACCCTTTCACACCAGCCTCCTTGCCCCATCCATACTAAGTCCATCAAGACACAGCAAGCCCTCTTTCCACCTCTGGGGTAAGCTCAAATCCCAGGTTCCTGGACCCTTCATGCACTTTCATTTTCCTTCCCTAACTGACATGGCTCTCTGTGATCATGGTCCTCGTCCCTTGACTTTCATCATTCCCATAGTTTGGGCTCACCAAGTTCTAGTTACACATGTGCTCTAGATGTATCTACTTCTATTTATTTAATCAGACAACACTAGTGTGTCTATTTGTTAATGCTACATACTTTGCCTTTTCATTAAACTGCTTCTAAATATTTCAATTAATGTCACTGAAACACTCATATTACCTATAATAGAGAATATTTAAGTGTACACATACACACAGAGAGAGAGAGAGAGAGAGAGAGAGAGAGAGAGAGAGAGAGAGAGAGAGAGAGAGAGCTATATAATTAACTGGGGTCTTCAAGCTTTTTTTTTTTTTTTTTTTTTTTTACTAGATTGGACAGTAATGGGTTTTGTGGGTCATCTTGACACACACTGTAGTCACTATTACAGCCATTCAAATCTGACATTGTGGCCATAGAAGATATTAAAATAAAATGGTTGTGTCTGTGTTCCAATTAAGGTTTACTTATAAAACTAGGCAGTGTGCTGTGTTGACTCTTGAATTAGACATTGCTGGTAACTGAAGCTGATGAACCTGAGTCCGGTTCTCTCAAATGAAGGCCCAAGATGCACAACCTTTAAAAGGTGTATAAACATGTGAGTACCAGTCAGATACTGTCGTGAAAGCCATAGGAAAGGCTGAATGAAAACTGAAGTGCCAATGCCTGCCAAAGTGAGCTTGCGCTCTAGCACATGGCCCAGGGGACAGTGCCCAATCAATGATGTGAGATCAATCTTCATTTACTTCTCCCTTTCCCAGCCTGAGGCTCAGGGTCAGTATTTTCAGAAATGTACTTATTCAACCTGAGTGGCTGTCAATCTTCAAAGCTTGTCCTTCTTCCTGTGTTAGGCTATTGAGGAACTTGACAGATCCTAGAGGCTGCCTGAGCCACTAAAACCCACACCCAGGGCCTCCTGCTCCTCTATATTTTCTCCAGCCCTCCCTGGATTTCTCCTCTCATTCCCCATGGGCTGATCTAAAGCTTTAAAACATCCCCCTTCCCATCATCGCTTGCCCCCATGTAGCAGATCCTATTTACAGGAACTGGGGCTGTGCTTTAAGGTACAGTGGGCATCCATCCATGTTGAGGTTGAGCAGTTGCTGTCCTCCCAGCAGCCCTGTTCCTGTCCAGAACTGGAGGCAGCGAAGAGCTCAGTGGGTGAGTTAACAGTCAAAGTGAGATGCTCCAGGTGGCTGTTGTACCTTACATTCAAGTGCCATTCTTCCTCAGTTCTGTCCTCTGCTCATGAGAATTTAGAGGGCCAGTTGCTTTCATTCTTAATTCTAATTTTAACTAAAATTACCTAAATTAAAATAAAATTAAATTAAGATTTTATTTTAATTGTGGTAAAATGCACACACACACATGTGCACGCGCACGCACACACACACCAATTCACCATAGGAACCATTTTCAGGTGTGTGGGGCACATGGATATATGTAAGCATCACCACCATCTATCTCCAGAACTTCTTGTCTTTCCCTAGCTGAAACTCTGTGTTTATTAAACACTTACCCCTCATTTCTCCCTCTCCTCAGCCCCACAGCCTTTATTTCACTTCCTATCATTATGAATTTAACAGCTCTAGACAGAAATGAAACCATGCAATACGGAGCCTTCTGGCTGGCTCTCTTTCCTTAGCATCCAGTCCTCAAGTTCCATTCCTGTCATAGGATGTGCCAGATACGCCTTCCTTTTAAATCAGTATCCTTTTGTGTCTTGCATCTTGTTCATCCTCTGAACTGTTGATAGACATTTGGGTTCCATCCACCTTTGGCTGTTTACGAATGAATAATGATGCTGTAAACATGGGCACGGATGTATGCTTTGTGGTCCTTCCCCATTCTTTTGGATGCACATCCTGAAAAGGAATGGCAGGATCTTGTGTTGTCCTGCTCTTGATTTCGGGGCACTCTCATTGTGTTTCCCACAAAGGCTGCACCCTTTCCCATTCCTGTGGGATCTCTTTCGAATCCTCACCAAGGCTTGTTTCCGTCCTTCCTATCTTTTATAGTAGCTATTTTACTGCAAAAAGTGGGTTGCTATGTAACTCAGCAGTTACCTTTGTAGCAGCATCTGCCACATTTATGGAAGCAATTTGTTTGGGTTTCTTCTGGCCTCACTGAGTGGGCCAGCTTGTCAGTCAGGGGGCATCTCTGTCTTGTCCCTAGCAACGTAGAGCTTGGCTTTTCAGGAGATTTGTCTCCAACTCCTGGGTTATGCCCAGCTTATCAGAGAGCCTGAGTCTGACCTTCCTTGCAACCATGTAACTCTAACCAGCTCCACTCTGTGTCCTCCCTGTCTTGTCACCGCCCCCATTTTGGAGGGCACAGGCTTCACTATTACCCCCCAAAGCAGATTGCTTCCACATAGCACCTTCTTTTCATAGAGATTCAGGGTTCCCTCGTGTGTGTTTAGCTTTATGGGCCCTTTCAATGGCACCTGCTCTGAATTCATTGCTGGGCACGCAGCAAGAGACACACAAACACCAAGCCTCCTACCAGAGTATCTGCAGAGTTTGGGGCTAGAACCCATCCTTTTGCTGGAATTTTATAGCTCCCCTTGGCTGCATCATAGTCATATGTAGAACCTGTAAGCAGGATTCAAGCGTTAAACCAGCACCTGGTTTGGTTGTGTGTGACTTCTTCCTTATTGCAAGTAGGCCCAGCCAGGGACAAGCTCCAGGAACTCTGCTTGGGAGCTGCCCACGTCTTCCAGGCCTTGATTCTTCCAGGGTTCAATAAGCTTGGGCTGTCGAGACATCTTTAGGCATAAAGTCAGGCATGCATACTTCTCTGTTTACAATGGAGTCACACCCCACAATCCCCATTGCACACTGAAAATATCCTTAGTGTGGCAAACATCATAACTCAACATCACCTTCAGCCTCACAGTGTCGCATGTATTCTGTAGGTTATTGAATACCAAAATGCTAGTTGCTCAGTGCATCACAAATCAGTCTTTTCTCATAATTGGGGAATTGACCCAGAGCTGCAGCTACACAGAGAGAACTTAACTTCATTCTCCAGGCAGGCACAGATCAGAACTCAGAATTCCAACTCCTGTCTTTATTGGTTTCATACTGGTTTTTCGCCTTTGTAAAGTTGGGCTATTTTAAGTTGTGGGCTGTCTCTACGAATGAGGGAGGGATAAGTGGAGGGAGGAGGAAGGGAAGTAGGAGAGCAGACATCCCATTACCCAACCCAATAAATTACTGTTTATGTATGACAGCAATAAGCAATAACTAGTCCGAGTAAACATCTCTGGAGCTAACGAGCCATTCAGGAATCACACACACACACACACCATCATCATCGCCACTAATAACAACAACAATTAGAGAAAAAGAGGCCATGAATTTGAAAGAAAGCAGGGAAGGTACATGGGAGGGTTTACAGGGAGGAAAGAAAAAGGGGGAATGATACAATCTTAAAAACAAACAAACAGAAACATTTTTAAAGGCTACTTATTGCATTTGAGCTGAGGTTCCCAGGGAGGTCAGGTGAGGCTTCATGAAAGGGGAAGGCAACCCAGGCTGAGGCAAAGCTGTGTGACAGCCAGTGGCTCTGCTGGGTGGCTGGGTTAGGGAGGATAATGGGGCATAAGCCACATGATCATCTTTCTTCTGGAGTTCAGGAAGCTGTTGGAGAGTGTTTGCTGGAAGGGGCTGGGAACCATGCTTCTGAGGAGGGCCCTAGCTCCTGTATGGGCAGATTGGAAGGGTCAAAGGCAGAATCATGGGGGCTGGAGAGATAGGCTAGAGGGTAAGTGTGCTTGCTGAGCAAGAATAAAGATCTGAATTTAAATCCCCAGAATCCACTTACAAAACTCAGAATGGCACATTGCTGTTACCTCAGTGTTTGGCAGCATGGAGACAAAGACAGGATTGATGAGGCTGCCCACCCTAGCTCTGGATGCAGTGAAAGTCCCTGTCTAAAGGAGATAATGTAGAAAGTGGTCAGAGCAGGACACTGGAGTCCTTCTCCAGGCTCTGTACATGGGCATGAGTACTGCACACATGGGCATATAACACACACACACACACACACACACACACACACACACACACACATTTTCAAACAGAACAAGAATATGTTAGTCAGGAGGCGTTACAGTAAACCAGAGCATATCAGGGTAACATCAACACAGGGACATTCATACAACTTATGGTCACCTGAGCCATTTATCAGAAGATCTTAACAAATTTTTAGGTTCACAAAAACCCATTGTTAATTACTGGCATGGTATTGCACAGTAGATGCCTAGAATGTGTGAATGAGAATTCCTGAAAAGAAACTGCGCCAACAGAGACTGATTGACTAATTAGAAATGCAGAGATGTGGGGAGGTTGGGATGTCACAGGTCCAGACTCTACTTACCTTATCTCAGACTAGTGTTAGAACAAACCCCCTCCCCAATTGCCACTCCTTGCTCACCTCCATGTCAGAACTACATCTCCTGATTACTAGATAAGAACCTTTGAAGTCTACTAACACAATAGATCTCTAGCTTTCACCATCTCCCAAACTAAGAATGCTATCAGATAACATCTGAGGCCAATAGCAAGGCTTCCCCCAACTTGCTGTGACTACCTTGTTGACATTTTTGTTGCTGTTCTGTAAAAACCATAAAATATTAAAACTGTTTCCATGTTGCAACATGGAATTTGGGGTAACCTAAATCTGAGTTCCTGGGCCATGGTCACTCAACATGGCATCAAAATTAACTCTCTTATTTTCCTTTCAAGGTAAATGTTAGGGATATATGTATGTATGTATGTATGTATATATATATATGCATTCATTTTAAATAACTAGAATTTTTGATGTTTTAACTTACACAAGTTATTTAAAGGCTGTTGTATATTATAAGAAAAAAATCAAAACATACTTTATGTATTTTTTTATTTCTGTGTATGTGTGTGTCTGTATGAGTGCAAGCCTCAATTGTACAGGTATGTTTGGAAGCCAGAAGAAGGCATTGGATCTCATGGAGGGGGAGTTATGGGAGGTTGTGAGCCTCTGGACATGGGTGCTGGGGACAGAATTCAGGTCCTCTGGAAGAGAAACAGGAGGTACTCTTAACCACAGCCATCACTCCAGCTCTGTCATAAAACAAAAATTTCAGAAACTCAATCACATGTAGCAAAGAAAGCAATAGGAACAGCCAAAATGGCAAGCAGTCCTCCTCCAGTGCCTGTTTAATGTAGAGATGGAGTAGAAGTTAGATCATTGGGGACAGGAGAGAAGACAGATGGTGTATCAGCCAGCTTTCCCTTACTGTCACAAATACCTGACACAATTGGCTTACAAAGAAAAAAGGTTCGTTTTGGTTCACACCTTTGAGCATCTCAATCTGTAGCTGCTTGGCTTTGCGGCCCTTGAGCAGCACATCATGGCAGGAATGTGTGGTGGTCTAAGCTGTTCATATCATGGTGCCTGGAAAATAATGAGAGGAAGAGAAAGAGGCTGAATTCTCATTATCTCCTTCAAGAATACAGCCTCAATGTCTTAACTCTGACCCCCTAGGTCCTTCCTCTTAAGGGTTCCACCCTTTCTTAATAGTGACATGTTGTGGGACAAAGGCTCAACCATATAGGGTTGGGGGGGGGACGCTTAATACATGCAAACTCTGACCAGTGCCCGATTAGGCTCTGCAGCAAACACGAACCTCCTCTGTCCATGCCTTCTCTTCCCTTCTGTTGAAATGTTTCGCCCCAGATCTCCACTTTATTGCTTCCCCTTCTGCATGTCAGCTCTCACTATAAATGTCACTTCCCCAGAGATGACTCCTGTGACCTCACTATCAGGTGGTACACCCCACTCTTTAACCCCTTGGCTTGTCTGCTGGCACACTGTAACACCATCTTAATGGAGGTTGTTCTTGCTTATGGCCTGTCTGTTCTTCCCAAGGAGAGTGCTCTAGGATCAAGGAGCTTCCATCTGTTTGTACGCCCTTCCACTCAGTGCCCAGAGCAGCATTCAAAAGTTCTCAGTGGCTGTTTGTTGAGTAAACAACTGAAAGAGTGTTGCCTTCATGGACTATGGAGAAAGGCTTGGCAAGCTGTTTGTTCTAGGCCTTTTCCACATGAGCCTCATTCCCCAACCATCTCCTTCCTCCTCCACAGTGGGCAGGCACACATTGTTCTCCAGCAGCCTATCTGACTGGCTATACCCACCATGTATATCCCTCCCACCTCCTCTCTCTCTCTCTCTCTCTCTCTCTCTCTCTCTCTCTCTCTGTCTCTGTCTCTGTCTCTCTCTCTCTCTGTCTCTCTCTCTCTCTCTCTCTCTCTCTCTCTCTCTCACACACACACACACACACACACTCGCATGTGCAGGCACGTACTCTTCCTCAGGGGCTATCTCCCAGGCCCCTTTCATTCTTCCTTTGCACTGAACCTGAAAGCATTGCTCTGACCTTGTCTGTGGCTCCCACCTGGCCAGTCCTTATTCTGGTTTCTGAGTTCAATCCCAGAAAACAGCCACATCTCTCCTGTGGGCACATCCTATGGGGCTTGCTCTTCTCTCTTTCCTGTGAAGGAGGCCAAGTACGAGTGGGAATGTGCACGCACAAATCTGCCCAAGGCTAAAGAGGGTCTCTAATAATCGCAATAACACATAGGCAAGAGACTGTACTCTAGTACCAAACTGTTCCATTTCTCTGTTCTGAGTCCCACCTGGATGAATCTATCTATGGCTTCACATGCCCAAGCCCGAATTTATTCGTGAGGATTTGTACACTTTGTGTTATGGTTGTAGCATGGGGTTTCCTGGGACAAAGGTAACACAGTGCCTTCATTTTACTGAATGTCTGCTGCCTTGTACTATTCAGTCACAATAAAAAAGGGCCACACACTGAGTGATTTGCAAACAATAGAAAGTTACTTCTCATGAGTCAAAGGCTGAAACACAGAGTTGGAGGACAGCATAGCCATAGCCTGTGGTGTTGAGAGACCTCAGGTAGCAGCTGATTGATTACTATTATCTTGTCTCCCATGGTAAAGAGAGAGGGGGATGTTCTGGGATCTCTATATGAGGAAAGTAATCCTCTTCAGAAGAGGTATTCCCTTGTAAACTGATCACTGTTCCAAGTCCCTACCCCCTGATGTTATATCACCTGGGAAATTAGATTTCAATGCTTATTGGGGAGGGGACCAGCACTTCCAACCAGGCACTGGCAACATTATATGAATATATTCTTTCAGCACACATTCTTATCTAATTCTTGGGTCCCTAATGGGGTAATTGTTATTCTCATGCAGAACTGGGATCTGAGACAGGAAGTCCCATGATGTTGTTAGAGTCAGGGTTGAATCCAGGCCAGTTTAGCACCAAAGCCTCTCATTTTCCCATGGAAAATAACTGGTTCTCACCAAGGAAGTGGCTAAGGAATAGTGATGAGCACAGGCAGTTTGGAGGGAGAAAGTACTGCAGGAAGAATGGAGAAGGGTGGGCGGGATGGGAGGAGCTAGATTAGCTGTGTGAGAAGTGGCAGACAGAGCAGGCTGAGCAAGGGCTGGAACAGAATGGGGCAAGGAGTACTGAGCACAGAGTGAGGATGCAAAGGAAATGTGATGGCTGTCTTAGTGTTCTATTGCTGTGAAGAGATGCCATGACAATGGCAACAATTTTTTAAAGATCTATTTATTTATTATGTATATGGTGTTCTGCATGCCGGAAGAGGGCACCAGATCTCATTATGGATGGTTGTGAGCCACCATGTGGTTGCTGGGAATTGAACTCAGGACCTCTGGAAGAAGAACCAATGCCCCTAACCTCTGAACCATCTTTCCAGCTCCACCATGGCAACTCTTTTAAAGGTAAGCATTTAATTGGGGTTTGCTTACAGTTTCAGAAGGTTAGTCCGTTATCATCATGGCAGGAAGGATGGTGGAATGCAGACAGACATGGTGCTGCCATAGTAGCTGAAACTGGCAACCAGATTGGCAGGTGGCAGGAAGAGAGAGATACTGGGCCTGGTTTAAGCATTTGAAACCCCAAAGCCCACCCACACTTCATCCAACAAGGCCACACTTACTAATCTCTCTCAAGTAGCGCTGTCCTCTAATGACCAAGAATCAAATATATGAGCCTAAGGAGGTGATGGGGGGCGGGAGGGCTCATCTATCCCTATTCAAACCATTACAGTGGGGATGGAGACTGGCTTAATGCCAGGAAGTTGGTGGTAGGAGATGTGGACTCAAAAGCAGAGAAGGGAACTCGGATCTCACAACAGGACAAGGAGCCATGGACAAAGAGGATCTCCATGAATAAAGCACAATGATTTGCATGTATAAAAATGTCACCAGTAACTTGTTATTGTATATGATAAGTTAAACAATGATAATGATGGAATGACGGGAAAGGATTTTGTATTGGGTGTCAGGTGTGATTTTGCCCACCTGCAAATCAGGCATATAGGAGATGAAGGCAAGCATACTGTGAGTTTGAGCCCAGTCCAGCCTACTTAAGGAGAGCCTATCACATACACAAAAATACATATACACGTAAAATTGGGGGACATCTTACCGTGGTGTGTGTAGGATGGATTATAAGAGAACAAGTCAGAGGGAAGAGACAGATAGGAAACTATAGGTAGTTGGAAAGGGTTCATGGCTCCCATAAACAGTGACAATGGTAGATAAGTGATCTGTGAGTGGGACCATGCTCACTGCTGTAACCACTCAATGCGGTTGTTTATTTCAAGTTCACAGATGGGTCTTCATAGTGCTCCATGACCATGCAGAGTAGGACTTTTTACTCATGGTGATTCCGCATGGCGCTAGAGGACAGCGGAGAGAAAGAAATGAGCCTAAAAGGCCCAGCCTATAGCCTTCTGATTTTCAGAACATGGTCACAGCTCGATGCAAGAGGCTGTGCAGCACAGTCTAGCTTAACTGCTGCTCTTCTCCTCACTACAGAGAGGAGTGATGGATGGAGTTTTCTCAGCCCTGAAAGGAGAGGCACTCTCAAGTGTCAGGGAGAGAGGAGTCAGGCGTGACAGAGGAAACCCTTGCTCTGACAAGTTCCTGTTTTCCCAAGAACCACAGTGACCATACCTGCCTCCAAACTCTTTACTTCCAATCAGCTCACAAGTAGTTGCAAATACTTTTTTTTTTCTGATATAAAATCAAACAGACCATTCCAATCTTGTCTGGACAGCTGTGGGCAAATTTTTTTATCAATAACAGCTAACTTTATTCAGTGTGACGTATGAGCTTTTTATGGACTTTCCCAAGTAATGTGCCAAGGAAGGCAAGCATTTTTTAAAAATTATTAACTAGTGTACAGTTGTGAAGATAAGGGTCATGGAAAAAGTAGTTTGGCCAAGATCTGGAAACTGGGAAAGTCCTGGTAGGAGGTGTAGGCTGTCTCCAGGATCTATACACTCAGCCTTCATATGATACCAGGCCATATCTTCAGTCAGATTAGGCTACTTTAACTTTTTTTAATTAAAGTGTAATTACATAATTTACCACCTTTCCTTTTTTTCCCCTCTATCCCTCCCATGTAGTGTGCTCCCACTTAAAATTATGGCCCTTGCCTTTAATTGTTCTTAAATAGATAAATACAACCTGCTTAGTCCATTTAGTGTTACTTGTATGTATATGATTTCTGGGCTAACAACTACACTCGTGTACCTAAGGCTTAGGGAACAACTCAGAAGAGGGGACAAGAAGATTGAGAGAGTCAGAGGACCAAGAAATCTGTGACACTGTGTCTCCTAGACACACCCATGATACCTGAACAATGTGGCTACCTAAACAGACCTGAATACGGACAATACCAATAGGTATGCTAACATGGAAGGGGGAAAACCTCACAGGAACCTACGCGTAGATAAAGAACTACAGGCAACTCAGGAATCAGGAGATTGGTGTCAAAGGGTTATGCTATTTCTTTTTGTTGATGCTGTTGTTTTTTCGAGACAGGGTTTTTCTGTATTGTTTTGGAGCCTGTCTTGGAACTCACTCTGTAGACCAGGCGGTCTCTAACTCACAGAGATCCAACTGACTGCCTCCAGAGTGCAGGGATTAAAGGCATGCACCACCAATGCCTGGGGCTGTTTCTTGAAGTAAGAGGTCTAGAGGGGAGTGAGGTTAGTGCAGGTTGAATGTAAGCTACTGGAGGTGTTCAGTGACATTTTCTTTCTCCTATTTTTTTAAAGATGTATTTTTAAATTAAACTTGTGTGTGTGTGTGTGTGTGTGTGTGTGTGTGTGTGCTCATGAATGTATGCTACTTATGTTTGGGGGCCCAAGGAGGCCAGAAGAGATTTTAAGAGTTCTTGTAGCTACAGTTACAGGCAATTGTGAGTGCTCTCTACTCTATGTGAGTACTGGGGGCTAAACTTAGATCCTTGTGAAGAGCAGTTAAGCATCCTTAACCATTGAGACATCTTTCCAGTCCCTAAGTGAATGACAGACCCTCCCAAAGATGTCTGATCAGAATCCTTGGGAAAATCCTAGGTTTTCCTACATGGAGAAGGGGACTTTGCTGATGTGGCAGAGAGGATTAGAGGTTGAACTGAATCCCTACCCAATGTACATGTTGTCATCCTTGTCCCCAGGCTCCCAGGATGGGACTCTATTTGAGACAAGGTCTTTCTTTATCGTGGTAATCATGTTAAAGGAGGTCATGTGGGTAGCCCTGGCCAAATGTGCCTTAAAAGGAGATGAGATTAGGAAACAGAGCTGCATGGAAAAGGGGCCATGTGGGGACACAGAAAAGAGATGGCATTTGCCAGCCAAAGATACTGGCCTTAAAGGAAACTAGCTCTGATACCTTGGATTACATCTTCCAGTTTCTACAGCCACAAGAACAGATGTCTGTTGTCTAAGCCATCTGTTCTGTGGGATTTTTTCCCAAAAGTATTAGCCAGCTAGGACTAAGAGCCTGAACATGAGATCATGTCCTGGGCTGTCCCCATGGATCCAACAAAAGGTCTAATAGAAGAGGACCAAATAAGGCCCAGAACAAAAGTCTTTATAAGAAAAGTTGGGGGGGGGGAGGTCAGAGCAGATGTGATGACTGATGATGTAAGAGGCCAAGTCCTTCAAATTCTATTTGCTGAAGATAGGATGGCAGACAGCTGATACAAACTGCATAAAGCAGGGGGTGGATTCCTCCCTGGATCCTCAGAGGGAATGGTAATCCTGAATATGCTTTGCTAGAGCCCTCAGAGACAGGACTTCTGACCTCTGAGCTGTAAAACAATACATTTAAACAGTCACCATAGCAACTTAAAGGTCCACTAGGAATTGGACATGTGGGGGTGGTTTGGGGAAGGCACCCTTCCACAGTGCCACAATAAAACCATTGCCATGGCAGTCATTCACAGATGTGCTTAAATTTTTTTCTTAAGATGTTTTGCTTTTGTTTTATGTGTATGGGTGTTTTGCCTGCATGCATGTCTGTGCACAGTACCCACAGAGGCCAGAAGAGGGCGTTGGATCCCTTGGAAGTAGAGTTACAAAATGGTTGTGAGTCACCATGTGGGTACTGGGGATTGGACTTTCAAAGAACAGCCACAGCTCTTAACTACTGAGCCATCTCTTAACCCCAGAGGAGTGTTAGAGTAAGGAAAAGATGGGGATTGGGGAAGGAAAAGTGACAGAAAATGTCAGAACCACAGTGCTTTTTGTTGAAGACTGGATCTCCAAACAGTGTAGACGAGCAGAAATGTAGGGAGCCCTTGATCTCCTAACCTCAAACACACCCTACAAATATGCACCTGCCACAGTTTGAAGGCTGGGATGGATGGGTTTCAGAGCAAGACTGCAAAATAGAGCAGGACCAGAGGTCAAGTTGGGGTTATCTTCTCCAACCTGCCAGTGAGCAGCTCCTCTTTTCTCTTGCCTGGGTCTCTTCCCCACTGTGTCTGATGTGAAAACCCAGCATATCTGTATTCCAGAGGCAGGTTGTGGTCAGGGTGGCTTGAGTACCATTATCTGAGCATTCCTAATTCCCCCCCCCCATGATTATACTGCATCACACCCGAAGAGTGACCCCCACCCCATGATCATACTGCATCACACCTGAAGATTCCCTTGTCTCTCTTTTCTGGGCATTAGCCTGATAGCTGTCTTCATTAAGTCATCCAGGTTCTGAAGTCTGCTGTGGACTTGGGTAACTGGATAATTGGAATCTCAGTTAGAGATTGGTATATGAACAAAGGAGCAGAAAAAAGGAAGGCCAGAGCCAGAGCCTGAGGAGGGAATGATGCAGCCGTGACTAGAAGCACACTTCCCATGTGTTCCAGGAAAAGAGCACAGTTCCCATTGGCATTTTGTTGTTTATTGAAGACAATCCCAACTTAGTATGTGTGACTGATTGATAAGGACCATTGGTAATGACCACCCCACCTCCTTTTTGCGTCACTTTAGTGGCTTTTCTAGAGAAACCCACAAGACAGTGGGAGATGGTCTTATCCTGGTGGTCTGATGGTTTCATTCAACCTTTAGCGAATCTGTCTTTCCCTTAGAGTAGAGACCTGGACTGTGTGGGGTGGCCTAGCATCTCTGAAGGTTGTACCTTCAGAGGAGGTTGCAGGAGAATTGACCATAGTCCCTCAGATATAAGGTCTCTTGCTGGAGACCTAAGGAACCTAGTCACTGAGTGACAGCTCCTGCAACCAGCAGTCTCTGAGGCTGCTTGTAAGCTGCAGTAGAGAGTCTTTGGAATAAACAACTGTCCTCACACAGGCTAAGCAGATAGGTCTCTGGGGTGGAAGGTGAAAGTAAGCTCCTACTTTAATTTGTGTTTGGAGCATCTTTCCAGGACCTGGTATCGGCCTGCCTCATCTAGACCACAAATTCATTCTCGAATGTAATTTATTCAGGTCAAGTTGTGGGTCTCAATACTGGGCTTGTGGGATCCCTCTGCACCACCATCACCATGGAGTAGAGCCACCAGTTGCAGAGAGGCACCTGAGGAACCATGCATGAAACCCACTCTGTCATTATTCTCCCTGGCATCCTTTTGGGGAGATGATATGTAGCAATAGGGGAGGATTTTAGAGGAGCAGGTTTGTGGGTATAGTCTTCAAATACCTGGTAAAACAGGATGAACATGGCAGACACTGTTAAACAGAATACACTTCAACATGACATTAATTCATTTAGGCTTCAGATTAGATTAAATTCTAACAGAATAGCTACAGGAGGAGCAGGTAATACATTCTGGTGAGATGGTGCTGTGGATGCTGGTCCTGTCTTCTGACCAGTGAGATGACTGAAGTCATTGCTCAGGATGTGAGAATCCAGCTTGGCTTCATTCACAGACTGTCCCCTCAGGATTTCATGAGGCAGTAGTCTTTGGCCTTTGGCAAAAAGCTCCAAGATGCACTGTTTTGGGGGGGTGATTCAGTCCATTTCCTGGCCCTTACTTGTGTGGGAAACCCAGTAGGGGGAAGTAATCAATCTTTGGGATTTTTTTTCCTCAAAGGCCCTTCTTTGATTCTGTCTACTGAAGACTTAACTTGAGGGGTGGGGTGGGGACAGGTACTGATGTGGCTGCAGATGCTGTCTAGAACTTGAAGATTTCCTGACATCATGATTACCCCAAAACTTCCTTCCATTGAGACATACACTACAATGATGTTTGCAAAGACCTTCCTACCAGGGCTGTGCCCAGACAATGAGCTCTTGGGATAATGAGGTGTCTGGGGGTATGAACTCCAAGTGAGCTCATCTGTGTGCTCTCTTTCATGAAAGCACCAACGAATGAGAGGCTTCATCACAGGGCTGGCCTTCTATGCCGGGAGAAAGGGAAATGATCTGCAAGCCCTGTCACTGAGGCACTAGCACTCAAATTGGTGGCAGCATTGCAATAGCCCCAGATTTGGTCCTGACCTACCTGCATGCTGGGGATGATGTACTAGAGGACCTGGGCTCATTGGTATGACTCTCAATGAAGGACATGGTTGTTTTAAATGACCTTTTGAAAGGGCAGAGGCTCCCCAAACTCTGACTCTTTAGTTAGTTGGTGTGTGTGATCCCATGAAAAAATACTACCTCTATGGATTTCCCACCATGCAACAGGAACAAAGATGGAGTCTGGGTCTGCCTATGGAAGTTCTGTGAAGGACTGAGACATCTGGAGACCTGTTGGAGGAAGGTTGCTATGGTGATCCCAAATGCCTGAAGGTTGAGAGATGAAGGGAGTCAACTGGAACTAATGTAGCTCTTGTCACTCACCCTGTTATCAGGGGCTTTGTCCTTGTTTCTGGCCTGGCACAGCTTAGAGGAGCTGTTACGGGCACCTGGTCTTTCACCTAAAGGCTTCTTGGTGTTTTTAAGATGCTTTGAGGGCACTTACCTCTTGGGTTATATCTACTTGGTGGGGGCCCTCTGGAGATGAGTCTTCCAGCCTCTATAGACCCCAGGAGCTTGCAGGGTACCAAGGAGAAGCTGGATGTAAGGCACTTGGGGAAGCAGAAGGGAAGTAGGCAAGAGAAGATGAAACAGCATCCAGGAGCTATGTAGAACCCTAACTCCACAGGGCCTCATTCCCCCAGCTTTTTCACATGCAAGACAGTTGTTGCCTCCTTACACATTTTGCCCTTTCCATGCACTTATTTTCCCTTTGTCTTCAGGAGGGATGAGCATGGTCTCCAGAAATCTCTGTTTTCCTGTAAATTTATGTTAGGCCTATGTGTTCCCATAGCCACCATAGGAACTCAGTATGTGGTATTGCCAACTTGCCCCCCTCTCTCTCCTCTCTCTTACTTTTGGAAATGAGAGGAAATCAGAGACTGGGTCTGGCTGTGCCCGGAGAAGGAAACTCAATAAATACTCTCCTGTTTGGTGGGGAGGAGCAGGGATGATACAGGTTGAGATCTTCTTTGGTGAATTTATCTCTAGAAACCCATGGAGTATTTGGACATGATGTCCCATCTCAAGTTAGGTCTGGATTGAGAGGAAGGAGAGATGACCTTATAGGTCTCATCTGTGACCTTCCATCCTTCTCTTCTGGGGATGCATAGAAACAGAGGTGGGGTGGGGGAAGGAGTTAGAACAAGGAGCATTTGTTCTTGACTAATTGCCAAGAAGAAGGCAATCTGTGAGAAAGGCATTGGAGGGTCCAGGGGAAACTGTGACACCACTTAGCCTGCCCTATTGCCTCTGGTGTCAATACTATGGATTTGGGAATAAACTTCCTTGGCTAGCTAACTTCTAGAACTATGCCCAGAGGAATGATCTGCCCTGGACAGGGGTTTGTTTGTTTTTTTTTTTTTTCCCAAACCCATCACTGTCCAGATTTTGGAATGTGTGACACATGAGAATTGTCCCATCTCTTGTAATGCTAGTCAATGTCTCACCCAAGGAGGGAGACTAGACTTTCAAATCCAGTGGTTTGAAGTCACCCTTCCCTCCTTGATCAGTTTTGGTTCCAGAAGGATGCAGATGTGGAATCCAGCTGAGACACACAAGTATAACATGAAATTCTTTCTGGAAGCATAGTCAACCCCCAAATAATTTCCCAGCATGCACTGTCCCTGTCAGAGAGAGTGGGATGGATGATGGCTAAATGCAGGTGCCAGGGATGAGAATATTGAGAATATCCGAGAGAGTATCAACAGTGATGAAGAAACCAGGTGAGACTCAGCCAGCAACACTGCTAGGTTGTGTGAGGGTGAAGCCCTGAGCTCTGTCCTACTCTTAGGGCCAAGAGGAAGGTTTGCCTGGATCAGCTTGGTGGTACCCGACATAGAAGATTAGGAGTCTGGATGCTGGTCAGCAGATCTTCCGGTCAGATTACCATCAACGGTTCAGGAGGAAGAACTTGAGGCTTTGGAAGAAGTTGGACTTCTGCCTTTGCTTCTGCTTCTTTTTGATGATGGGTACCCACACCAGCCCACACACCAGCATCATGAGCCCCAAGGATAAGAAGGCAGGCCCTATCATCTTGAGAACTGGCACAACCTTATGCTTCTCTTCCAAGATGTAGGCCACACAGGTGATGGCCACACCAAAGAGCAGAATGGCAGCACCCACTGACATGATGATTATGGGCTTGTGGTAAATTTCCCAATTGCTCCTGGGGGTGGTGGTCCAGACAGACTCACTTCTGGAGCTGATACACAGAGAGCTGGCTGTCTGGCTGGGCAGCAGGTCCTTAGACTCTGGAGACGTCTCATCTACCTCCAGGGCCTTGGGGAGTACTTCCATCGTCATGGCTGTTCAAGATCAGGCACCTAGTATTGGCAACAGAGAGGATGGTGAAGCCAAAGGAATCTTTTGTCATCCATCCTGTATCAGTGTCTGTCCCTCTCCAGCCTGACTCTCAGTGGAGCATAATACGGAATAAGTGCATGCAAGTTTGAGAATTTGCATTTGGATCCAGAAGCACCCATTTATAAAGCAGGCATGGCAACACATTGGGGTGGAGACTGGAATGGAGATGAGGGAGTCCTGGGAACTTGCTAGCCAGCTAGCATAGCCAAATTAGCAAACTCCAGGTTCAGCAAAAGAGCCCATTTCAAAAATTAAGGAGGAGAGTAGTTGAGGACAACTCATATTGTCACCCTCTGGCTTCCAACATACATCCACAAATGCTAGTGTGCCCATCCATACTCATAAACACATATACACATATAGCTCACACACAAACTCAAAGACATGATACAAGATAGTATTTCTTTTCTTCTTGTTTTGTTTTCTAAGACAGAGACTCATTGTGTTATCTAGGTTGACATTGTGGATTTGTAATCCTCCTGCCTCTACCTCCTGAGTGCAGGGGTTGCAGGAAAGTGCTACCATACTAGACTAATACAATATCACTCTATTAATTACTTTTCCTATTTAAACCAGAAAACAGTAGCACTTAAGAACAAACAAACACCAACCATCGTTTATTTAGTAGTATGTCATTTTCAAGCCCAACCCTTGTCTAGCTGTGCCATCTCAAGTGAGTTATTAACCTGTGTTTCTGTTTTCTCATCTACAAAATGAAAGTAATAGTATTAGCTTCCTCACAAGGATTCCAAAGGGTTAAAGGAGAGCAGGTGTGGACTGAACTGGATTGATGTTCCGCATATTCTGGGTGCTCTGTAAGTGGTATCATTTGCCTGTCCGGATGACAATGCTCTATCCTTAACTAGCTTGTGTGCATGTGTCTGTTTAACCCTTCTCTCATCAGACTGACACAACACCATAATCCCAGGCACTGATCATTAGTCCCATTTTACAGATTAGAAAGCTGAGGCTTGGAGAGGTGTAACCATTAGTTTATAAGAGCTACTGTTTTCACCTGCATGCAGGTCAGTGATGCTTCAAATACCCGAGATTCCAGGAGCTTCAGTCCACTAAGAAGCATCAGCTTCACAATGTGTCACATGATCTTCTGTCATGTCAATTCACCACTGTTGTGACAGAAAGGAACCTTTTCATTCATTTGCTTCTGTTTGGAATGTGTCCTCCAGGGTTCCCGGTAAGGTTGGGAGCATGACACCTTAACCTGAGTGTGGTGTGCAGGGTGGGGCCTTTGGGAGGTGGTTGCTTGGTTGGGGTGTCTGGGATTGGGGTCCTTGTGCATTTTTTGTCCAGAAAAGGAAGAGAGTCAGACACACCTGAGTCATTCTCTGTGCGGATCTGGGGCTTTGCCAACAAGAAGTCACTAACGATTCAGATCCTTGTACCTTCTAAATTGAGCTATGTAAACACATTTCCTCTATAAAGTAGCCAGATGCAGCTATTTCATCATAGTAACACAAGGTGTACTTGTATATAATCTAAGGGCCTGGAATCCAGCTCAACTGCCTCTCCTAACCTCTCTCTAGACCTCCTGGTCCCTGGGGACTCCTTATCTCCTGTTCTCCACTCAGAGGATTCAGGTCTCTCTGGTGAATGAAGTGATTCCGACCTGCTGAGAAGCCCTCCCGGCCTGTCAGAAGTGGCAGCATCAGATCAGCGGGTTCTCACATTCCCTCAGTTTGAGAGACTGAAGCCTCTCAAACTGCAGATGTGTTCTAGTTCTAATGCCCATGTCCCTGCAGTAAGGTAACAAGAGATGAGTGACTGATGGAAGATGGTTTCCCCACTGAGCACAGGTTTTGTTTGGGAGGAAGGGAAGGCTAAGAAGGCCCCGAGTTTTGCCCCACATCACCTCAGTGTATCTGGTTCTGGGCTTCACACCCATGAGATTCTGTAAACTTGACAGAGTGAGTGAGCTTGGAACATAACTCTCCCCCTGCTTTCTTCCATCCCTCCCCTTCTTTCTCACTACAACAAACCCAGGCCTACCCTACCTGTGCAGATTGCGTTCCTCCCCGGGGCTTCTTGTGCAACAAACTCAGAGCCTCCAGTATTCACACACGTGCCAGCACAGGCCTGGGAGACTGTTTCCTGCAGCAGTCAGAATCCTGGGGACGGTGGGCTGTTTATCACAGCCATAATGGATTCTTTTTACCCAGCCCAGTTATGGTGCTGGTGAGAGGTCCTGTAGCAAACCCGATGATGAAGGCAGGGTGCATTTGGGGAAAACATGTTCTCAGTTCTGGAGTCAAAGGCAGCTTGGGATAAAGGAGAACTGTCTAGAGCTGGGGACTTCCAAGACCCTGTACCCTGGGAATGATCCCTCCTTAATGAGGACCTTTCAGTGAGTGCTTTCCTTCTCCAGACTTCCCAAAATGTTGGTTTCATCCTGATCCCCTTCCTTACTCCACCCACAGCAGCTCAGTCTTGACCTGATCACCGGGTTATTTTCCATCACCTCAAAGCACAACACCCACAGCTTCCACTTTCTAGATAAAGCAATTCAAGACCCCTCCCCACTTACAGGAGGAAATAAAAATCATGAAATTACCAAATCCATCAGCATTTAGATATTCATATTCAGATGCACTTCACCGAGGGAGGATTTTTGTCCTCTGCTCTCAAAAACCACCATGGTGTTTTGGTAACCATGGGCACAGGGATGCTTGTTTCCTTTGGGAATGGCAGTGTATTTGCATAAGCTAAGCCATCATTTAAAAGGTGATCTTCTCTCCTGTGGGATGGGGCAGGGAAGAGAGATAGAATGCTCTGGAAAACCTTGGGGGTGCTTATTGCAACTTGTGGTCACTGGAGTCTTACTCAGGATTTCCCTGGGTACCCACTCTAGTACTTCTCAGGGAAGGACCAGGGCAGACACACTGATGTTGGAGAGGCTGAAGTTGGTGGGGGGTGGGGGTGGGGAGTGGAGGGTGGGGGATGGGTCTTAGTTCTACCTGGAAAAACAGCTGAGGCTGGATCAGAAAGGGCCTGCCCTTCTAGTATGACAGGGCCTCCGGGACAGAAAGTGCCAGTTGGAGGTAGGAGGTTGGAGGTAGGAGGATGATTCTTGGCTTCTGAGAAGAGGGTGACACCAACACTAGGCTTGCTGGAAGCACCCCACGCCCTCCTTCTCATTGGTTCTTCAACACAGTTACTAGCTTAGCTCCACTTTGCAAGGGCTGAGGCTGGGGTCTCACATGTAGGAGCTAGGGTGACACTTCCCTGGTTCTGGCCCTCAGCCTAGCTTCCCTGAATCTGAGGATTCAGGCAGAGGTATTTGGATGCAAAGCTCTTTGTGTTACACAATGGCCATAGTGCTGAGTCTGGAGGGATCCCCTACAATAATTCTGAATTCTTCACTTTGAAGCTTCAGCCACCCCTGAGGTGACTTTTCCCTGAATATGGGAGGACTCTGGTTTGTAATTCCCTGTCCCGGACCACTGTGTGTGGGAAGGAGGGAGAGCACTGTTGTAGGTTTTTGCTTCCTTACATAGTTATTTACCTTAAAATCAGGCCTTTCCTTCTCCTTTTGACGTTGGAACAATTGTCATTTAATGAAATGCCCAAGGTGATGGAAAGTGATTATTGATTTTGTTACTAGTTGCACTTGACAAGGAAAATGTAGATCTCTCTCTCTTTTTCTCTTATCTATTTTCTCTTGACATTTTCTTTATTGTTTATTGTTTACTGTTCTTTTTCATTATTTCCTTTTTATACAGCTATCAATCTGCAATTGAGCTATCACGTGTCTAACCACAGGTTATTAATCTGTCATTTACATATGTGCATATGTGTATCATCTGTCATCTATCTTTCTGTCTATCATCTTTCTTCTAGATTATAATGGGGCACACAAAATCCTAAAGAATGGGACCTCCACAGTTTTGTAAAATATGCCTATCACTCTCCATATCCCTATATAGAGGGATATACAAATTACACCAAAAAATCCAATGGTCTTTATTCCTTAGTTTAGAGATTACAGTTGACTTTTATATCCTTCATTCCATTCATCTGTATTTTCAAAGCCTTCTGCCTTAAATGATCACCCACTGGTGAAATGTTACTTAAAATGAAATACTTAGAGGAAGAAGGAGAAGGAGAAGAAGAGAACCTGTAAGTGAGATGGCTTACATGGAGGAAGGGTGTGTTCTTGGGGCTGAAAGGACAGGAAGCAGGTCTTGTTTGTTGGTCATTGAAGAAGAGACACTGAAGGAGTCCCCTGGAGTAAGGACTAGGGTCATGCCCCATCCCATCTGTATTCTTTCTGTGTGACCAGGCACAGGACAGCTACAGATAGAGGGGTCAGGCAGGGCTGGGCCGTGGGTTAGACTTGGTGCTGGGAAGAATTGGGCTCAGTCACTCAGTTCTAGGCAATCTCAATGCATAAAAAGATTCTGGTCTTTAGTCCCAAAGCCCAGAGTGGAGTTGGGGTAGGGCAGGAATTTATAAGCTGTGGGACCTTGGGCAGCTACTTAAACTTCTATAAATTTAGTAGCCCTATATACAAAACAGGGATCATAACGTATTGGTCTCACAGTGCTCTTGTGACTGTCAAACTCATGAACGGCACTATTATACCCCCATTTGGGATGCTGTGATGATCAGGGAGTAGCCCCTCTTTTGTCATTTGGGTCACTTTCCCTCTGGGTACCTATCTCCTCCTCATCTGTGAAATGAGGAGTTTGCTTTGTGACTTCTAAAGTTGTTTCCGGGTTGGCCTGTGACTAGCTAGTTGATTTGAACTCTGAGTATTCCGGTTTCCATACAGTCACCAATTTAAGGGCCATGTTTTTCGATGTTTTACTAAAGTCCTCTTGAGAGTCTGTCCTTTGCCAAGCTCATTTGGACCATGGTTTCTGAACAGGAGCTCTGTGGGCATTTTGGATTTGGCATTTCATTGTCACAGATGTGGAGTCTATACAATCGTGGGCTGCTTAGTGGTATCCGGGACCACTGCCTACCAGATGCCAGTAGCGACCCGCTTAGACCCCAGTCATGACAGTTTATGAATGACCCCAGGCTTGGCCAGATGGCATCTGGGAGTGATATCATTGACACAAGACCCTACATTGTAGCATGCCAGCCTTTCTTCCACTCTCCTTGCAAACTGTGGGGTTGGATTCCTTCTGTGTCCCCAGTGCACCTGGCTGGAAGAGTGGTACTTCATCAGAGGAATTGATCTTGGTGCCACAGCTCAGAATGGAGTTCATACTCGGGGATCTGGTCCAGAGAGGACCCTTTCTAACCTCAATTAAGATGCTGGGATTTAGTTTGTGTGTGTCAGGGGATCCCTCACTCACTGTGGTGCTATCCCATGCTTCTTGGTGATGGGAGATGCCATTCTGTAAACATGTTTCTGTTATTGGTTAATGAATAAAACACTGTTGGCCAATAGGAAAGGAAGATAGGAGGGACTAGGAGACAAGGAGGAAAGAGGAAGTAGTAAGGAGGGGTCAGCATGGAGAGACCAGGAAGACCAGACGCCTGCCCCACTCCGGTAATGAGATCACGTGGAAATACATAGAAATGGGTTAATAATTAAGATAGACCTAGCCGATAAGAAACTAGTAACAGGCCAACAGAATTATATCTAATACAGAGTCTCAGTGTGTTATTTGGGGCTGGCGCGGCGGCGGGACAAGACCAGCGGCGGGAGGAAAAACCAAACTCCTTACACCTTGGAACACACACACACACACACACACACACACACACACACACACATACACACACAAGAACCCAGGGGTGTGGCCTAATATGGAACAAAGATCATTTTTAGGGGGGAGAGAGAGAGAGAGACAGAAAGATAAAGAGAACATAAATTTTGGATGGGGAAGATCTGGGAGGAGTTGGGGGAGAGGAAACATGATCAAAATATATTTATGAAAAAAATTTTAGTTGGAAAAAATACTGGGACAGCTGTGAAACAAATGCCTCACCAAAAGCATTGGGTCCTATCTTTGGTGCCACCAGTGGCAACACCAGCAGAGACTGGCAAGAAATTTCAGGGTGATTTCTTACTAAAAAGGGTAGTGAAAACACAAAGAAGGAAAAAAAATATGGAGACAGATTGTCCAGTGTCAATGGGGTCTGAATCCAACGACTGGTGTGCTTTTCAGAGGAAGGGGACAGAAAGGTATCAAGGAGAGGGAAAGCCCTGTGGAGAGAGGTGTGATTGTTTAACAGCAGAGGCTTTAAAGCCCTTGACAACACAGGGGTGGTCCTGATTGCTACTGGTAAGGCTAGTGAAAGGCTATACAGGGTTGGGCCTCAGAACCAACAAAGATTTGAATGTCTGTTGCCTTCAGGGCAGTAATCTGAGAAGGACCTATGGCTCCTCTCAGAGGCCAAGTTAGGAAGCCTGAAGTGGGTTTAGTGGGCAGAGCCTCATTTAGGCTCTCAGCTGGGCTGTGGCAGGGTGCTGCTGCCTTCAGAAGGGGTGGGGTGGGCACTTCATAGAGGGGTCTCACACAGACAGCAGAGTCTTGCTTGGCTCTAAGATTCCATTTAGGTAGGATTCCAAACCAGATAAAGCTATTTGTGCTAGGAGAGGCAAGAAGAGTGGCCACTTGGGGTGGGGGGCTATTCTGGAAGTGGATGCCTGCTGTGGGAACTTTGGGGCTGCTGGCATTGTTCTTGTGCCTGACCTGGCAGCTGTTCTCAGTCTGCTCACAGTGGAATAGTACATCGGTGTTATGACTATGCCCTGTGTATATATTGTCGGCCCCTGAAATGTTACACCAAGACAATTACAAGGCAAAGCTCAGTTCTATCCTTTTTTAGGACCCTAATGAGAATCAATTTGGGGTAAGCAGGGAAATACGATCCTGACTTTCCCCTCGTGACCCTCCCCTTCCTTTCTCTGTTTCTAACTCACAGGTATACCCTTAGAGGCCTGTGGAGGGGATGAAGAGGGGTGTTCCTGAAGGGAATAAATACAACAAGCAAAGGAAGATAGCCTCTGCCTTTTATTGCAGTAGGTTCTTCCAGTGTGTTACAATTTTAATTCACTTATTTAAATAAGACCATTTTATTCTTTGGTTGACATATGTAGTTGAACATACTTTTGAATTATAATGCGAGTTTTTGGGGTTTTTTTGTTTATATGTTTGAGATGGGGTCTCACTGTGTGACCCTGACTGGTTTGAACTCACTATGTAGACCAAACTGTCCTTGAACTCAGACAGACCTGTCTGCTTTTGCCTTCAACTGTGGTGATTAAAGATGTGTGCCACCACACCCAGCTTTCCAATAAGATGTTTTGATCTGCATATATAGTTAGGTGTCAGTACCCACAGATTCAAACAACTTTGGATGAAAAAATAATAATTTGAGAACAATTTCATTTGTACCTAACACACAGACTTTTCTCCTTACCGTCACTTTCTAAACAGTATCACAGAACAACAGTTTACAGTTGTGATGATGATTGCCTCGTGCAGGTGAATGAATAGCACCGCAGAAGGCCTGAGTTTCCTGTTATGCCCTGTTGGGTATTATAAATGGCTATCCAGGGCTACAGGCAAGCAGGGGGAAGACAGCCAGGAGGCAGACATTCCCCTTGGGACATAGTCTAACACAGTTACATAGAGAGGACTCTGAGACCATTTAGACCATACAGGAGGATGTACATTTGCTGCTAAGCAGATTTTGCACCATTTTATGTGTCTTGCATGTCCTTAGTTTTTAGTATCCATGGGGGTAGTCCCTGAACCAGCTCCCTAACAGGTGCCAAGTTAAATTAGAGTAATTAGCACATCTATTCCCTTAATATTTAAAATCACTTAGGGTTGTTTTGTTTTCCTGTCAGAATCTCTTGTAGCTTAGTCTGAGGAATGTTCCACACAGTTTCAAGAATGGCCTGGAATGCCTGACCATCCTCTTCTTACATCCCAAGTGCTGGTATTACAGCCATGCACCAACACACCACACCAGTCTAGACATTCTGACAACTGAAAACATTTGTTTGGACCTTTATGTGTCAGCCAGACAGACCAAATCCAGAAGAACTCGGTGACAGACACTGAGGCTTACAAGCCAGGCAAGCCAGAGAGGCAAGCGTTCCCATAACGAACACTGCAGGACACTGACAGAGTGATGTTCATCTTGGGGGATCCTCAGAAAAGCTCCTGGAAAAAATAGCTTATGGGAAGAAAGCTAATGGACCCATAGGGGGTTTAGGTAAAGGTATGTGGAGGAGAGACTATGCATGGGACAGCGTGCAGAATCCAACTCTGTCATAGTCAGGAGTGCTTGTTGAGTGTAATGTAAGAGGATTGCTGAATGGCGAGCCTGGGGATGGAGGCAGAAGCCTGAACCCAGAGACAGAGCCACTTAGAGGTGGTTGCTCAGGTAAGAGACAGGGCAGCCTGGTACTTGTCTGTAGCCATGGAAATGGAGAGATGTGTGTGGTTTGGAGGCTTAGTAAGCACAGAATGGATCTGAGAGTATGTGATGGAAGGTACTGGTGGTCTGTGGTTATCATCTGTTTATAAACAGACTGCAGATCAAGAACATATTTACTTTAATAAAAAAGATTAATTCTTGTGGTGATGGGAATTGAACCTAGGGCCTCACACATGTTGGGTAAGCAACCTACCATTGAGCTACACCTATACCTCCGGTGTGCTCACTGCACATTCTTGCTCTCTCTGTGTCTCTATCTCTCTTTTGAGACAGAGTCTTTTTTACTTGCTCAGGATAGACTACAGCTTGCAATCTTTCTGCCTCAGCCTCCCAAACACCTGGAATTATAAGTGTGTGCCACCAAGCCCAGATAAGCCGTTCAAAGATTTATTTTTTTTTTATTTTCAGATTTGCTAATTTTAATTTTATGTACGTGCATGTTCTGCCTGCATGTATATATGTAGATTGTGTGTGTGTGTGTGTGTGTGTGTGTGCCTGGTGTCAGAAGAAGTCAGAAGAGGGTGCCATAGCCCTTGGAACTGGAGTTAGGGCTGGTTGTTAGCTGCTATGTGGGTGCTGGGAATAGAACCCAGGTCCTCTGCAAGAACAGTAAGTGCCCTTAATCCCTCTAAGCCATCTTTACAGCCCCAAGTGCTCCCCTCACAATAGTTGAAGAGTTCACAAGAACATTTTGTTATTCATTATGATCGCACAAAAGTAGAATTTTGGAATCTTAAACAAGTGGTTAATTTTCTTTCTTTTCTTTCTTTCTTTTTTTGGGGGGTGGGGTGGGGATGGTTGACACTACTAAATTCACTAATTTATGTACTGCCCACTGCTACTTCTGCTTTGTAATTCCAATGGATTCAACAGCATGTGCAGAGACAGCACAACCTCAAACATTCACCACAGCAGATAGCTCCTGATAAAGACATCAGGGAGCAGGTAAAGAGTGGCAACAGAAAGCAGCAGAGGGTTAGATAAGAGGAGAGATGTAACTTAATTGCACAATTGCCCAATAGGCAGATCACTCTGACTACAGGATGGATAGTAATTTAGAGATCTCTGCAAGCAGTCCAGGTGGGAAGACAGGGCAGCTTGGTGTTTGGTTGTAGCCATGGAGATGAAAAGAGGTACAGGCTAGAAGCTTATTGACAAGGGAGATAGCCAGACAAGATGGGAAGATAACTATGAGCCCAAGTGCAAAGTGCTTAGGGAAAAATGTTAAGGTCTAGCTGGGTGATCCCAGTTAACAGAGATGGGTGAAATACACAACATATACTGTTGTCAGATCAAAGAAAAGATATTCAGTTGTATTTGAACTTGAGATAGGAAACAAGTATTTCTAAAAGTACAAAAAGTATCTTCAGTGTTACACAGGGCACTTACACTATCACAATGCTTACTGTTTTTCTGAAACTCGAATTTAAGTCTGGCCTTGATCTGTTAAATGTGGAAGTCCTGTGACAGATGTGCCATAATTCTCGAATGACAGGAGGTCTCTATTATGAGGGTGATAAGGCAGAGCTTGTAAGCACAGTGGGGAGCAGGGGTGATGTTTCTTGGGGTTTATGAGAGGAGGAAGCATTGCTCTCTTCCAGAAGGCTCTGGTGGCTTTGTTAATCCACTTTTAATTCAAGTTAAAGGGAGGAATCAGTATCACAGGGAGCTTGAAAGAGTTGGGGAATTTAGTTATAAGAATGCCTTTAATCCCAGTACTCGGGAGGCAGAGGCAGGCGGATCTCTGTGAGTTTGAGGCCAGCCTGGCCTACAGAGCGAGTTCCAGGACAACCTCCAAGGTGATACAGAGAAACCCTGTCTCAAAAATCCAAAAAGAAAAAAAAGAAAGAAAGAATCTCTGAGGTTCAGAAGACACTGAGGGGAGGAATTAGGAGAGAACAGAGGGATCTGTGGCATAGGAACATCGTGGAAATATTTTGAAAGCTTCCATCATTACTGAAAGATGATTGTTTCTTTTGTTTTGGAAAGAGGTGAGGTCAGTAAGTGGGTCATTACTGTTATTTTTTTTCATGTGTATTTATGGGGGCATGCATGTGCAGCTAATGTGTTGAAGTCAGATGACAGCTTGTGGAAGAAGGTTCTAGTCCTCCACCTTGTGGATCCCTGGACAGAACGAAGGTTGTCAGGCTTTATGACAAGTTTCTTTACTGGTTGAGCCATCATGCTAGCCCTGGGCCATTCTTTAGTTTCCTCCCTCCCTCCCCTTTCTTTCTCTCTTTTTTCCTTCCTTCCTTCCTTTTTCCCTCTCTCCTTCCCTCCCTCCCTTCCTCCCTCCCTTCCTACAGGGCCTCACTATTTAGCTCTAAGTGGGTGGAAACTTACTATATAGACTAGGCTAGCCTTGAACTCTCAGAACTTTGCCTGCCTCTGCCTCCTAACAACCTGGGCTATTGTTATTGAAGAAGATTCCATGAAGATTTATGCAACAATCCCTTAGGTCATCCAGGATAGATGAAAGCTAGTACTAAAATTGCCTCTGAGTAAAGGAGTCAGTTCCTTTTCCCAGGGTCTTTAGCCATGGAGTTAAGGAGTTGCCATTGAAGGGGCTGGAGAAATGGTTCAGTGGTTAAGAAGACTGGTGCTCTTCCAGAGGTCCTGAGTTCAATTCCTAGCAACCACATCATGGCTCACAACCATCTGTAATAGGATCTGATGCCCTCTTCTGGCCTGCAGGTAAACATGCTAAATATTCACACATAAAATGTAGATAAAGAAAGAATTTTTTTTTTTTTTTAAAGTTGCCATTGGCTTTAAAAACTCCAGTTTCTCCCCCAAGGAAATCATCAAAAGGGGCACTCCCTCCAAGTGTTGAATGCAGAAGTGTGATTGAAGTTAACAGGTGTGTTCAATATGTTCTCCAAAATCTGTCTCTTTCAAATAATTAAAAATGGGCAAGATATTCTCAGTTCATCACAAGATAAAAAATGAACACAAACACCCATGAAAAAGTGATTCCACAAAGACAGTGCAAGACAAACCCCAAGGAGACACCACCACACATTCATTAGAATAGCTAAAATGTCAAACTCTTTCAATAACACATTTGTCACTTGGTGTAGACCTGTACTGTTGTGCAAACTCAGAGTTGCATGGAGTTAAGCACACCCCTGTTGCTTGACCTAGCTCTTCTGCTCCTAAATATTAAACACATGTGCAAACAAACAAACAAAAAATCAAACAAAAAACCTGTGTATAGGAATATTTGTGAAAGCTTTACACTGGGGGAGGAGAATACATTGGGCATATTCACACAATGGAATACTTCAACTTCTGACACAAGTAATGTTCTGCATGAGTCTCAAAGACATACTGGAAACAGAAACCAGTAACCGAAGAGCACAAATCCTGTGCTCTCCCATCTCTATGATATTCTTGAAGTTGCTAACAACCTGCTAAGCTGACAAAGCTACGAACAGTGCAGTGTGGGTATGGAGAAAGCGACTAGAAGATGCTCAGGGGGAGGCTTTCTCAGGCAGATGGAAGCATACCTTCTAGTCAGTTCCTCTCTGACTCTCTGTACCTGGAGGAACATAGAGATGCCTTAGTGAAACGGGAGAGAACTGGGGTCTACGAAAGGGAAGTTTTGGCTTTTTCCTCACACATTCACATACTCATCCTTCAGCAGATGGCTTGGTGCGGAAGATCTGCAGGCTGAGAGTGATAATGAATGGCCGAGATAATACGGGCAGAAGGTGTTTTTCCTGCAATAGAGTCTGAAGTGCCTGAAATGCATCCTTTAATGGGAGGAACTGTAAGGGGGAAGGAGTGACTCATTGCTCTGAAGACGAAGACGAATGGCTATGACTATCCTTGTGGTTCCAGAGCTCTTTCTCCATGAGTCCCTTGGGACTACAGCAAATGCTCCTCCGCTTCCTGTGCTGTCTAGCATTGGCTCAGAACTTTGCTAAATGGTTAAATAAGCAGAGGAGTTTGGGTAGCATAGGATAGGGCTTTGCAGGTGTCTGCAAAGCAGTTTACTGAGTTCGTTTCCTTCCACTTTTGATTGGAGTCACTGAGGGTTGAAACCTGGCTGGCTTTGTATTACTATATCGCTGTTCCTTCCCAGGGGCCCATTGTAAACCATCACCTCCTATCTTAGAGCAGCTGGTATAGTGGCAGTTGAGAGGCAGCTGAGGACCCAGAAGTAGGACAGACCTACATCCCTTGCCCTGTCCTTCCTATCAAGGCTCTCACCTCACTAAGACTGCCCCCTGGTGGTGAGGTTCGTAGCTGACTCCATGTCAACTCTGATTAACTACCACTCACCCCCTCCCCCTTTGTTGTGTGCCAGGGATATGCTATTTGCTTTACCGAGTCCTTCTGGCAAGCCCCTGAGGGAGGTGCAACTATCATCCCCACCCCATTTCTCAGATGAAGAACTGAAGATCAGAGAGCGTTGAGCAATTAGATGAGCAGGAGGACAAGGTTGAAATATGGGTTTGGGTGTCTGTGACTTCAGAGTCCAAGTTCAGGTCCATGCTACCTTCTGGGTGGCACTTTTATTTTCATTTTCAAATAGAGGGAATAGTGAGGGGGGACACTTTAATTGGAACACAGTTAATGAACAGAACTGCCATGATGGGTGTTTGGGTGATGGGTGGGAGGTAGAGAAGCTGAGGAGCCATGGGATGAGACTGTGAGTTCTGAGCCGGGGCCAGTGGGGCAGAGTGGTTACAAGGTCACCACCATCACCGTGGAGGATAAAATGTCTGGCATCTGGTGCTTTCTTTACCTGGAGGGTCTCCAAGTCTGCCTAGCACTGGGTGAGGCGGGTACAGTTAGCATCATTCCCATTTTACAGACTAGGAAACTGAGGCTCCCAGAGGCTTGACCTCAAATTCTAGTGTGTTATATTCTTTCTAGGGGACAGAACTTGACATTTTCTTCTTCACTACCTTCCTTTCAAGAACCCTGCCGCTCTGAAGCTGCCTGCCTCTACTTAGAATCCACTTCCCAGCTCTCTCGAGCTGCCACTGCTTTTATCTGAATGAGTGGAAGTGTGGGATCGGTATAGACGGGGTTCTCATATCCATCTAGTAAATGCAGGGGCAAAGTGGTTAGCTGAATTTGATCTCCAATCAACAATAGTACTTCTGAGCATTAGAATGATCTAACACTGATCTGGGTATCACATACCCCAAATGCATCTAATTATTTACTAAAGATTGAGCAGAACTGGGTGCCCTGCGCACAACACATTTAGCTACCTTAATGCTAAAAGAGGCCCCACTGTGTTGCTTCACCCAGGCCTGGAGTTATCTGACTCCTTTGTCCCTCCTCCCCAGACCCTTCCACCTAGAGAGCTCTGATAGGAACTGGTCTATTCTGGGACCTGGTGACATGGAGGAGAGGAGAGGGCACAGATGACCTCAGAGCAGGGAGGCTGGCCCAGCCAGTAGACTGGTAGCAAGAGCATAAGGCAGGCCACAGGCTTTGCATATTGGAATGGCGATGGTTTCATGTCCCTGAGCAGGACCCAGCATGGGTGGGAAGTTGATCTCTCTCTCCCTGAATTTCTGCCTATCACCCTACTCAGCTGCAGTGGCTTGGCGCCCATTCCCAGGGTCTTTATCTCCTCCTGTTGTACTTCCCCACTTCCAGGAGTTCATTTGGGGATGTCTACTCCCCTGATAAGGTGTGCGTGGCCCTGTGCCTGGCCGGATAGTGTAGAGAGACTAGAGAGTGTGGAATACGTTGCTGCTGTCAACATGGCCTTGCCGCCACCATCTGTCCCCAGCTCACAGCACTCTCAGGAAGGGGACTTTCTTCTCTAAGGTCAGAGCTATCTGGAGGGTGCCACTCACCTTCCTCTTCAGGCCACACAACTGGTGCATGGGCCCTGTGGGGCTACAGGGTGGAAAAACAGCTCAGGGGATAAGTGCGCTTACATTTGGTTTTACTGAGGGGCGGAGTCCCCATGTCCTTCCTCTGCCTGAGTGAGCCATGCCTTTGTCTGGGTTTTTATTGTACCTGTCTTGCTCCCTCCTTTCTGAAATGAAGACTGCCCAAGCCAGGGTGCTCCACCTTGTTTCCCTGGCACCTGCCCAGGGTGCCAGCCACACCTGCAGGAAGAAGGGACAGATCTGCAGCTGCTCAGGTTGGATGTAGGAAGCCCGGGGGACAGACAGTCTGCACCCAGGACTCTGGGGTCTGTGGGGGTCTTTGCACTTCACAGTTTGGCACTTCTGCTCCTGCCAGGACAGAGGGGCCCTGCTCACTCCTTTCCTTTAATGGCCTCCAGGAGTGGAAGGCTAGGAGCTCCCCAAGCACATGGGATCTTTTTCCAGGTGTACAGTAAGAGGCACCCAGCTCACCTGCTCCTGCCTGTCTTTCAGCAGTCTGCTTGAAGCTGACTTCATCACATCTGGTCTCTGATATTCCCACTGCCTTCCCAACTCCACTTCAGAGACTCAACATACTTCAAACCTTCCTTCTTCCAGGAAGACACAGCGAAGGACGGGGTGGGGTGAGGGCTGTCTTTTCTGTACTTACTGTGCACAGTGTCCTGAGGGAAGATGGGGGACCTGGGACTCAGTCGGCGCTCACGCAGCGAAGAAGCTACCAGTGAGTTTCTGCTCAAGTCCTGCATCCCAGCTGGAGAAAGCCACCCTGGCTACATCCAGAGTCAGTGTGCTGCAAATCCCAGCCACTGAGCAGGCTCCAGCGGCAGGGATGAGCTCACCAGGATGTGGCCTAATGGGTTAACTCTTTGCAAGCTGTTGGCACAGGCACTTGAATGTGGCTTTCTCAGCTCTGCTCAGCCACTATTAGATAAATCTTGTGAAAAATTAATGAGGCTTTTCTGCAGTGTGCCTTTGAATTTCAGTAGAAGTGTGCACTTGGCTGGTGGTAGATGGGCAGGATGACTCCTGACCTAGGCTCAGCAGGCCTTGGAGGTTGGAGGAGGCTTGAGCTGCTGGTGCTAGGTTACCTGTTATACCTGGCTCAGAGTCTGCTGAAGCTGTGTTTGGGGCAGGATTGATGCCATCTGGGCTTCTCTAACCTGCGTTGGATGTTAGTGGAGTCTGTGTAGAGTTAGGGTATAGCTTTAGTTTCAAGATGGGAGGAATGCCTCTGGGAACAGTTCAGTTCTCACATGCATAATGGTTCCCTTCATCACAAAACATCAGGAGCCCTGGTATCTCTTGGTGGGGGATGGGGAGGCGCAAAGCAGCTCCCTCTTGCTTCTCCCATCTGGCCCAATGCTGCCCCCAATGTTCTTTTTGTGAGATGCCAGTTATAATTGCAAAGATAAGCAAGCAAATCATGGCAAGGGGCAGAAAGACTTCCGGTGTATAGCACCATCAGCCTGTGCTCAGGGAAGCTGGTGCCAGCTGTTGGGTTGTCAGTTCTCAAGATCTCAATGGATATCCTGTGATCAACAATGTTATCAAAGGTTCTGGTGGCCAGACTGACTGCTGTCCTCCTGATTATCCTGAGAACGTGGGAGCCATAGCTAGGGGGGCAATGAGTTAGGACAGGGACCTTGCTACTAGCAATGGTATATGGGGTGAGGTGGTGGTGGTGGGGGGTGAGCTTCCTCTGTGGATTGTAAAATGGTTTTCCCAAGAGTCATCCAGGGGAGCTTAAGGTCAAGATGAAAGCCATAGGCTCTTCCATCTCAGGTGTCTTGATTTCCTTGATTTGCCAAGATGGGAGGAATTTTAGCTGGGGAAGGCATTGCAGGGGGAGGGGTTAGCTGTGTGAGCAATGCTTGTCTCCTGTGTGAAAGCTGAACATTTCTGCTTAGGAAGTCAAGTAGGGAACAGCCAGTGGGGAGGGCTCAGGGGAGTTTGACTTTGAAGAATTTAGTGAATGTCACTTCTCTGATGGTGCCTCTTACTTTATGCTCAGACCAGTCTATAAAACCAGAGGTATCAAGTGCCAAGGAGCCCTGGGATAAATTGCTCTCAGTGCAGACAAGAGCTGATTTTTCTTTAAATTCAGAGTTCTATGCTTTCTTTTCCTTCTGTAGGCTGTGGCTACGTGGCACAGAACTAACCATCAATAGGAGTTAATCCCTAATCAATTTCTTCTTCTATGCTAGTAATTATTCTAGACATTTTATCTATATAATAACTCACTATTTACAGAAAGCCCCATGTGGCAGATAATGAGGTATATTGCTATATTGCTATTCCCTGTTTGGCCTTGCACAAGTTAGTTCTCTAAGCCTTAATTTATTAATTGACCCATTTATTTATTGGATGTTATCATGCCTAATTTAAATTTACATTTATTTACTTTGTGTGTATCAGGTGCATGTGTGTGTGTGTGTGTGTGTGTGTGTGTGTGTGTGTGAGAGAGAGAGAGAGAGAGAGAGAGAGACCATGTGTGGGGATGTCAAAGGACAATTTATCATCCTTAAATTGCTTTTATTTATATTATGTGTGTAGTGTGTGTGTGTGTGTGTGTGTGTGTGTGTGTGTGTGTGTGTGACAGAACATGTGTGCGGGGAGGTCAAAGAACAACCTGGTAGAGTTGGGAGTAGTTTTTTTTCCTATCACTCAGTAAGCACTTTTATCTACTGAGCCATCTTGCTGGCTGCCACCACGGAGAATTTTTTTTTTACAGTGAATAAATGAGAAGATGCACATTGCAATTGCCTAAAGGATATGTATGTGAAATGTGTATTCATAATATGTGCATGGAGAATATAGACATAAATTAAGTTGAAATTAGGGGTCAGACACAGTCATCAGCTGCGCCATCTATAGGCTCCCTGTAGCAGAACAGAGGAAGTGAGAAGCCAGCTTGCTCTAGGGCAGTTGGCTTTGGGTGTCCTGAGGTTCTGTTCTTGAAGTTTGGTGTTGATGGGGTAGTAATTACTTCTCAGCAATCAGACTCTTTTTTTCAGACTCATTTCTGAACCTGTAGCTCATAATTCTCTAGCTAAGTTCTGTTTCTCTTTTCTTGGTCAAGACAATTTTCCACGTAACCATGGGACACTAAGGTGACCAACCCTCCATGTATGGAGATGGACAGGTTTCCTGACGATTTCAGAGCTAAAAGTAAGAATGCTCTGAACAAACTATGATGAATTGTTTTCATTTTTAGTAAAAACTAGTGACCAGTGCAGTGCCACTTAGAGTCTCTCTGCTTGTGCAATTGGATCTGCTGCTTCTGGAATGTTCTTTCTGCTCATCTTCATTTAGTTGACTCAGATTGGTCTCCCCACCCTGTATCCTCCTTCCTTTGGCCTTCTCAGTTGCTCTTTGACCTATCCCATTTGATAACCCTGTCTTGTGTCTTCCCTGTTTTTTTTTTCTAACAGTCTCTAGATCTCCTTGGAGGGTATTTTCTCAATTAAAAACTATGAAACATTTTCAATATACACAAATAGGAAAAGTTGCCCAATTCACTGCTGTGTGTACCCACAATGTACAAGTAACAGTGCTCACTGCTCACTCTTTAAAAGTCTGTTTCCCCTTGGCCATTGAAGCAGTCATTCATCTCTTCCAAGCACTGTTGCAAGATGGAGGTGTTTATATCACATGGTCAAAGTTTCCCTCCCTCTTTTTTTTGCTTTAAAAGAAAACCACAGTCACAAGGTCAGTGGAATCATCCATGGAATTGAAATATTCCTTCATTGTATGTTCACTCAGTACTCAGGTATATACAACTGTTGCTTTTATTTTTATTTATTTATTTATTTATTTTTGAGACAGGGTGTCTCTGTGTAGCTCTGGTTGTCCTGGGATTCACCCTGTAGACCAGGCTGGGCTTAAACTCAGAGATCCAGCTGCTTCTGCTTCCTCCCCAACCCCCACCCTGGAGTCCTGGGATTAAAGCCATGTACCACCACTGCCTGGCTGGACTATCACCTTCTTACAGGCAGTTTCTTCTGAAAAGAATCACACAGCATGCATCTGTGGATCTTAGTACCAGGCATCCTGAGACTTTTATTTATGGAGGATATCAGGACTTAGGAGACTTCTCACAGCATAGCTTTTTTTTTTTTTTTAAAGAATTAATTATTTTATGAAATTACCAAATAAGAAGGTATGTACTATCCTGTATGATACAATGTTTTGGAATACATACATACATACATACATACATACGATGAATAAATTGACCTAACTGGCATTATCCCATGCATTTGCCATTGCCCCCACATTCTGGTCTTGGCTGAGTACTTCTCTTGAGTCATTTAACATGTTCTTCCACACTGGAAGGACTGTGTCTCTAAGATGGCTTTGGCCTCACATTCTCCTCCGTTGACTTGTTCCAGAAGAGGTGCACACAGCTGTGATCATCAGTAATGTTTCAGGCAGTGTCTGTCTCTTGCTTGGTCCTGACAGTAGCCTGTGATACCGGTAGGGCTACAGCTTCTCTGCAACGGCACAGTGACAGATCACAAAAGGCCAAGACTCAAATGCAGGGATCATTTCTCCCTCCTGGTCCTTGCCTCTCAGAAAGAGACTTAAGACACAAGGACTCCTAGCTATTCAGATCTCCAAGCTCTCTTCAGAGGAGACCCTGTCCTCGGAAGTGGTTTCCACAGGCCTTGTAATCACCTTGCCAATGCATTCTAGGGATGGAGCCTGAGTGGGAGTTTGGGGTCGAGGCCTTCAAGGGTGGGGCAGTGTGGCAGTGGAGAAAAAACAGCACAATAATGAAGTACCTATGTTCACATCCTTGCTTCTCACGCTGCTCTGTTAACTGTACAAAGGCAGAACATCACCGGAAAACATGCAGAGAACCCCCATAAACTCTTGGAAAATGTGTGGAGTGTGTGTTAGACCCAGCTCCCACTTCTCTCTTTAAACATTTCCCTCTCTTCCCAGACTAGCCTCTTTTTTTTCTCTGCTTCTGCCTGGCACTCCACACACCTGCCCACGCCTCTTAAGTTCCTAGAGGGACACTCCAGGGAATAAAGCCCCTTCTCAGCACTGTGAGTGGAGCGGATGGCCTGACAGCATCCAGCTGGGCCATGCCTAGGGGAAAAGGAGCGCAAAAGCGACAAAGGAAATTTTATCACGGGGAGAAGTCCTTTGGGACAGGAATATAAACCACAGGTAGTTTGTAAGAAAAAGGGTGAGAAGATGGGACTTTTTTTTTTTTTTTTTTTTTTTTTTTTAATAGGAGGGATGAGGATCCCAGGGCGATCTTTTATCTGCTAGGACCTGTACTTTCAGCGGCTAGGGCCTGTCCCTAGCTGGACAGGGTGATGTTCCTAGGCCTAGGGCTTCGGAGGATGGAGGTAGGCCTTTCCCGGGGTGTGGTTGCCATCTAGTGGTAAATTCCAGGTAGAGTTCCTTTCTGAAATCTATTTTGAACATTCCTAGGTCAATTTGGTTTTTAGTAAATTCACGCTGGATCTGAAATTAGAAAATCCAATTTCACGGTCTGTGTCGATAGATACAACACCGCAGAAATATTTCTCTCAATGTGAAGATTTCAGAGAATTAAGACTTTCTAACCTTTGAACCATTTAAAGGATTTATGTATTTGCACATTCCCCTCGCCATGTGAGGGGGGTCTCAATTAAACTGTGAGATTTCGTGGAGGGCAGAATATTTTAATAAGACTATACAAGTTTTAGAGGATGCCGGATGTCAAGATCCAGACACCCGACTTACCTGAGAGGTGGTTAGCAGGAGGGCATAAAGATGAACTCAGGAGGAAGCTGGAGTAGTAACCAGCAGCCTGGCCTCCCTGGATCTTATAGGCTGTGATGTATTACTAGAGAGTCTTAATAAACGCTAATGTCCACACATGTGTGAGTAAACTGTTGCAAAGGTGCATTCTCTTGGGTATAAGATACAGTGGTGACAACAGCTCTGCCAGCTTGGGGTAAAGGATCTTAATAGGTGTATCCAGGAAGGAGAGTGCGTTGGGTGAGAGCTGCCTGTATACTTTTGTTGTTCAAGATACCCTGGCTGGACAGATCCTGTTTTTAGATGTTTATTGATGTGTCTGGCTCAAGATCCCATGCCTCAAGGGCCGAAGATGCTGTTGTGATATGGATGTACTTTGCCCCTAAGGTTTTGTGACCTGGAAACTTGGTCCCCAGTGTGGCAGTGCTAAGAGGTGGGGCCTAGCAGGATGAAGCTAGGTCCTTGGGAGCATTGTGCTCGGAAGGGATTAATGCAGTTCCCAGGGGACTATGGTTAAATTCTTGGGAGATCATGGTTTGTGAAGAGCAAGAGTGGCTGTTCCTTCCTCTCTGGCTTCTGGTTTGCTGCTTGAATCTCTCATATGTATTCCTGTCTTTTTTCTTCTAGCATAATGTAACAGAGTCTGAGATGATGGGGGAACATCAGTGATCTTGGAGACCATGCCACAGTGTCTTCTGGGAGCTCTATAAGCCATCTCAGAGACAAGCCTCCAGTTTCACACCAGCCAATAGATGGTGCAAATGCTCAGTTCACTGGATAGTTCCGGGTCTAAGATGACTGGGGTCCACCCACTAACTCTTTTCTCTTTCTAACATTACTATTATGTTTAGGGAAATATTTCTTCATTTGAACAAATAGTCCAATCTGAAGTCAGAAAAACAGCCAACGTGTTTGTGACTAAACTTGTCTTACTCAAGGTTTCTATTGCTGCTGTGAAACACCATGAACAAAAGCAAGTTAGTAAGAAAAAGGTTTGTTTGGCTTACACTTCCACATTGTAGTCCACCATTGAAGGAAGCCAGGGTAGAAACTCAAGCAGGGCAAGGAACCCAGAGGCAGGAGCTGATGCAGAGGCTATGGTGGAGAGCTGCTTACTAGCTTGTTCATCACAACTTGCTCAGCCTGCTTGTAGAACCCAGGATCACCAGCCCAGGAGGAGCTCCACCCAAAGTGAGCTGTGATCTCCCCCATCAATCACCAATTAAGAAAATACCCTACAGATGGATCATATGCAGGGATTTTCTCGATTGAGGTTTCCTCCTTTTTGATGACTTTATCTTGTGTCGAGTTGTTATAAAACTAGCCAGCATAGATTTTTTGTTTGTTTGTTTTTGAAACAGGGTTTCTCTGTGTAGCCCTAGAGTAACAAGTACACATGCGAGAAGCATACAGCAGGAGATACAATATAATACAAAGAACATGATACTGTACAAGGGACTCAAGCTATGGAATGGAAGCCACATTGATCTATGATTTTTAGCATGTCACATATACTGCTTTACATGTGTGCCTAGAACAGAGTGGAAGGTATTCAACAAAATGTGTTCAGTGAATAAAACAGCTACAGCCATGTCTTTAAGGGGAAAAGGAAAAGATTCTAGAAATTCAAGGAGTCTTTTATTGCCTTCTCCAGTTTTTGGCCAAGTTGGAGGACAAAGACAGTTGGGTAGGGCACTTGGGAACTGTACTTAGCAGTTGGAGGTAAGCTGGGTGTCATAGCCTAGCCTGTTCAATTATCTTTATTGCTTGTTTGTGTTTGAGATGGTCTCTCTATGTAGCCTAGGCTCTTCTACTTGCTGTCATCCCAATGCTACCTCCCAAGTACTGGGATTGCTATGTGCAATACCTCACCTGGTCTGTATAGTCATCCCTGCAATTGCTTTGAAAGTACAAATATTGATTTTTTTTGGCATTTAATCTCATTAAAAAAATACCTCTCCTGAAAATCAGAAGAGCAATTCAGGACAGCGTGGTGGGAGTATTAACCTACTTAATTAACGAGGTCATTTGTTTTGCTAAGGATATCATCACTGCTCTGAGTAGCGCTTCTTACAGAGCATCATAACCCAAAGGATGGGTTATGCTTTCTGCTAAGCCTTTATGGTCTTCATCCTACCACACAGGACCATTACCCAGTTTTAATTTGACATTCATGTGTCCTTTCACATAATTTCTCTGTGGATCTATTTGAATCAAGCTGTCTTCCCTGGTGGAGTTTTCAAAATAGATTAGACAATGTCAGCCTGTGACTGTAGTGTCCCAGACCCTTGCTGTAAGTATAACAATGAAACTAGTAGGGACAATATCCTGCCAACTCCCCTAAATTTATAGAGGATATGGTACTGGGACCTGATGGTCATGTTTGCCAAGCCAGTTTCTGTACAGTCCAAGTAGGTAGACATTGCAATTTGGAGCCACTCTGGAGCCTTTCTTTATGCCTACAAGCTCCACCAAAGCCCTAAAAAAGTCTAATAGAGGTTAAACAATGTTTCTAAAAACAAGAAAGAAAAAAAAATCACTAAATCTTTCCCAAGGTAACATGAAGTCATTGATTCTGTTAGAACACCTCTGGACTTACATTGTTATTGCTTACAATGGGCATATCTTGGTATGTTTACTGGGCTATGAGGTTGGGAGACTTCAGGCTTTAAGATAGTATCTTTGCAAATACACAAATGGTGTGGTAAGTGTGCTTGCCACTTGAAACATGGTAGAATAGGTATTCTCCCAATTGTCAACTTGATGAGGCCTAGCATCACCTGGGAGGCTCTTCTGGGCATGCCTGAGGCAGATTATTAGCTGATTAGGTCCATTGAGTTGGGAAGAGCCATCCACTGTGGACAACATTATTCCTTACAATGGGACCAGTGACTGTAAAAAACAGACACTGAGCTGAGCATAAGGACTTGTGGTTCTCTGCTTCCTGGTTTCAGAGGCAATGTGACCAATTGCTTTAATTTCCTGCGACTGGGGCTGTCCTAGTTAGGGTTTTATTGCTTTGAAGAGACACCAGGACCATGTCAGATCCCATAAAGAAAACATTTAGTTGGGGTGGCTAACTTACAGTTTCAGAGGTTCAGTTCATTATCATCATGATGGGGAGCATGGATGTGTGCAGGCAGATGTGGTGCTGGAGAAGCTGAAAGTCCTACATCGTGCAGGCAACAGGAAGTTGACTGAGACACGCTGAGGGAAGCTGAAGCAGAAGAGACCTCAAAGCCCACCCCCACTGTGACACACTTCTTTTAACAAGACCACACCCACTCCCCCTCCCCCCAAAAAACCTTATCTCCTAATAGTGCCAGTCTCGATGATCTTATGGGGACCCATTAGATTCAAACCACCACATTCCACTCCCTAGCCCCCGCAAGCCTGTCACAGTATCACAATGCAAAATGCATCGAGTCCAATTTCAAAAGTCCCCATAGTTTATCAAGTCTCAACAATGTTTAAAAGCCAAAATTTAAAGTCTCTTCTGAGATTCATGTAACCTCTTAACTGTTATCCCCTATGAAATCAAAACCAGGAAACATCACATACTTCCAACATATAATGGCACAGGACATATGTTACCATTCCAAAATGTAGGAAATAGAGCATAGTGAGGAAATACTGGGCCTAAGCAAGACAGAAAACCAGCTGGGCAAGCTCCAAATGCTGCATTTCCATGTCTGATGTCCAAACGCTCTTTTGCTCTCCAACTCTGTTCAGCTTTGTTAACTGCAGTATACTTCTTTCTCTTGGGCTGATCCAACTCCCCATCAGCAGCTGCTGCCCTCAGCAGGTATTTCGTGACTCTTGCCTCTCTAACATCTTGAGGCTTCCACTTCACAGCTTCACACAATGGCCTTCACTCTCTAGGCCTCCATTCAAGGACACCCCAGACACATGCCTGGCCTCAGCGGCTTTATTCCATAACTCCTTCCTTTCTTCTATTCTTAACTCTAAATTCAGAACCACATGGGTGAAGCTGCCAAGTCCAGCTGCTTTCTGGGGCTGGAACATGGCCCCCTTGTCCAATTACATCTTCGCCAGCTTTCTGTCTTTCAATGCTTAAGCTTGGCTGTCCTGGAACTTGCTCTGTAGACCAGGCTGGCCTCAATCTGCCTGCCTCTGCCTTCCAAAAGAGTGCTAGGATTAAAGACATGTGCCACCACACCCGGCTTTTCCTTTAATTCCTTTTTACAAGTTGGAAAATTAGCTGACTGGGTTCTTGCCATGAGATCAGTGCCCCCTTTGCTCCATTTCTCAATCCGGTTATCTCCCTGGACACAGAATTCAGCCCTGATCCATTTCCTGGTGCCCCTTTTATCCTTAAAATTTACTTTTGTAATTTCTCCATAAATCTTCATTAGAGTCAACACCAGTTACCATACAGCAGAGTCTATACTAGGCAGTTTTGGGGTTTTCCTTTGACAACAAAATTAATCTAAAACTCTTTGCTTTATCCTCAGGCAGGCAGACTCTTTGGACAAGGGCAATAAAAGGCAGCCACTTCCTTCACCAAAATGTCATAAGAACAATCTCTGGGCAGCATTCTAAAATTCTCCTCTGAAACCTCCTGAGCCAGCCTCCCACGGTTCAAAGAACTGTTAGTAGCATTGCCTTCCATGCTCCTACTACTATGGCCCATTCAGCAGCGCTTAAAGTATTCAACTGCTTTTCTAACCCGTAGTCCCAACATTGATATTCCTCCAAACAAAAACATGGTCAGGCCAATGACAACAACATCCCAGTCCCTGGCACCAACTTCAGGGGGTCAAAATAAACCCACATCCCTTAAATTACTTTTTTCACATCAACGGGGAAAGCAACCAAAGCATACAATAGGTAATCTAGAACTCCCTAGAGGCTCAGTGTCTTCTCTGATTTCTGCAATTTTTTGTTTCTGCCTGCCTGGTTGATAATCCCCTGAACTCGAGGGACTGAACTAGTTGAATGAAGACAGTGGAGTGAGTGTTCAGGAGTTGCTCTTTTTGATCCCCTGTCATTGCTGTGATGAAACATCATGACCAAAGCAACTGGGAAGGAAAGGCTTTATTTGGCTTATACTTTTACATCATCATCAAAGGAAATCAGGACAGAACTAAAGCAGAGCAGGAATCTGGAGACCGGAGCTGGTACAGAGGCCATGGAGTGGTTCTGTTTCCTGGCCTGCCTTCATGGCTTGCTCAACCTGCTTTCTTATAGAAACCAGGACCACCAGTCCAATGATGGCACCACCCACAATGGGCTGAGTCCTCTTGCATTGATCACTAATTTTAAAAATGACCTAGAGCTGGATCTTATGGAGGCCTTTCGCAATTGAGGCTCCCCTCATTTTTGATGACTCTAGCTTGTGTGAAGTTGACATAAAACTAGCCAGTACAGGTAGAGATGTCATGTGGACCTCAACAATGCCAGCAACTTCCCAGAGATCTCTACAACTGAGGGCTTCAGATTAGTCTGTTAACTATGACTTTTTACTTATAACTTACTCTAAGGTATCTTTGAATCAATGCCATGGCTCCATAATATTTGCCTATTAGTCACACCTGGAATAATGTGTAGACTCCAACTCAACACTCAAGGTGTTTCCCAGAACCAACAACCAATTCTACAGTTTTCCAGACATCACCAAGTATCTAGATTTCTTTTAATTCTTGTGTTAATTACCTTAAAACCTTAAAGAGTCAGCCCCATAAGACAATCTCCCTTTATATGTCGGTTACAAGACTGAGCCACTGTATTTTGACTCACTAGTTCTTTATTTATTTCATTTTTTAATTAAAAATTGAAATCAAAATGTTATTACATAATTTCTCCCTTTGACTGGTCCATTCTAAATCGGTAGTTCCTGTCGTTCTTGGAGTCTTTGCTAGAATGGGTCAAACAACTCAGGGAAACCCTTTATTTGCATTTACATAGTTATTGGAAAGGATTCAACTCAGGGGCAGATGGGGCAGATGCGTAGGTGGGATAATGAGGGAGGCTGGGGGCCTCCATGGCTCAGGGTGAGTCACTCTCTCAGCAATTCCAAGGTTCACCAACTGGAAAGCTTTCTGAACTCCACTGTTCAGACATTATATGTATGCATGTATGGGTGTATGCAAGTATGTATGTATGTATGTATTTGTGTACTGTGTGTGTGTGTGTGTGCGCGCGCGCGCGTGCGCGCGCGTGCGCAGCAAAGGAGCCTTAGGACCATGGCTCTCTATCATCAGCCTGTATTAAAACCGAGTTATTTGGGGCCTGGGGTGGGGTAGGGTAGGGGGCAGGGAGGGTGTGGTTTGTCTATTTACCAAAAGATAAGCCAGATGAAGGTGTAGATGCCCCACGCTCAGGACAAGCCCACAGCCCTAGTCAGTCATATGAGCTAGTGGCCCAGAGCTTCACATCCTTTCACAGGAGTTGGTGACAGTCGTTTTGTACGTGACTGGTTGATGGGTCAGGGGAGGAGAGAAATCCCATTGTTATACTTCGTACCTTGGAGAGCAGAGGCCAGACACGATCATGAGAGAGAATTGATTCTTATAAACTAAGCTTCTGCTGGGCGTTGGTGGCGAAAGCCTTTAGTCCCAGCACTCGGGAGGCAGAGGCAGGTGGATTTCTGTGACTTTGAGGCCAGCCTGGTCTACAGAGCTAGTTCCAGGACAGGCTCCAAAGGAATACAGAGAAACCCTGTCTCGAAAAACCAAAACCAAAACAAACAACCAACTAACCAACCAAACAAACAAAACCCCCTAAGCTTCCTCAGGGACCTGGGGCCAGGGGGTGAGAGAAGACCCAGAGATGCTGTTGTGGAGAAAGGAGGGCCCACTCTGATGGGCTGCAGGAGGCTGGTTCTGAAAAGGATGTATACAGGAGAAACAGATAGATAGCCCAATGGACCAGAACAGACGTCACCAACTGAGAATCACCTGAAGCTTGATGGAGCTGAGCTTGAGGCAGGTAAACCAACCAATTCTGGAGTTACCCGTCGTTCACTGTTTTATAGACGGAGAACTGTCCAAGATGTGGTGTCCTCCAAGGCTGCATTCCTCCCCCTGAGTGATTAAAACGCAGGAGACCTTTAAAGAACAGAGGCAGGTCCTCTGCTTTAAACTAACCTCAGTGGTGAGGTTGCCTCCACACTCCCAGAGCACGAAGGAGATACCTCCAAGCTAAAACAGCCATCCCTGGGGCGTGGCAGTGGGTGAATATGATTTGCAGAGTCCAAAGAAGGGCTCAGTTTACAGAATGTAAAACTGAATGTGGCCACTAGAGGGCACTGATCTACTGTAGTAGTAGCAGACATTAGAAACTGTTCAATAGCCTACAGTTCATTTTCCTCCCCTATCCAAACACGACTATAGGTCTTCACACTATGAGGAAGCAGCTCTTTGAAAGACTCATTTTTTTTAACCCCATGGGTTCCTTTTGCTTACATGTATGGCAGAATTTTTATTCTATTGTACTTTTGAACTTTTTATGTTTTTATTCCCTTTCATAAATAACATTCAAGTAATGTTATTTATGCATTATTTTAGACTTAGGCAACGTTTTCTGTTTCTTAATAGTTTCCTCCCTTCCCCCTTGTGTCTTCTCCACCTCAACCATTTTGAATAGCATTTTCACTTTACTTTGGTTCCAAAAAATATCATTGTGCTTTTAAAAATTACTTTTCCTTACATTTATCTAATTTTAATTTTGAACATTTTTACAATTGGAAAAAATTTTTAAAAAGATTTACTTATCTTTATTTTATTTAGTGTACTGCCTGCATATATCTCTGTGGACTATGTTCATTCAGTACTCTCAGAGTCCAGAAGAAGGCATCAGATCCTCTGGAACTAGAGTAGCAGGCAGTTGTGAGCCCCCATGGTGGTGGTAGGAATTGAACACAGGTCCTTTGGAAAAGCAGCCAGTGCTCTTGACTGCTGAGCCACCTCTTCAGCCTCTTGTACACACAGGGAATTGGCCCCAGGCCTTAGGGTATGCTAGGCAAGTGCACTAGGACTGAATTGCACTCTCATCCTTGGAAATATTTCATTTTAAAGATTGATTAATTTATATTTTACATGTATGTGTCTGTGCAGATGTCTTTGGAGGCCAGAAGAGGGCATCTGTTCCCTCAGAGCTGGAATTACAGGCAGACGTGAACCATCTGATGTGGATGCTGGCAACTGAACCTCAGTTCTTTAGAAGAGCAGACAGTGCTCTTAACCACTGAGCCATCTCGCCAGCCCAGGGAAGTATTTCATTGTTGTTAAGACTACCAAACAGAAGGAAACAAACAGACAGACAGACAGACAAATAAAAAAACAGGGATAAATTACAGGCTGAAGAAACAATATACCAAAATATTAATACAGAAAAAGTAAAGGAGTATAACCATAACATCCAAGAACCCTGGGACAAGATGCAGAGAGCAGACTGAAGAATCCATGGGATGGAAGAAGGCACTTAAATAAACACTAAAAAAGAGAGAATCTGCCTTTAGTGAAATTATGGCATGAGAAATAGATATGAACAGAGACGATCCTCCCCACAGCATGTGATAGTTATGATGACAAAAATACAACACAAAGAAACAACATTGGAAGTTGTAAGGTGGAAAGCCAACTCTTGTACACATGCAGAAGCAGAAGACTAACATTAGGTCTCTTGTTAGCCATCCTTTCAGATCCTTAAAGTAAAGAACTATCAACCTAGATTGCTACAAACAGCAAAGCTACCTTTTAAAACTGATGGAGAAATGAAGACATGTCAAGTCAAACACAAGCCCAGGAAGTTCATGACTTCTAAGCCGTCACTGTAAATGACACCTACAGGAATACCATGCCCAGAGAAGGAAGACATCTTAACCATAAGCACACAGGGAAGAATACATTTGAAACGAGGGACTGACTGAACAAAGGAGAACTGGGAAGGAATCCATCATGATCAATCCACTAAACTAGCAGTGCCTTAATACTACTGGGGATGGGGAGAAAAAAAAATCTCACCAGCCAGGAAAACAACCAACAAAATTACAGGGACTATAAAACATCCTTCTGTAGTAACCATGAATGAAAATGGCCTCAACTCATCAATAGAGGGACACAGTCTTCCTGACTGGGTTGAAAACTTGGATTCAGCCTCTGTTGTCACCAAGATATATACCATACTAGAAATAGACAAAGGTGGGGGGAAAGTCTGTCAAGGGAACCACAACCAAAACGACACTGTCTTAGTTAGAGTCTCTATTGCTGTGATGAGAACACCAGGACCATAAGCAACTTGGGGAGCAAAGGTTTACTTCATCCTAAAGCTTACAGTCCCTTATGAAGGGAAGTCAGGACAAGAACTTAAGGAAGGAACCTGGAGGCAGGAACTGATACAGAGACTGTGGAGGCATGCTGCTTACTGGCTTATTCACTTGCTCAGCCTGACTTCTTAAATATCCCAGGATACCCAGGATTGCCAGTGGTGATACCACCTGCCCTCCCACAGCAATTGTTAATCAAGAAGATGCCCCACAGACAACCTGATGGAGGTGTTTCCTCAGCTGGGTCTCCCCTCTCTCCAAATGGTTCCAGCTTATGTCAAGTTGACAGAAAACCTAGCTTGCACATAGAGCTGTTATGATATCTGCTAAAGTCTACTGCAAATCAAAATCAGCCAGAAGAGATAAAGGACATCATTATATTTTAACAGAGAAAAAAATTTATTAAGAAGATATAACTATTGTAGTATATTTGCACCAGGTGTTGGGATCCCCAGTTTTATAAAAACAAACAGAAAACCAATTGGACAAAACATCCTAGGCTCTGATATAATAATACTGGGTGATCCCAATACTCTCATCTCTAGATAGATCATCCAGACCAAAAATCAACAAAGAAACCTCAGAATATATTTCAGCAGCCCATGGAACCTAAAAAAAAATAGACTACTGTAGTGCCCACGCTACAATCTTTTCCACTAATCGGGTGAAGGCCCAGAGATTTAAATAAAAGACAAGACAGCAGGTCATTCCTACAACAGGAATGCTGGAATGCTGAAGGCTGTTTATTGAGGGGAAGGAGCAGGCTTATATGCTGATTCTCAGTACAGTGGAAAACAATCAAGGGTCATGCATGCAAGTTCTGGGGCTTAGTTCCTCCCCAGCAGTTGTGTTTTAGCAAGTCAAGAAGAGTACCAGTAACAACTCTGGTGCAAGATGTCCCAGCCAACAGCTTCAGGCTTGCTCAAGGTGCCTCGGGGGACCATGCAAGGCCCTACAGACTACATTTTAGGTCACAAAAATAAACCTTAATAAGTAGAAAACAATTGAAATATTCTCTTGTATCTTATCAGATCCTAGTTCCAAAAATAAATATCAATAGTGAGAAAAATTATTGGTCAAGAAAAAATTGTTGCTCAAATAACTAGACCAACACATGGAGACTGAACAATATACTTTTTCCCTGCTTTGGTTTTTTGAGGTAGGTTGTCCTGGAACTCATTTTGTAGACCAGGCTAACCTCAAACTCACAGAGATCTGACTGCCTCTGCCTCCCAAGTGCTGGGATTAAAGGCGTGTGCCACCACTGAATAGTACACTCTTGAATGACCACCAAATCATTAAAATCTGGGAATTAGGGAGAAATTTTAAAAGTTCCTAAAAAAGAATACATTGAAAATAAAAGTACAATCTACCAGAACCTTTGTGACAAAGCAAAAAGTTATAAAAGGGTAGTTTAGAGTCTGGAGAGTTGGCTAAGAGGGTAAGAGCATGGTCTACTCTTCCAGAGGACCTGAGTTTGATTTTTCTACACTCACAAGGCAGCTCACAGCTGTCTGTAACTCCAGTTCCAGGGTTTCTAACACTCTTTTGGTCTTCAAAGTCACTTCAAAGGCACCCTACACAGACATACATGCAGGTAAACACCAATATAAACAAACAAACAAACAAACAAATCCCTTGAGAAAATAAAGAGAAAGGTTTATAGCTTTGAGTGCTTGGATTGGTTGTGGTTTTCTGTAGTAGTCTCTATCGGTTGCAAAGAGAATTTTCCTTGATGTTGAGCATAGACTATACTTCCCTGTAGGTATAAGTGGGTATTGTTCTTGATAAATACTTTCAGTAAAGTAGATACAAAAAAAAAACAAAAACAAAAACAAAAACAAAAAAACCAACAGCTTTCTATGTTATGATAAAACAGCGTGGCCAAAACAGAACTATAGAAGGAAGGGTTTATTTGGGCTCTTCAGAAGTGGAGAGTCTTCATGGTAGAGAGGTAGGGCAGCAAGCAGCAGGCATGGAAGCTGGAGCAGGAAGCTGAGAGCTCTCATTCTTTTCTCCCTCTCTCCCCTCCTCCTACTTTCCCACCTCCTCCCCTACCTCCCCCCCCCCATCTACTCCTCAAAGGGGGTAAGACCTTCCTTGGGGGGTGGATCAGCAAAGCTTACATTCTTAACCACAGCATGAAGCAGAGAGAGCAAGCTGAAAGTGGTAGTAGGTGGGGGTCGGGGGCTGGAGAGTTGGCTCAGAGGTAAAGAGCACTGGCTGCTCTTCCAGAGGTCCTGAGTTCAATTCCCAGCAACCACATGGTGGCTCACAACCATCTGTAATGAGATCTGCTCCTCCCCTCTTCTGGCCTACAGGGATACACGCAGATAGAATATTGTATACATAATAAATAAATAAACCTTAAAAAAAAAAAGAAAGTGGTAGTAGGTTTTTAAAACCTCAGAGTCTGTCTGTTCAGTGTTGTACTTCAGTAAGTAAGGCTGCAGTAAACCTTGCCAAACAGCTTCACCAACTGAGGCAACTGAGGACCAAGAGTGAGGGGTAATTATCATTCAAACCACCACATTGGTAATGAATTTATTGAGAAATAAATCAGAGGGGGAAACTCCCATTCATAGCAACTACACGCACAGATACACACAGAGAGTCACACAGACACACACAAATATCCACAGAAAACAAACCAACACCACAAATAAGCCTAACAAAGGATGTAAGACTCCTACAATGGAAAGATTATGACATTAAAAAAAAAAAAAAAAAAAAAGAAAGAAAGAAAGAAAGAAAGGCAATGAAGATCAAAAGAGCTTCATGTTCCTGAATAGGCAGAGTTAAATTGTGAAAACTGCTATATAATTAAAAACAATCTATAGATTTCCAAGGACGTTCTTCACAGAAGTAAAAAGAAACATTCTAAAATCCATATAGGAGCACCAAGAGTTCTAATATCAAAAAGCAATCCTTAGCAGAAGGAGCAATGCTATAGGTACCATAACACCCGATTCCAAATTATATTCCTGAGCCGTAGTAACAAAACAGCATGGTCCAGCACAACACGGGCCTGTAGACAAATGGGATAGCATAGAGTGCCCAGAGATAAACCCATAGAGTTATAACCACCTCATTAAAAAATTTAAATAACTTTATTCTTTGAAAATTTCATACATGTATACAGAGTATTTTGATCATATCCATCCTTCTAGCTTCCTCCATCTTTTTTGGGATACTTTAAGCCATCTTTCAGCTTTCATATCCTGTTTTTTTATTTTTTTGTCTTTTTAAAAATATCATTAGTCACTCCTGGAGTCCAATTAGTGCTGACCATATGCACACGGGTGAGGCAAAAAGCTGTTAACAACATGTGTTGCAGAAAAGGAAACGTCTTTAACAAATGGTTCTGAGAAGCTTGATTTCCTCAGTTGATGAAGGACACTTAGTATCTTGCTCCTGTGCAGAAGGCTCAACTGAAGAACAGATCAGAAGAGGTAGCGTTAGACCTGAAAAACAAATCTGAAACTGCCGAAGGAAAACATAAGAAAAACACTTCAGGATCTAGACATGAACAAAGCTTTTCTGAACAGGGCTCCCGGCAGCACCAGAAATAATCCTAAGAGTTGGCAAATGGCATTATATGAAGTTAAGAAGGTGTCTGTATAGCAAAGGAAGCGATAACCAGGATGAAGAGATAGCATGCAGAATGGGGGAAAATCTTTACCAGCTACGTATCAGACAAGGGATCAATGTCTGTCATATGTATAAAACTGTAAAAATTCAACATCAAAACCACAAAGCATCCAACCGAAGTATGAGGCAATGAATCGACAAGGTTGAATGTACAGGCTGGATGTCCACATGCTGTGGGATCCTTGCAATTCAAGTTGGGAAGACTCGGGGAGGGTGGCAGGGGCCAAATGTGCTTGATTAGGTTCAGTTACTGTCCCTGAATAGTGCCAGGTGACCACACACAAGGGACAAAGACTTTAAGTGCTTGAATTCTGGAGTTAGGCACACCTCAAGTCCATTCTTGACCCTGACATTTATTTACTGAATGGCCACAGACAAGCTTTTAAACTTCTCTGGATCCCCTTTCTGCATCAGTAAAGTTGGGATACAGTAATGCCAAATACTCATACCATTACTGGCATTTTTGAAAGAGTAACTGCAGTAAGAAAAAAATTCCATTTACCATAAGCCCTGGGATGAGCCCTATGCTAGGTAGTGACGTTCTATTTGTTGTTATCTGCTACTGCTTTATCAAGTCCTTGGAGGGCCCCATGTTTTTCTTGACTTTTCCCTTCTTGTTTTATACCCAAGAAAGCCAGTACCTGCTGAGCAGGATTCAGCTTGCTGCTGCTGTTTCCTGTTGATCCTCTCTAACCACACCCCTCATTGTCCTACCTCTATCTCTTGCAGAACATGAGTAAAGGATATCAGAGTCCAGACGGTAGAATGCCCTTTCATAAATGCAAACTATGTTAGCAATTTTATAGGAGATTAGGGTAGTACTCTTTTATTCTTCTGTAGTTAGAATATCTGTGATGCGATTTAGAGTCTAGACATTGACATTTATAGGGAACAGTGTGCCTATAATTATTTGACTCCTGCTATATTGTCCAAGATTCAAATTTATGTTTTCGTTGCTTTCATGATTACAGTAGATGCAATGATGAAATATGCAAGCTCAGGCAGCCACGACACTGCATGCCACTGTATGGGTATGCATGATTGAGTGTCTCTCCTGTGTATGAGCATCTGTACCTGGGTTTATTGTTGAAACCAGGGTGGTCTGAGAGAACTGCCAACAATATCCACAACTTCTATCTTTGTCCAATGCACAGCCATTGGCCACTGTGGTTGTGAGTACTTTGAAGGTGGCCAGTGTGAGGGAAGAATTCCATTTTAAACTTTGTCTGATTGCAGTTCATTTAAATAGTCAACTCAGCACTGGTGGCTGCTGTATTGGATAGTGCAGGTTGAGCAGTGGCTTGTTTGATTTTTAACTATCCATCTGAGAGGGAGGAATGTGTATCTTATTGATATGGAATCACATAACTGAAAGGTGATGTGGTTTGTTAAAATCACAGTACAGTGATGCTATTTGAGTGTCCCCTTAGATCAGAGGCAGAAGTCAGCCACATGCTGTGACATCTCTAGCTCTGCCCCTGTCATCTTCACCCCATCTCTCTATTATCTATACCTATTTGCTTATACATCAAAGAAGGCCTGTTCCACATTTTCACAAACTAATTCTGTAATTGCAACACCACAGACAATAGTTTTTGCAGTTTGAAGACATTTGCTAAAATTTGCTTTCATCCTTTTAGAGGGCTCTGTTTCCCAAACAGCCTATAGTTCTGTAGGACAAAGTATAAATGTGTATTATTAAAAAGATTTCATCCTTGCATCTGGAAACAAAATTTTTTGACTGGTGCACAATTTAAACAGAAGGCAGAAAGCATCAGAAAGGGAAGTACTTATATAAACAAGAAAAGCAAAGAGTTCAAATATTTCACATGAGACAATCTCATAAATTACCTGTGACAAGTAAGTATCCTGCCTTGTGGATTGATGGTGAAAATTTGAGAGTGTCTGTCACATTGAAACATTCTAAGTTGCTCATCCAGTTCACTATGGTCTAGTTCAACAGACCTGGGTGGTGGGGAGCTTTGCATCCCAGGCAGCACTGACAATTTCTAGAGACAAGTTAGTTGTCAGAATTTGAAAGAGGTGTGATGGGAGTACAGAGATGTTACTAAGCATAATATAATGTGAAGATCAGCTTCTCATGATAAAGAAACATATGGCTCAAAATGTTAACACACGACATGCTGGCATACAGCTATAATCCTAGCACTTGGGATGTGCAAGAAGGGTCAGGAATTAAAGGTCATTCTTGGCTATGTAGAGAGTTGTAAACAGCCTTGGAAACATGAGACTGTCATTTGAAAAAGAAAAACTAAAATGTGAGTGGGAAGCCCAGCTATGGGCCCTTGCTACTCAAAATTGTGTTCCTTGGACCAGTGTACTAGGCACTCCCTGGGAACTGACAAGACTCATAAGTTCTTAGTATCCATCCCAGAGCTACTGAATCAACGCCTGCACTTCAGTAAGATATTTTCATGATCTGTGTATGCATCATAGCTTGGGAAATCCTGATGTCTTAGTCCTTCTGTGTTGACATAACAGAACACAGGGGCTAAGAAGTGTAATGTATTGAATGCAGAATGTTTCCCCCACAGACTAATGTCCTTGTATGCTTGTTCTATAGCTGAAGAAACTGTTTTGGGAGGTTATGGCAGTTTTGAAGTGTGTGGCCATCCTGGAAGGAGTGGGTCACTAGGAGTGGACAGAATCACTTTTCCTTGCCTTCCCTGCTGTGCTAGACTAAAATCCTCCCCCACCCCGAAACCATGAAGCAAAATAGCAAAATAAACCTACATCCCTTGAGCTGTTTCTGAAGGTATTTTGGTCCCAGCAGAAAGAAAAGTAATGCATTAGCTTTAGTTACTTTTTTTGTTGTTGAAAAAAAAAATCTCAAGAAAAGCAAATTGAGAGATGATCCATTATAGTCAATCATGGTGGAGAAGTCACACTGGAAGGAGCTTTGGGCAACTGATCATGTTGGTCATAGTTTCATTCAGGATGCAAAGTGATGGAGGCTACTGATCAATTCATTTTTTTTAATGCTGTTCCTGGACCCAAGCCCATGAGGTGCTGCTGCCCATATGCAGAGTTAATCTTCTAACCTCAATTCAGTGCAGGAAATCCATCACAAAGCCTGCTCAGGAGTTTGTTCCCTAAAGCCTGTCAAGTTAACAATCAATGTTAGTCATCATCAATAACTAGTAAAAAAAATTGGTACTGAGACAAGTGGAGTTGACTGTGATAAACTTGGCCTTGTGGTTCAAAACCTTTGGAGCTTGTTTTCAGGGGTGGGGGGGGGGTGGGAGAGTGTGGAAGAGTTTGGAGCTGTGAGATAGAGAAGTCCTGGAGTTCTGTATCCAGAGATTAACGGGTTGTTCTTCTGGGTTCAGAAGTAGGTAAAACACAGAAAGGGAAATGACCAAGTACAGGTGATGCCAATGCATGCGTGACCTGCCTTCAAGAACCCTGCTCTCTGGTGAATTTGGCCCACTTCCACAAGATAGAATTTATCCTTTCATGAGTGTGGAGACTCCCAATAACCTAATTACCTCCCTATAGGTCCCATGTATTAAAGGTCTCTCCATGCTGAGGATCAAGCTTCCAGACACAAACCTTTGGAAGAGAAACCACACCCACACCTTAGCAGCTTGCCTGTTTCATGAACCTTGCACTCCAGCACAGCTAGTTGATTTAGGGGCAGTCCACATGAAAGCTGAAAAACAATTCAGGATCACACACTGAGTCCACAAGAGTGATCCTATTGATTGAGGAAAACATAGAAGGCCAAAGCTACCCACTTCTCTTTGAGAACTTGGCTATATAACATAGATAGAAACTTCTTAGTCAACAGTGGGAGTGTAGGGATCAAGACAGCCTTAGCTAAGCATGAAGTCTGTGTATCAAATGCCCAAGACAGAAGCAAATTAGTGGTACCAGAGAGTCCAGGATATGAAAGAGCATACAAAACTCTACAAATGCAATAAAGAGAGGAGAGGTGTATTCTAGAAGCACTGATGCCACATCCCCGACTAAGAGAGGACTTCAGAAAACAAAACAAAACATCCTATTTAACATCCATTTTATTTATCTTCTCCATAATTTCTGGACTCCAGAATGAAGGCAGTGTAATTATGACCACTGTGATTGGTCAGCCTTCCACTCAGAGCCACTGATGATCATGTGCAGGGACATATCACTCCACCTGCCTAAATATTCTAAGGTCCTTCCTTGCTCCAGTGTAAGGGACAATACACTGTAGAACAAATTTCTTACATTGTCCTTGGGAGTCCTGCAGTCTGATAGCTGAGAGACCAAGAATTAGGTGACAATCAAGAAGCTGAATTATTGCCTGTTGCTTCATCCATATAATTGTCTTAATAATTAAAACATAACTAATAGAAGGAGTCATTTTATGCTTCTCGTCAGACCTTGGTCACAAAATATTAGAATCACACCATATAAGGTGACTGCTTCAGAACTGCTTAGCAACCCCAGCTTTAATTGCCACCCAGTTTATCAGAACCCACAATTAATATTGTGTCTCATACCTAGAATATTTGGTATGTGAAAGAGTCACAGAGGTGAGACAGCCTGATATGAAACGAGTCAGATGGATCGACCACCGAGGGGTTCCCTTGGGAGAATGTGTGAGAATTCATTTGCTTTTCTCTTTAACCAGCTTCTTTAAGATAGGTAATTTGATAATAAGAATTATGGAGTTGGTGATGGCTATGGTAGCATAAATGCTCATCAAGTCCTGGTTAGTACCCTCCATTAGTAATAGGCCATGATTTTTCACTATAGTTCTGGATGGAACTCCTGGGTGATGGCATATAATCCAACAGTGGGTTTAGGAATAAGAAACTTGAGTTCTGGGTCCCCAGGATGGCTCAGCAGATAAAGGTGCTTGCTCCCATACCCAAAGACCTGAGTTCCATTCCAGGAACCCACAAGGTGCAAGGAGATGACAAGCTCCTGCAAGTTATCCTCTGACCTTCACATGGAAGCTATCACACACACACACACACACACACACACACACACACACACACACACACACACTAAATACATAAATAAATACACAAATGTAATAACACTTAAAAGGGAACCCTAAGTTTTGTTGTCAGTTGTTGCTGCTCTCTCATTCACTAAGCCTTGGTTTCTTCCTCTCTGTTTTGGAACTGTGGTTGGCTGAGCTGTTGGTCCTTGCATGGCTGTCCATGATTGCTAATCATGAAGAAGACAGAGGCACAGGCACTGCAGAAATGGAGTGATCCCTATGTGTCTGCAGCTTCTACATCTAAGGCTTCAGTAAACCACTGATCAAAAACATTCAGAAAGTAATTGCTGTTATACCTAACACAGCAACTTCTTCTTGAAATTATTCCCTGAAGGATACATTAAAATTCTTATATAGAATTTACAATGCATTCTGTGTTATAAGCAACCTAGAGATGACAAACTATGTTCATACAGGAGCATGTGCAAAAAATACAGGCACATATTATATAATTATAAGTAAGGGTTTGGAACACCTACGGATTTTGGTTTCTGTGGGGAACCCTGGGGCCAGTTTCCCATGGACATTAAAAAATGATTACATTTCTGTCCTCACACCACCCATAGCTTAAAGACCCTCTCTCCCCCATGGTCTGACTGCAGGTACCTCCCCCCAGACTTTCCACCATATTCAACAAAGGGTTAACTAAAATGGAGAAGTGTTACGAGTAGGTTTTCCCCTGCTGACCTGGGCCCAGAGCCGCACCAGCCCCAAATAACATACACAGAGACATTGTATTTGATATAATGCTGTTGGCCAGGTACTAATTTCTTATTGGCTATCTCTGTCTTAATGATTAACCCATTTCTACTAATTTAAGTATTTCCACCTGGTCTCATCTTACTTGGATCTCCTTCCTACTTCCTCTTTCCTCCTTGTCTCCTAGTCCAGCCTATCTTGCTTTCCTATTGGCCAACAGTGCTTTATTCATTAACCAATAACAGAAACATATTTACAGAATGACATCTCCCATCAGAGAAGTTTGCAGCATACATGCCAATTCTTCAAAAAGGTTGTTGGCTAGTCTCTCAGATGAGGCCAGTGCCCTATGAAGGGAGGCTTTCTTGGCACCCTGTATTTCTCTTTCAATTCATCAGCTCCTTGGAGGTAGGAGTCAATGTGATTTATTCCTAGCAGCGTTATGTGACCCTTAGTGTTAAAGTCCTCAGTGTGTTTCTGGTTGAACTGATGGCTTGGGGAATGCTGGAGGAAGAACACCCGAGTTTGCAAAAAGAGCAAGGGAAAATTTTGCAGAGGAGATGGAGTCTGAGCTGAGGCTTGAAGGAAAGATAAAGGGATCCACTTAAGGCTCCCGAGAACCCAAGGGTATAGGCAGAGCTCATGGGGAGGAACCTGGGCTTTCAATTCAGATGCTCCTCCTAAATGTGGGAGTTGGGAAGGTTGGACCCAGAAGGGTTACTGTGCAGGTTAGAAAAATCAAGTGCAGAATGCCTGGCACTACACTTTATAGGTGACAGCCATTGCTGCTTTGTTTAAGTCTGAGCATTGCAGAATGCTGTGGGACTTTGCACACAACCTTTCAAGTATCAGCACCATCGTCACAATCCGCGACATTGCTTACCCACTCTACCACACTAACGTGCAAGACTTGCACTTCTTGTGATTGTAATGGTCAGGAGGCAGGGCCCACAGTGAGTCTGTGTGATTCCTTCAAGAACTTGCAGTCAATCTTTTCCTCTGAGAGTTAATCTGTGAAATATGCAAAGTCACCAAAAATAAACAGCATGGTTCCCAGGCTAGCACCACTCAGTGAATATATTAGCATATTTGAAAAGAGACTGTCAATCAGAGGATGGAAGGATTGGAAAAAGTAGTCACAGAGGCAAATAGGCTCAATAGGGCCTATGAGGGGAGTAGCAGGGAGGTGGGGGAAAGGAGGGAAGAGAGCAGATTGGCCAACAGAGGAGATGCATTTGTTTCCAAAGATAAGCTAGTCTCCAGAGTACAGGGAGGTACCAAAGATGCTAGTCATCTTCTCTCTGCTCCCCAATGCCTTAATAGTCCCACCCAACCTCAAGCCTTAGATGTGGTAGCTCTTCATGGCAAATGTCCTGGATCCCAGCCCCTCCACCTTGACCATGACTAATGATATGGTAGTACCTGGCTTATGGAGTTCTCCATGTTCTGATTATTTAAATTAGATGCTGGGAGACTGGGTCAGTTGGCTGCAAGGAGAAACAGGCTGGAAGACTGGAACATCACTAGAACAGAAAGCTACCATCTGGGGGTGGCCGTATTGAAGCTTTATACCAATGAGGAGGAATCAAATGTCTAACAAGAGAAGAATAAGTGAAATGTACATTGAAAAGGGGAGAGAGAAATATGTATATATTGAGTAAGTCTTGCTATTATTTCTAAATAGCCTCCTCTTTTACTCAAGTTTAATGTATACACAACTAAACCATCCTACTAAGACAGGCTTTCAGTTGACAGGTTTAACTATTTCAGTTTCTTTGGCGGGTCATCAGCTATGAGTAAGATGGATGAATCAAGCTATCTCAGGCTGCAATTTGAGTCTATGTCTACACCTAAGATTCAGGGTCTGCCAATACAATAATGACAGCTATTACCTTGGTGCATAATGATTTGGTTTCCCATTGGATATGTTAGCTTTCTATTGCTATAGTAACAGATAGGTTCAGTGGTATGAAACATTGTACTTTATTATCTTGCAGTTCTGGAGGTTGGAAATTTGACCTGGATCTCAGTGAGATAACATTGTGATGCTAACAGTAGATACCTTCTGTCTAGAAAAGAATCTACTTTAAGATTTTATTGATTGATTAATTTTTGCCTTATAGAGCACTCCACATTCTTGATCTTGTGGCCCCTTCCTCCATTTACCTAAATGGGAGACAAATCTCTGATCGGCTGATTATCAACCTTAATTTTCTTTTTTCCTTGTAATTTACAAATACACATGTCCCAGTGACTCATGCATGTGCATCCTTGGGTAGCAGGCATTATTCTACCTATCATGCATAGCTTGATAAAAGTGAGGAAAAGAAGACAAATATTAACATATAGACTTGTTTAAAAAGACTCTCTGGCTTAGGAAACCTTGATGCTTAGTCAGTAAACTTGAATTTTTTTTCTCTTCTAATTGGCACATGAAGGATCCATATATCACTGAAGACTATTGATTTCCCCCGGGCCTGGGTCTATAACTTACTATAGTTAGGACTACCCATTTCATTTCTTTGAGCTTCAGTTTCTTCCTCCATAAAATGCAGGGCGTAGTGATGTTTTTGGAGGATTGAATTAAATTAAAACTGGATTTCTAAAACTTGACACATGCATTTATTGGGAGATACCCAGAATGCTTCTCAGCTCAGGAGAGTTGGGGGGGGGGGTTCTATGTGAGGTGCAGAAGTGATGTGGTACTAGGATAAGAAGTTAGTGTTATACCACCATGGCCGCACTTTTTTGCCTCTTCCAAAGCCAGTGCTTTGTTTTTGTTTTTAATCTCTGGGAATGGGAGACCTCTAGGGGTTACTTTTGTTCTTTGTTTTTCTTGCAGTTGAAAATAAAGATCAGGAAGCCAAGAACACAATGCTCTCCTGGGCCTCCATGGGGGAGCTGCCAGGACAGTGATTTGGGGGTCTGTTGAGTGATGGGAGCAATCAGAAAAACCTCTGTGAATTTCAGGCTGTTCATGGCCTGGAGCTAACTATGTCCCTGTCCCTTGAACAGCTTATTATTTCCTTAAAGGACCCACTGCCTGCAACTGTGAGTGGATTCTCTGCCTGCTGGAACCATAGGCACAGGGGGTTGAGGGGACTTTGTAATGTTCTCTTATGTTTGAAGGAACTTGGCATCCTTTGCCTTCCTGGTTTTAGTGTCCAGGATGGAACAATACAGAAGGAACAGGGAAGCTGGTTTGTGGCAGAGAAGCTGTTGGGCTTAAGTGGTGATATTATGGAAATGCAATGAGTTTGGGTAGCTAAGCCTCTTTGTGAAATCCCAGGCGACTGCCCTTTTAGCTGAAAAAGCAGTCTGCTGATTGGGAGGTGTGGCTCCCCAACTCTCCTTTAGTTTTGGATACAGCAACTCAGACCTACTGGCAGCTCACAGAGCAGTCATGTAAGTCAGCACTTTCCTTGGCTTGTGAGTGCCCCGTGGTCTCCAAATCAGCCAGGTTTGAGTAGAGATGGCAGTTGGCCTAGAACGAGCAGTCAGTCATTCTCCCATTCTGACTTCCAGCTCTCCTGACTATAGAGTGATGACAGCAGTGAGGTTGGTGCACTGATCACAGCCACTCCTAGCACAGCATCAGGCCTTTGTTAAATGCTTGGAAGCTGATGCCCAGTCCTTGTTTTGGGGTTCTCTGTGTGAAATCTGTGCCTTTGTCAAAATGCTTCTGTTGTTTGAGAAAGTCTTATATTCAAGTGTAGAAGGATTTGCATAAAGAACGTATTAGCCTTCCTGTCAAGCATCTTTCTTTGCCCCCAGTACACATGTGCCTTTCCAGATTTGGAAATGGAAGAAACAGGGTTCTCAGCATCTAGGCTGTGGGATCACATGGTGGCCCATGGTAGAGTGAGCTAAAGAAGAAAATGCCATTTCCAATGGGACAGGCTTCTGTTCTGCCATTGCCAGACTGGATACTTTACTATTATTTACAGATGTTTCCAGCAAAGGAAAACAAAGTCAACCCTGAAAGCAAAATGAACCAGCCCTCGAAACACAAACGCTGGTAGGGTCCACCCAAGCCCATTCCAGAAAACAAGGAGAGTTCAGTTTTGGTGCCATGTGGGCAGTGTAGAGCCCACATAGTGTGCATTGGCATGCCTATACTTGTGGAATGGAGACTTTTAATTATCTCATCAAGATGATATCCACACATCCTAAGCTTGTCACACTTCTCTTGGTGTGAGCCTATGCTCACTGGAAACTCATGTTTGTTCGTGTGTGTGTGTGTGTGTGTGTGTGTACACTCGTGCACATGCACATGGTGTTACATGTACATATGCTTGTGTGTGTGTGTGCTTGTATGTGGAGGCGAGGGGCTGCTGGCATTAGATGTCTTCCTATATTGCTCTTCATCTTATATTTTGAGACAGAGTCTCTAAACCTGGGGTTCATCAATTGGATGATAGTTGCTAAGCAGTACGCTCCAGGGAACTGCCTGTCTCCACCTCTCCAGAGCGAGGATTAGAGGGGTGTACTGCTGTTCCCACCTAATACATGGGTGCTGAGAATTCAAATCAGGTCCTCATACCTGTGTGACACTTTATGGATGAGCTATTTCCCCAGCCCTCACTAGAAATTTATTCTCTTCACATGTTACTTACAGGAGAAAATGGACCAATGTTATGATTTTTCTTTTAAGATTGTGTGTGTTGTTTGTGTGTGTGTGTGTGTGTCTTCATGCATGTACCCATGGAAATCAGAAGAGGGTATTGGATTCCCTGGAATTGGAGTTATAGGCAGTTTTGAGCCATCTGATACTGATGAGGAGAACTGAACTCTGATTCCTACAAGAGCACTCAGTCTTAACAATCTCCCACTGTGAATGGAGGCATCAGCATTCTAGCTTTAGGCAGAGTGTTGTGTCTGGTTAGTGTCTTAACCGAGATGGATTCCTCTTGAGGTTTGAAATGTCTGAATGTCAGACCTTGGGTTCTTCTGAGGTTGGATGATGGGAGATGTCATTCTGTAAATATGTTTCTCTTATTGGTTAATGAATTGGTGGGACTAGGAAACAAGGAGGATTGAGGGAGAGGAGGAGGAGATTAAAAATGTGGACCGAGAGAGGAGAATTCCGGATCCTTTCTCTGGTAAGATAAGACCACGTAGAAATAATTAGATTGATAGAAATGGGTTAATATTTAAGACAGAGCTAGCCAATAAGGAACACTAATAACAGGCCAACAGCATCATATCTAATATAGCATCTCTTTGTGTTATTTGGGGCTGATGGCTGCTGTGGGACCAGGCTGGTAGGAAAACTACTGGTAACAGTTGGAGACTTCTCTGAGGTAAGAAGTACCAGCTTCTGAGACATTCTGGAAGTCTGCTGACCTTTCCCCAACAGGTGAGCAGCTGGCATTTTAGACAGTTACATTTTATACTGTGACACTAACCATACACTGCTCCCATCTAACTTGTGATAACCCACAGAAACTGTCTTCCATGGTGGAAAGATCTCAGGATTTAAAACCAGACAGACCTAGGTGTAGTCTTATCTCTGCTGCCGTCTAGTGACATGATCTTGGGCCTGCAGTCTACCATTTCTGAACATTAATTTCCCCACATGTAAAATGAAATATTTCTTAGGACTGTTTCAAGGATGGAAATGACAAGGCTCAACAAATGTAGTTATGATCATATGTTTACTGGGAAGAGACTCCCTGATATAGAATCATGGCTGAGTATGGATCGTTCATACCAGCATACATGGAAATCCATGGATGGTCGTTACAGACATACCAACACCACAAACTCTTCTGGTGTGTGCTTCTTACAGAAGGTGCAGGTAACTCTATAGCTGGGACTTCAGGGACGTGGCTGGCCTCTGTTTCCTCACAAAGGAAGAAAGCCTGCATCTCTCAGTTTGGTTTCTTTACTCCTGGCGTTGTTGGGATTGGGAGGTTTGTGGAGATTGCCCCTTTCTGGTCAGTAGTGCATTTTGACACTTAAGACTGTAAGGAGATATCATTTTTGCACACTCAGAGATGGAGACCATCAGTTTATCTGGGGAGAGGGAATAACCGGAACAGAATAGCATGGAGACAACCAGCTGCTGCAAGTTGTTCTCTGACCTTCACATGAATACTATCACACACACACACACACACACACACACACACACACACACACACACACACACGCATGCACGCACGTGCACGCACTTAACAAGTAAATAAATGTAGTAACATTTAAAAGGGAACCCTAAGTCCTATTGTCAATTGTGCACTGGCTATGGGCCTTTCTTCCTGATCATGAAAAGCTGTTAGGTAGGTATCATAGAAACCATTACCACCAGTGGGCTTCAAAACCCTATTGTTGTCTACTCTACCTCCACTGAGTATTAGCTGTTTCCTGGAGGTGAGTTGTGGCCTGTCACAAGCAAAAGGGCCTGGAGCTATACCCCAGAACCTCTGAGGGGGCCTATGTGGCAGCAGGTTTTTGTTTTTGTTTTTTGTTTTTTTTTATCTTGGAGACTTCAACTGAAACTCTAGAATGAGAAAGTTGCATTTCAATAATCTGGGTTCCTCTTCCCTTCACTTCACTGAGATACAAATATGAATTTTTCTCTAACCTAGTTACAAATAAAACCTACCCAAGGACTACTCAAGCTGCCTCTTGGAGTACTGAGGCTCTTCTCTCTTGGAAGACACCAGTGCACCTCTTGGTTGCTTTCTTTACTTTGTCTAGAAGATCGGGCAGTGCTTACAGATCTGAATCCTGCATCCTCATTCCTGCCAAGGAAAACTGCAACAAGCATCATGAAGACTTGTCGGAGCATCACGTATACCACCCATGGCTCCTAGAACCGACGCTACCGAGCCAAACGTGATGTCGCCCAACCTTATCCACCCTACAGTCTACAGACTAGATAATAGGATGGCAGCCTAAAGGGCAAGGAGTGACATGTGTTGATGAGCAAATTAATGCAGTTCCCTTTTAGAGACAGTCCTTCAAAAAATGAGGCAGTGTGGGGGATGCCATCACCCATGTTTGATTTTACTGTCATGGGGTCACCAGAATGAGAACGAACCAGATGTCATTCCAGTCTGTTCACCAGGGTCACATGTGAGTAGCTTGAGTGATGTCTGCTCTCATCCTTACTGCTAGATGGAGGAGAGAAATCAAGGAGAGACAAAAGGAAGCAGAACAGTGCCCCACTTTGCAATGCTAGTTCTAAATGCTCTGAAAAGTGGGTGCAGAGTGCCAAACCGTCTATGGGAGTAAGGTGGGATGTAGCAACTTCCCATAGTGGAAAATGTGTATTAAGCTCCCAGAACTGAAGTCAGGTTTTCCAAGAAGTCCAGAAGGGGAGTCTACTGAACACAGTCTGTAATAAAAATACAGTGTGTGTGTGGGGGGGGGGTGGGGGGTGGGGCTAGGGTAGCAGATGACAGAAAGTAAGAGTGTGCCTTGCACAAACTCATTCAACCCTCAAGGCTATCAGGAGGCCAGTGTCCTTCCCACTAATGACATAGACGATGCAGGGGCATTCAGGAGATACCCAAACACTCAGGAACACTATCCTGTTCAGTGATCCCAAGCCCCATTCATTCCAGTGAATTCATGAAGTCTCCTGCCTGCCATTTTAAAACCAGGAACTCTCCAGCGTGCTGAAGCCAGGCAGCCATCAGACTAGCCTGGAGGACCAGGCTAGTGTGTTTTGAGTTGAAGGAAGCCACAGCATTTGCCCAGGAATTGCCACTACTTTGATACTCCAGGGAAGTATCTTTTTTTTTTTTTTTTTTTTTTTTTCAGCACTTGAGAGTGGGATGCCTAATGCTCACCTCTTCCGCAGAAGTGTGCACTACTGTAGGGCAACACCTTAGCTGTTTTAATATCTTTCTCACTTGGACCCAGTTACATGGCACAGTGCTGGTGTACACGAAACATTTAGTACATGTTTATTGAATAAAGTCGAGGAAGAAACTGATTCTTAATATCTTTTCTTTTTTCTTTTTCATTTTCTTTTTTTTCTTTCTTTCTTTTCTTTTCTTTTTTTTCTTTTTTTCTTTTTTTTGAGACAGGGTTTCTCTGCTTTGTAGACCAGGCCTGTCTCTGACTCCCGAGTGCTGGGATTAAAGGCGTGGGCCACCCCCCTTCTTAATATCTTTTTAAAACATCTAATTTCTCCTAAACCCAATTAATTTCAAACTCAGGTATTTCTACAGTAATATGACAATAATAAAATAATAGCATTAATAGATCCATAAATCTCAGAAATGCAAAATATGGTTTTATAAGAGTGACCTTTAGGTGGCGATGTGACACTGATTTTATTTATCCCTGCTGCTAGGACTTAAGAAACTCCCTTAACAATTCTGAGGGGCTGGTGGAATATCTGAATGACTCTTGGTATCCAAGATGGCCTAAATGGGAACCTATGTATCACACTTTGTATTTGGGGTTGAGGGCTTTCCAGGGTCTATGTGTGTGTGTTTTACTAGGACCCCCCACCCCCAAATAAACCAGGATGCATTTTCTGTCAACTCAGAATGACTCACTTCATCTTAATTCAGCTCCAGGAGTCATTATTAAATCTCAGTTCTCACCCACACCTCCCCCTCTGTCTTCACACCCCCTGTTTTAGACTGGACTGGAATGGGATAGGCATAGAGGCCATTAGTCTCAGTTCTCACATTTACGAAAGGCATGCTTAGGCATTTAATGTTGCACCCAAATACAGCTGCACATGGAGTTATTCTGCCCATCCCAATGTTAAAAAGCTTATTGGTTCCATGAGAAATATTTAACTTAATGCATGAGAAGCATTTAACTTACATCACATTGTGTCCTCACTTTTAATGTCACTTTTAATGTACTGCCATTTGAAAAAGTTATTCTTTTTAAAATTAGATTTATTTTTATGAATGTTTTGTCTACATGTATGTAGGTGTATCATGTGTGCTTGGTGCCCATGAAGGTCAGAAAAGGGATTATAGTCCTTGTAATTAAAGTTACAGATGGTTGTGAGCCACCATGTGGGTGCTGAGAATTAAATCTGGGTCCTCTGCAAGGACAGGAAGTGCTCTTAACCTCTGAGCATCCCTCCAGCCCTTATATCTTAATGCATCAGAAACATTGGCAGCATTTAAGATTTCTCTGTTAGGTTTTAAAAAGTGATCTATACCAGTCACTCAAAATGTGTGAAGTTTTTCCAAAGGGATCACATGACATTGCTTCCTCTCATTCTATGGATTCTGTTCTTGCTCATCCAGGTGTTCCACGGTGCTCTTAAAATTCCATATTGTTCATCTACTACTACAGTGATATTGGATAGAAGGAACCATAAACCTCAATAGCCTCCCAGTGAGTACATTCTATTTTTGTGTCTGGCATCATATGGTGTTTAGTCATGGGTTCTACTTACCTCTCTGGGGTTACCTGACTGATGGTCAGTTTAGGTTAGCCTTTGCTGAGGTGACTAGCTGGGTCCTTGTTTCTGAACAAGCAGAGTAGTTCAGATTGGCCTAAGGGTGGTAGCAGATGGACAAATGCCTGACACTACATGGAAGTCCACCCCACAAGCTTCTGCTTGTGTTGTTCCTACCATTATCTTAATGACCCAAGTCAACTACATAGATAAGCTCCAAGTCAAGTGGGACCTACCATAGTGGGGAGATGCAGCCCAGCTACATGGCCAAGGCTATGATACAGGAAAGAACAAAGTATAGGCCCCATAGATGACACCTGCCTTGTAGTGTACACAAAGATGCTATGGACCTTCCAAAAAGATGTGTTTAGACTTTCTCCAGTTTCTCACTGGGACTCATGTCCACAAAGACCAGTGTCTTCTAATATAGACACATTAATTTTGTTGTTATTTGTATACCTTCAAAGACTACATAGAACACAGAAACTGTGGACATGAGTGGGTATTCATGTTGAATAAACAGATCTCTCCTATCTGCAGGTCTCTACTAGGTTCTAGGAACCAAATAGAGCTTCTACCTTCAAGGTCATTTTAGCATGTGTGTTTTCTGAAAGTCATTTCTCAGAGGCTGGGTCAAGAAATGGGCAGATGTTCTGCTCATCTCAAATACAGTTTGCATCATTAGGATGTGTTGGAGGCTGAAAGTCAAGAAGGGACAAGCACTAAAGGAGGCATAATAAATGCAGGAACTCAACTTCCGTAGCTCTCGGTATAGGTTATCCTGAAGAAACCGTACAGTGCATAAATAAACAGATATGCCACTTTAAAAAAAAAACGCAAGGAGAGACCTCTTAGTTATTGATGTCACAAAGTGAATAATGAATTTTCCTAGCTGTTCATTCCAGAATCTGTCTCTCTGAAAAGGAAATTGCCTTTGTCCTGGAGAATACCTTGATAAGATGCTCAGGGTGGAAGGTCAGACTCTGAAGGCATGGGTATCCAAGGAAATAAATTGTTGGTTTCCTTCTTGCAAAGATGGAAGCAGAAAAGAGACGGAGGAGAGTGGAAAAGGGAAGAGATAAGACCCGAGGAGCCAACAGGAGACCCATGGAGGAGGAAAGAGTGAGATAACCTTGTGAGAAAACCTGCAAGAAGTCTGGGGCTTTGGAAGAAACAGTCTAGTATGTGGTTTCCAGTAGATTGTTGGGAGGTGCTGCATGGGATGTTCTCAATGATCCCAAGGCACGCCACCTATATCTGCATCTGCACTTTCTCTGGGTTCACTTCCTCCCTCTCTTGTTATCTTTCAGGAGAAATGAGAAAAAAAGGATGGATCCTCAGGACCAATGTGGTCCAAACAGGTATAGCAGAGTTAGAAGCAGGAGCTCAGGGACTGAGACTTTTAGGTTTGAGGACCAGAGGTGATAGCAAACAGACAAAGCCTCTGGGTGCTCACAGGATGTAGAGTGTGAAACAGTAGGGGTCTGCACCTGAAACCTGCTCTATGACATGTTCAATTTGGGGAATGCTTGGCTAGTTTCTTATGTCTTGTCTCTGTCTAATGATCTCTATTCGAGAATAATAGTATCATCTCCTTCATGGGGTCTTGGGAGAGTAACACACGGGTTAATGGGTACAGAGCACAAGGTGTATGCCTGGCACTTGCTCTCATGGATGAGATACCAGTTTTCACTTTTTTCATATCACTGTCCTTATTATTGCCCTTCTGTTGTTATTTATGGCTGATCCCTAAGCAGCCTTGGCCTGGTTGTTGAGAAGTTACTCAGGACTGAGAATCAGAAAGTGAGGGTGGAGTCTCAGCTGCACATGACCTTGAGAAGTCACTTTGCCCTTCAAGGCTTCAGGCTCCACCTTCCTCTACCACTGTAGAAAATGTGGCCAGGTTTCCTACAATGTTTGTCCTTCCCTCTCCGACCTCTGCTTTGTGGGAGACTCGACAGCTCTGTCTCATGAAGTCTGTTGGTCTTGACATTGGAGGAGGCAGCCCTGGCTTACAGTCCACAGTCCACTTGGAAATCCATTCTCCTCACTCAGCACAAATGCTGAAGTGAGACCGACTTGGTGTGTTTTGTTTACACCCCTTGGGAAGTTATTTTGCTTTTTACTTAATTACCTGATACCTAGACATTGCTCTGCAAAATTCCCTTCCAATACATTTTGTAAAGTCATCTAGACTCTCTCATTTGGAGCTTTGATTAAAATGCACAGTCTTCCCCAGGCTTCAGCACCATGTTAAATAATTGCACCTCTGGTAAGAAAGTCAACAGTACACACAAGGGTTCAGAAAGGAAGATAAATAATAGGCTCCAAAACCAGCAGGGAGTGCACACTCCAGCATCTAGGCAGAGCTGTGACCTCATCCAGGTGATGCTGGCTTTAGGCTACTTTCTTTTCTAAATCTCAAGCCTGATCTCGAGGCAGAGGAGAAGTCTCACCGTTCTCTTCACAACGCCATCTCTGCTTGACTTGGTCTGGGTCCCTGGAAGGAAGGACAGGCCTGGTTGGTTGCTTTCTGAGAGACACCTCATCCCTTGCCAGGGTCAAACTTGACTTGTTTTCTCTCCCCAGAATTCCCTTGGCTGTGTTGCACTTGAGCAATGAGCATGTCCTGGATGCAGGGCACTGTTCTTAGGTTCCTAGCCCTGTTCCTGATAGGATGGATGGTAACTTTGAAGCAGGTCTCACCTTTCTCACTGTTTAGTGACACCGTCCTTAAGCATTTTTTTTTTTTTTACTTGTTTCTGACCTCCATTGCCCTCCTGCTTCCTCTATGAGTTTGACTTGGTAGTTAGCCTTCTGTTAAAAGCACCAATGTCACATACTTGCACTGTGACCTTGGACAGGTGCTACCCACCTCACTGAGACTTATTATTCAGAAAAGTGTTTTAGAGTTGCTATGCAAAGTAAGTCATTTGAGATGATATGTCTAATGTCCAACATACAATGTCAGACAGAGCTGTATGGGGGCAAATGATCAGGAGGTGGGACCCCAATTAGGTTTCCAGTCTTGGACCCTCATCTGCCAACATCAGGTAAGTTACTTATCTTCTGTGTCTCTGGTTCCTGATCTGTAAATAGGGATGATAAATATCTACCGTGTAAGGTGTTAAGAAGGTGAGATTGAATGTGGTGATCTCTATAACACACACATCAACCTGTCTTGTGTAGATTGAGAGTTCCCTCCACAGTACGTGCCTGTGGTGGTGATAGTGATCTAGGCCTTAATGAGCTGCTTCTGAGTTCCAGAATGGAAAGCTCAATTGAAGACTTGACATCCTAATGACTGTGGTCCAAGATCCCTAGTGTGATATCTTCGGTGTTGACTTGATTGCATTTAAAATCACCTGGCAAACATGCCTCTGGGTGTGTCTGTGAGGGCATTTCCAGCGAGATTTAACTGAGATGGGAAGAATCACTCTGAATCTGTGCATTCTGAAGGAGCTGTGGTCCTTCCTGGGCTGAATACTGCAGAGAAAAACAAGATTAGCATCCACATATTTGTTTCATTATTGTGGGCACAAAGTGACCAGCTCCCTTACTCCTCTGCTGCCGTGCATCTCTGGCATGATGAACTGCACCCTCAGGTTGTGAGCCCACATAAGAGCTGTTTTTTCTAGTGATAGGCAAGGACAATGGAAAGAGTAGAGTTTAAGAGAAAAGGGGAAATGAGGAAGTGGTTAGAACTCTGTGAAAAGGAGCAGAGACATAGGGTGGGACAAGAAGGGAGTGAAAGGGTGGTAAGGGGCGCATCCTCTGTAACTGAAGACAAGGTAAAAAAGAGAAAGAGAATTGATGGTTTGGGAGAGAGATTGATTGATTGATGACTTTGGTATTATAAAGGTGCTGGGTCTCCAAGTTCTCCAGTACAGGAAATGGCCTTGGAGAGATTTTTCAGCTCATCCATGGTTTGAATGGGGAGCACAGCCCTGAGGTGAGTAGATGTGTTAGTGATAGCCTGAGGAATTATCATCTAATGGCCTCTATTTTCTTATCAGAGAAAGAAGAGAAGAGAATGGAAGAAGTCATGCAATAATACTTTAATCTCTAGATTGGTTTCATACTAAGTTACACCAGCCCCCCCTCCCCAAATAGATGAATTAGTGACTGGGAAATACATTAGGGCTGGAAGATGACATTTGGGCTCCCTTGAGGTAGGTCACTATGCATTTGAAATAAGGTTGCATATTTCTTTCCCAAGGAATGCATTGCTTACATGAAGGCTCAGAAGCTCAGAATAGTGAGATTTACCCAGGGTTGGTCCTCCTTCCTGAGGTGGATCTTAGGGCAAGAGGTAGGGGGTAAGGACAGTAAGATGGACCTGAACGTAAGTGGGCAAGAAATGGGGCAAGTCTATGCAGCCGGTGAAAATCAGTAAGATGGTGGCACCACAATGGACTTGGGTTATGGGGAGGGGCATCCCTTTAAGCATTGGCTAGTTAAAAAGGAGGAAATAGTTGGAATAGAGACATGAAAACTTTTTTTAAGGTGATGATGGGGTGAAATAACTTTCTTGGAAAAGTCTAGGTATAGCTGTGGGATGAAGGGAATAGTTACTGGGTGTGTGATGGTCATGGAACCAAGAGTTTAGGGTTTTTCAGGGATTTCTTTGCAGGAAACGAAGTCATCAAAAGCCACAACTGAGGCAGCATCACAGAGAGTGGCAGTGATCTGGGTATTAGGGCCTCATGGTAGTAAAGGGAATAATCTGGAGTCTAGGATGACTGCAACATTATGGGAAGTAGTGATTCAGTCTAACAGCATGGCCATCGAAGCAAGGAGCATATGGGCAGACCAATAATGGCCACATGAAAGAGGGCCTTGGAAAGAATTGGATGGCTCCCACCTGAGGGGATGACAGGAGGCTGTGTCTTCACAGGGAGCTTTGCGATTGTTTTTAGGGGCTGGTTCTGAGTACAAATCAATCCAATGTCCTCCTATGCTTTACTGTTGGTGCTCTGTGGAGATATCTTTTTGACTGCAGACTCTTCCTGGTTACAATATACCACAGTGGTTACACACATGGGCCTTGGAGCCCAGCTGTCTTGACTCAAGTCCCATGTCTCTAATCTACCTTTTATTGACTCTGTGATCCAGAGCTAATTAATTCTTTGTGCTTCAGTTTCATAATCAGAATATAGGATGGTAGGGGTGGTGGTGTAGCTTAGTGGTAGAGCGAGCCTGGGGCCTGGGGTCCAATCCCTAGTATATAAATGGATGAATGAATGAATGAATAGACACATATAAAGGAAAAATGAAGTGATAATATGCTCAGTTATACAGCTGAAAATAAAAAGGAATTGATATAAGTTCTATGCTTGAAGCAGGCCTAGAATAACAATGTGCTTAACGTGTTTGCTTAATTTAAAATGACCATTTTGTTCTTGATATGATTCTTACTGTGTGAAGACAGAAGAAGACAGTTCAAAAATGCAGCTGGAGATGCTGATAGTGACCCTGGCCTTCTAGAGGGTTCAGTGGCAAAGTTGGGGAAGAAGTTAGGGGTAGCCAGATTAGAAGCCCAAGTGAGGGGAAAAGAATGGGGGTGAGCATAGGAAGTCCCGCTGCTGGGAGGGCATGCCTGGTTGAAGGACAATCTTGCCGGGACAGTGCAGCCTCTTCTCTTGGTGGACACTAATAATAATAATTATTAATAATAGCGAACAGTGTGGTTCATCCTCAGCTTGGCAGAGCCTCTATTACTTACCTGCTCCTAGAGGTGTTGCGAGACTTCCTAGCTGCCCCTCCCAGCATCTCATCCTGCACTTTTGGAAACTCAGTTACTTCTTGGCCAGACCACTTGTGAGTTGTACCAAGCATGTAGGCACACCTCTGGACTTGTGATATATTATGTTTGTACACAGTTTTACTTGTAGCTCACCTCACCCAGGTGAGCTCACCTCACCAGAGAGGAAAGGTATGATAGCGTGTTCCCAGAGCTGTGTCTTCCATTGCCTGGGCAGATGCTACAGCTGCAGCCATAGCCAGAGAAAACTCAGCCGAGCAGCTTGTGTTGAGCCGTGCAGCTTTCTTAGAGGACAGCTAGTTCCTTCCTTTTTTGGCTCAGCACTCAAGACATCATCACACATAGGGCCCTCTTGCTGTCCCCATCATCTTAGGTCTCAGGCTGTGTTGTTTAGCTGTTGGGCCAAGTTCATTGAAAACTCATGTCTTATGTGGGTGGCAGATAGTAGAAAATTACCCCAGAGGAATATACTGCTCAGTTTACATGTTATTCTCCAAGTTGAGGAGGGAAGTTAATGCAAATTTCTAGGCTAATGACTGTCTCTCCCCAATTCCTCCATTCCACCCATACACAAAATCAGAGAAGCTAGCTACACAGCTGTCATTGACTGGGACTGAGTCACAGTATTGCACTAGGGACTCATCATGGACCCTCCACTATGCTGCTTGGAAACTTTGACTTTTATATTATGGACTGGCTTCTTCTGGGCACTGAAATCTGGAACATAACTCACTCAGTGGAAATAAGGGAATATTTGGAGGCATGAGCAGGGAGGGTAGAAAGCTTCCTGCATGGTTAATGACTGACTACATGGAATCCCAAGGTGCAGGCCCTGTGAACATCTAAACCCCTTCTGGCTATTTGTGAGAATAAACAACTTACATAATCTCAAAGGAGGGAGAGAAAAGCAAACAGTCAGGAAAGATGAGGGGGGAGAAAAGGACCTAACTGACACATCCTGTTCTCCTTGGAGAACTTAAACCAGGGGAGTGGGAGGGCCTTGCTCCCATCTGTATCTCGTGTTTGTAAGAGTACTGTGATTATTGGGGTGGAAAGCACCTAGCTCTTTCCCTGGGTGGGAGAGAGTTTCACAGTTCCTTTAATCTTTCATGCTGCAGCAACGCCAATTATCACCTGCTGGACTCTTAATGGTGTGTGTGTATGCATGGAAGCAGGCCATGAAATGTTGTGGCTTTTGGCCACAGGGAGTGCAAAAAAAAAAAACAACAACAACAACAAAACAAACAAACAAACAAACAAACAAAACTGAACAGTCACGTGGCAGAGGACATACTTCTTTCCCAGACCAACTCAGCCTCTGACCATCTGTGACCTTGAGTGAGTTATTTAACCAATCTGTGCCTTGGGGTGCATGTCTATAAATCTGAGAGTAACAGTTTTCTTTCACTTCTTTTTTTTCTTTTTTAATGAGGACTCAATCAGACACTCTGTGTGGTGTAGGCCTCTGACTGGGAAGATGCCCCCTGAGTCTTTCTGTTTAAGATGTTCACAGTAAAAGACCTTTAGCAGAAGGAGCCCTCAGGGGATGCCCACACAGGCAGCCCCAAGAGTTCAGCTTTGACATGGACCTTCAGTTCCTGGGAAGCTTTCTGTGTCTAGCACACCATCAGATCCTCTAGAGAAGATGGCTGTTTACACTGATGACAGTTAATCGCTCTGGGGATCCCTTTTCGTCACAGGGTCAGACTTATACAATTGTGGCTCACAGTCATAATTTCCCATGTGGAACAAACAAAGGAAACTTCTTTGGCCACAATTCTGTCTGCTTGGGCCATTTTCCTTAGGGAGGAGAGCCAATCAGTTTGCATTTTCTAAAACAGCCCACAGCAAAGATGCCGTTCTCTTTAGCAAGTCCTTCCTGGGCATTTCCCACTTACTGGGCACTGCTGGGGATTTTGTGGTACAACAGTGGTCAAGACATGTCAGTGTCCCCAGGTGGCTCACAGTGCAGTGGAGGAGATGAAGCAATGATGGGAGCCATAGTGTGTTAAACGCTGAGACATCCAGGGAAGCACAGGAGTTCTGGTTAGCTCAAGGGAAGGACAATGGAACCATTTGGGTGAGGAATCAGGAATGCTTCTGAAAGACAGCTGTGGTATGCATGTTTTCTGTCTTCCATAGATTGAAAATGTAGTCCTCAATGCCCCCAAGAGGCAGAGCTCTTAGGAAAGATTAGGTCAGGAGAATAGCAGGCTCACCAGTGGGATTAATGTCCTCATAAGAGAGATCCATGCATAGCAGGAGTTAAAGAGACATTGCCTACAGGAAGGCCACCAGGCAGCATGTCTGTGAGCAAGAAGGGGACTCTTGCCAGACACTAAATCTGCTGGCACCCTGACCTTTGACATTCTAGTATCTAGAACACTGAGAATGGGTTTCTAGTGATATAAGTCTTCTACTCTTGTAACAGCCAGAACTAAATAAGACAAAATAGAAAGCTCAAACTGAATGACAAGTAGGGGTACTCAGGCCAATGAAATGGGGAGGGCCATTCAGCATGCACAAGGCCCTGAATTATTCTAACCTTAAACATACCACCACACACACACACACACACACACACACACACACACACACACACACACACACACGTGTGCCCAGGGCAAGAGAATATAGCACTGTAGAGGCTTGTCGATACTAACCAGGACAATGGTGACATTGCACAGCCTCAAGGTAGTGGCCAGAAAGAGGACCCCATCCTCAAGAGCTTTGTCACTCTTGCTAGAAGTTTAGACTTGATCCCTGTGTTGTTCCAACACCCTAACACTTTGGGTCCCACTGCATTTCAGAGACAGCTCCATACACCGAGAAGCAGTACATTTATCTTTCCAAGTATTTGGTCACTGTATACGCTGTCTAGTCAGGACTGGCTGTGCTCTTGATGAAGAAAGGTTTACTAAATATATGCGTGTCTGCAGTGTGATGTTCCTGAGGATACCTGAACAGATGTCTGCTCCCCCCAGATAGGGTTCTGAGGACAGATCAAAGAAATGGTTCCATCCAAGTGTATGTAGCTTGGTGAACCCATGACTTTGTTGGCTTTCTTCCAGGCATAGGATCGACTCAAAGTCAGTTGCATCCCCAAAATGTCCAGTGCAGCACTAGAGAGCTGCATCCCCAGGATTCCCTGCCAAATTTGCCAGAATCTCCACAAATAATCTCTTCCTCTTCCAGATGTTGTTTCCTGAGATGTAATCACAGGGTGGTGTTGTGTGAATCCTGAAGTTTCTGAAGCTTATACATCCCATTAGCTTCCTGAGTCTTATGCCCCCCTTCCTCTCCGCAGGAGGGAGTATTTCGATTTGGAAGAAATAGCTATACAACAATGGTCACATTATTGGAGGGGGACCCCTCTTTGCTCCTGCTTCCCAATTTTGATTAGAAAAAATGTAGTGCAAATACATGTAGCATGAAGTGACATGAAGAGCCTACTGCTACCTCTGACCTCTCTTCATCCCCGAGTTCAGGAATTAAAAAGATAGCAGCATCATGCTATGGTCCTCAGACTCCCACTGGTCCCATATGCCATCATTCATACTCTCTGCTCTCCTTTGAGATATCCGACACTTCATATCCATAAAGGCTACCATATACCTCTACATGGTGGTCAGGAGACTTCAGGCCACCATGTAGAATGAGTGGTAAACACTTGGCCTTTTACCTTACCACTGGGAGATGAGAGAGCAGGACTGTTTGCCCACATCCCTCAGACTCCATGATGGGTTGAATTGAAGAAGTCCAAGACATTCAATTTCCTAAGACCTGTTTAGCTATCAATCTGTGGTTTTTTCTACTCTTGGATCCAGGGCTGTTCTAACACTGTGGGCTTGGTGTCAGAAAGGATGAGCACTTCTGTGTCCTGCATGGCTTGTCCTGGAAACCTGGTCTTATGAAGGTGGGAATTAATAAACAACAGATAGACATACAGAAAAGCTGGAATTGGGTGGGTTGTGCTTGGGAACCCATCTAATTACTTTAGCACAAGAAGGTGGGTTAGCTAGTCCTGGTGGGAATCTCTGTAGGGCAGCAGCCTCAGGCTGCAATCAGTAGGGAGCAGAAAGCTGCAGTTGCTGACTTTTATATACACATGCCATGTACCGGACCAGAGGAAGGTTTTGTAATTCCCTGAACTCACAAGGGGAAGACTTTGTCATTTCTATGGGTCTGAGGTATTGGGGTCCTTTGTGTGGCTGTGCTCATGTCAACAACACACATTCATTCGGGACAATGATACATATACTCCCCACAGGACACAGAGGCCCTCTGGGAACCACACATAGTTTCCTTCATTTCCCACCTTTGGGATTTAGTAAAGCTGGCTCTAACTTATGGATTCTTTCTGTTAACTTTTGTTTTTAAATACATTTTGTGAGCTGTGCCATGAAACTCCAATTGCCCTTCCTTTCCAGGTCTTACCTATGCCTGGGTGTAAATATTCTTTTTGAAACAGGCAAGAATGCTGAGCACAGATCTCTTGCTCTACTCTGTAACAACTTTCTCCATGGGTAGCTAGAATAAGATCCCACTGAAGGCGGGAACACCAGAGTAACTGGGCAACACTCTCACATAGAACCTACATCTAGTAACTGATGGAGCCAAATGCAGTGACCAACAACCAAGCACTGGACTTAGCTCCTTGAGCTCAGTTGAATAGAAAAAGTATGGAGCATATGAACAAGGGGTGGGGGTCAAGATCATGTTGGGGAAAACCGCAGAGATGGCTAATGAGAGCTCATGGACTCTAGACTGACAGCCGAGGAACCTATACTGAATGTGGGTGACAGTTATGTGGCTTGATCTATTGGGGGTGGGGCTGGCAGTGGGACCAGGACTTATCCCAGGTGCAGAACTGTTTTTTTTGGAGCCCATTCTCTATGGTGGGATAATTTGCTCAGTCTTGATACAAGAGGGAGGAGCTTGGTCCTGCTGCAAATTGGTACCACAAACTTTGTTGACTCCACAAGAGAGGCCTTACCCACTTTGAAGAGTGGATGGGAGTGGAAAGATAGGGAGGTGGTGAGTGGGAGAAGGGGAGGGAGGAGGTACTGGGGTTGGTATGGGAGATTAAAAGAAAATTTTAAATAAAAAATTAAGAAAAAAAGAGAAAAGGCCACCCTATTCCCCGTGTCTCTGTCTTTGAATCTTGCATTCTCCATCTTTAGTTCACATCATTTTAAACCAATATAACCAGGACGGTGTTGCTCAGTGAGTACTTCTGTTGTAGAAGGGTGCTGGTGTCAAGTCTTTTCAGAAAGTCCATTGAATAAGTGGACCAAAGCCCTCTCCTCTACCAACTTCCTGGTTGATACCTTGGTTTGGTGCTTAGAGGTGAGGTCTAGATACATCCAAAAACATGTTCTTAGGACATGGGATGGAGAAGGAATCTCCTGGCCCTTACTGCACTTCTGAACTTTCTCTCAGGCTGGAATTAGAATTAGGTCTCTTCTCCCTTTTCTTCCTCTCCACAATTCACCTCCCCTTCCCCTCCAAACTCCATCCCTTGCTCCTGGGATGGCATTGGTCTTCCATGGCTCCTGACTGGGACTTAGCTGTCAGGACATCTGATTCTTGAGCTGAAATTGATACTATTGGTTTTAGTGTGTGTTCTAGCTTGAAGTCAGGAGACTATGACTGGCTAGCTTCCATGACAGTCTGAATGAATTCTTAGGGGTAAATCGTCTCTAGCTTGCCTCTGTTTCATCTGAGAACTACAACCCTACACCTAAGTGCATTCTCTGACATGATTGGCCCCAGAATGTACAGGCTGCTGGCTTTGCTTTTCCTCCTTCCTAGCCTGGATTTAATCAGCCATCCCTCCAAGGGCACTCTTGTCCATGCCCTCAGCCTCCTCATTTCTTTGCCCTCCTTCCAGAGCCTCACTGGCCACAATGTTGTGTCAATCTAATATCTAATTTCTCCCTCCTTGCCCCGAGATTGCTGGATGATTCTGGAGAGAAATCACACAACCACACCGAATTGGTTTCATGATCAATTTATGAGCTCCCAGCCCCAGCTGGACTGTCAGCATTGCTCAGTCAGCTCTGTCTTATCTCTCTTTGCTTTCTCTTCAGTGACTGCCCCAACCTATCTCACTGAGTCCAGCCCACCATCACCCTTGTCACTTGAGTGGGTGCCCAGGCAAAAATCGGAGGTGGATTTTCCATGTGTGCTCTGCTAATTGTGCACTTCTAAATCTGGCTACATTTTTACCTATCTGTACTTCCTTCATGATTACAGCTGAAAGAGTCTTACTCATCACCACTGTGAGCTTGTCCATCATGTGCCAACATTGCTTCCTGCTTTTTTTTCTTTTTGTCTCCAAGAGAAATTTAATTCCTTCTTTCTACTGTCTTTCTGAGCTTTTCTCTCAGAGATGGCTGTCCTCACTTCCCCTTCTGCTCTTAGCTGAACCTCACTGAGTCCAGTATGGACCCAGGGACAGACCTGACTGGGATGGCAAGAGAATAAAGATCAGACAGATAGATAACAGACAGATAGAAAGACTGACAGATAGATGCATGGACAGATATACTGTGATCAGGTGGCTTGGGCTTTCTCCTGGAGAAACCACAGCATTCTACAAGCTTAGTATCTATTATATAGAAATGAACAGAGAGACAAGGCTATGTAGCACACTTCTGAACAAGGAGAGTCATTGTTTACATATAAACAAGGAGACAGGGTTTGTGGTGTACAGTTGTATCAATGGACAAGCTTAGCTAATCTTGGTAGGAGCAGCCTCTGTAGAGTAGCAGTCTTTAGGCCATATCCACTCAGAGAGAAATCCACTGTGGAAATTTTCTGCACATACTGTCAACACTTGCAATCGGTCCCCCAAGGCAGGCTCTGCCATCCCTCTGGGGTCCTTGACATGGCTGTGCCTATGTCCCCACCACACCTTCACTCAGGACTTATTCAGGACTGCTTCCACTTCCTATAGCACCTGGTTGCACTGTGCATCACTTCTTTGCTGTCCTCACACATTGTGTTGTTTGCAAATGTTAGGTTTGTGATTATGACTGTCCCAACTAGAACTACTGTATTCAGACAATGTCTTTTCCCCAATAGCTAAAATGATTGTTGGATTTTTTTTTTTAAAGAAAGGAAACAATTTAACACACACACACACACACACACACACAGTTTTTATATACAAAATGCTGTGGCACACCTAACAGATTACAATGTAATAAATATAAAGTTAACTTTTATATGAACTGGAAAGGAAAACTCATGGGCTCTCTTTATTGTTGGAGCAGCCAGGGATCAAACCTGTGACATCTTCCCAGACGTGTATGTACCACTTTCCTTTCCTTTCTACTTTGATTCCCTTTCACGATTTTCCTCTCTTTTTATCCCTGCCCCGTTAGTTCATACCCACTCTCACTGATGGAGACTTAAAAAAAATCCTCACATTTATTCCTTTTCCCAGAAACAGAATCCGTGGGCTTAGGATACAGGTGCTGGCATCTCCAAAGCTTCCCAAGGGGAAGTCATACCTACTTTATTCTTTCACCTATCCAGCCAGTCTCAGCTTGTGGCGCTCCAACTTCCCCTTGCTACATCGCCACTGACACTGAACTTCCTGTGGTCACAAGAGATTCCTTCATTCCCCAATTCTGCCATCCTTTCAGGTCTATGGCTACTCGGTGTTTATGGCCCACGATGCCTGTTTTCTCTCTGGACTCCACGGCACTGCACCACCCACACACACCCACGTTTTAGTTTTCTCTTTCATTTCCTCATCTGCTTTCTGCCCCCCTTCTGCTCCATCGGTATCTCTTTCTATGTCTCTACACTCTTCAGTGGTACAATCCATTGCCATCTCTTTCTTCTCTTGCCTTTTCTTCTCCCTTTCCATCTCTGTGCTCCACATGCCTGTTCCCACTAAACTGACATCATTAACATAGCTCCCTCCTTCATTCTTTCATCTAGTTGGTTAATCCCGTTTGCCAATCATACGTACTTTTGTTAGAAAGCCTCTGCTGGGTCTGTTTACAAGACAAAGGCTAAGCCCCTCAGCCTCTATGAGAAAACCTCTCACAGTCACTCTACTTATTTATTTATTTATTTATTTATTTTGAGACAGTATTTTATGTAGCCCAGGCTGGCCTCTAACTCACAGGTAGCTCAGTATCTAGTTAGAGTTTCCATTGCTGTGCTAAAACACGAAGGCTAAAAGCACCTTGGGGATGAAAGGGTTGACTTCATTTTATAGCTTATAGCTCATCAGCCAGGGAAGTCAGTGCAGGAACTCAAGGCAGGAACTTGGAGGTAGGAACTGTGGTAGAGGGTTATGGAGGAGAGCTGCTTACTGGCTTGTATGCCAAAGCTTGCTCAGCCTGCTTTCTTTTCTTTCTTTCTTTCTTTCTTTCTTTCTTTCTTTCTTTCTTTCTTTCTTTAATTGAAAAAAAAAATCACACAATGTACTCTGATCATGCCTTCTACTTCCTAAACTTCTCTCAGATTTTTTCCACCTTCCCACTCGCCTAACTCCATATTTGTTCTTTATCTCTTAAAAGGTAGGGAAACAAACAGACAAAACAAACAACAACAAAAACCCACAAGAAACTCTGACTCTTTTGCTCTCCCTGACCACTCACACACACACAAATCCACAAAAACACAAAATCAGAAACCATAATAAATAAGCAGAAGACTACTAGTAAGACGAAAAAGCCCAAACAAAGCAATATGAAAATTAAATTAAAAAACAAAGTCTACACAAATACTATTGAGTCTGTTTTGTATTGGGCAAGTACATGTACTTGTTGGGAATGGGCCTGCCCTGAAGTGTGGTTAATATACCCAGTGAGACTTTATTGGAAAAACACTAATATTTTCCTTTCTAAATAGCTGTCAATTGATGATAGCTTCTTGGTTAGGGGTACGAGTCTGTGTCCATTTTTTCCTCTTAGCCTAGTTCCATCTGGCTTCAACTTGTGCCCCCCCCCTCTGCATTCAACCCACTTTCTTATACACCCCAGGCTCACCTGCCAAGGGTAGCACTATCCACAATGGGCTGGGCCCTTTACACCAATCACTAATTGAGAAAACGCCTCCATAGGTTTGCTTACAAGCCAGTCTGGTGGACACATTTTTGCAGCTGAGGTTTCCTCTTCCCAAATGACTCTAGCTTGTGTCACACTGACATAAAACTAACCGACACATTGAGGGTGGCCTTGAACATCTGATGCTCATCCTTCATCTCTGAAGTGCTAGAGTGATCCGCTGAAGAACTTTTGGGTCATTCTCATCACCCCTTGCCCTTTAGTCCCTCTACACCAAAGCACACTGTTCATAAACATGTTTGACTCATCAACACTTCTATATTTATTCCTTTAACCATCTTTTGCATTATCGCTTCATTGTTTTGAAACAGAGTCTTGCTGTCCCCATGCTGGCCTCAAATGCTCTCTGTTATCCTGCCTTGGCCTCCCAGCACCTGGGACTGTATATTTTCTTTCTTCTCATCTGGTAGTTGTGACCTTCTACAAGTCAGGCCTTCCTGACACTCATTATTTGATTATATTATTGTAGATTTTAATAACACACTCCAATTATAAAAATTTCTTATGGTCATTGATTTAATTTTTATGGTTCCTGCTTCGTGATCAAGTCTTTGAGGTTAGAGGCTGTGGCAGTTTGAGTGAGAATGCTCACTATAGACTCAGATATTTGAACAGTTGGTCCCCAGTTGGTGGAACTGTTTGGGAAGGATTAGGAGATGTGTTCTCGTTGGAGGAGGTGTGTCACTAGGGGCAGGCTTTGAGGTTTCAAAACCCATGCTATCCCAGTTAACTCTTTCTCTGCCTTGTGCTTGTAGATCAAGATGTAAGCTCCCGGTTACCATATCAGTTCCATACTTGCCTGCTTGCCATCATGCTTCCCTCCATGATGGTTATTGACCCTATCCCCTGGAATCATGAATTATCAATACATTCTTTCTTCTGTAAGTTGCCTTGGTCATGGTGTCATTCTGCAGCAATAGGAAAGTAATTAAGACAGAGGCTGTGGTCCACACATAATTTTCTTTTTAGTTTCCAATGATAGTCCTGGGACACTTGCAGGAGGCTGGTGGGTACATACATACAGAGAAGAGCCAACAGAGGTGCCACATATGTGCTCCAAATAGAAAAATGACATAATTTGAGGATGCAAAGAACTTTGTGCGCGTGCGCGCGCACACACACACACACACACACACACACACAGACACACACACACACACACACACACAGAGAGAGAGAGAGAGAGAGAGAGAGAGAGAGAGAGAGAGAGAGAGAGAGAGAGCACTACACAGCATCTGTGACAAGCCCTGGGCTTGTTCACAAGCTGCTCCTGCTGTCAGGATGGAGCCGCATCTAACATGATATGTTCTTTATTATGGCTTTGTGCCTGTATGCTGGTAAGGAACAGATCGGATTATTTTCTTGCCCCAGGATAGTAAGCAGTAATGGGGTCAATAAGTGCTGACTGAATTTTTCATAGCCCCCTAGGTGGAAATTCCTTAGAAGAGTTTCTTAGATGCGTGGGCTGCATCCTTGGGACAAAGAGACCCTTGTCAAATGAGGTGTTAGCTGTGGGAGTTTTCAGGACAGATGGTGGTGTGGAGCTCTCAGGCTGTCCCACTCTCCACATGCTTCTCTGAACCAGTAATGCCAATTGAGAGCCTCTGTCATTTAAGAAGAGTATTAACAGGGTTTCCTTGAGTGTCCTGCAAAGCTTCTTTCCTTTATCCTTCAGCTTCTTTTGCTCATTTCTGCAGCTAAATCCTTGGTCCATACCACCCCCATGGTGACTTTCAGCCACATAACAGATCAGACTTTGCACCGAGGATTTAACACATCAAGCTGTATTATATGCATCATGTTTTAAGGACTTCTGAAAGATGGTGAATTGTCATCCTGTTGAAGTGTGAACGTGCTCAAATTACTCTTGTGGTGGGAGAGTTGGGGTTATCAGGTTAGGGGGTCACCTAGAATCTTTGTATTTTTTTTTTACCACTTTATGTAATCATTTATAAATGCTGCTTTTGAGTACCTACTATTCTACTATGTGCTAACCTGTGTGTGTGTGTGTGTGTGTGTGTGTGTGTGTGTGTGTGTGTGTGTGTATGGGAGGGGCTTTTTCATCCCACTGGTTCAGATTCTCCAGGGAAGCCTGATTAAATACAGGCCTGCATTGGCCAAAACTCCCAAAGAGATAATGCAGACAACATGGAGAGGACGATTAGCATCCCTGATTTAGAAACTATTGGCAAATGATAGAGGGAGAGTGAGTTTTCTTTAAGGTGTGGTCTCTGGGAGGTCAACTGTGCTCCACTAGAAGGCCATGCATCCAAAATTATATAAGCAGCACAAATTGGGCTTCACAGGTTAAGAAAAAAGAGAAATGACACGAAGTTGGATGGGTTGGGAATGGGGTGGGTGGGTTTGAGGGAGTTGGGAATCAATTTGATCAAAATGCATTTATGAAATTCTTGAAGAACTAATAAAAACTCCACTGTAGCAGATGCCAACAGCACAAGGTAACAGTGATCTTCTGCCATTTTGTGCTTTTTCTTTTGTTCTGTGCATCAACAAAAGAGTTTAAAAAGGGCATTGACTGTGCTGGCAGAAGGAGCAAAGGGGTCAGGAATAAAGGAGTCTGAAGCAGTGGTGAAGGGGATTAAAAGATTGAAACAAATGGCCCAGAAAGGCTCAGTGTCTGCTGCTGCCTAGTGTGTGTGGCTTCTAGCCAGGCTGGGCCATCTCCACACCACCTGAGACGGTCCTGTTTTGATCCTGCATCTCCTGAACTTGTCTACTTATTGGACAATAAACTGGGCCTGGCAGTGTTAAACTACAGGGCAGAGGAACCATAGTCTAACCCTGGATTCACCATTAACAAACTGCATGGTGTGGGTAGATGGTTCAGCTAAGCTGGAAAATGTAGAATTTGGATGACATTAAAGACAAGAATGCACAGCATCTACACTCTCCCTCACACGTCTGGCAGCAGGGACAGATGGTGTGGGTACCCCAGGACTAATTGGCTCTATTCCAAACCAGTATCTTTTACAGACTTATTCAATATTTATTTAACTGAGGAAAAAGGAGAGGTTGAAAGTAAATGATTTTTTATTAATGAGCACTATATTTGCTCATTTACTTCAACAGGGCAAAGCAGGAATGGCACAATAATTCTTTAAAATTTGTCCCTTTGGCATGTCCTTGGTCTCACCTTAGGTTTGCTAGCTCTGTCATACAGGATTTCTAAATGTGAGGTGACCCAGGGGAGGTGTGCTACAAATAAATGCACAAGTCCTTTCTCCCCCCACCCATAGGGGACATGTCCTGAGATCCTTAGTGGATGCCTATAGGTACCAAACTCTAAGGGTACTGTTTTTTCTATATACATATACTTATGATAAAGCTTAATTTAAAAAGAAGGCATAGTGTAGTGCCCGCACTACAATCTGTTCCTCTAATCGGGCAGAGGTTTAGAGACTTAAATAAAAGGCAAGACAGCGGGTGGTTTGTGAAACAGGAATTCTGGAATGCTGAATGTTGTTTTTGAAGGGAAGGAGCAGGCTTATATACTGACTCACAGAACAGTGGATAACAATCAAAGATCAAGTGTGCAAGTTCTTGGGCTTAGTTCCTCCCCAGCAGATGTGTGTTAACAAATCAAGAAGAGTACCAAGAACTACTCTGGTGAAAGATGTTTCAGCTAAAACTGCAGAATATTCCAGCCAACAGCTCAGGCTTGCTCAAGGTGCCTCGGGGGTTCCATGCAGGGCCCTACAGCATAGTATAAGATTGATACTAGCAATTAACTGTAAACTAGAACAATCCTGACAATATACAGTAATAAAATTTACAGGAATGTCACTTTGTTTTAGTAAGGGTTGTGTATATATAAGGTAGATACACTGAAAAGAGGGTGATTCATATCCTAGGTGAAATAGTGCAGAATTTCTTCACATTGCTCAGAAAAGCAATGTAAAACTTACAAAACTTACAAATTATTTGTTTCTGGAAACCTTCCATTGATATTTTTCATATTTTTAGTAAACTGGGTCATAGAAACTATGGAAAAGCAAACAAACAAGAGGAGGGAATAAGGACTGTTATATTATGCTCCCACTATTTGAATGTTTAAGAAATTATACATGCCAACTATAAATCCCTAAACAAAACATATCTAGGTTTAGTTTTGCATGCAAGCCTTGCTGTTTTGGATCCTCTCCTGTGGGTAACCAGAGTGGTTCACATTGCTTCCTTTTTCTTCCCGAGTTAAGGACTAACTTTGATTGTCACCTTGGAAAAGGGAAGATCAGATGTCAATGACCGTAATCCTGTCTGGGAAAGTGGTTTTAGACCTGTGGCCAACAGGATTTACTGATCTCTGCCTTTTGAATTTGACAGAATCAGATACACAGGCTTGAATGTGGCTGTATGTCTCACCCAGAGGGCTGGGCTGCAGCCACGGAGCAGGGAAGGTGGGACTATTTCACCAGGTGATGGGTTTGATCTGAGAAAAGGGGGAGATGCTGAGTCCTGCTCTCAGATTCTGCCCTCAGATCCTTCACCCCATTGCAAGTACCAGACAAGGTGGGCTTCTCACCATGGGAAGAAATCGGGGTAGGAAGAGAAAGATCAGGTTGGTATTCTCATGGAAAGTCCCATGCAGAAAGAAGAAAAAGCTGGAGGGTGTTTTTCTTAATAGTAAGCAATATTTTGTAACTGGGTGTAAGAAATAACCCTCCTTTTGAATGTGGAAAAAAAATCAGCCTCCTTCTTGGTATCTTGTAACAATGCAATCAAGACAGCTCTTGAACCTGAACGCTCATTGTGAGCTTGAGCGTCTAACCACAGCACCATTTGCAGTGCTAGCTCCAGGGTTTCCAAAGGCTCTGGTTTCTTTCTCTTCAACTCAGCTTTGGTTATTGTTTCTGTTCTATTGGCTTTAATCCACCTTCTTTCTTTTTTAATTAAAAATTCTTTAAAAATATTCCTTGACAGTTTTGTACAGTAGATAATGTATTTTGATCATATTGACTTCTCATTGCCCTCTGTAATTCAAATCCCTCTCCTGATAAATCTCTACTTTCCAACATGGTGTGTGTGTGTGTGTGTGTGTGTGTGTGTATGTCTTAGTTTAATTAGGGTCAGTTCCATGGGCATGAGGGACTTCATTTTTTGGAGCATGATGTAATATTAATCAGTTATCTTAGTTGTCACAAGTTCTCTTAGTTTTACAACTTTTTGTTTAAAAAATGCTTTCTTCCTGTTGTGTGAATTGTGTTGGAGGAAGCCCCTTTCTGTTCACCCAAGATAGAGAGAATGACAGATTGCCTTAGTTAGGGTATAATAAATGTCATGACTGAAAGCAATTTGGGAAGGGAAGGGAAGGGAAAAGAAGGGTATGTTTCACCTTCCAGTTTACAGTTTTTGTAAGGGAAGTCAGGCCAGGAACTCGAGGCAGGAGCCTGGATTCAGGAAATGATGCAAAGATCATGGGTCCATGCTATTTCCTGGTTTGTTCCTCATGGATTGTTTATCCCCCTTTCTCATACAACATAGAACCACCAGGCCAGATATGGCATTATATATGGCCAGATATATGCCACAGTGGCCTGGGCACTCCTACACCAATCACTAATTAGAAAATGGTCATCATCTTGTGGACAGGACAACCTAGTGAGGGCATTTTCTCAGTTGAGACTTCCTCTTCCCAAATGACTCTAGCTCATGTCAAGTTGACAAAAAACAAAACAAAACAAAAACAAAAAACAAAAACAAAAAACCCCAACCAAACAACAATAAAACAAAACAAAACAAAAAAAACAAAAACCCCAAAACAACAACAAAACCCCAATAAAAAACAACCCCCCCAAAAAAACCCAGTCAGCACAGAGTGGAGAAGTGATTCTACCCAAGTCTAACTGAATTTTTTGGGGGTTATTAACCAAAAGATAGGTGAGGGGTTATATACAGGACCTCAGACATTATATGAGCAGTTATATCACCAATACTTTCTTCCTCCCAGTAACTGTTAACTACTTATCTATCTTTGGGGAGGGAGAACCTCAAGAGCTCCCCATCCTTCCACATGGAAGGAAATAGGCTCAATTCCTAAAGCCTAATGCTGGTGGTCACAGTTGCCTTCACTCAGGATTTGGTAATCACGTGTAATCTTGAGGAAACAGCCACACCATGCTTCATTTGGTTTCATTCTTATAGTGCTCCATTTGGAGGTTTTATCCTTCAAGACTGGATTCCTGTCCTAAACTTTGGATGCACCTATTCAACTGTTGCTCAAATCCAGGCATCAAACGTTATACCTTCTTACAGAATTTGTTCCTTTTACTGACTTGCTTCCCAGTTTTTAACTTTTGTGTATCTCAGTTGTACCTACCTTGTGAGGTTTCATGGGAAGATTAGGGGATGTGATTCAGTTGATTCTTAGAAGCCAAGAAAGATAGGGACTGACGTCTTATTACAGAACCCCTTCAGATTTAGACTGCAGCATAGCTGTTACCCTGCGATGCCTTCATGGTCTTGTTGGTGACTTAGATCTATAGACTTCCATTTCTCTTGATTCCTAAGAAAAGTTGCAAAGCAAGGAAAGGCTTCAGTACTTAGATATATCTGGAATATCTGCATTGTTTCTCAGACCCAGTGTATAGTTTAGGAGGGTATAAAACCCCAACTAGGAAATCTGTTTTTCTTCTGGATTTTGAAAGTATGTGTCAATACATTCTAGTCTCTGATGCTGCTTATAAGAAACTTTTCCTGTTTCTCATTTATTATCCTTACTATGTGACCTGTACTCTTTCCTTCTCTGGACACATTTAGATTCTCTTCTTTGTTCTTAGAGGTTTTAAAATCTCAAAACAACTTTTTGCCATTCTTTCTGCATTATACTTTGTGGGCCCCTTTAATCTGGAAGACTTTCAACTGTGAAGAATGTTTTGCTAGAATTTTCTTGATCCTCTTTTCTGTTAGAGAATCCAATGTCTGAAAAACATATTCTTTTTTATTTTTTGACGGTTCTAAATTGTTTATTGAATATGAAATTTTACAAACATTGCGTATATTAGCGGTAACGGTGGAGCTGCAGAGTGTTGCGCCTTCTCCAGGCTGCACGACGAGAGCCGCCGATAGTGTGGTGGAACTTGTGGCCCTTTCCAAGGCCACGGCTCTTGCAGCCAGCAGATGTCAGCCCACGCATCTCTCTGTGCTTGTGGACTGGTTTGGTGATCCACTGGGTGTCAGGGTTCCTTCTGATAGCTTTATGGAATGGATCAATGAGGGTAACCTCAAAAAACTTATACGTGGAATCTTCACCAACCCAGTAAGAATTGAGGACTCTCAAAGCTCCACAATGATGGCCAGCTCTCTCCTCAGCAACAGACTGAAGGCTTCGGGCAAACTTTAGCTGATTAACACCATGATGGACAGGCTTGCCCTAAGTTGCACCCTTAGGAACTGGGCGTTTGCGGCCACCATGGTGGACACGAATCCTATATATGACATAACCTTGCTTGGCCTTGTACCCCAGCCTTCGCGCTTTATCGGGCCGGGTGGGGCGGGGAGCCCTGTGTAGCGCAGAGAGCTGGCGGTATTGCCAGCACCGGACCCTCAGCAGAAAGCGCATCACGTCGGACTGCTTCTTCCTCCATAGCTCCTGGATGTACTTGTATGTGCCCTTCTTGGCTCACCTGATGGCTGCCGCCAGAGGAAAGGAAGAAAAACATATTCTTTTATCCAATGCCTTTTTTTTCTTCTTTTGAGAGAGGGTTTACATAATCCATGTTATCTTAAAACTTGCTATGTAGCCTAGTATGACCTTGACCTCCTGCCTCCCTAGGATTATGGACCTGCTTACCATGCCTGGACTGTTTCCCCCATCTTGATTTTTAAGTCCATTTCTGAGACATTTCTTCAACATTTTACTCAGTTTTTATCAAACATTTTCATTTCTTAAAGTTATTTCTCCTCAGAAAATTCTTTTGTGACTTGCTGTTTCTTCTGTAGTCTATACAGTCTCTGTGTTTATTTCACTAAAGAAATATAAAGCCATGAAAGCAAAGAGTTTTTCTTGAGTCATCTCCATGTCCTCTAGGCTGTTTATTTATACTTATGTTTTTTCTCTCTCTATTAGAAGTCCCTGTATTTAATGTATCTGTTTGTCTTTCTCTGCTTTTATGTGGTAAAATGCACAAAATATAGAAGTTCTAGCCATATCTAGGTTTTACATTTCAGAGGCACTAAATGTATTTACATTTTTGAGCAAGCAGCATACCATCAGTTTTCAGATGGATTTTTTTTTATGATTTATTTTTTTTTCAAAGCAAAGCTCTGTACCTATTAAGTAACCACATCCTTTCGGAGCTTCCTGAGGACTGATGACTGTGTGAGGGAGAGTCTGCCCTAGGACCGGCCCACCAGGAGTCTGCCAGCATCCTGGTCCAGCCTCCAACCATGGGAGGGGGTAAGTGTGGGCCTGTTTCCGGCCTGCCTTCTGGTGCCCTGCTCAGATTATCCTGAGGACTGGGCACTGCGGGTAGGGGACCCTGCCCCAGGACTGGCCCACCCAGAGTCTGCCAGCATCCCCATCCATCCACCAACCACGGGAGGAGTCCCACCACCACCCACTGGAGCAGGAGAGCCATCAGAGTGTTGGACAT